>NC_059326.1:47711666-48365000 GCF_018350155.1 Leopardus geoffroyi
AAATAAATGTTAAAAAAAAAAAAAGTAAAAAATTAATTAATTTAAAATAGAAATACCATTTGATTCAGTAACTCCACTACTGGGTTTTTACCCCCCAAAAAACAAAAATTCTAATTAGAATAGATATATGAACTCCTATGTTTATTGCAGAATTATTTAAAATAGCCAAGATATGAAAGCAACCCAAGTGTCCATTGATAAATGAATGGATAAAGATGTGGTATATACATAACAAGGGAATACTACTCAGCCATAAAAAGAAATGAAATCTTGCCATTTGCAACAACATGGATGGACCCAGGGGGTATTATGCTAAGTGAAATAAGTCAGACAGAGAAAGGCAAATACCATATGATTTCTCTTATATGTCGAATATTAAAAGCAAAACAAGTGAACCAACACAGAAACAGACTTTTACATACAAGGAACAAACTAGTAGTTGCCAGAGGTGAGGTAGGTTGGGGTATGGGCAAAATAGATGAAGGGGATTAAGAGGTACAAATTTCCAGTTATGAAATTAGTAAGTCATGGCAAGGAAAAGTTCAGCAAAGGGAATATAGTTATAATTATAATAACATTGTATGGTGACAGATGTTGAGCATTGAGTAATGAACAGAATTGTCAACTCACCATGTTGTATGCCAGAAACTAATATAACATTGTATGCAAATTATACTTCAATAATAAATAAAAATCAAATTAAAAAGATTGCTGTGTTGGCATAATATTAAGGTAAATGCTTCTAAACAGATGGACTAAAACATATATTTCATTACCCCCACTCTATAGATCCCAAAAGTATCCTAAATTTAGCCAGTGTTTTTAGTTATTGTAGTAGAAGTATGTTATGCTTCCTTTATTTTCTTTTTTTTTTTAATTTTTTTTTAATCTTTATTTATTTTTGAGACAGAGAGAGACAGAGCATGAACGGGGGAGGGGCAGAGAGAGAGGGAGACACAGAATCGGAAGCAGGCTCCAGGCTCTGAGCCATCAGCCCAGAGCCTGACGCGGGGCTCGAACTCACGGACCGCGAGATTGTGACCCGAGCTGAAGTCGGACGCTCAACCGACTGAGCCACCCAGGCGCCCCACTTCCTTTATTTTCAAGGAGAATATAGTTTAGATTAGAAAAATCTTCATACATCTTTTAAACAAATTTTTGATACATTATTTTGTCTTTTGGGCTTTACTTTTATTTTTCTTATTTTATAGTTGAGCACTTTCCGATTCAAAAACATAACACTACCTAATACATTTAATTCTGTGGCTAATGAAACAGGCTCTAAACTGTAAGAAGTAGTTTAGAATCTAACATATTGCCCTGAATGGAATGAGATGAAGTAGAATAAAAATGTCCTCTTAACCCAGATACAATATAAAATGTTTCTTTTCTTCTAATAATGGAAATGCTTATATATCATTTGGGGGGGGGGGGTAAGCTCTAAACATTTTAAATCATTCAATTCCACAGCATATAATATAACAGTTGTTTCTATTGCTGACAACTTCATAAAAACTAATAACATGTAGTTTCAAGCATAGAAAAAGAGTGAAAGTATAGGTTTTTTTTTTTTTTTTCTAAAATGCCCTGTCCTGTGGAATAAATGGATTCAGAGCAGAGAAAAAAAAATTAATTGCAATTTTGTCCTTCAAATAATCAAAACGTAAGCCCCCAAAGATGAGGATAAATCGTAGAAGCTGATCAAAAAACTTGAATATCAGCTTTGCCGTTTTAGGGAAACGTTTCGAACACCTTTCAGTTAATTTATCATTACAGTTTCCTTCCTAGTAAAGCCAGGGATGGTGGGAGGACTGTTTGTCGTGACTTTTAAATATTTGTAAAACCTTGTATTATACTATTACTGTTTATTTATTATACACTATAATTTTACTCTATCACCCTGTACTTAGCATGTTGATTCGTAAAACCTCGGCCTGGTCTTTGACACGTTGTCTGTAATTGTAAAAAACAGGAACAGAAGTTTACCCTCTTATGGAACGGTGTGCTCGTGAATGTTTAACAAGCGGCTTCCAGGAAAAAAAGACCCAGATCTGGTAAGACCAGATTTCCACGGTGAGATGCCATAAATACCTCCCCCGTGGCCAGCATCAAACCACCGTGGCTCTGGGCACAGGTACCTGCGGAGCTGCTTGGTGGAAGCTGATGGGTTGGAACCCACACACTCCTGGGGCCCTGAGAGCGCAGCTCTGCGCGCCTTCCAACTCCTCTTGAGCTACTCCTTACGTTACTCTTACTTCTTACAGTTCTTTAGACTCCGCAGCTCTTTCTTTTCTCAGGGTATTCACCACAGGCTTCTTCCTCCGCCTGGAAAACCGCACCCTCCTTTCCGGTTAGATCTCAGGCTTCCCCATGCACTCGCACTACCGGAGAACTGGGATCATGATACAAAATGTTTTAGGTTCTGTGTTAATGTAGTTCTTTAAACAAAAGTTTGCCAAACCACTGCCCTAGACAACACTAGGATGGGCACTGCCAGCGGATTCTCATTTTCTAGGTCTCCGATCGCCAGTCCTGACCCGACCCCGGCCATTGTAGGCTAATTTCTTCCATCAGGTTACGGTCCAGTCCTTCCGTTCTGGGGGCCTGTGAACCTGCCTTCCAGTTGCATATCTGCTCTAATACAGGAAATGGTGAGTCTATCGTTTCCCCGGCAGAGGACTACTTTATTCTCATGTACCGCGATACCTCCCCTCCGTACCAGCCACACAGATTATTTCATTTCTGTTGTTGAATGTTCCTGTTGTAATGTGATTTCGAAGTCCTCGTTCAGACTTCTAATGTTTCAACATCCCTCGTAAAAAAGAAGAGTGTACCTCATATCTTACCTGTGTCATTTTTTTTAGTGTTTATTTATTTTTGAGAGACAGAGTGTGAGCGGGGGAGGGGCGGAGAGAGAGAGGGAGACACAGAAGCTGAAGCAGGTTCCAGGCTCTGCTGGATCCCACCAACTAGGAGATCATGACCTGGGTTGAAATTGGATGCCCAACCGACTGAGCCACGCAGGTGCCTCTTACCTATGTCGCTTAATACAATGGAAATGTGAGTCATTTTAGTCATCTTATAAACATTGTCTTTATTTTTTTTTAAGAGAATAATTTTAATGTTTATTTTGAGACAGAGAACGTGTGCAGGCATGAATGAGGGATGAGGGATGGAGAGAGAGAGAGAGAGAGAGAGAGAGAGAGAGAGAGAGAGAGAATGAATCCCAAGCAGGCTTCGCCCTGTCAGCGCAGAACCTGTTGTGAGGCTTGAACTCACCAACCGTGACATCAAGCCCTGAGGCAAAATCAAGAATCCATTGCTTAACCAACTGAGCCACTCAGGCATCCCAACACTGTCTTTAAGTGATAGGATTTATTTATATCACTGTTATATATTTCCACTGACATCATTTTTAAGAAAGTACTATGAGATTCTCCATGGTCATATACTTATTAAGTCTTCTCTCTCTCCCTCCATTCCTTCTTCCCTCCTTTATCTTGCCTTTCTTTTACAACAAAACAAAACAAAAACAAAAAAAAACTTTCTGGGGCTCCTGAGTGGCTCAGTTGGTTAAGCGTCTGACTTGGGCTCAGGTCATGATCTCATGGTTTGTGGGTTGGAGCCCCGTATCAGGCAGTCTTTGTGCTGACAGCTCAGAGCCTGGAGCCTGCTTCAGATTCTGTGTGTCCCTCTCTCTCTGCCCCTCTCCCACCCACACTCTGTCTCTCTCTCTGTCAAAAATAAATAAACATTAAAAAAAATAAAAAATTAAAAGAAGCTTTCTTCTTTTAATTTCCTTTAGTTAATAAATTGGTACCTGAATGAGAATGAGTCTGCTTTTGTATCTTCTTTGATCTGTTTTTGTATCTTCTTTGACCTGTTGTATGAGGTATTTATTGACTATGTATTTTCTATATCTAATCACACTTGATTCTCTGTTTAGTAACTATAGGACAATGAAAACATTTACTGAGAATCTAAAATACCTATCCCCTAAACCTTAAAAGTTCGTAGCATTTGTAATTCCTTAAACACCATCTGTTAGTGCTTTTAGTAAGCAAGTTGTTAATTTATATAGCAGAAATGTCACTAACATTAAAAAATTGTGCTCTAAAATGTGTTTAGACATTCTAAACTACTGATGACTTCTCTCTCATTACTCTCCTCATTTATCTGCAGTACTGCACCCACAGTGATAAATCTTCTGCCTCTTTTACTTCCAGTTCCTTCCATTTATTTCTGATATGATCATCTTAATTTACTATTATTGGTATGATTGGATCGTCATTACTGATTACTTACTTGTACAGTTCCAAGATCATACTACCTGCTCTGTAAAATGTTACTTCCACTTTTATTTTCTTACTTCTAGTATTCTATAAATTGTAAAAAACGCTTTTCCTCAAAATGCTTTTCCTTGGAGCTACTACAAAGTTATCATCCTAAGGACCTGGAACAAATAATAAAAACCTGTATCTAATTCCAGTTACCTTTGGTGACTATGCTATGCCCATTAGAGAAAACTCTAGGAAGGTAAAGAACTTCCCAGCATAGTCACTGGTATCCTCAGAGCTTAGAACAACGCCTTACACATGCTGAATGGTTAATAAAGGATGGTTGAATCAATGAATCTGGGGACAGGGAGGGAGGACACCCATGTCTTTCTTTGTGTGGCACTGAATGCCCACAAATACGTATGTATTTCTTTTTTTTCCTAAGATTTTATTTTTAAGTAATCTTGACATCCAACGCAGGGCTTGGATTCACAACCCCAAGATCAAGAACTGCGTGTTCTACTGACTGAGCCAGCCAGGTGCCCCAAATATATATGTATTTTAATTAATTGTAGACTTAACGGGTCCAGTTTCCATCCAGTTGGATCAAGGTGTATGCATTGATCAAAATAAATTATATGGCCAAAGACACCACATCTCCATGTGGGATCTTCAGTCACAAGTTCTTTATGTACCTGTTGTTTCAATAAAGGTGAAATAAAATTTAGCATGTGATTATTCTAGCAACTATTCATGCAGACAGGTGAATTGAGTATTAAAGAAAAAACACGGGGCACCTGGGTGGCTCAGTCGGTTGAGCGTCCAACTTTGGCTTAGGTCATGATCTCACGGTTTATGAGTTCAAGCCCTGCATCGGGCTCTGTGCTGACATCTCGGAGCCTGGAGCCTGTTTCAGATTCTGCGTCTCCCTCTCTCTCTATTCCTCTCCTGCTTGTGCTCTGTCTCCCTCAATCAAAAATAGAAACATTAAAAAAAGTTTGTTTTTTAATTTTTTTTAACGTTTTTATTTATTTTTGAGACAGAGAGAGACAGAGCATGAACAGGGGAGGGTCAGCGAGAGGGAGACACAGAATCCGAAACAGGCTCCAGGCTCTGAGCTCTCAGCACAGAGCCCGACGCGGGGCTCAAACTCACGGACCGCGAGATCATGACCTGAGCCAAAGTCGTCCGCCCAACCGACTGAGCCACCCAGGCGCCCCAAAAGTTTGTTTGTTTTTTTAAAGCATACTTATTCGTTTTGGTTTTATAGGATCAGGAGTAAGTGGTTTCAGCAGAACTGTACAGATGTTGATATGATTTTCTTTGACCTCACAAATAGTCTTGAATTTAATTTTTAAATACAAAGTTCTTTTTTAACCTATTCAATATGTAGACTCCTTAAATTCCTATTTTGAAGCTTAGGGTTCTTTCCCTTCCTTGTCACATACACAATGGCCCCTCTGTATTCCATGTCTGTTTTCTTTCATTTAGAGCAATATCTGAAATTCTTATTTCTTTTATTTGTTCATAGGCTGTCCCTCCTAAATAGAATATACATACCATGAAAGCAGACCATCTTATCTGACCCTGCCATATCCCCAGCACATAAAAATTGCTTCTGGAAATTGTGTTGAAGCGTAGGAAGAAAGGAAGGAAAGAAGGAAAATGGCACTTGTTTTCTGATTTTTTTTTTTTCATATTGAATTTTGGTTTAAAAAAATGCCTTAGTCCAAATACCATAGACTGAGTGGCCTACAAATATCAGAAATTTATTTCTCCATTCTGACTGCTACGTAGTCCAAGATCAAGGCACAAAAAATTCAATGTCTGGTGAAGTTCTACCTCTTGGTTCCTGGGTAGCTGTGTCTTATTGCTGTGTCTTCACCTGCAGAAGGGGTTAGGGAGCTCTCTGGGGTCTGTTTTATAAAGGCACTAACCATATTCATGAGATCTTGACCCTCATGACCTAGTCACCTCCTCAAAGTGCCACCTCTAAATACCACCAGCCCATTGGGAATTAGATTTGAACATATGAATTCTGGGGAAAACAAACAGCTGTAGCAGAAAAAAAATTTTTTTTAAGTTTATTTATTTTTGAAAGAGAGAGAAACAGAGAGAAAGAGAGAGAGAGAGCAAGTGGGGGGTCGGGGGCAGAGAGAGAGGGAGACTGAGAATCCCAAGCAGGCTCTGTGCTGTTAGCAGATGCAGGCTCGGAACTCATGAACTGTGAGATCATGACCTGAGCCGGAATTACGAGTTGGATACTTAACCAACTGAGCCACCAATAGGCTCCACAGAAAAAATTTAGCAACGAATTAGTTAACCCCTCCTCCCATGTTACTCAGAAAAACAAGGTCATTTTTCATCTCCTTATCTTTACATCTTCTTTTTCCCCTGATCTCAAAAGAAGAGGTGTTTCTCCCTTCCAAGCTTAACACAATTATACTTGTACTTCTTTACTTTAGCCTGAAGTCCATGGGCAGACATGTGAGGATCCTGGAAGACAGGAAAGTAAGAAATGCAGAGGGCCACGGACAAAATGCCAACAAATACCGACATGTGAGGATAGGACAAAGGAAGGAAAAACATAGGAAGGAGAACCTATTCACTCTCATTTACCCCTTGCAATCTGGTTTCTGCCTAAACCACCGAATTAAGACTCTTCTCCCAAAAAGTGCTTAGTACACCTCCTATTACTTAACTTCTAAGTTTTCATCTCTCACTACTTCCTGTCTCAACCTGCTGGCCCCTTGAATAGTCATTCCTCAATGTTCAATCATGAGTGCTGTGTTTTATTTTTCTCTATTCTTCTTTGAGGAAAAAAAGCATTACAGAGAAATAAATGTATCCTCCCTTGCCTTCCTCCCACCCACTTCCACATCTTTTACAAGGAGGAATTTCCCCAAACATTCCTGCCTCTTTCCACCTCCTAATTGGTACTTTTTTTTTTTAATGTGTATTTATTTTTGATAGAGAAAGTAAAAGCGGGGGAGGGACAGAGAGAGAGGGAGACACAGAATCTGAAGCAGACTCTGAGCTGTCTGCACAGAGCCTGATGTGGGTCTCGACCCCACGGCCCACCATGGGATCATGACCTGAGCCAGCACCAGGTGGCCCGACCGAATGAACCACCCAGGCACCCCTGGTACGTCTTATTTAAGGAGCTGTGCTTGTATTGTTTTCCTTTTCCTGTTCATTTTGCCCACAAAAAGAACCAGCCCATTCTATTCCTGGGACAGTTCCCTGCCCGTCTTATTCTAAGTCACAGTCATCATCGTGTGGCTGAGGGATAAGTCACACATGGTGGGAGAGAGGTAAGGGCTAAGGGCTCACTTGGCCTTCACATTAAACTATGTCCTCCAATATAGATAGCATTTATCCATGAGAAAGATGGTATTTTAAATCTTGCCTTTTCTTTCCCTAACCTATTTGTTCAGACCCTGCCTGGGCAGAAAGAAGCTATTTATTGAGCCCCACACATCTCCACAACATTAAAGATTTGTTTATTTTATTTTATGTATTTTAAGTAAGCTCTATGCCCAACATGGGGCTTGAACTCTCAACCCCCTACATCAAGAATCACATGCTCTACCAACTGAGCCAACCAGGAGCTCCAGAAAAATTTTTTTTCCTTTGAAAGAGATCTGTAGGGGCGCCTGGGTGGCGCAGTCGGTTAAGCGTCCGACTTCAGCCAGGTCACGATCTCGCGGTCCGTGAGTTCAAGCCCCACGTCGGGCTCTGGGCTGATGGCTCAGAGCCTGGAGCCTGTTTCCGATTCTGTGTCTCCCCTCTCTCTCTGCCCCTCCCCCGTTCATGCTCTGTCTCTCTCTGTCCCAAAAATAAATAAACGTTGAAAAAAAAAAATTTTTATAAAAAAAAAAAAAAAAAAAAAAGAAAGAGATCTGTATACTCATATTGTGATATAGTGTAAAATGCCTTTTTCACCCTTTCTCCTCCTGAGATAACTATCTGGTCTCTGTTCAAACATACAGAACTTGTTTCTCCCAAAAGAGTCAGTGAAGAATACAAGGGGCTCCTAGATGGCTCGGTCAGTAGAACGTGCGACTCTTGATCTTGGGGTTGTGAGCTCAAGCCCCATGTTGGATATGGAGCCTACTTTAAAAAAATAATAAAATAATAAAATAATAAAATAGGCACGCGTGGGTGGCTCAGTTGGTTAAGCCTCTGACTTCAGCTCAGGTCATGATCTGGCGGTTCCTGAGTTCAAGCTCCACTTTGGTCTCTGCTGACAACTCAGAGCCTGGAACCTGCTTCAGATTCTGTGTTTCCCTCGGTCTCTGCCCCTCCCCCACTCATGCTCTGTCCCTCTCTAAAAAATAAACAGTAAGGGGCGCCTGGGTGGCTCAGTCGGTTGGGTGGCCGACTTCGGTTCAGGTCATGATCTCGCGGTCCATGAGTTTGAGCCCCGCGTCAGGCTCTGTGCTGAGAGCTCAGAGCCAGGAGCCTGTTTCGGATTCTGTGTCTCCCTCTCTCTCTGACCCTCCCCCGTTCATGCTCTGTCTCTCTCTGTCTCAAAAATAAATAAACGTTAAAAAAAAAAATAATTAAAAAAAATAAACAGTAAAAAAAAAGGTTTTAATTATAATAAAATAAAAAAATAAATAAAATAAAATAAATAAATAGACCAAAAAGCCTTCATCACTTTGGGAAAAAGGTGTCGGTAAAATATATTTATTAGTACAACTGTATTTTTTTTTTAACATTCTAAATGATGACAAGTATTTTTCTCAGAAAATGGATGAAAGGAATGAGTCAACTATTGTCACGTGACTTTCAAATTCTCTCTGTAGCCCAAAGGATACTTGGAGCCTCCTCTGCTTTCAGTCCCATGTTACCAATTGTCTACAGAATATTCTTTCTTTATTTTTTTCATTGCCCTACACATTTTTAAATTCTTTGAAACTTTTTGAGTTTAAATAGAAGTTGTAAGAATAATGCAAATAATTCTCATGTATCCCTTGGCCAGATTCTCCAAATGTCAACATTTTATCACATTTACTTTATCTCCCTCCCCCCTTTTTTGTTAGTGTTGTTCTGAACCTTTGAGAATACTTTGAAGATATGATTTCCTTTCACTGCCAAGTGTTTCAATGAACATCTCGTAAGAGCAAGAACATTCTTTCATGTAAGCACAGGACAATGATCAAAATCAGGAAATTAACATTGATACAATACAATTATCTAATCTAAAGACCTTATTCAGATCTCACCAATTGTCCCAATCATGACCTTGATGGCAAGAAAATCTCTTGATTATTCACTGCATTCCATTGTCCTATCTTTTAAATCTCCTTTAATCTGGAATAGTTCCTCAGTCATTCTTGGTCTTTTACAACACTGATGTTTCTAAAGAGTACACAGCAGTTATTTTGTAGACTGTTCTTCAATTAAATGCTACTTTGATCTTCCCCATTTGCTTTAATGTGTCCTTGGACATTTTATGAACATTTTTAAAAGATGTTTATTTATTTATTTTGAGGACGAGAGAGTATGTGAGCCGGGGAGGAACAGAGAGGGAAGGAGAGGCAGAATCCCAGGCAAGCTCTGTGCTCAGCACAGAGCTGGATGCAGGGCTCGATCTCACAGTGAGATCATGACCTGAGCCGAAGTCGAGAGTCGGACACTTACCCAGGCACTCCTTATGAATATTTTCTGTGTTCATATTCCAGCAACACTTCTTACTAGATGATGATCACTTAACCTCTCCGAGTCTTAGGTCTTCATCTTTAAACTGGGATAATTATATGTGCCTAATGAGTTATAGAGACGATTAAAGGAAGTGATATATTTAAAGAGTTTACCCTCCAAACTCATCAAGTTGTATGTATTGAATATATACAACTTTTTGTACACCAATCATACTTTGATAAAGTGTTTGTTTGTTTGTTTGTTTGTTAGGTTTATTTTTATTTATTTTGAGAGAGAGAGAGAGAGCAAGTGGGGGAGGAGAAGAGAGAGAAGGAGACAGAACCCCAAGCAGGCTCTGCCCTGTCAGTGCAGTGCCGGATGCGGGGCTCGAACTCACGAACAATGAGATCACAACCTGAGCCAAAGTCAAGAGTTGGATGCTTAACCGACCGAGCCACCCAGGCACCCCTAAAGTGTTTGTTTTGGTTTTGTTTTTAAGAAATTTACCCAAAGCATGTTACAAAGTCATTTGCTTTTCATGTGATTTGATTTCGCAGCTCTTTATCATCTGGCCACCCTTACATAAATGTATTCTAATTTCCCCGTGTGTCTCTAAAAATGTTCTAGAAGGGCACTTGTTGGGATGAGCCCCTGGGTGTTGTATGTAAGTGATGAATCATGGGAATCTACTCCGGAAGCCAAGACTACAGTGTGTACATGGTATGTTAGCTAACTTGACAATAATTTTTTTAAAGGACACATAAAATAAAATAATAATAATAATAATAATAATAATAATAATGGGGTTCCAGAACTACATAGAACTCACCTAAATAATTGTCATCCTCATCAGACTATTCACTACTATTGAACCTGTAGTCAGTTAAGAGCCCTAAATTTTTTCTGCGTAAACTTTTTACTCTTATTACTAGTATTAGTCTCATTATTGATACCACTACCAATGTCAGTACTTATTGACCCGACCACCTGTATGTGTCAGGATCAGCACTGGGACGCGCCCTTAAATGGGCTCCTTTCTATGATGTAATTCTCCCAACTCATGAGGTAGCTATTACCTGCATTTTTGTTGTAAGAAATCAGATTTAAATTGCTTACATCACAGGCCTTATAGAAGCGCTGGGATTTAGTCCCAAATGGATTTTTTTCAGAACATAAGTATAGCCTTTTTCAAATTTCTGTATTAATTTCTACTCATCATCCTAGGCTTTTGGAACTTTTCTGATTCCTGGTTTTGCCATCAACGTGTATAAGCTTTTCTTCCCAACTTAGCTCTTACGTGTTTTCCCGCAAGTCATTGATTAAAATGTTGTTCAAGAGAGAACCCCGTGATAAATGCTAACATTTCCTTCTAGGTTGAAATAAGTCACTCTCTGGGTATAGTTTTTTCAAACAACTATAAATAAATCTTGCTGGATTGTAGGCTGCTTTACCTATAACCATCTTATGCACAAGAACAACTAAAGATATTTTTTTCTCATGCCTCCGGCTTCCCCCTGGCTATGAATCTAATAGCACCTCTGGGAAAGAAAAAATGCTTGTCTTAGTTTGGCCCAACTTGTTTATATTGAAATAATATTGGTCCCTAGTGACTGTTCCTTTTCTTCTTACAAATCTTCTCTTTAATAAACTATTCTAGAATTTTGCTGGAAGTGAATCCAAACAATAGCAGTTTCCAAAATTCTGGTCCCTGTCTAACAATGTCACTGAGTTGCTATGTGACCTGGAGAAGGTCACTCTTAAAAAATGAGAAAATTAAACCTACCATTTATTAAGCTCACTGTGCTAACTACATGTATTTGATTTGGGCACAACGTATACAGTAAATGTTACCTCTGTTTGACAGGTGAGACTAGTAAGACTTGAAGAGATTTTCAAACTTACCTAAAGTCACTCAGGTTATAAATGGTGGAGCTGCGAGGTACCTTGTCTCAAAGTGCCAGATTGTTGCAAACTCCTTATGCTGTGATTTATTTTAGGACGTTCTGCTGCTACTAACTGTTCATTTGTACCAAATAGTATAGACTAAAAAGTAGATTTGCTTGAGCATGTAAGCACTCCCTACCCAACTAAGTCAGCAGCACACCAGAAGGCAACAATTCCCCAAGTGTTTTTCAAAGGAACACTCGGTCCCCCCAACAGCCTTAGGATAAAACAGTCCTTTCCAGTGTTGGGCATACGGCTCTTGCTACTGTGATTCTCCTGGAGATTCAAAGGGTTCCAATGAGCCCTTTAGAAAAGAACTCATCTAACTCTCTTGGACCACAGAGCTAGTTTCATGAAGCAAATATGGCTTAAACTGTTATAGGTGTTAGTGTGTGTGTGTGTGTGTGTGTGTTTAATTTTTACTCTTTGGAACTCCAAGGATGTCTATCCAAAGATACAGTGAGGTTTAAAAACATATATTCTTGGGGCGCCTGGGTGGCGCAGTCGGTTAAGCGTCCGACTTCAGCCAGGTCACGATCTCGCGGTCCGTGAGTTCGAGCCCCGCGTCGGGCTCTGGGCTGATGGCTCAGAGCCTGGAGCCTGTTTCCGAACTGTGTCTCCCTCTCTCTCTGCCCCTCCCCCGTTCAAGCTCTGTCTCTCTCTGTCCCAAAAATAAACAAACGTTGAAAAAAAAAAAAAAAAACAAAAACATATATTCTTGGGGCGCCTGGGTGGCTCAGTCGGTTGAGCGACCGACTTCAGCTCAGGTCATGATCTCACGGTTTGTGAGTTCGAGCCCCGTGTTGGGCTCTGTGCTGACAGCTCAGAGCCTGGAGCCTGCTTCTGATTCTGTGTCTCCCTCTCTCTCTGCCCCTCCCCCACTCATGCTCTGTCTCTCTCTCTCTTTCTTTCTGTGAAAAATAAATAAACATTAAAAAAAATTTTTTTAAACATATATTCTTATTTATATGAACCTTCCTCATTCATATAAAGTTACCCATAAAGTTACGGTTCCTTAGCATTGGCAGGCTGGGGCTGGGAATGGAAAGCAAGGTATACTCTACCAAGTCTGAGCCCTGTGGGAACACGGTGGGATCCTGGAAACAGCGGATTAGCCCACAGCTATCCCTGTTTACATAGTCGATGTGTGTTTGCTCTGTTTGAAGATACTTCAAAAATAACAATTGTAAAAGAGATTACTGCTTTGATCAGAGAATCTGAATCTCCTTTGTTTGACCATGAATAATTGGCCTTTGTAATGTTAATACTTCTTTTAAGGAATATCAGATCTGTAAATGCACCTTAATTACAGGCAAGCAGTTTTGGAGGGAATTTGTGACAGCATTTTACTGAAGGTCTTTTCTAGTTCTCCTTCAAATCTAATTATAGTAGAAAGATTATTTTAGGCCAAGCAGTAAAAAGCTATAATTATTAGTGTTTTGATTAATGTTCACATCGGTCAAAATAGTTATCTTACTGAAGAGGAAGATTTAAATCTGTAAAATGTCCTATTTTTCCTATAAAGCATGGAACAAAAGGTAAAGCCTTAACTGAGATGTGCTTGCTAACGTTGTTAACCATAATTTTGCCGGCAGCTCAGGAGTCTTGTTTTCTCCAGTCTTTACATTTAAAAGCACCCCATGGGAATCTACAACTTAAACAATGGTTAATTCCTAAACTGTGCTGTTTTCATTTGAAACCAACTAAATAATCCCATCACAGTATAGAGTACAGCGTGGAGAAAAGGAAAGAATTTTGTTAAGTTGTTCTATTTTAACTTTATGGCATTAGGCTTAGTTTTGCATTGTCGTTGCAAGAAAATATATGTTGATATAGAATGTTAGATGTTGCTGAAGGTGTGAGGAAATGGGATTACTACAGTGCAGATGGGGCGATTTAGCTAGATATGAGGAAGAGTTTCTCAACAACAGAGCGAAATCTCCTTACGCGTAGGTGGTTTGAAAGTTGCATATTTTATGAAATGGTGTGAGGCAAAAGCCTGTGTGCCAAGCAGGGCCTGGTCTAAGAGAACCTTTCCATTGATTGGTTTGTTATCTTATGTCGTATTGAATCCCAAAATGGGCTTTTCTCCTCACCTGACTAGAAGGCTCACAACAATTAAGCACTTATCCCTGGTACTAGCTGCTACCTTTCAACACAGAGGATTTGTCTCAGTATCGTGTTAACATTTAAACTTATCACTTAAAAACTGTGGATAGAGCCAAGCACACCTGTATACCAGCGGAAATATCTCTGAAGTTTAAGCCACACTGAATTAGCACATTCCAAGTCATGCGCATGTATGCGTGTGTGTGTTTGTGTGTGTGTTTCCTAATTATGGCAGCAATTAGCTTTGCAGCATTTCATTCATTCCACGCAGCAGGGATGGAGAACAATAATCTTGTTTACCCGAAGCCGGAGACGGTATACCTGGCTTTGTTCCCTCCACAGCCTAATCTAAATGCTTTGTTAGATGCCATCCCACACAATAGAGTGTGACTGCCCCCCCCCCCCCAAAGAACCTCCCTCTCCTGGTTAGTTCAGTTGTCACTGAAAACCTCTACAAGGTCAAGGAAAAACAGGTAACAGGCCATCTCAAACTTCATAAGGTGGCACATTTTGTTTACATTTATTTCAGAGGTGGAGCCCACAGATACAGGATCCCTTTTTAAAAATCGTTTAATCTGTTGAAATTATCAGAGGGAAAATAATGGAACTCCTTCAAATTGTTGCTGACAATTAATGGAATAGAAAGGTGGCTGTTGTAAACGGCTCTCTCGAAGTAATGGGGAAGAGCAAATTATTAAATGGCCAAGTTATTTACGTTTGAAAATAAACTGCATCTCACACTGGGAAATCAGGTTACAGGCAATTCTGCGTTGCAACATGAACAGGTCATTAGTTTTAATTTTCCACAACAAAGATTTTAGGGTAATTTGCTTTTATTAGAATGGAGTCATTTCTCTCCTACATACATTATCATTCAACACCTCTATTGTCACCATTAGAGATCCCCCCCCCCCGCCCGCCACCGCCCTGCAAATGTGTGAGAAGAATATCCTTGATTTTTTCTAAGTGTCTAAATAACATGGCAAAAGTTTTACTGCATTCAGCAAGGACTGAAACAGTAGGTGAGCGCAGCGTAAATGTATCATCAGCATTGTACAATGCCAAACGTAATAACGCTAGGAAGGTATACCACCAGCATTCGACATGTTTTAGTGGTTTAGTGTACTTAGCGCACGGTGTATTTTTCTACTGTAAAATGTAGGCTACTACAGAGGACGAACAATAATCAGTTATACATTAACCGCAAAAGGTCATTACGTGTGGCAAATGCAAGGTCTATTGATCAAGTAATATTTGTCAGTAGAAATGAGCCTCATTACGGAATGAAGTTCATGAAGGAAACCATTGTCTAGTGGGACAGCATGATATGTGCAAATCATCCCTTTGCTTGGTTTGAACATCATCGAGTGTTTGTCTTCATTTTTACAATATAATTTACTAACTTTTCAGCTAATCAATCCCTGAAGCTGCATTCTTCTGTTAAGTTACTGTGCTGCACAAATAATGATTAATCGCCTACTGTTAACTTTAAGACAAAAATTAAAAGAAAACGAATGGCATATGCACTTGTGTTACAAAACTGTCTATAAACTAGTTTCCCAGCATGAGCTGTGGTTTGCTCTCAAACTTAAATAACTTGTCCATGTAACCTTATCTTCCGGGTACTTCCTGCAAACTTCATATATTATGCAATCAAGCCCATAAATATAGGTACAAGTTAACTCGAATCGCTGAAACAGAGTTAACCACACACATGTAATTAAAGCTTTATCACCACTTCTATCATAAACCTCTCCCTTTTCTTTAAGAGATTTACCAAGCTATCATAAAAATGTATTATGGCTCTTTCTTTGCAAAACATGAACTTCTAAGAAGTGGCTTACCTCCTGGATTAAACGAACTGGACTGCGGCTTAGAATCCCATACTAGTGCGACATTTGTGTTGCTACATGTTAGGATAACCCGTGTATATTGAATGTCACAGGGTTGACATGGCACTGGTATTAATTATTCCCTACTTATTTTTCATGAAGCCCCCCAAAAGGAGCCAAATAACTCCAATGATGACATATTACCAGGGGCATACAATTAAGCACATTTTACCAGTTCACTAACTAAACCAAGAGAAGTATAACAGATTGCTTGGTGGGGGAAAAAGTGACTATATGGAGAGAAATATCTGTATTGGGAGAGAGAGAGATTGTCCAGGGATAGTGTAAACCTAAAATAATTAAACAGGAAAATTGAAAGGATTGGATCCCCTAAATTGACTTAGCAAAAGTCTCAAGCAAGCATGATACTGATGACTCTGCTGATTTATTTTCGGGAACTCTTTCCAACTAGCATTATATCTTGTAGTATATATACAGTATATTGAGAAACTACACTTAGTTTCATATATATATATACATATATATATATGTATATATATATATATGTCTTTTATCATTATGGTCACATTGATTCATGACACTCTCCATTTTGTTAGACATTCTCCTACACTGTATCACATAAATTCTTTTTTTTAATATAATTTATTGTCAAGTTGGCTAACATATAGTGTATACAGTGTGCTTTTGGTTCGGGGGGTAGATTCCTGTGATTCATCGCTTACATATAACACCCAGTGCTCATCCCAACAATGAGCCCTCTTCAGTGCCCATCACCCATTTTCCCCTCTCCCTCGCCCCATCAACCCTCAGTTTGTTCTCTATATTTACAGTTTTAAAAATGTTTTTATTTATTTTTGAGACAGAGAGAAACAGAACATGAGCAGGGGAGGGGCAGAGAGAGAGGGAGACACAGAATCTGAAGCAGGCTCCAAACTCTGAGCTGTCAGCCCAGAGCCTGATGCAGGGCTTGAACTCACAGACTGTGAGATCATGACCTGAGCTGAAGTCGGATGCCCAACCGACTGAGCCACCCAGGTGCCCCTGTTCTCTGTATTTAAAAGTCTCTTGTGGTTTGCCTTCCCCCCTCTCTGTAACTATTTATTTTCCCCTTCCCTTCCCCCATGGTCTTCTGTTAAGCTTTTCAAGTTCCACATAAGAGTGAAAACATATGATATCTGTCTTTCTCTGCCTGATTTATTTCACTCAGCAAATACCCTCCAGTTCCATCCACGTTGCTGTAAATGGCAGGATTTCATTCTTTCTCATTGTCAAGTAGTATCCCATTGTATATGTAAATTCCATTGTGTATATATATACATATGTATATGTATGTATATATAGATATATACATATACATACATACATATACATATGTATGTATATATACGTATGTATATATACATATATATACATATATATTATATATACATACATATATACACACACACACACATATGTGTATTCCATTGTATATCTTCTTTACCCATTCATCAGTTGATGGACATTTAGGCTCTTTCCATGATTTGGCTGTTAGACTATATTACATAAATTTTTTATACAACGAGTAAAAATTGGATTTGATCAGTCCATGTGCTCACTGCTCTCACCAGTCTATCCAGTGTGTGATTTAGATCCTAAACACTATGCGGTTTTTGTGTGGGATTCCCTCCCCCTTCCTGCTAACCACTGTTTTACAGAACCTTGTCTTTTCTTTAAGGGTCAATCCAAGAATCAACTTCCACAGTGATCTCTCTCTTCCTTATTTACTATTCATTTGTACATGGTGAAGTTATTTTGTATTTATGTGTGCATTGATTGTAATTTCAACCAGGTAGGAAGCTATTCCACTTAAGGACCTCGTTTTCCCCACAGCTTCCATGTTTTACACATAGTAGGAATCTAGTAAATATTCGTTGGTTGCTTTAAAAACATTTTGGGGGGGTGCCTGAGTAGCTCAATTGGTTAAGCATCCAACTTTGGCTCAGGTCATGATCTTGCAGTTCACAAGTTTGAGTCCTGTGTTGGGCTCTGTGCTGACAGCTCAGAACCTGGAGCCTGTTTTGGATGCTGTGTGTGTGTGTGTGTGTCTCTCTCTCTGCCCCTCCCCACCTTGTGTTCTGTCTCTCTCCCTCTCTCTCTCTCAAACATAAATAAACATTAAAAACCTTTTTTTAAACTTTATGAGGAAATATTTAATCTGCTCTCTACTCCCTTACATACATACTACGGGCCTATGCATTTCTTCATTTTCTTTGTGTGATTGGTCTTTTGTTACAATTTGTCATTAGGTCACACCTTCTGCTAATGTCTAGGTTTCAAATCCTCAGCAATAAAATTGTGAACAATGTTAAGGAATTGATTTCCTCAAAATTCTCTAGTAGCACAAAGAAGAATCTAGTCGTTTTCAAGTTTGAAAGACACATCTCTAAAGTCCAACTAATTGCCTGGTATAAGTATTTATTTCATGTTACCTGAGCTCTGTCTTCTCAAACACAATCATGGTGCTTGTTGGGATGTAACACGGGCCAAGTGAAGAGGAACTCTGGCAGTTTTTGGCTAAAGGAATTTTTGGTTTATTTGTTTTTCAAAATGAAAAGGCAAAACCTAAACAACATTAAAATAAAATTGATACTTCATTGCTTCAACCATCTTTTTTTTTCATGGTTATTTATTTATTTTGAGAGAGAGAGAGGCAAAGCACAAGCAGAAGAGGGGCAGACAGTGAGGGAGAGAGAGAATCCTAAGCAGGCTCTACACTGTCAGCACAGAGCCCAACATGGGACTTGAACTCACAAACCATGAGATCATGACCTGAGTGGAAATCAAGAGACAGTTGCTTAACTAACTGATCTACCCACGTTCCCCTGCTTCAACCACTATTAATTCATGGTCAGTCTTGTTTCATGCATACCTTCACTCAATGCTCACCCTGTGTGTGTGTGTGTGTGTGTGTGTGTGTTTGCATACACGTGTATGTGCTCTTCATTCAGACATATATTTTCTTTTAGTGCTCTGCTTGGCAGAGACCAGGCTGGGGAAACACAGATGAACACAACATGGAATATAATGAAAATAAATTTGATAAGTGCAATGGTGGTGATGGTACCCAGAACATCAAGACCACCGTGACAAAGAAATGATAGGTCCATAAAGGCTGAGGGAAGGGATGTGTTTTAGCTATGATGGAATTTCTTTGTGGGTTTGTGATGGATTCTCCTGGAATTAACTGTAAGTCGGCTACAAATAAATGTCTGTGAAAACCAGTCCCAGAAAGTAGGATCTCATCTTTTGAAGTAAATCAAATAGTTCCCAAACTTTTATTCTTATTTCAAAAGGATTTCAAACTTACATAAAAGGTTGTAAGAATAAACAAAGAATTGCCATGTACCTTTTACTTCAGATTCACCAATCCCACCATTTTGCCACATCCGCTTTATGTTTCTCTCTCTCTTCCCCCACCCCACACACATTTTTATGGGGGGGGGCATTGATTAATTCCTCTGTTAGTGCAAACATCATGGCTCCCCTTTTTTTTAAACGTGTTTTTTTTTATTTTTGAGAGACAGAGAGATAGAGCATGAGCAGGAGAGGGGCAGAAAGAGAGGGAGACACAGAATCTGAAGCAGGCTCCAGGCTCTGAGCTGTCAGCACTGAGCCTGATGTGGAGCTTGAACTCACAAACTGCGAGATCATGACCTGAGCTGAAGGCGGACGCTTAACCAACTGAGCCACCCAGGTGCCCCGCAAACATCATGGCCCTTTATCTGTAAATATTTAGAATGCATGTTCTAAGAGCAAGAAAATTCTCAGGGTATCTGGGTGGCTCAGTTGGTTGAGGGTCCGACTTTGGTCAGGTCAAGATCTTGTAGTTCATGAGTTCAAGCCCCATACCAGGCTCACTGCTCTCAGCTCGGTGCCTGCTTCACATCTTCTGTCCCCCTTTCCCTCTCAAAAATGAATGGACATAAAAAAAAAGAAGAAGAAGGATATTCTCTACTTTTAAAAGATTTTATTTTTAAGTAATCTCTACACCCAGCATGGGGCTCAAACTTACAAACCTGAGATAAAGAGTTGCATGCTCTACTGACTGAGCCAGTCAGGCACCCTAAGGATATTCTCTTCTATAGAGTTACATTATAAAGTTGAAAAATGTACCATTGTCCATATTCACATTTTGCTAATTTCCCTAATAATGTTCATTACAAACAATGCTGCAATAAAGATTCTAGTAAGTCTTTGTGCACATTTAAGTGATTTTAAGGAATGAATTCCTAAAAGTAGAATTTCAAAGTGTAGGACAATTTGATTTACAGCCCACATTGAAATTTTGCTAATTTACAGTCCATATTCAAATTTTGGTAGTTACCCCAACAATGTTTATTATGACAATCTCCCCCACCACACCGAGATCAATCAGGATTATCTATTCCTTAAAAAATAAACTGTGGCTGAGCCTTTCTTAGTTTTTCACGATATTTACATTTCTGAAGAGTACAGACGTGTGGGCTTGTAGAAAGTTCCTGAGTTTGAGTTTGTCTGATCTTTCCTCATGGCTGGAGTCACGGTATGAATTTTGGGTAGGCATACAAGGTAAGTAATGTTGCATCCTTCTCAGTTCATCACATCAGGAAGGACATGAAGTCAGTTTGTCCCATTAATGATGATGTAATCGTTTTAGGTAAACTCTACCCCCAAAGTGGGGCTTGAACTCATGACCGTGATATCTAGAGTCACGTGTTCGACAGACTGAGCCAGCCAAATGCTCCTAATGATGCTAATTTTGTTAATTTGCTTAAGGTAATGTCTGCCAAGTTTTGCCATTGGTCAGTTACCGTTTTTCCCATGGTAACTAATACTTCATCTATGCGGAATACTTTACAACTATGTAAATATCTTATTGCTCATCAGAATTGTATCCAATTGTTTTAGCCTTCATTAATTCTTGCATGAATCGATTAGTATGATGTTGATTGTAAATGGTGATGTTTCTCTTTTTTCTTCTACATTTTAGAAGGCATTCTATCAAAATTTTATTCTTAATTTTACCTTTTATATCTGTAATGAATAAGGTGAGTTCACCATACATCAGTTGCTTATTTTGTATGGGATATTGTGCTATGAGACACAACAAGGAACTCAAAGACAAGACCAATGAGTCCTGCAGGAGTGTATGATTTGTTGGTAGAGGTGGATGCAAGGCAGATGGTAAGAAAAGCTTTACTAGGAAGCTAATGGGAAGGGGAAGAAACCAAAAAAGGGTTATGTTATTTTATTTTATTTTACTTTTATTTTTAAGTAATCTTTGCACTCAATGTAGAACTCAAACTCACAACTCCGAGATCAAGAGTTGCATGCTCTACTTACTGAGACAGCGAGGTGCCCCAAAAGAGGATAATTCTTTTTTTTTTTTTTTTAATTTATTTTTGAGAGAGAGAGAGTGGAGGAGGGGCAGAGAGAGACAAGGAGACAGGATTCAAAGCGGGCTCTGTGCTGATAGCAGAGAGCCCAATGCAGGACTCCAATGCAGGACTCAAACTCTCGAACCATGAGATCATGACCTGAGCTCAAGTCTGAAGTCTGAAGTCGGAGTCTTAACCAACTGAGCCACCCAGGTGCCCTGAAGGTAATTCTTATTGGAGCATATGGAGTGATGTTGGGAAAGAGGTGAGATTTTAGTTGGGCTTACGATATATGGTTTTTTGGTAAAGAAAGACATTACAGTTGGAAGGAGCCGCCGGGATATTTGGGAAATGACAAATAATCCCTATGGTTAGAGCCTAAGGTTCCTGGGAGAAGAGGCAAGGAGGCATAGTAGGGCTTCAGGTTGGAAAGACAAGCTGAAGTCCAGCACAACGTCCCACTCTGAAGAGTCTTGACTCTATTTCATTGACTGCGGGAAGAAATGAAACATTACCTTTCAGATGACACTGAGAGCAAGGGACTGTGTCTTATTCATCTTTATAGTTCCAAGGCCTACACTAGTGCTCAGCACATGGAGTGTGTTTGATAAATGTTTGTAGGCACCAAAGTGCAGGATGATTTGGAATAGGGACTGGTGCGTGTGTGTGTGTGTGTGTGTGTGTGTGTACGTATGTGTTTTATATGTGGATTGAGATCATGATCAGGAGGTGGGGAGATGAAGGGGACCTTAATTCAGAAATCAGATATCTATTGAATAGTTTATAGAAAATGTTTTAAATATCAAGTTCCTAGAAGACCACCAACCTTGCCCTACCCCCCAACATTAATTTTGAATTCCCAGTAAGCAAGTTTGGGAATTATTTTTGAACAACTTTGGGTACAAGGAAGGGGAACAAGGGGAAAGGTAGTATAAACATCTCACTAGAAACTATTTCATTCTATATCTTCTCTATGAATATTTTAGAATAAAAAAAAAACAAACAGCACAAAAAGCTCTTAATTTTTTTTAATTTAATTTTATTTTTTATTAACTTGTTTTATTTTTTATTTTTTTAAATTTACATCCAAATTAGTTAGCATATAGTGTGACAATGATTTCAGGAGTATATTCCTTAGTGCCCCTTACCCATTTAGCCCATTCCCCCTTCCACAGCCCCTCCCGTAACCCTCAGTTTGTTCTCCATATTTAAAAAAATTTTTCTTAGTGTTTTTATTTATTTTTGAGACAGAGACAGAGCATGAGCAGGGGAGGGGCAGAGAGAGAGGGAGACACAGAATCTGAAGCAGGCTCCAGGCTTCGAGCTGTCAGCACAGAGCCTGATGCAGGGCTCCAACTCACAGACTGTGAGATCATGACCTGAGCTCAGTTGGACGCTCAACGACTGAGCCACCCGGACGCCCCTGTTCTCCATATTTATGAGTCTCTTCTGTTGTGTCCCCCTCCCTGTTTCTGTATTATTTTTGTTTCCCTTCCCTTATGTTCATCTGTTTTGTCTCTTAAAGTCCTCCTATGAGTGAAGTCATATGATTTCTGTCTTTCTCTGACTAATTTCACTTAGCATAATACCCTCCAGTTCCATCCACGTAGTTGCAAATGGCAAGATTTCATTCTTTTTGATTGCCAGGTAATACTGCATTGTATATATGTATACCACATCTTCTTTATCCATTCATCCATCGATGGACATTTGGGCTCTTTCCATACTTTGGCTGTTGTTGATAGTGCTGCTATAAACATGGGGGTGCACGTGTCCTTTCGAAACAGCACACCTGTATCCCAGAGATAAATGCCCACTAGTGCAATTGCTGGGTTGTAGGGTAGTTTTATTTTTAGTTTTTTGAGGAATCTCCATACTGTTTTCCAGAGTGGCTACACCAGCTTGCATTCCCACAAAAAGCTCTTTAAAGATGCATATAAACTAGGGCACCTGGGTGGCTCACTCTGTTAAATGTCCGACTTCAGCTCAAGTCACGATCTTGAGGTTCTTGGGTTCAAGCCCTGAGTCGGACTCTGTACTGACAGCTCAGAGCCTGGAGCCTGCTTCAGATTCCGTGTCTCCCTCTCTCTCTGCCCCTCCCCCACTCACTCTGTCTCTCTTTCTCTCAAAAATAAACCTTAAAAAAAAATTTTTTAAAGATGCATATAAACTAGCTTTAAGAGTCTATGCATTTTGTCAAAACGCTGTAAACAATCTAATCCATGTAATAGAGGAAAACAAACCAAGAAAATAAAATGAGATACACAAAATAACTTTGAGTAAAAATCATTGTGGAAGTCTTGCTGATCACTTAAGAAATAAATCATATTTATATCTACGTTTCAAACCCTTAGGTTGTCACTTTCCAACTTCAAACTTGGTAATGTCGCCTCAGCTTGTTTATTCTGCAGTGAATCTTGAAAATCTAGTAGCTTGGTTAATAAAGTTTACATATTTTCACAGCACAGTGTGGTGGCAAGTTGTGGCTTTACTTGTTGCTTTCAAATGGAAAATCGTTTCTTTTAAGACTTTTTTTTTTTTTTTTTTAGTTTGTAAGTAATCTCTACAGCCAAAAGGGGGCTTGAACTTACAACCCTGAGATCAAGAGTCGCATGCTCCACCCACTGAGCCAGCCGGGTGCCCCTCAGATGGAAAACCATTTGATCACTACCTACAGTCCGAATGAACACTTAGTTGTGTAAAGGTGATATTTATTTATGTTTTTATTAAAAACATTTATTCTGATTATTAACAGAACACATGGGTATTGTGGAAAATTTAGAAAATATTGAAAAAGAATGAAAAACTACCATTTAACCATCCAGTGGTAGCCACCAAAACACAAACATTTTGTGCTTCTTTTCGTCTTTATGTGTGTGTGTTTATAAAAGCTGTTAATTTTTTTACATGATATATTGTGGATTTTTTCTCATGTGACTAAATATTTTTTATGTTTATTTATTATTATTATTGTTTTTAAATTTTTTAATGTTTATTTATTTTTTGACAGAAAGAGAGAGAGAGAGAGCATGAGAGGCGGAGGGGCAGAAAGAGAAGGAGACACAGAATCCGAAGCAGACTCCAGGCTCTGAGCTGTCGGCACAGAACCCGACATGGGGCTCGAACTCGAACTCACAGAGTGCAAGATCATGACCTGAGCCAAAGGCAGAGGCTTAACTGACTGAGCCACCCAGGTGCCCCTATTATTTTTTAAAGAATTTATTTTTGGGGCGCCTGAGTGGCTCAGTCGGTTGAGCGTCCGACTTCGGCTTGGGTCATGATCTCACAGTCCGTGAGTTTGAGCCCCGCGTCGGGCTCTGTGCCGACAGCTCAGAGCCTGGAGCCTGCTTCAGATTTTGTGTCTCCCTCTCTCTCTGCCCTTCCCCTGCTCATGCTCTGTCTCTCTCTGTCTCAAAAGTAAATAAAAACATTTAAAAAAAAAAAAAAAGAATTTATTTTTAAGCAATCTCTACACTCATGTGGGGCTCAAACTTAGCCCTGAGATCAAGGCCACATGCTGTTCCTACTGAGCCTGCCAAGCACCCCAAAAGAACCAACTTGTGGTGGGGGTGATTTTCTCTACTATAAATATTTTTTAATAATGTGATTTCTGACAGCAGAACAACAGTCACTGCATGGGTATATTATTGAATTATTTTCCTGGCGTTGGTCACTTGGGATATTTCCAATTTTATTTGTTTTTATATATGTAATATGTAATATATATTTCCTAGAGGGGGAATTATCTGTCATTTTAAAGATTATTTCCATTTTAAAAAACATTCTTATTTACTTATTTATTTAAGTAAGCCTATGTCCAGTGTAGGGCTTGAACTCAAGACCCCGAGATCGAGGCTCACGCACTCTACCTACTGAACCAGCCAGGAGCCCCAAGGTTGTTCCGTTTTTAGCCATCTTCATGCTCATTGTCAAATTGTCCTCCTCAAAAGTTATATGAGTTTACTTGCCCATCACCAGTGGATAGAAGTCCTGAAGAGCCAGTATGGGTCTTAGCACTACACATTTCATTGACAAATTAACCTCCAAAAGGGTACTGTGCAGCTCATTTGAGCATTCACTGTGCACGGCCCCACGGTAGGGCCATGACTGCTTTTGTCAGCACATGTGTAGCCATTGGCTCAAAACATCACTCATTGTGATGCTGGCGATGTGGCCTCCTTAGTGTTCCAAAAGATTGTTTGGTATGACGGCCTCAGTTCAGGGTTTTTCTCTCACCTTTCCTATCATGTTTGGAGTCAGAATTCAAACACTGTACAATTTGAGCTACAGTATGCCTGGCCTATAACTTGGTTCAAGGCATTTATATTTATGTCATTTTTGTCTGCTTATTATACTAACAAGGTGGAAAAAGCTATCCCAGTCCCTCCCACAAGGTAAAATTCTGGGGTTTTGTGTGTGTGTGTGTCTATTACTAGAGTTTTAAAAATAGGTTAGATAAATAACAGTACCTTTAGGATTAAGTACACACAGAGTTTTATGAGATAGTTCATAAAGAATATATTTAAATCCAAACTTAATATAAAATTTTATTTCTTGAGAACTGTCGTGGGAGATAGTGCAAAAGTAGACTATTAACTTTTTTCTTAAGATAACCTGTTAATTTATACACAAAAAAGGTATATTAATCCTATTTAAATTACATATTTTTTCAACAAGAGGGATGAAAAGGCCATCTTTTCTTGTGTCTGTTAACCTTTGAGTCAAAATGGTTGGAATTTTGACTCCTCTCAGTTGAAGCTGCCATCTACCGTGTCCTTTTCTCAATGACTTTTTATTTAATTTGAAGGGCGGCTTAAAACAGTTCCATTAATGAAAACATTAAAAGATTAAAAACGTGAAATGTTTCAGAGGACAATAATTTTGTTTTTTTATGTGTCTATTGATACAAATTCGAACACTTGGTAGGCTATCAATATCAAGAAAGTCATTTTAAATCGAATGATCTTACCCCAGAGAAGATTATACTCCCTTAGAAAAAAGGATTTTTTACTCATTCTCGTGCTTTTCCTGTAGTTCAATATCACTTGGTAATTTGATTCTGAATTTATGGAAATGGAATATTCCATGAATATTTTCCAAAGTGAATAAAATGTCTAAAATTGTCCTCATTTCAAGCTCTCCCTGACATTTTGGCTGAACAACTGAACACAGATACTTTTTTTTGCCGTGTCTTCTTATGAACGTTGCCCGAGTGATAGCTTCATATTTCTCTCATCTCATCATTCAGAAGCTATTTATCCATGTTTTTCCACTGCCTCCTTTAAGTCTCCTCCCTGCCCCCCCATCACTGAATGCCTGTTCAGCCCCCACACATTCAGGCGTATTTATTCCCGTAAAGATAGTGACACTTATGGTTTATTCTAAGACTAAATCTGTGTTGCCCAGTGACTAAGGACTTAAGCATGCACACTGCTTCTACGCTTACCCTCCTACCTAACTTGACAACTCAACTTTATTTTTTTCCCTCAGAATTTTCTGTTTTGGCACCGTTCAGTTAACATACCACTGCCAGGCCACTAATTGATTTCTGAAACCTGACATTTGTTTTTTGTTTTCTCCTATCTTCCCTAATGGTACAGCACTACTAAGCAGGAAGGAATGCAAAGAACTAGAAAGTTCAAAGTAATTGAGGATCTGTCCATTCACCCTGTCTGGCGTCATGCCAATGTAGAACCTGGAACATTTGAAAAATATTTATCAAGTTTTAACCCTTTTTACTAAGGTTGATGAACCAGGTTTTCAGCGGTAGCATTTGTGTTAACAGCAAGGCAGCTTGGTTGAACATATTTCTTATAGGTTCAGAATCGCATGGCAAATGTCTCAGAAAAGGATTACTTTCTGATTTCTGTGCTATTGTACAGGGCTAAGCTAGTCATTTTCTGTGAGACTGCCGAGCCAGGCATTTGAGAGAAACCATTACTTAAAAGTGGCAGCCCTATGTTATGAATCCTTATGTCAGAAAGGAAATTTAAATAAATGCTACTAGAGTTGAACAAAAAAAGATTGTATTCCACTTTTCTACCAAAAGTGTGTTGTGAACACAAGAGTAGCTAGGTTTGTATCTGTATTCATTACGAAAAGTGGAAATGTGAAAAAAATTAACAGGACTACACAAATATTTTATTAAAAGCTTACCAAATGGCTGGGTTTTGTTTTGTTTTGCTATTGAGAAATCATTTGTAAATTAAAGCATGTTAAAAAATGGTGTGAGATATACCAACATTTCCAGTAAAATAACTGGATTTTATGGCAGTGAAAACGTAGGTTGAGATAACAGGCCACTGATGCTCTGATAAAAAAGACAAAAGAAAATGTTTAGGGAGGCTTAGAGGCAAATTAAAATATAAATAGATACCAAATCGTACTGAACCTAAGTTAAAAAGAGTATGAAAGTTCTCTTAAGGCTTTATCACACTCAGATTTGATCATGTTATCAGCATTATAACTAAACACCTTTCAATTTTCAATTTTTAAAAAAAGTAGTATTAAATCCCGTACCAATTCTGTAATGTTTCTAAGTTATTTAATTACATACCTGGGCTCAATATTAGAGAAAATCAGGACAGCTTTGAAGAGGTGAAGGTGTATATTATGGGACTGTTTGCTTAGAAAAAACTTGCAAAAACACTTATTAAATACTACTTTGGTGACACGAAAGTAGTCGTCAACCATTCTCTGGAAGAAGTGATCACAGCCATAAAAATGAATCATTTATTAGCAAGAAGGAAATGAAAAGGAGAAAAAATATTTTACAGCGTGATTTTGCTTTCTAATAATAAATTCCTCTAATATTTCATGTGTATATTATGTTTTTAATCTACACATTGAAATGAGATCCACACTTTTAGTAGGTTCACTCTTTGAACATTTTTCTAAAAACTCATTTTTGTTTGTTTGTTTGTTTGTTTGAAACTGTTATCCCGTGAAGTGTGAGTAGGCTATTGTATATGTAAAATTATCTCATGGCATAGTGTGCTGTCAACATATATACATATGTAGTGAAATACCAGGCATTTTTATTGCAGTTTATTGTGCCGGCTTCTCAATAAGTCAGATAAAATCACATACAAGACATTAAGGAAATTTCCTTAGGTGATTGTTGGCAAAACTTCACCTTCCCATTAGAATATAGTTAATGGATGGTAATATATTTGACTATTACTTTCCTACAAAATTGGATTCCCAGTTTTCAGAGCTGCTGCGTGTCTAATGTTTGTGGCTTCTTTGGTTATCTCTTCGTAGGAAAAGGTGCCACAGTGCTAGGTAAATGTGCTACGTTTTTGTTTGGTAAATATTAAACTGCATTTTTTTGAACATAAAGTGCTAGCAACAACAAGTCAAAGATGTAATCGCTATTTAAATACATTTGATCTAGTCAGTCGTTAGTGCTTAAATTAGATTCCATGCTTCTGCTGGAATATTTACAAAAGCGTAAATATTAAAAACTTCAAAATCCCTATGGCCCATCCCCCTCCTCTCCATACACAGATACGAGGTAAAATGTGTATAAACTTCTTCTAACCGTTTAAATACTGTAGGGAAAAACAAGCTTTTATGCAAAGGCTTAAAAAAAAAAATACTTGCCATTACACCTTTTATTTAGGACATTCCGGATTTGCTTTGCTAAATGGACATATTCACTACTAAAGATACACAGAGACAAGGGCTGTTTTTAAATTTGTTTATCACACCGCCCCTAGTTTTCCGCTAAAGAAAAGTACATTTTGTATATTTAAAAATACACACTCATGAAATAAGTCTCTAAAACCCTTGGCGCCCCCACCTATCTGCCTTCTGGGTTTCAGCCTTTGAGTTTCAGGTCCTTGCACAACACCTAAGACGTGCAAAACTCTTTTTCTCCCTAATCCTGGCAGAGAACTGTCGGAGGAGATCTCCCTCCACGTCTCCACCCTAATTCCCTCTCTTCCTAGATTCCACTCGCTTCTCTCCTTTCCTCCGCCCCCGGCTCAGTCAGCCCAATCTGTCAGAGAAGTTGTGTACAAACTGCGCGGCCGCCCTGCGCGCGAAAGCTCGTGGCCCGAGAGGGCGGGTCAACCCGGCAAAGGCGGGGCCCTGGGCGAGCTTCCCTTTTCTCATAGGCTAGCCGCTCCGGCCCGGCCGGCCTCGAGGCTTCGGGATTCGCCGCAACGCTGCCAATCAGGCTGGCTGGACCCGCCCCCCCGGAGTTGGGTAAAATAGAGGCGGGCGTCAAGTGTCAGTAGTCGCGGGGCAGGTACGCGCGCTCGCAGCTCGCTCGCGGAGACCGGCGGTGGCGGGAGTGGGCTCCGGCGAGTGAGAAAGCGCGGCGGGGCGGGGCGGGAGAAAGTGGCCGCCCGGAGGACGTTGGCGTTTACGCGTGGCGGAGCGGAAGAGTTTTGCTTTTCGTGCGCGCCTTCGAAAACCGCGCCTGCTGTTGGCTGAGGGGGTCCGCCCGGAGCCTCCCCTTCTCCGCCCGCGGCCCCGCGCCGAGCTCGCCGGCCCGAGTCAGCGTGGGCGAGGTGGGAAGCGCGCCCGACCCGCGTCCCGCGCCCGGAGTCGCCCCCTTGAGTGCCAATGGCCACGCGGGTGCTGACCATGAGCGCCCGCCTGGGACCCGTACCCCAGCCGCCGGCCCCGCAGGACGAGCCTGTGTTCGCGCAGCTCAAGCCCGTGCTGGGCGCCGCGAACCCGGCCCGCGACGCGGCGCTCTTCCCCGGCGAGGAGCTGAAGCACCCGCACCACCACCCGCAGGCGCAGTCCGCGCCCCCGCAGCCGCCGCAGCCGGCGCCGCCGCCCGCCGCGGGCCCGCGGCTGCCCCCCGAGGAGCTGGTCCAGGTAGGGAGAGCCGCTCCCCTCCCTCCGCCCCCCTCCCGGAGCTCGGGCGTGTCCCGCCGCTGCGACGCGCGGGCGACAGGGGCCGCTCCAGGCTGGGGCGTGCGTCGGGGCGCTCCGGGAGCCGGAGCTGGGTGGGCAGCCCCTCCCCGCCCTGCCGTCCTGGCCTGGGCACTCACAATCCGCAGGGACAAAGTGGGGGGACCGGAAGAGGGAGGGGTGTCCCAGATGAGCCTCCCCAGGCGGGTCGGTGCGAGGAAAGGGTAGAGGGGGACGGGTGCTCACATGCACCTTAGTGTTTCTTAGTTTGGGGGATGAGACCTCGCACCTCACGTCCAACCTTACTTAACTCCCGCCTTTCACCTTAAAGCCCCCCTCCCCCCCGCTCAGTGTCCTGCCCTCGGAGGTCCCCCCCACCGTCGTCTCGGGTTAGGTGTAAACGCAAATCGGGGTGCCGGAGAGAGGCGCCTCGGGGTGCTAGTTTCATGTCTCTTGGCTCAGCCTGCTTTAGACGCGATCTCGGGGCTGCCTTTGGGAACCGAGAGTTAGAAAAGCTAAGGTCGTATTGGAGCGCTTATTTTTCCTTAAGAAGAAAGACCAAAAAAGACCGGGGGTGTTGTTTTCTTCATGTGCGCGTAAATTTCCTCCCGGAGCCGCGTTGAAAGCTGGCAGTTGGCTTTTACACTTGCCCGGCAGCCGAATTAGAGCAACCGCCTGTTTCTTTCGCCCACGCAGGGAGTCATATAGCCCAGAAAAAACTTCCCGGGACTTTTAGCCTGTCCCAAGGAAAAAAAAAAAAAAAAAAAAAATTGGAAACATACCCACATGCAAACAGCTGGAAGAGCTAAAATCAGAAACCACTAACCACCACGGGAGCGAAGTGCACGAAAGGGTTTAGTTCGGTTTATTTCGAGACGCTTCATTTAATAGCCCCTTGGTATATTGCGTATTTACTGCCCAGCTCCTGCTCCGGGTGGGCTGCGAGCGTCGTCGTGCTGTGAACGGGCAGTGGCATTTGTCAGAGATGTGACTCACATGACTAGAGCGTTAATTTTTATTTTTAAATCGCGTGTATCTGGGAAACCCAGTCTGCATCCGCACCGAATGATACCAAGCCCGATATGAAACGCTTTTGAAATTAAGTAGTAGCATATATATATATATATATTTGTGTATGTGTATATATATATGTATATAATGCCATGGTTAATAGTTCAGTTGGATGAGCCATTTAATTGGTGGATTTTTTTTTCTCTTAAAATTTACCTTTCAATGTTGAAAGATTAAAATAAAAATGAACTTTGTTATACTAGAATAGAAGATAGCTGTAAAAAGACTGGGTGAGACAAGCTGGATTATGTCCTTAAAAAATCACCACTTGGAACCGCTTTGGTTATTTCAGGTTTGTCACTTTTCTGCTTAAGAGACACCAAGAGGATGAGGGATGATTGAGCTTTTTACAGAGTAGGGGGGAATGTAACATTGGCCCACTGAGGAGGACGTGATAAATGTTTTGCTGATGACTGTGCTAGTGATACAGCAGCCTCTCCCCACCCACGGGCGCCTTAGCACCACTCTACCAAGGGAGTGATTTTCCCCTAGGTAATTAAAGATCTGTTTTAGATAGGGATATGAATAGGAACATTTCATTATCATATTAACCAATTACAGAATCTGCTGATTAAAATCAACATTTAGATCAAATGTTGAAAGTGAAGTTTTGTTTTTTCAGTGGATACTGTGTTTTGCTCAAGACTTCGTATTTAAGTTTCCAGTGACCTATAAATGAGAAAAGGCCCTGAAATAGCCAAGGAGTATGTTTTATATTAGCTATTTTAACAATATCTATCCAAACAAAACAGAACTTTGCAATATTATTTTTAAGGTTGGTTTGCTTAGGTTTTGTTTAAACATACCTATATTAATATAAATATGGCATGAACAGAGTTGAGGTGGTTTGGCAATATTACAATACTGTACTTAAGTTGCAAACTCAATTGTAATGGGGCAGGGAACCCTGCTCGTATGTGAGTTATAAAAAAGTACACTTTATTATTCATTAGAAAGGAACATGTTTTCTGTTTGCCTTTTTTTTTTCCCTTGATTTGCCTCTTTCACTTATTGTCCGGGGCTGATTGTGGGAGCGATTTTACCAAATACATACATGTTGTAAAGAATTTCATGAGGCTTTCCGTAAGCCAGTTCTTACACAACTGACAAATAAACCTGATATGTTTGTAAGCAACACCAAGGAGTGTGCCCTAGTACTTCTCACAGGTATTGTTGGGATTTTTGGTTAAGTTTGTCCTTACTCGGATGATGAATTAGGTGGATTATGCATGTTTGTATCTCTTCTTTTCTAGACACGATGTGAGATGGAGAAGTATCTGACACCTCAGCTTCCTCCAGTTTCTATAATTCCAGAGCATAAAAAGTATAGACGAGACAGTGCCTCAGTCGTAGACCAGTTCTTCACTGACAGTGAAGGGTTACCTTACAGTATCAACATGAACGTCTTCCTCCCTGACATCACTCACCTGAGAACTGGCCTCTACAAATCCCAGAGACCGTGCGTAACACACATCAAGACAGAACCTGTTACCATTTTCAGCCACCAGAGTGAAACGACCGCCCCTCCTCCGGCCCCAACCCAGGCCCTCCCTGAGTTCACCAGTATATTCAGCTCCCACCAGACCGCAGCTCCAGAGGTGAACAATATTTTCATCAAACAAGAACTTCCTACACCAGATCTTCATCTTTCTGTCCCTCCCCAGCAGGGCCACTTGTACCAGCTACTGAACACCCCGGATCTAGATATGCCCAGTTCTACAAACCAGACAGCAGTAATGGACACTCTTAATGTTTCTATGTCAGCCGCCATGGCAGGCCTTAACACACACACCTCTGCTGTTCCGCAGACTGCGATGAAACAATTCCAGGGCATGCCCCCTTGCACATACACAATGCCAAGTCAGTTTCTTCCACAGCAGGCCACTTACTTTCCCCCGTCACCACCAAGCTCAGAACCTGGAAGTCCAGATAGACAAGCAGAGATGCTCCAGAATTTGACCCCACCTCCATCCTATGCTGCTACAATTGCTTCTAAACTGGCAATTCACAATCCAAATTTACCGGCCACCCTGCCAGTTAACTCGCAAAGCATCCAGCCTGTCAGATACAATAGAAGGAGTAACCCTGATTTGGAGAAACGACGCATCCACTACTGCGATTACCCTGGTATGTGACTTTTTTACCTGGTTGAAGCATCAATACGTGTGCCTTGTGTGCACCTGTAACCTCAGGTTTTAAATTTACATAAAGTAGTGGTTGATACTGAAAAAATCACCTACTTTGTCCTTTTCCTATCTCAGTCTCTGTACTGTACCCTGGGATGTAACTGTTTGTCTGTTGCTTGTTTTTACGTATTAAGAAGTGGCTAGGATATTCTGGAAAAAAGTTACTTTGGACTTCTTTATTTTTAATATTAAACAAAATTTTGCATTTTGAGTTAGGCCAGAGTTCCTTTGTTTAAACACCTGAATTGGAATTTCAATTCTAAATTAAGTTCCCTGAAAAGAGATTAAGTTGAGAAAATAAAGCATGGTAATGAAGTGGGGAATGAATAGGCTGCTCTCAAGATGGCAGTTTACAGGACTCTCTACAGAACTGATTTAAGGATGGTGCTGTTAGCATATGAACGTACGCTTGTTCTTGAATGAGATGTGGCCCAAAACATAAATTGATGATGGTAATGACTTTATCTACAAGTTGCTGGCATAAGCTAGTTTATGGTTAATACAGGGTATAATTTATTGACCATGGTACACAATACAGCATGATATACTAAATGAAAAAACAAGAAATGTAGTAGTACAGAAAATTGCAGTCATCTTGGATAATGGTTTAACATTGTCTGCTCTAGAGCCATTAAAAGTTTTTAAATCGCTGAAGTATATGTTACTAGTATAAAGCACCTACTGTAATATAAACAAAAATTTCCCATGTGTAGCTCACTTGATTATCTGCTCTTCCTGTTAAAGTGGTACATAAAGTAAATCACTTTATACCTTTAATAAGGTAACAGGGGAGCACTCTTGAAAACTTCTTTTAAAACTGACGCTTCAAATATCTTCTAGCATGAGAGATTTCTTCTTTAAAGCCAGATTTTAAACACTGAATCATCAAATGTAAAGATTTCAAAAGGATCTCCGAAATGACAAGCTGTTCTTTCTCTCCTTTATTTCAGGCTGCACAAAAGTTTATACAAAGTCTTCTCATTTAAAAGCTCACCTGAGGACTCATACTGGTATGTAATTTTCTTGTTAATTCTGTGAGTTGTGTAAATAGTGTAAGTGGTATTCATCCTTTTAAAAGCCAACACGTGTTTGATCTCTTCTTTCTTCTGTCAACTTTTATTTTTTAATGGCCTACCTTTTCAGCACTGGCTTGGCTCAGAATTCAGTTCCACGAAGAAAAGTCTGGTTCCAGGAAGGCTGATGTTCCCTTTCCAAGGCCTTGCCCTGTCACCTCACGTAGAATTAATTACATGAAAACGTAAACAATGATGTTTACTAATGGATTTTAAAACTTTAATGGCACTGCTATTCCTGTCTTGAAGGAAAAAAATGTAACTCATTTTCTTTCCTCCATAACAAAGCAGTCCATAAGCTATATAGTTCCGTATAGTTCCCTAAGCTATATTCAATGCTAAAAACTTTTCCATTTAGCACGTGAAGCATAACTGCTTAATACAGTGTCTTTAATTTCACCTTTAACCTGAAGTTTTTGTTTAGCTTGTTTTCTGTGGTTGATGAATGAAAGGTAGGGCAGAAACTGCAGAGTATTAAAGCCAGGCAAAGATGGGGTCATGGTTTAAAAGTTCTTCTGCACCCTGTGCCAGCCCATATTTGAGGTATTTGGGACTGTGTCTTTCTTCTGGCTTATATTTCATCCTTGTTTAGAATGTGCTCTTAAGCTTAGTCACTTTAATTTTATAAATGTTTGTTTTGTCGGGCCTATACAATCACTTTTAAGTGCTTTTTAATTTTAAAACTGTATTTTAGAACCCATTTTAGGACAAAACTATATGGCATGCTTAAAAAGCTTCCAAATACCCAAAATGTTTTCAAATATATAGGTGATTAACTATTTGTGGTTTTCTGAAAAGGCCAACCCTGAAGGAAAGAACTTATACAAAATGATTATTATTTTGTTCTCTCAGTAAATTCAGCCTTACCTAAAGTTCAAAGAATAAGTTTGCTAATAAAAGCAATGACCTAGCAAAATGTTTTATTCCATCATTGCTATGGAAACCAAAGTATTCAACAGTTCCTTTGAATGGGTCGTTGGATTAGTGTGAGAGGACTTGAATCTCCCCAGGCTAGATGTTACTATGGAAATTGAGTTTTGATAAATGAAGTAGTTATCTCTAACTGCTGCATTAAAAAGTAAAAGCCTTTGAACAAAGGTCAGTGCTGAGATACAGGACTGGGAGGAATATGGCTGCAGACATTTTGTATGCATGTAAGGAAGTATTACTTGATATCTCAGTGATAAACAGTACTTATTAAAATCTAAATAGTGTTGGCAACAACTGTAGATTCCAGGACTTTCTGAGAAATGGCTTTTAAAGAAGAGACATCTCATGGTGTTTATCAATGAAATGAATGGGTTGTTTTGGCCTGAAGTTTTTAGATATAGACAATGTGGTTATATAAAAGGAAAGACCCTACATAAGCAGCTCAGAGTAGAAATTATATTTATAGTTCAACAAATAGCCATCAAGCTTATAATAAACTCAGTCTAAAGTTTTCAAATGCAAATGATGGCCAAGAAAACATTCCATATAGAAATATTAAAATAGCCACTTATAGAATAAATATATTAGAGAAGGAAACATTGAAAATGGATTTTTATCTGGATTTTGATTCATGGGAAATGGAAAAAAATTTGAGACATTTGAACTACTGTTTTTTTCTTCTTTGAAAGTCCTTGAAATGGGAGATAGGAAGGAGGGAATGTGTTTTTCATGAGGTTAAAGTCTCCTAATAAAAGGAGTGCAATTGCATATCATGCTGTAATCAACTGCTTATTGCAAGGATGTAGTCCGAGCGTATCTGAATGGCCTTACAACCCTTGTCAGGGTTTAGTGCTCGGAATGCTTATAGCTGGGATTCTGGAACTTGACCTGCTGGCAAAGAAATTTAATAGTGAGCTGTCTTAACAATGCCCTTACTAATAAAATCAAACTAAAAAAGAGGACCCAGGCCTAGTTAGGGTCCCATGCACACCTGATCATAAATGCGTGGCCATCGACATCTAATGAATGAGACCATGTAATCCAGTTTAATAAAGTTTTGTTTGATAGTTTCTCAAATGCCTTGGGGAGGGTTTGTAGTAGACTTGTTCATCTGGCTAAACCCGTTCTTGGGTAATCATAGAGCATTGAGGTTGTTTTCTCCTCATTTCTAGTTTCTAGACAATGTCTTTTAAAATTACCTGTGCTCTCTCATTGCATCCTCCCCGCCTTGCCTGTTTTTTAATGAATGTATCTGAAGCCAGAAAATTCTTGTTTTGTTTTTTTCTTCCTTTTAAGGCCCTCGACTTTTTTCTTTCCTTCTTTCCTTCCTTCCTTCCTTCCTTCCTTCCTTCCTTCCTTTCTTTTCTCTTTTCTTTTTAGTGTTTATTTATTTTTGAGAGAGAGACAGAGTGCAAGCTGGGGAGGGGCAGAGGGAGAGGGAGACACAGAAGCCAAAACAGGCTCCTTGCTCTGAGCTGACAGCACAGAGCCCGACATGGGGCTCGAACTCACAAAATGTGAGATCATGACCTGAGCCAAAGTCATACGCTCAACCAACTGAGCCACCCAGGTGCCCCAAGGCCTGGGTATTTCTAAATAACTTATTTTATATAATACCTTTTGTGGGTTTTTTTGTTACACGCCCCCTGCTGCACCCCCCTGCCGACCCTGCCCTGGACAATTTCTTAGGAGATTTTTAAAATAGTCTATATGGGATAGATCTGGTATTTGATATAAAAATTACTTTTTAAATGATTGCCATTTTGCAGGCAGAATGTGAAAAGCACCATAGCATTTCTTTGGAATATAATTGTAATTGCTTTAAAATGTCAAGTTACCTTATGTTGTAAAAATGATTTAAGCAATTAAAACAAACTACATCTGAGTTCTATTTAATTACTTATTCTGGATTTTTAGACAGTAAATGCTTCTTAACTTGCAAATTGAACATAAGGAAATGGTCTTTGCAAATCAAGACCTTTTTTATTTTTTTATTTTTTTTAATGTTTATTTTTGAGAGAGAGAGAGAGAGAGAGAGAGAGAGACAGACACAGAACCAGAAGGGAAAAGGTAGAGACAGACACAGAATCCGAAGTGGGCTCGAGGCCCCGAGCTGACAGCAGAGAGCCTGACGTGGGGCTGGAACTCACAAACTGCAAGATCATGACCCAAGCCAAAGTCAGACGCTATACTTACTGAGCCACCCACGTGCCCCAAAACAAGACCTTTTTTAAAAAAATTCAGGATGAAAGTAGAAGTTACCAGCAAAGACCCATAGCATTCAAGTTTTTCTGAGTTCACATACTTTGATTTCTGTATTCATAAAGAATATGTGAGTAATACAGAGGTCCATCTTTGCATGGTTACACAATACCTGAAATGTACTTGCCTGTATTCTAGGGACTAGTTCTGTTTCACTTAAAAACATGTTATATGTACATATAACATACTTCCAGGTCTATAGAGGTACCCCTTATGGGGTTTGTGTTACTTGTAATGCATGTGTATCATATGGTGCCTCTGGTTCGAAATAATTGGCTGCTTCTAGGCAAGTGTCAAGTGGTATATTGTACTTTTTAAAAGCATTTAAATGTGGGCATTCTACTGAAATTTGTGTATGCCTTTTGATGTATACATACATCAAGGGGCTATACCCGTTGCCATCATTTAAAAGTTGCTCCTGACCACCTTTTAAAGAAAAGATTCACATATCACTTTGCCCTTACAAATCAGCATGATTGTTTAACTGACTCTTGAATCAAATAGAATAATCTGTAACCAGCAGTATAGTTGTTTCTGCTCATATACTTTGCTATCTTTAATTTCATAATGAAGATTTAAAGTAATTCTGAGCACAGGCTTGGGGCCAAAAAAGGTAAAATGTATAGGAAAAAAAAATTAAGGCTGTAGGTACAAAAAAAAAATTGGCAAGAAATTGAAAAATTTTCTGGTGACTGCTACTGGTTTCTTGGTATGCCTATGAATATTGCTTTTACATCGAGTTTGGAAATTTCTTTGAAAATGGTGTTTATGGTTTAGTAAAAAGTGCTATTCTCCAAAGAAAAAAGTTCTGAAAAATTGTGAACTCAATACAGATGTTTGAAATCCTAGTGGCTTTTAGTCACAGGTGTGGATATGTTCTGAACCCTAACGAATATGCTGCAGTGGTTGGGAAATTAGGGTATGGTAACATTTTTTAGATCATTTATCAGTCTCAGCTATCTGGAACAGGACAGAAAATGAGCAGTTGTACAGAGAAAGTCTTTGAGCAGCACCCAGGCTTGGCTCAGGTATCCCTTAGACCGAGACTGTATACATAGGCCTTTTCGTGGGCACCAAATCTCAGAACGGCTTGCCAAGAGTCGACAAGAAAAGGACAATTGGAAGCACCCCCACAAAAGAAAATGGAAACCTACAATAACATAGGAACACAAACTGGGCTCAGTGAAGCACGGTACTGTCCGTGCTGCATTTTACAGTGGGCTCTGTTTGGGGTGCTTTGTTTAATTAAGAAAGAATTCCACAGTAAGTTTTGGAAAGATTTTTAGCCCAAGCCTCATTTTAAGGGGGTAACCCCCATGTTGTGCCTTACCTGCTTGTGTGGAACACTTTATTTCCTAATGACATTTATGTTAAGGTGTTACTGTGTATACTTTAAAGCTATAATCTCTGCCCGAGATGATTTTAGTTTCAGTTTAGGTACTAAAAAGCCCTGATGTAAAACTTTAATTTTCTATCTAGGTCTTTATTCTACACTTATTATCTATTTAATGTATTAGGTATAGATTTGCATCTAAAAATATCGACAAGGTTGACAATAATTTTCATTTGTGGTATTTTGCGACTAAAAGAAACATTCAAAATGTTCCAAACACGAGTTACTCCCTTTTTGTAGAATTGTGGAAGGGAGTGAAAGGCTTTAAAAAACATATAGGAACAATTTCACTTCCTTAGAAAATTATTTAGAGCTAAAATCAGCACTAAGTCTCTCTCCCTCTTCCTGTAGGTAGCTAGTTAGATCCGATAGATGGCCTTAATTGACATCATGCAGTTTGGATCTAGAGATCAGTACGTTGGTGTGTAACCTGGTAACCTGTGTTGTTAGAGGTGGAAAAGTTGTGCAGGATGAAATTATTTAGTATCCAATGGATTTTTTGAGTCTGTATTTGAAAAATATGCAGGAAAAAGTGTCACACTTAGCTTGTGTCAGATGTTACTAGTTAAAATTCTTAAATTATTTTTATTTGCAGCTTTGAGATTTATTTTCTATATTGATGATTTCAAGCTTATATAAGAAAAGTAGTGGCTTAAGAGGCTTGCTAGTTTAGACCCCTGGAAAGGTATTTATGAGTGTGAAAGCTTAGAAACAATTTCTTTTTAATGACTCACTGGGAAGATTAAACTTTGCTTCTAGGACTTGTTCTTTCATCTGAAAAACATTTACATAGGAAATTGATTAAGCATTGTTTTGAGATGATAAAGCTTATCAAAGGTTAAGAAGTAAAATTTGATTAAGCAAACATTTTGACTGATCTTGTGGAGAATCCAAAGAGAATCTTTTCTTCCCTTTTGTTCTTATAAACTAGTGGGAGGAGATAGTTCATAAGCAGGTTAAATGGAATTGCTGAAGCTGAGATAGAAATAATCAGCTGTGAAGGTAGAATGTAATTTTTTAAGTAATAATTTAATCATCCAAGATTTTTACACCAGTAGATATTTTTAGTTCTATAGAATGTAGTAGCTGTTTACTTGATGACCTACATTTTTTTCTGGTGGAAGATTAGAAACAAAGTATTGTCCTACTTTAGTAAAAGTATCACCGTAGCAGCATTCCTATTCTGTCAGCTTGTATTATTTATATTCAAGGATCTTTAACTCTGATTAGGGGAGTTAAACTCTTTTAGAAGAAGTATATCTCAGGTAACTTTCATTAAAAAATATCTAGGCAGCAGAATGTTTCTTTTTGACTGCTTTATAAATAAAAACCTTTAAGAGCTGGGAAAATTCTTAAGGTAACCATAGTGCCAACTAGAGAAAAGAATATCTAGTACTCCTTCAGTGCTAGAAAAATGAAAATACAGAAGTTTTCTATTTTGGTTGAAAAAGAAAAGGTAAACCCTTTTCACAGGTTTTTAAAAAATTCAGTTTGGGTTCTTATTACAAGAAAGTGAATCTGAGTGTTGTCTTTTTATCAAACTCAAGAACTGGTATTTCATTAACACTATTAATGAGGAAGGATTTTTCCATTGTTTTTGTCAGGAACCCTTAGGAGAAGTGGCAGAAACTTAGGAGCCTAGAGATTCACTCAGTAAGGAGATATGCTGCAAATGTATCCCCATCCTGTCCCCCTTTGGGTTTGGCAGGTCACTGTTCTTTGGCCCCAGTAGTCCCTTTGCTGTTTGACCAGCAGTAGGAGCTTCACAACTGCTTAGTTTTTCATCAAATCTAGTCCAATTCTGTCAAAGAAAACTTGTTTATGTAGAGTTTGTTTATTCTTCTACACTTTATGTGATGGATAATAAATGGACCCTGTGCTTAGTGGATTCTGAACATGTCCTGCCTAAAAGCATGGTTCTCATCTAGGCATACATTTAGTGAGATTGTCCTCAGCGGTTCTAGGCAGAACAGAACCAGGAAAAGCCCTGCTCAAAGTAGAGGGGAAGGAGACAATCTGGTAGACTCACACCAGATCCTCTCCTGTCTCTTATGCCTTCCCTCCTTTTTGTTAATGGAAATATCAGAGTTGGTCAGGCTTGGGCCAGACGTGATTGTTCCAAAGATGCCTATGAGAAGTGTGGCATTGCAGCTGGAATAGAAGATCCTCTCTGCCCTAGAGGAACTTCCAAAGCTAGTTTAGGAGGCAAAACACAGCTGTTTGAACCCTCTTACACAGATATATGTATAAGTGCAAATGAGGCATTCAAAACAAATGTAAGTGGTGATGGGGATAGATAGAAGTGGAATGATCTCTCCTGGACTGTTCAGAGGTTTTCTGGAAGGGTTAAGATGAATCAGATTATAGGGAAAGGGGTAAATGTGTGAACTGACCACAAATTGACTGGCAGGGAGAAGGGAATTTCTTAATTTTAATATCCTTTAATCAGCTTCCTAAAAGTGGATAGATTATTGACAGGGATACTATATCTAGTAAATACTAGATACATTTTGCAAACACAAATAATACTAATCTCTGAAGTGAACTGTTTACCCTTCTGTTCCAAGTGTAGGAGATGTGCTACAGTGAGCTTTAATAAAAAGATTTTTTAAATGGAAAATTACTGGCAAAGATATATGAAAACATGAATTAACGAGCCCAAATCATCCTACCTTATCTTTTGTAGATATTGAATATTTTCCCCATGAATTTAATATTGATTGTTTCCTCTTTTTTGAATAATTTTTTTAATGTTTGTTTATTTTTGAGAGAGAGAGAAAGAGAGAGACAGAGTGTGAGCAAGGGAGGGGCAGAGAGAGAGGGGGTGACACAGAATCTGAAGCAGGCTCTGGGCTCCAAGCTGTCAGCACAGAGCCCGATGCGGGGCTCAAACTCACAAACTGTGAGATCGTGACCTGAGCTGAAGGCCGCTTAACCAACTGAGCCACCCAGGAGCCCGTTTCCTCTTTTTTAACTTGTATTAGAATACATATAGACTGTTTCAGACTAAATTCTTTAAGTGTCTATGTTTTAAGTTGCATAAAAACATTTTCCTTCTGAAATAGGAGCTGATTTGAACTTTTAAGAACTACATTCTAAGAATTAAGATTAAGAAAAAAGATTAAATACAGACTATTGAAATAATTTATTCCACTTTACATTGTTTTGTTTCTCAGAATGGGAAATGGATTTTAAGTTCTTTGAGTTCAGAGACTGTTTTTGTTTTTGTTTTTAACAGGAGAAAATCAAAATATTAAGTCCTATTTGTTTTTTTCAAGTCATTTAGTACAAGCTACACTCTCATTTACTAAACATTGATTTTAATCCTGATGGGTTTTAGTCTCTATCAGATAATAGTTGATAGATAGAATTATTTTTAGTTACCAGGAAGGAGACCAGATGTGCAAATTTGCTGTAACAAACTTTTTTTTTAACATTTTATTTATTTTTGAGACAGGGAGAGACAGAGCATGAACAGGGGAGGGTCAGAGAGAGGGAGACACAGAATCCGAAACAGGCGCCAGGCTCTGAGCTGGCAGCACAGAGCCCGACACAGGGCTCGAACTCCAGGACCGTGAGATCATGACCTGAGCCGAAGTCGGCCGCTTAACCGACTGAGCCACCCAGGTGCCCCGCTGTAACAAACTTTTTAAAAAGTTACCTAAAGTAGCCATTCTGAGAAATATTTCCATTTGTGATATATTTCTTTTGTTAGAGTCTGTGTGGAACATTCTAGGGAAAGGCCTTGGTATGAATCTATTGAATATGTTCAGCAGAGCAGAGAAACCTCCCATTCTGTTGTGGCAGGTTCCAAAGTCCTATTTTATCTGTTTATCAGAGGAAAAAAAATAAGATTTTTTTTTTAGTCCATCGCTGAAGATTTCAAATACGCTGTAAACATGTTCTGCGAACCCCTTGAAATTTGTTTAGCCTGGGGTAAAGGGAAACCATCATTAGGTGATATTTGGGCATTGTCAGAACAGTTTGTGAGACCCCCACTGATCCTGAAAGGTGGGCCTCCACTGAGGGCTGGCTCAGCCAGAGTATGCCTTGTGCTCACCTTCTGCAGCTGAAGGCCTGCTCTGAGTCCATTAAGCCATTCCTTGACTGACCTTCTCAAGTGGCTCTAGAATCTTTAAATAAATTTGAACAATATGTATTCCTTAAATTGTTCGTGTAGAGTGTATTGGTGTTTGCTCCTGGAGGATTTAAGTAGGACAGTAAGGAAAAGAGGTAGGCCCAGATTCCTAATCTGGAACGCATTGTGTCACTTCTTACCTCATGGAGTTATTGTGACGATTGAGTGACATAATGAGAAATACCCGACTCTGGAGTTTGCACTCAAGCGGTGTTTGTGCCCGTTCCCTACTTTTACTGGTCATGCTTTTGCTTAACATTTTTATGAAATATTTAATTGGCTTCATCAGTCCAGATGATAGAGTATGCATGTTTAACTTGAACAATTTTTAAGAAGTTTAGGGATTCCTAGCAAAACACTCCTAGGTAATTTTAAAATAGCATGAGAAGATACTGTTTTTGAGATAAAGTTGAAGCTTGTTTTCCATGCTGTTCAAACTTGTCACTTTTTTCGTTTTGCCTTTGGAAAGTTTCACATTAGCAGCATGACAACTTAAAAATACAGTTGATGTTGAAAGAGCTTAACTAAATATTTTAAATTGGTGGTATTGGAAAGAGATTCTGTAAAAATCCAATTAAACCTTTGAAAGCTCTATCCTGTTGAAATAACTTAAAGGAAGTCAGTTTGGTTTCCCAGAAGTACTGTGCATGGTGTTTCTGGCTGAGGAAGAAAGGCCCACATCTACTATTTGGCCAGAAATTGGGTACCAGCTTCCTCTATGATGTTTGACTTGAGCAGTGTTGACATTTGAACAAATCCCATAGAAACTGCCCCAAGTGGGGAATAGTTGTTCTTGCTTTTAGAGTAAAGACTTGGCCCCATAAGTAATGTCCCAGACACTGGTAGTATTCTTGGCTGAATAATCTATAGATGTGCATACATTGAGAGCAAAACCCCAAATGTTTTAGGAACTTTAATGGCTACCGTTTTTCAACCAATCAGTAAAGTAAACTTTAAAAAATATTGGTGCAGTTTATTGCTTCATAGCCAATAAAAATAGTGAACAAAAAGAGTCTAGTGTCCCTTGTTTCTTAAATAAACTCTGAAAATTCAGTTCTCTTGCGATTTAATTATTAAATGCAAAAGACTAGAATGATTTCTTTTAAAATTAGGGCACTTTAGGAATTTTTTTCCTTGCCTCAGACATCAGAAATAGCTTTCTCTTTCCATTAAGTGACAGTGAAGTATTTCACCAACATGTTTGTTTTTGTGATTTATTTTTCAAGAGGAACAAAAATAAACGCTTGTGCAAAAAGTTATTTTTTACTGTTTGATTTACATCTACAAGAGTGATAGCTAGATTTACTCCTAGTATTAAGACATTTGTGTTTCATACAGGATACATGTGAATATAAGTTGAGAGGAAAGTGGTTTATTATGTTACTTAAAAGGTTGGAGTGTATCAGATTAAGTTCTTAGAATTTATAATGAGAAAAAACTGTAGGAATTGAGACTTGTATTTTTTTTAAATGGATGTAAACAAAACAGGGAGTTCAACTAAGTATTTGTGTCCTGGTTCAGAGGAGAGGGGAGAGGAAAGGAGGGTTGGGGATGTCTGCCATAGGAGTTGAAAGAAAAATCTCCTGTGAAGTAATAGGTACGAATTTCAAAGGACTATTCTGGCCCTTCCTTTCTTCTTTGTCCTTAGGATTTTGTTTGAGTCAGACTAGTTATCATGACAGCAAAAATATATTAACCACAAGCTGTGGAAATCTCGGTTGATGTGGACAATGTCTTTTAAAATTTGGACTCAGTTGAGTAATCTTACAGCTTCCTGAATTTGATACTGCTAAATCAAGACAGAAAGGTTGTTGGGCTTCGTTGTGGTACTAAGAGTGTTCGAAGTGACTCTGAGGTTCTTCCCTTTCACAAGAAAAACACGTTTTAAGGAATTGAGGAGTTTGACCATTCAGTTTTAGAAGGTATCCATATAAAACTGAGCAGTAAGGGGCGCCTGGGTGGCTCAATCAGTTAAGTGTCCGGCTTCGGCTCAGGTCATGATCTCACGGTCATGCTGACAGCTGACAGCTCAGAGCCTGGAGCCTGCTTCAGATTATGTATTTCCCTCTCTCTCTCTGCCCCTCCCCTGCTCGCTCTCTCTCTCTCTCTCTCTCTCTCTCTCTCTCTCTCAAAAATAAATAAACATTAAAAAAAAACTGAGCAGTAAGCCAACAGTAGTACTTTAATAAGCAAACGTATCTCACAAACTCTCACCTTAAACGAGCAAATTCCTAGAAAATGCTAACAAAATGAAACATAAATATAGGAACTTACTAGTTAATGCTCAGTGAAACATTTTTAGGTTTTGGGGATTTATTTAGGGAAATACATGATCTTAGTTAAATAAGGTTAATTGATTCTTACACTGGGAGTTGAGACTACATTATCAATGTTAAGTGGATTTGAAAGATTAACAACAAGCACACTTCAGACAACTTTAAGAATATTACAGTGGGATTGTGGCTTATGTATCAGTTTACTAAAATAAAGAGTGCTGTGAAAGAATAGGTAGATTGAATGATTAGAGACTTTTAAAATACTATCATGCATGTAAGCTCCGTGAGGCCAGGCATTTTTGTTTTGTTGACCATTGTAACCCAAATACTCGGGACAGTGCCCGGCATATAACAGACACTGGGCAGATACGTGCATTTTTCAGCGAATGTCAGAATTACTACAGTTTCATGATTCTTCACCAAAGGGAAGTTATCAGTATCAGGCTTTCTGATCTGGTTGAAGAATTTATTAAATATCAAATGCATAAAGCTTCAACACCATTCAACTTCAGTGTTATTTTACTAGCTTTGTTTTGCTTTCATCTGACAAAAACAGGAAGACCGTGAATGTGTGTGTGCTAGAGTGAGTTTCCAAGAGTGAGTGCCCATTAGCAGCCCATTTTGGAGGCCCAGTGTTCAAAGGAGCTGACTAGTTTATGTGAAGTTCATTCGGGGCTAATTTAGAAACATTTAGGTTCACAGTTGTAGTACATTTAGTTCCTCGTATGGGTGATTTGAGGAGCTTTGAAATTTATTCCTCCCTCGGCCCATCTTACAACTATTAGTCCTGTACAAATTTAATTTGAGTTTGTTGGTGTAGAAACTGTAATCGCACAGCAAAGATACAGCCCCCCCCCCCCAGCTCAGCTCATCTTGTCATCTCGTGGCTTTGCATGTGCGGGCACAGTACATACCGGTGAGCACCCACTCATCTTGCGCGTAGAGTCGCCATTTTGCCATCCCGCAGAGGTACTGCAGACACTTCCTTCCTAGCAAACAGGGACTCGCCTCACTCGAGGCCTTGAGGAAGTCTAGGTCGTGATGGAACTCATGAACTTCCCGACTGGACCACGATTCTTAAAAGCAGTTCCTTCTCTACGATTCCTTGTCTACGATGTTTGTCTTGCAAGCAGGCCGCCTCACCTCCTCTTGGTCCCCTGTCACAGGTGAAAAGCCGTACAAGTGCACCTGGGAGGGCTGTGACTGGAGGTTCGCGCGCTCGGACGAGCTGACCCGCCACTACCGGAAGCACACCGGGGCCAAGCCGTTCCAGTGCGGGGTGTGCAACCGCAGCTTCTCGCGCTCCGACCACCTGGCCCTGCACATGAAGAGGCACCAGAACTGAGCCCCGCTGCGGCCCGCCGTGCCTATGCAATTCACACTGACGCTGTGCAGTTCATTTGGCAAAGTTTTAAAAGACAAACTTAACTACGTATATAAAAACAAAAAGAAAACAAAAAACTGGAAATGTATATTTTGTATATTTGACGAAACAGGGAATACATTGTATGAATACCAAAGTGTTTGGTCCTTTTAAGAATCTGGAATGCTTGCTGTAATGTATATGGCTTTACTCAAGCAGATCTCATCTCATGACAGGCAGCCACATCTCAGCGTGGGCAGGGGGGTGGGGGTTGCAGGGTGTGTTTGCAGTGTTTTTACCTAAGCACCATCATTTAATGTGACAGTGTTTAGTAAACAAGTCGGTTGGCAGGCACAGGAAGAAGGCTGGGTTGTATGTCAAGATTTTACTTGACATCGAGTAGGGTTTTTTTTCAATATTAGGTAATTCCTTAGAGGTGCGCACCCCAGCGTACCTGGCGATTCACAAATAGCCATTGAACAAATGTGGGTTTTTTTGTTTTTATATGAGTTGCCTCTATTTGCTATCCGAAATTTTGTAAATATGCAAATCAGCTTTGTAGGTTTATTACAAGTTTTCTAAGATTCTTTTGGGGGAAAATCATAAATAATTCTGTTTGAAAATAAACCATGAATACATTTACAGTTAGAATTTGTGGTAAGTTACCTCTTGAAACCTTACCAAATTCATTTCTTTCGGAGGAAGAAATAATCATTCAAATGAACTTAAAGCAGATTCCATGCACTGATTAAAATAGGGTTGTTTATTTTAAATATGAAAGACATTTTATATGAATTGTGAACTCAAGAGCGCAGATAGGATACACAAAAGTCAAACCTCTTACAATAAGCTAAACACAGTATCGTTTTAGAAAAAGAAGGACTTATGTAGCTCTCACATGGCGTTGTTGGATTTACGATACAGTTTTCATATCCTGAGATGTTTGCTCGTGCAGTACTGTGGTTAAATGCCAATTTATGTGGATTTTGCATGTAATATACAGTGAGACACAGTAATTTTACCTAAATTACAGTGCAGTTTAGTTATTAATCATTGTTAATACTGACTCAGTGTCTGCCTTTAATTATAAGTGACATGTAGAAAACTTAAGGAAACAAGTGCTACATATATGCAATGTAATAGAAATGTGATGCTGATGCTGTTAACCAAAGGGCAGAATAAATAAGCAAAATGCCAAAAGGGGTCTTAATTGAAATGAGAATTTAATTTTGTTTTTAAAATATTGTTTATCTTTATTTATTTTGTGGTAATATAGTAAGTTTTTTTAGAAAATTTTCATAACTTGATAAATTATAGTTTTGTTTGTTAGAAGAGTTGCTCTTAAAACGTGTAAATAGATGACAAACGGTGTAAATATTTTGTAAGGCTTCAAAATGTTTATACGTGGAAACATGCCTACATAAAAAGCATAAATTGGTTGCTGTTTTGCTTCTTTTCCCCTCTTATTTTTGTATTGTGGTCATTTCCTATGCAAATAATGGAGCAAACAGCTGTATAGTTGTAGAATTTTTTGAGAGAATGAGATGTTTATATATTAACGACAATTTTTTTTGGAAAATAAAAAGTGCCTAAAAGATTCATGTCGTGCCTTCCTTCTTCACCCATAATAGCAAAAAAAGCAAATTCCATTCCCAAAACTATTGAAAAGGCTCTGTCTTATCAGGGCAATAAAATACCAATAAAAACCCGATTCCCACATTGAGCCAAAGCTACCTTTATTTAACAAAAGAAACGGATTTGTTTTAAAAGTATGATTACAAGTGTGAAGGGAGATAAGTTTCGTGAATGCTGATTTTTTTTTTTGGTCACTACACAGACACATACTGCATTAATCTTCTCAAGATCAGTAGCTGAAAACTGTAGAGGTAACTTGCATTTGCTGGTTTTATTGTCGGGAAAATAAAACAAGAATGAGGCTTTTAACCTTTTTTTTCCTTTTCAGAAGAGAAAATGATCACTGGAAGTTTAATCCAGTAGCAACAAGCACACCAAGGGCTTGGTTTTTAATACCATCCTTGAATAAAAAGAAATGGGGCTTCTTAGAAATGGCTGGTTCTAGGACTAGGTTAGGAAATGGACCAAATGTGCCTGGAGCATCTTCCAGCACCAGAAAGTAAGGAAGTCATTGAAATCTCACAATATAAAGAAGGAATGAGTTGTAACCCAAAGGATAAAATAGCCACCAGCTCATAGTGAAGTAAATGATTGATTAAATAGGAAACAAGAAATCTGCAGAATCCAAATCAATTTTTGTAGGTACTTTACCCTCAGAGGTAGAGCATAACTCCCCACTCCTTAAGTGTGTGTTGCACAGTAGGCAATGTGGCTTAGAGGGGAGACAGAATAACTGCAGCGGCAGAAACCCGCCCAACCCCCTCAGGCTGGTGGTCAAGGTCCACCTCGACAGTGATGAATCATGTTGATAGTACATACCCTTGATTTGATGTGATGAGAATGGAACTTTGCCTCTGCTGTCTTCCTCCTAAAAACATGGTAACCTCGGTCTAATCGACAAAGCCCAGCTTTGCATTCTACTTAAATGCGTTCCACTTAAAATACCAATACTCAGTACTGTCAGGGTCTTGAAAAACAAAATATGAGAAATTATCACAGCCAAAAGAAGCCTGAGGAGACATGACTTAAGTGTAATGTAAACTAACTGGGATTCTGGAACAGAAAAAAGACATTAGGGAAAAACTGAGGAAGTCTGAATGAAGTATAGAATTTAATGTATCAGCAATATTGGTTCATTATGATAAAATGTACCCTGCTAATGGAAGCTGTTAACAGGAGAATCTGGTGGTGGGGTATACGGGAATTCTGTATTATCTTTGCAGTAATTCTATCAAACTTCTTGAATAAAAAGTTTATTTTTAGAAAAGTGAAGGAATGAATGCATGTGACTATTACGTATGTTCAGTAAATGGGAAAATCCCTGATGTTGTCGGAGCTAAAGTGAAAATTGCAGTTATATAACTTGGCATCGTAAGTTTATTCAGCCTCTCATCACTTGACTTCTCATTCTTCCCTGTCATTCAAGTATTATCTAGCTGAAGAACACTGCACAATTCATTCTCTAGCCAGAACTTTTCATTCTTACGTGAGGGGGAAAACATAATTTGTTTGGTTTAAAGTTTATTTCTAGAAATTGAGATAGAAAGTGAGGCTGCGGGCGTCTTGAAGCAGAGACAACTCCATATGTCCAGAAACAAATCGGAGAAGTCTCCGTATTCAGTTGTAATTGAGAATTGTATGAATGCAGAAGTTTTCTTGTAAGGAGAAACCAGTCTTGCTTTGGTTCCCAGCACTTCATTGTATTTAACTTCCTAACACAGAGCGCGGCTGTTTGCAGTTCGCTTTCCCTCTCTGAACCTTTTCTCCCTTTCATAGGCTGCCCTTTCTCAGGCCAGCTACCTGTTCCAAGTCCTTGTCTGCCAAAGTTGAGCTCGGACCCTTCAGTCTTTATTAGCCACACTCCCTGGAACTTTATTATTTGGAAACATTGCAATGTTTTAGCATTTGAATTTTTTTCCTACCTCTGTCGTATGTTTTTCTTCCTCAGATTGTCAAATCCTTGGAAGAAACACCACTTCCTAGATTGTCTTACTGCTTTTATTGATTGATAAATCGGACATCCAAAAATAACTTTATAGTGCTGTGTGAATTGTCTTAAGGCCTGAGCATTTGAATCAATCTAGTGTTGGCCAAATTTCCTCTTCGTGTTGCACTGTTGGTATAGCATTGGTGCTGGATTTTTGATCAGGAGTGGGGCTGTGAAATTGTGATTATAGCATGAGCAAACAGGCAATGCCCTGTGAATTTTTTAATATTATGAGTGAATTTTCAGGGGAGAATTATTTTAGATAACGATGCTTAACACACTTTTCAAAGCTGCAAATAATTTAATTGCTGATCATTAACACGTCCATTACGTGAATGTCTGGTTTCAGACACATTCTGGCCAGTCTCTTGGTAAACAAGCTACCCCAACTAGACCAAGATTGAGTAATGCACCCAGTTCCAATTGGCCAGAATGCAATTATGTAATTTGATTTCAAGTCAGTAATGCTCTGAGTTTTAACTGCAGTTAGATTTTATTCTCTCCACCCCTAACCCCAAGTTATCTTGTTTGGTTTTGCTTCCTTCTGTCTTCATTCCTATGTTGTGGCTTGTGTAAAGTGCATCTCTTCGTGGCATCCAATTAGAGAATCCTTAGATAAGCATGACCTGGCCTGCCTACATAAAAATGTTCTTCAAAATCTAGCTAGATTCCTTTTCCTATCTTCAACTAAGCCCACCAGAGCTCTTTGGATTAACTCATGGGACATAACATAACAAAGAAGGGCTTTATTCTCCATTACTAAATCTGGTCTCTACTTTGAAGTTGACCAAATTCCTTCTTTGGTTATATTCTTCACTGTAGTGTTAAACTAATCAATAGGAGACTTTTAAATTTTATGTATTTCTTTACTCATACCAGAGTTACAGGTGACAAAACCTGGCAATTGTGCAATACTCATTTTAACAGTGACTATTAAGGGGGAGAAAACATAATAAACCACACGAGAGCTCTGTGTGATCAGAAGGGTTTGTTCTATGAAAACTTAGAATTTTCCTTTTTCCAATACACCAGTAATCTTTATTTTGTCTATTTCTTTCAGTTCATATCACATCATGAAAGCATTTGGGGTCATGGAAATGGTAATATTCTTGAATCAAAAGTAAAAGCTTAATGCTATTTGGCCACTGAGGATATTTGAATGATGATCTATCTATCTATCTATCTATCTATCTATCTATCTATAATTTAATAGGAAACCAAGACTCACATATGGACTTCTAGGTAAAAATGGTGGATTACACATGCATCTCATTTTGTAGCCGCCTAAAACCCACTAAAACGAAGGCCTTTTTCCTCCAAGGAGAAACTTATGAGAAAAAAACAAACAAACAGGGAAATAAAGACACCAGCAATCCTCCAGCAATCCTATGGGAGCTGGAAAGAGCCAGGTAGAAGAGGCAACAAGCTGAGCCAAACTGAAAGAGCTAAATCTTAAAGTGGTGGAGAAAACCAGGAACTAACCCATTTCCAACCCCCACAAAAGTCCCCAAAGATCTCAGGAATTCATCACATTGAGTACTTCTGGAAGTGAAACGAAAATATGATTGTTAACAATTTGTCTAAGAAGCTGTTAATTCCTTGGTGTCTCTCTCTACACCTCCACTCCAGCATACACTGTGAATTGTAGTAACCAACTAGTCTCCACCCCAGCAGAAGTATGGAGGTTTCTGTGCTTCTTCACTGGAGAGAGTAAAGACAGAGGGTCTCCCCATTAGTAGACAACAGGCCCAGCTGAGGATAGGAATGTCAAACAGAAAAAGGGAGAATTGAATGAATGTGCATATTGGTTGCTGGAACCTGTTTCTCTTGTCTTCCCCATTTGGTTCCCAGGATGCTGGAGACACATCTTTATCCTCCAGGCAGGAGGCTGGAAAAGCCTTCAGAATGGACCAGCCTAGTAGGAAAGATCTGAATATACTGAAAATTCCAAGTTCTCCGATAAAATGGCTTTGTCAGATTACTCACAGAAACCCACAGAAACTTCACACACGTGCTCAAAGCTTCCAATCTTTGGTCCCTCTCTATAAAATATTAGCAGACAATCAAGAACTACCAGATATCCGAGGAAACGATCTAATAGGAAAGATAGAGATAAAGCAGAGAAGAGCAATTTGGGCAAGACTATGTAAGGTGGGTGACATCTTAAAAAGAAGAGGTAGTGTTAATAGCCTCAGGGATAGAAGATACTAGAAGTATGAAACAGGATATTCTAAATAACATGCAGAGAACACAAAATTAAAATGGATCATCTGGGAGCAGAAAGGAGGTAATCATAATTGAACAAAGAGATGTAAAAGAAGACCAGTAAATTAGAGTCCCAATCTAAGAGACTCATTATCTAATCAGAAGTTCCAGAAAGAATAGAAGAAACAGAGACAGGATTAGAAACTGAGAAAATAATTCAAGAAAATTCCTTAACAACCAAACGATATGAATTTCAAGAGTGAAAGGCTTTTGAGATGCCCTAACACACCAGTGTAAATAGATCCACGTCAGTATGAAATTTCAAAACTTGGGGCCAAAAAGAAGGTCCTAAAACTCCCAAAGAAAGGGAAAAAGTCATATACAAAGGAAACTGAATTGCTTCAGACTTTGTATCAGTGACATTGGAATCTGTAAGACAGTGAAGAAATGCCTTTAGAATTTTGAAGAGAATTCTTTGTTTTAATATTAAATTTTTTTTTTTTTTTTTAAGTAATCTCTATACCCAACATGGTGCTGGAACTTACAGCCCTGAGATCAAGAGCCACATGTTCCATCGACTGAGTCAGCCAGGCACCCTGAGAAATTATTTTTAATCTAGGATTTTATACCCAGCCACACTATCAAGTGTGAGGAAAGAATAAAACGTGTTTTTTTTTTTTTTTTTTTTGACATGTGAGGTCTCAAGAATTTTACTTTTTTACTGCTCAAAAAGTCTTCACTTCAGCAAAATGAGGGAATAAACCAAGAGAGACCATGGGGTAATGGACATGGGATCGTGCATAGATAAGATGGGAAGAGAACCCTCAGGATGAGGTGAGAAGGGAGCAAAGGATCCCGGCTGTATACTAGACAGAAGGCAACCAGCTAGGTTAGAACAAGTGAAAAAATCTCCGGAAGAATCTTCTCCAAGATTATGAAATTAAATAGAACATCGGATACATCTGAATGCCTTTAAAGACATTTAGGCCACAGGGTGGCAAACTACGGCCTGAAGTCCAAATCCAACTTCAGGCCTAATTGTTTTCTTTCCTGCTTGTGAGCTACAGGGGTTTTTACATTTTTAAAGGGTTGGGGAAAAATAAACAACAGAAACTATGTGAACCACAAAATCTAAAGTAGTTACAGTCTATCTCTTTTACAGAAGTTTGCTGCCTCCTGATTGAGACAACTGATGCAGATTTGGGATTTTAATTAGACATCTGTGTATAGGAAACCAAACAAAAACTTACCACACACACACACACACACACACACACACACACACACAATGATTAATTCCACGTAAAACAAAAAGTTGTACAACTGAAGAGACGGCAGTGTAGACATGTAGAACCATGGAGGTAAACACTGAGGATCAACTAACCTGGTTGAATGTGGATGTCTCCAGGGATGGGGTATGGCCGAAGGAAGGAAGGTGGGATTATTGATTTTTCATATTGAACATTTAGAACAATATTTGTGCATAATTTTGATAAAAATAAACGGGAGCAGAGGAGGAAAAGGAGGGAAGGAGGACGATAAGTTGATAAGAAAGGATTATATGCATACTCCATGGTTCTTTTGGAAACGGCTCAATAATTCTGAATGATTGACTGTACCTCCCCTAGCATCAAGCCCACCTATGGTAGTTTTTATGAAAGGAAGCTTGGTTTCTAATATGAAGCTCTGCATACAATACAAAAGAAAACTGGAGTATAGTTCAGAAGGACTTAAATATAATAATATTTGGAGGTTCTTTATTACACAAAATGGTTCAAAGCAGTCTGCATTGAGGCAGTAGTGTTGGGGTCTATCGTTTATAAAGCACAGAGACGTACAGGAAGATGTTATCTTGAAAAAAGGCACAGGGAAGAATAATTTTTCCCTATGTTACTGAATTTTCCACATTGGTGTTGGCACAAGGTAAATGCTCATTAAATATGTATTGACTAAATAAAGAATCTAAAAATACTTCCTAAACACAAAAGAAGTCTTAAGTATGTTAGACTAAAAAAAATTAGGGTGGTCTAAATCTGAGTAAAAAATATAAGCACTGGTCATGAATTCTCACCAGAAATTATTCCCACCAGAAAAGCTCTTATTCTGTGTTACAGTAAGAAATGCCTTGAATCAGTATGAGAGCATTTTAAAGTTTGAATATTATAAATTGCAGTATTTGACAATATTGCTCTGCTGAATAATGGATATGAAGGATCTACATAATAGGATTCAAAGCCACCTTTGAAATCTTTTGGATGTAAATGATTTGTTAAGTACATCAATTACTTACTTGCTTGAAAGATAACAAAGATAAAAAATTATGAGGTGATATTTATTCCTCTTTGACCCTAAAATGAGCAAAGAGAATAATACACTCTGTGTTTACATAGAAAAGTTTACCTGAGAAATCACAACTCTGGAAAAATCAGTGATTAATCACCACCACACCAATGTGAATTAGATAAGTAACTTGTTTTAGATCTACTTGTGAAGACATCTAAATGAAAGCATGAAAATAATGCTGCTAACTTTCTGTGTGGCTGAGGGATATGTGTCTTCACTTTTAAAGAAAAGCATGCTCAATTGTACTGCAAAAAAGTCACCTTTTATTTAAAGACACTGTTCAAACCTTAAGGTTTAAAATAAATGACTTCCACAAAAATTAAACCATGACATTCTAAATTCTTGAGAGGCTGTATTTTATCTGTCTTTGTTTTCTTTTCCTTTTTAAAAAATTTTTTTTAACTTTTTTTTTTTTTTTTTTTTTTTTTTACTTTATTTAATTTACATCCAAGTTAGCTTATAGTGCAACAATAATTTCAGGAATAGATTCCTTAATGCCCCTTACCATTTAGCCTGTCCCCCCTCCCACAACCCCTCCAGTAACCCTCAGTTTGCTTTCCACATTTAAGAGTCTCTTATGTTTTGTTCCCCTCTCTGTTTTTATATTATTTTTGCTTCCCTTCCCTAATGTTCATCTGTTTTGTATCTTAAAGTCCTCATATGAGTGAAGTCATATGATATTGGTCTTTCTCTGACTGACTAATTTCACTTAACGTAATATCCTCTAGTTCCATCCAGGTAGTTGCAAATGGTAAGATTTCATTCTTTTTGATGACGTTTATTTATTTTTGAGAGAGAGAGAGAGAGAGAGTGAGCAGGGGTGGGGCAGAGAAAGAAGGAGACACAGAGTCCGAAGCAGGCTCCAGGGTCTGAGCTGTCAGCACCGAGCCCGACACGGGATTGGAACTCATGAACCATGAGATCATGACTTGAGCCGAAGTCGGCTGCTCAACCGACTGAGCGACCCGGGTGCCCCTTTCTTTGTTTCATTTTCTGATGCTGTCAGGAGTGAAGGGGGCAGGCTGTCTAGAGAACATCTGTCTGAGGAAGACAACGACTAAGACCCATGTGCATTCCTGTGCTAGAAGATTATGATTTCTTTATTCTTCAGAGAAAGTTTTTCCTCCTATCTCTGTTAAAAATGGCACAAAACAAACAAAAGCCCCAAAACAACCGTAATAATTTTCTGTTAGACACAAAAGGCTTGCAAGTGTAACCTACTGTTGGAAATACTATCAATGCTTCTTGGAATTTTAATGGCTTCTAGGCTGTGAACTCAGACTCACACTCCTCCAGGTGATTGATGAAACTGGAAAGCCCGGGGTGCTGCAGCAACTTTTCCAGTTTCACCTTTACCAGGACTCACGGGAGGTGGTGGAGAAGCAGAGATCTTACGGGATTTCAGGACCGAATTGCACATGCCATCATTGTAACGGGGGTGGGCAAGATAATCCCCATTCTGCTTCCCCACAAGATTTCATAAATTCTACACAAATATAAATAGGAGCTTTAACTGGCTACATTTACAACTGCAGGTAGCATCCTTGGAGAGACACTCTGGAGGTCTTGAATGCTGGTTTGGCCATTATAAAAATTTCCACCAAATGAGCAGATTATTATGAAACTGAAAGGGCCAATAGCACTTCAAAGATGTTCCCCCTTAAGGCTTACCTATCAGAATGCGAAGTATTTATTTGTTGAAAGACGTGTTAAGTTTCCTGCCTTGACAATGTGATTGTTCTGAAATTGCTGGCAATGCTAATGTTTTGGCCCAAAGTGAAACAAATGGGGAGATTTTGTCTGATGTTTTGTTTTTTCAAACTGCTTATAATCCTGGGATGGCATCAGATAAGCTCTGTCTGAAAACCTAAAAATTGAAAATAAAGCCAGATACTTGGGGATAATAAGAAAGAAATGAAAATTGTGATATGCCAGGTATAAAGTACTTAGATCTTCTGGGCAACTTACTAAGACTATTTTCCTTTGAGAAAATTAGAGATGTTTTACAAAGGTACTTTTTCCCTGCTAATTTATTTAAATTTTGCAAGTGTTTAAAACAAGAATGAGGGCTGCCTGGGTCGTTCAGTTCGTTGAGCGTCCAACTCTTGATTTTGGCTCGTGATCTCATGTTTGGTGGGTTTGAGCCCGGCAACAGGCTCCGTGCTGAAGTATGGAGCAAGCTTGGGATTCTCTCTTTCTCTCTTTCTCCCTTTCTCTCTGACCCTCCCATGTGCATGCTCTCTCTTTCTCTCTCTCAAAATAAATAAATAAACTTAAAAAAAAAAAGCTGGGGTGCTTGGGTGGCTCATTTGGTTGAGTGTCCGACTTCAACTCAGGTCATGATCTCAAGGCTCATGAGTTCGAGTCCACATCAGGCTCTAAGCTGACAACTCAGCGCCTGGAGCCTGCTTCGGATTCTGTGTCTCCCTCTCTCTGTCACTCCCCTGCTCCCTCTGTCTCTCTCTTTCTCAAGAATAAGTAATAAATAAATAATAAATAATCACATTGTCTTCTGGGGCTTATAACATACATGTAATACATTTGACAAATATAGCAAAAAGCAGGGGCATGGTAAATGGACTCACATGGTTGCAAAGTTTCTGTATTTTACATGAAGTAGTACAATAGTAACTCCAGACTGTGAAAAGCTAAAGATGTATACTATAGTCCCTAGAATAGCCAGTAAGAAAATACCAAGGGATATAATTAAAAAGAAGGCAGCGGGGCGCCTGGTTGGCTCCGTCAGTTAAGTGCCAACTTCGGCTTAGGTCATGATCTCACAGTTCGTGAGTTCGAACCCTACGTCGGGCTCTGTGCTGACAGCTCAGAGCCCGGAGCCTGCTTTGGATTCTGTGTCTCCCTCTCTCGCTGCTCCTTTGTCACTCATGCTCTGTCTCTCTCTGTCTCTCAAAAATAAAACATTAAAAAAAAAAAAAAAAAAAAAAAGAAGGCAGGAAAGTAGGAAGAGAGGAACGACAACAAAAAACCCCAGTGGGGACACACAGAAAACAAATAGTAAAGTGGTGGGCCTGCAACCTAACATATTAGTGGTTACATGAAATGTTAATGGATTAACAAGCTACAAACAGACATTTTTCCTTAAGAGTTAAAGATTTAAATTCACTTTTGGAGCTGGTTATTCCTTATTTTTAGGAACAAAAATCCCAAACTAACAACTCTGGATAGCCCCCTTAGTTACATGAATGTAAAGCAAGGATCTACCTGTTGTTCTGGGGGTAAATTTTGGATGTAGCTTGTTATTGATCATCTGATCCTGGATCTCAGTAAGGGGCTTCTTGCCTTATAGCCACCAGCAAGAGCTTAACCAGAGAAGAGCTGGAACACTTGGGACTCAGCACGTTTGTCTCAGGTTTCTCTGGACAAAGGGCTACCACAAAGGAGAGTGACATCGTCTTTCTTTTTGAAAAATCAACAGTTTGATTTCCGGAACTACATCTCTATACGTACTCTATGAGGTGTAGCCATCATACCATGACGGTGGGCAGCAGTGAATCAAAGATAATGCAGTAACAGTGACCAGGAGAACTGAGATTTGTTGAAACAAGAAGGGGCCAATTTTTGGATGGTGGTGGTCAAAATGAATCTGGGCTCAGGTGATTAGACACAATCTTGTCAGTTTGGTGGTCACAACCAAAGAGTGTGTTGAAAACCAGATAGTCTGGGTGGCTCAGTCGGCTGAGCGTCTGACACTTGATTTCAGCTCAGGTCTTGATCTCAGGGTTGTGAGATTGAGCCCTGCATCAGGTTCCTTGCCAGGCATGGAGCCTGCTTAAGATTCTCTCTCTGTCCCTCTACCACTTGCGTGTGTGCGCTCTCTCTCTCTCAAAAAAAATTAACTTAAATTAAAAACAAACAAACAGGCAGTTTGTCAGACATAATCAGCATGTGCTGTGTGCCAAGGTACTGTCCCAAGTTCTTTTTTTTTTTTTAATTTTTTTTTTTAATGTTTATTTATTTTTGAGACACAGAGAGACAGAGCATGAACTGGGGAGGGTCAGAGAGAGAGGGAGACAGAATCTGAAACAGGCTCCAGGCTCCGAGCTGTCAGCACAGAGTGCGACGCGGGGCTCGAACTCACAGACCGTGAGATCATGATCTGAGCCGAAGTCGGACGCTTAACCTACTGAGCCACCCAAGCGCCCCTGTCCCAAGTTCTTTAACACACATTACCTATCTTACTGGTAATCCTGTAACGTGCTTATTATTACAATATCAATTTCATATTTAATTTATATTTATATTAATGCTCATGAAGGTTAACTGACTTGTTTTTCCTCATGGAATCATGGCTAGTAGGAGACATAGCTGGGTGTTCTGATTTCAACTCCTTGACTCTTCGCAACAGCATACCTGTCTCAAGAGTCAGGAGACTCACTCTAAGTATAGGGCAGCCATCAGGGTCAAGGAATTAGGGACATTGGACATGGAGGTGACTTTCAGCTCATCTAGAGAGCTTCCCAGGCTCTCTTTGGGGCAAGAGTCCATTCCAGGGAGCCTGCCTGGGCCTGCCAAGAGCAGCAGGTGAGCCCTGATAAGTGGAATTATCTGCTCAGAGAGGAAAGTGCAGATCCTGACTGCCTTGCAACGGCGGGTGGAGGATCCGAGCTGCCATGTATAGGAACAGACCCCAGAGCTCGTATGGGCCTCGAGGGAATGCTTTGTCCACTGACTTGAAAAAACTTCAGCCAAGCCAAATAATACAAGTCACTGTAGGAGCAGAATGACAAGCACATTCCTTGAGATTATACCTAAAAGGGAAGCAAGAATAAAGGGAAAGTGGGGGATGTTCCCAGGCCTTTGATCTTGTCTACCTGCCACAGGCCTCTCCTCCTCCTCCAAGAAACTTCCTGAGGCAGGAAATGGTGACATCACCCTGTGTTTGTCAGCACTCTCCAGTTCTGAGTCATCAGGATTGTTGGCATGGTTTTCCAGAAGATTTCCAAGTAGATGATTTACTCCCCTTTTAGGGGCTTGGCATTGTGTTGGGCAACTGTCACTCAATGAACTGCCAGACTTCCATTCAGTGTGGGATTTCTCCTTGGAACGTCATTCAGGAGCCTCATAAACAGTATCTTCTAACTCCTTTTTAACACTGTCTTTATATTAACTAACTCTAAGTTGGGTGGACGAGGTAATAAAAGTAGAATAGGGTTTTCAATTATTGGTTATTCCGAACAGTGTCATAGGAGACATCTTTCTACATAAATGTATGCAATATGGTTGAGTGTTTCTTTTGTTCTTTTAAAAAATTTTAATGTTTATTTTTGAGAGAGACAGAGACAGAGACAGAGTGTGAGTGGGGGGGGAGGGGCAGAGAGAGAGGGAGACACAGAATCCAAGCAGTCTGCAGGCTCTGAGCTGACAGCACAGAGCCTGAGCAGGACTCGAACTCACCAACCGTGAGATCACGGCATAGGCCAAAATCCAATGCTTCATCTGCTTAACCGACTGAGCCACCCAGGCACCCAGGGATGAGTGTTTCTGTAGTATAGATATTTAGATGTAGAACTGGGGGGTCATGGGATACAAGCATTGATGTTGTTTTATCATTTTAAAAACCCTTTTATTATGGAAATTGGAAAGCAAATATAAAAGGAGAGAGAACACTATAATGAACACTCATTTAACCCTTTATGTAGCTTTCATAAGTATCAATTCACAGCCAACTTTAATTTCTTTCTCCTCTTGCCTTTTTCCTTGTCTTCCCTCCCCTTAAGGGGATAATTGCCTTGATTATCTTAAACCAAATCTCAGACATCACATAATTTCATTTGTAACCATTTCAGTATGCATGACTTAAAGATTATTCCTTTTTATTTACTTATTTTTAGTTTTTTTTCAAGAGTTTATTTTTAAATAATCTCTACACCCTACATGGGGCTCGAACTCACAACCCCGAGATCGAGAGTCGCATGCTCCACTGCTGAGCCAGCCAGGCACCCCAAAGATTATTCCTTTTTAAACAAACAGAACCACAACACCTTTTTCACACTTCAAAAATTAATGATGTCTTACTATCACCCTGATATGTCATTTTAAGTCTGAGTAGGTTCTCAAAAATTGTCCTTCAAAAAAAAAAAAATACTAATCTATCTTTCCACCAACAGTGCTGTTCTTGGGCACAGAATTCTGGAGGGAAAGGCAGGGTACAAGGGAAGGAACTTGCATTAGCCAATGTTGAAACGTAGAGAACGACACCGAGAAATGGCACTGTGGCAAGAGCGGAAGCTGAACCCACCAGTGCTTCTGTGAGCTCTCATACACTTAACTCCCCTAAAGAACAGTCTTGAATAACAGACAACATCAAAAGGCAGCTGTGCTTTTCTCAGAATAAAACAGCTGAGCCAAACAACCAAAACCAAACAGCTGTACTGCCTTTGGATTTAGTGTTACATTAAAATTAGATGGTTTCTTTCTCTAGCCTTTTTTTTTTTTTTTGGCAGAAAGAAACAATTGAAGAGTTTTATTTCAGACATAAATGTTATGTTCGAATCCTTTGCACACAGCCCACAGTAAAACGTTAGTTATTATGGAAATTTGACTGATCGCATTGTCACTCACGAGTATAGACCCTCTCTGTAGTGTTTTCATTATTCATACTACTTAATTATTTAGAATTTGCCTGTGTACAGTGAACATTTATGATCCAGAAGTAGAGGTTCAGTTGTCAATTTTTCAGATATTTTATTTGTAAAAAATACGAAAACATTCTGTTGGATTAAAACAGCTTAAACTTCATTTTTAAACCGGTACTAAGTCTTTTCCTTTATAGAAAAGCTAATTATTATCCATCAATCTAAATTGAATGGAACCAGGCAGGCCAAGAACAATACAAAACATTGTCTTAATTCTCCCTTACAAGAAGCCTATAACCTTCCCCCCAAAAGGTAATACTATGCATTACATTTTTACATTATAAAAAATTACATGTCCTTTGTGGAAAACAGAGGTAAGCTGAAAAAAGAAAATAAAGATTCCTATTTCTTCTTCTCCAGGTATTTCTTCTCCAGGTATTAACCTGCTACTCTATGCTAGACAAAGCCACTCTCCAATCCTGCCATTCGTAAATCCATTTTGCAAATTCAAGGTTTCTACTCAACACTCTCTTCTGTGATCTGCTTTGTTTTCTACATATGTCAGGATAATTTTTCCGTGTCATTCAACTTTTTCACAATGTAATTAACATAGTTCCACAAAAACATTTTTAACCTTTTTCTCCGTATGTGTACAGTTTGGGTGTGAAAATATTTAGAAGCAGGCAGGAGAAGACGGACTTCAGACCAATGCTGCTCATATTATCTGTGCTGAAGGACCACTTCTTAAAATTTCCAATCCATTGTGGGCTGATAATTCTGAAAAACAAGGTAAAAATAAGAAAGGTAAAAATACTAACAGAAAAAAAAACATTTTCAAGAAAAATTTGAAAAATTAGTAGAAAAATGAGATAAAGGCGGACAAAGTACCAGCCGACATCTTTTATTGTTAGATGTGATAGATATAAAATTCCTCTGTGAAATTGTTACATGCATGTCTGAGTGTTTATTCTCAATATTTATATTGATATCACAGCCCAGTGACAGTTACATGGACTACGCTTTGATTACACTGCTTTATACTTTACCACGAACACTGAATAGATGTTTCTCTTCGTAGAGAGTCATGAATGGAAAGGTTAAATAATACTATCAATTTGCTGTTTGAGATAAACACCGGCAACCTTCCACTTTCCACAAGAAGGCCCAGACTTCAAGAATGATTCCAGACTACTCTCTGGATGGGCCAACCAATAAAGAAGTCCAACATAGATCTTGCTTTTGTTGTGATTGATTCTTTTAAGCAGCTTTATTGAGGTATAACTGACATACAATAAACTGCACATATTAAAAACACTTGATTTGATAAGTTTTGACATATATACATACCTATAAAACTATCTCCACGATAAAGATAATGAACATATATATCAACCTAAAAAGTCTCTTACCCTCTTATAATTTTCTTCTCTTCCCTGCCCTGGGCACCCTCCTTTTCTCAGACAACCACAGATTTGCTTTCTGTCACTATAATTTATTGTGAATTTTTACGAGTTTTATATAAATGAAATCATATAGCATGTACTCTTTTATTGTCTAGCTTCTTTTAATTATTTTGAGTATACATTATATAAATACTTTGAGATTTGTTCACATTGTATGTATCAATATTTTATTCCTTTTATTGTTCAATAGTATCCCATTGTATGGAGAGACCACAGTTTCTTTATCCATTTACCTGTTGATAGACATTTGGTTGGTTCTAGTTTTTGTTGATTATAAATAAGGCTGCTATGAACATTTGTGTAGAAATCTTTGCATTGACATAAGCTTTTTCTTTTCTCCTGGGTAAATACCTAGGTGTGAAATGGCTCAATAATATGCTAAATGTATCTTAACTTAGTCTTTCTTTTTTTTAATATTTATTTTTATTTTTGAGAGGGAAAGAGGGAGGGTAAGGAGGGAGTCAGAAGATCCCAAGCAGGCTTGGTGCGGACAGCAGAGAGACCAATAAGAGACTTGAACTCACGACCCTTGAGATCATGACCTAAGCTGAAGTCAGATGCTTAACTGACCAAGCCACCTAGTGCCCCACTAAATGCATCCTAAACTTTTTAAGAAACTGCTAAACTATTTTCCAAAGGGGTTATTTCATTTTACATCCCCACCAGCAGTGAATGAGAGTTTCAATTACTCCACATCCTTTCCAACACTTGTTCGGTCAAGTCTTTTTTAATTTTAGCTATTCTGTTAGATGAGAAGTGGCATCACACTGTGGTTTTAGTTTGCATTTCCCTGACGATTAATGATGTTGAACGTCTCCTCATGTGCTTGCTTATTCGCTGTCATCAGTACAACTTCTTTGGTGAAGTATCTGTGTAAATCTTTGGCCCATTTAAAAAATTGTGTTATTTTCTTCTTAAGATTTCTTAATATAGTCTAGATACAAGTCAGATTTATCAGACATGCACTTTGTAAATTTTTCTCCCAATCAGTGTCTTTTCTCTTCATTCTTCTAACATGCCTCCCAAAGAACAGAAGTTTTTAATTTTTTTAAATTTTTTTTTCAATGTTTATTTATTTTTGGGACAGAGAGAGACAGAGCATGAACGGGGGAGGGGCAGAGAGAGAGGGAGACACAGAATCGGAAACAGGCTCCAGGCTCCGAGCCATCAGCCCAGAGCCCGACGCGGGGCTCGAACTCACGGACCGCGAGATCGCGACCTGGCTGAAGTCGGACGCTTAACCGACTGCGCCACCCAGGCGCCCCCAGAAGTTTTTAATTTTGATGATGAATTTTCAAAGTTATAACTGGTCCTAGAAGACTTGCCACCACTAGAAGAGAAGACAAGTTCTAGAATGAAAAAATAAGAACAAAATAATTCAGGAAGTACCTGGTGTTGTGAAGTCTCACCATTAACCACAGATGAGTGAACAGACAGGACAGCTGTTTTTTACTGAAGAGGGAACAGAGAGAATCTGTCTCAAGATCAGAAACTACAACCCCAACCCCTCCATTGGCTGTCCCATATTACTTGATATTAACTTTGGGAGGCAAGTTATGAGACTGTAGAGAATTTACCTCCTTAAAGCAGCAGTTTAGAAATTAAGAATGCCTGAAACTACTCTTAGATTTGGTTTATATGATTGAGGATGACTGTAAAATAAGCCACTGTATTAGTTTGCTAGGCTGCCATAACAAATAACACAGACTAGGTGGCTAAAACAACAAAATATTATTGTCTCACAGTCCTGGAGGCTGGAAATCTGAGACTAAGGTGTTAGTAAGCGAGGCGATGCCTTGCTCCTTGGAATGTCGATGGCTTCTTACATGGTCTTCCCTCTGTATATGTCTGCACCTTAACCTCTCCTTAAAAGAACAACTGTCATACTGGATTACGCGTCACCCTAATGACCTCATTTAACTGTAATTATTGCTTTGAAGACCCTACCTCCGTGGCCCCTGATTAGCTCAGTCGGTTGAGCTTTGACTTCGGTTCAGGTCATGATCTCGGGGTTTGTGGGTTCAAGCCCCGTGTCGGGCTTCTGTGACAGCTCAGAGCTTGGAGCCTGCTTCGGATTCTGTGTCTCTCCCTCTCTCTGCCTCTCCCTGCTCATGCCCTGTCTCTCTCTGTCTCTAAAAATAAATAAATGTTAAAAAAAAAAAAAAAAAAAGACCCTATCTTCAACTACAGCCTCAGTTTGAGGACTTCAAGATATGAATTTGGAGGGGACATAATTTAGCCCATAATACCCACCTAAATGAAAGGACACCTTCAGAAGGACTATATATTTTATTTTTGTTTTTGTTTTTGTTTTGTTTGAAAGATTTTTATTATTTTAAGTAATCTCTTAATGTGGGGCTAGATGTGGGGTGGGACTAGAACTCACAACCCCAAGATCTAGAGTTGCACACTCCATGGACTGAGCCAGCTAGACACCCCTGAAGGACTGTATTTTGAATCCATTCAGCACTGGTATAGGATCAAAGTGAGTAGACTTTCTAAAGGACCCTAAGAATGTGCAACCCAGGTGGAATTAAGTAGTAATTATTTGTAAGCAAATCTGTATAACAATGTAAATGAATTATCTCTTAGTAACTTGCCCTGAACTTTTATTTTAAGGGGTGGAATTCTGGATGAATTTGTATTCACACTCTTTCCAGGCAACCAGAACAGAGGAGTATATGAGTTGGAATTAACCAGCCACCTTTACCTACATCAGGTTTTCTCTATCTTGACACTACTGACATTATATTTATTTTTTATTTTATTTTTTTTAATTTTTTTTAATGTTTATTTATTTTTGAGACAGAGAGAGAGACAGAGCATGAGTGGGGGAGGGGCAGAGAGAGAGGGAGACACAGAATCGGAAGCAGGCTCCAGGCGCTGAGCCATCAGCCCAGAGCCCGACGCGGGGCTCGAACTCACGGACCGCGAGATGGTGACCCGAGCTGAAGTCGGACGCTCAACCGACTGAGCCACCCAGGCACCCCTATTTTTTATTTTTTAAAATTTATTTATTTATTTTAAGTAGGCTCCATGCCCAATGTGGAGCTTGAAATCACAACTTCGAGATCAAGGGTCACATGCTCTGCCGACTGAGCTAGCTAGGTACCCTGACACTATTGGCATTTTAGGCAAGACAATTCTTTGTTATGGGAAGCTGTCCTGTACATCACAGGATGTTTATCTGCATCCCTGGCCTCTATTCACTAGGTACTAGTATCATTTTCCTGGTTGTGACAAGCAAAAATGTCTCCAGACAGACATTGCCAAATGTCTCCTGGGTGACAAATTGTCCCAACTCAGAACTGATCTAGATAATATTTTTCTAGATTCTGAAAGAGAGTAACTCAGCCACTGGACAATATGAAAAAAAAAAAAGAAAAAGTGATATTATGTGTGAACTGAAGTACAAGTGTCCAGTTTGGGCCCAGCATACAACCTTTTGCAAAGTCTTTTCTATGTCTTCTAATTGAGCGACATTAGCCGCTCAATGTCTCATTGCTTTCCTCGACCCCACTTTTCTCTAAGTCTTGGGTATACAAAGATTTGCTAAACATGCTTTCTGCCCCAGATCTTCTTTTCAGTGTTCCCTCTTTCTTGGGACCTGTCCCTTTGGATCATTTGCCTAAATCTGCTGGCTAAAGCTGGAAAGAATTATAGACGCTAGTGTTAAAAGCTGTCAAGAATTACTAGGCTAAATTTGCAAGTTGTGTTTGCCTTTTTAAAGAGGATGGTTCTTTGTTGACTCGATGGAAGATTCTTTAAGTGAACTTCACATAAGATGACATGTTGGGTGTAGAACATGAAATCTTCTCTCTAGGGGTTCAAATTGGATGACATTGGCCGTAGTGTAACCTTACCAATGGGTAAGCCTTTCCAGAAAACACCTCTTGGTGAACCGTGAGTCATTCTCCCCCCTTTGTTAGCTGCTGGGCACTAAAGAAGTTAAGCAACACATTACAGGCTGTAAAATGGAGATAATAATAGTTCCTTGCCTTATAAGGTTATTATGAAGATTCAAAGAGATAATCCACATAAAGCCCTTAGAAGAGTGCCTAGCACTTACTGAGGGCCCAAAAATGTTAGCTATTGTTATTTATTCATTAAATATATAGTGAATTCTGGCTTTGAACTAAGCATTGTGCAAGGTGATGTGGCAGAGTCAAAGATCAGTCACAGATTCAATATCAAAGAAATGATTAATGTATCAGTAGTATTACTAGCTACCATTTACTGAGCACCTCCCGTGGGTCAGCTTCTATGCTATGTGCCTTGTATTTATTATTTTGTTTATTCTTCAAAAAGATCTTGCAAAATAGACCTCACTTATCCTATTTTATAGATGAGAAATCTGAAACTCCTTGGGGTAAACGAAGTACCATAAATCAGCTATTTAGTCATGGATGTGAGATTTACGTAAGACCTGGTTGACGCCTAAGTTCTGCACTCTTCTCTATGAGTCTATGGTCATAGAAGAGACACTGAACACACATCAAGTAGTGTACCACCTAGGAAAAAGTGCTATGTGCCTTAGGAGAAATATTGATAAATTGTTACAGGGATTAGAATAGGAAGAGATTTTTCCCTTCAGGGTTTTAGAGAAAACCTATAGGAGAGATATAATTTGGGCTGAATTTGCACGTGTGGAATTGGCAGGGTTGAGGTGGGTGGGAACATTCCTGAATATAAGAACAAAACCATACAACAGGAAATTGTGGTTTTTAAATGAGGAACAAGAGGGAGTTTGGTTTGACTAGAATTATGAAGAAAACACTAATCAGCTCTAGCTGGAACTATTGCCCCTTTGTTCTCCCTTTGACTCTCTGTGTTGTCCTTCTGAGGACTTGGTCCTCCATATATATATTGTCTGCATTACTAGGAGAGAGACCATCTTTCTAAATATGATCATGTTGCTCTACTGTACTGAATTCTTCAGTGTCTCCCCATTATCAACATGATAAATATCTAAATTTTAGAGCCTTCATAATGTGCCTCCAACCTACTGCCTGGTCACACCCGCTTATATTTTCCCTCTTCCATGTTATGCCTAGCAACACTCAACCCAACTGGTAGTTCTCGTGTTCCCTGACTCTGTCCTTGTCTTCACACATGCGCTTTTTCCTTTTCCTTTCTTGTATGCCTAGAAAATTCCACCTTCATTCTTTGGTTTCAGCTCTTAAATTGCTTCCCTTGAAGCCTTCCCGGACATCCTCTATCTCCACCTCCAGGCAGAATTGGCCTATCATTTTAGGCACCCACTACATTGGGTATGTGATCAGTAAGTGATTATTTAATTATTATGATTAAATAATTTTAGTATGATTATTTAATTATGATTGATATGTTCTTCCATTTTTTACCTTTTTGAGGACAAAAGCCATGTCTTATTTTCTCTTCTGCATTCTCAAGTCTCCATACATAGCCAGGGTCCAATAAATGGCCCTTGAATAAATGAATGAATAAATGCATGACTGAATACTGGGAGAGTATTAGCAAGAAATTTTGAGGCTCTATCTTTGGAGATCGAGATGAACTAACTCAGTTGTCTTTATTTGTTTTATTTTGTTCTGCACTGGGGAACCAGGGAACATTTTTGAACAAGGGCCATTAATCTTGGATTAGTATGTAAAGCCTATAGGAAAGGCCAAAGTCAGAGAGATCAGGAGGCTGTAATAAAAACATGGGAGAAAGACAATGAAGACCTGAATTGGAGTAGTGTTAGAAGAACATTTTGCTTTACCTCTTAAAAAAAAAAAAAAGATTTTATTTTTAAGTAATCTCTACACCCAGCTTGGAGCTCGAACTTACAACCGTGAGATCAAGAGTTGCATGTTCTACTGACTGAGCCAGCCAGGCAAACCCACTTTACCTTTTTGATCAAGAAAAATTTTGTTGGGAAACGAAGTGAACTTTCCATGTATCATTTTTTTTTAATGTTTATTTATTTCAGTTTTGAGAGAGAGAGGGAGCATGAGCGAGGGAGAGGCAGAGAAAGAGGGAGAGAGAGTCCCAAGCAGGCTCCTGCTGTCGGCGTGGGGCGTGGGGCGTGGGGCGTGGAGCCCAATGCTGGGCTCCGTGTCACAAACTGTGACATCAGGACCTGAGCCAAAATCAAGAGTTGGTTGCTCAACCGACTGAGCCCCCAGGCGCCCTTCCATTTATCAAACTTTTAACAAATACCCCAGAGCTTAAATAAGAAATTCCTAGATGCTCCTAGATGCTCCATTCTTCATGTTCATCTGTAAAATGAGATTGGCATTGATGTGTTTCAATTCCTTGTGGCTGATATGAGAGGATTTCACTGAGTTATGCTCCTTCAAGGCAGGGACTTTGAGCCCGTGGCACCTGCAGAACCTTGAACAGAGCTTGGCAGATGGGTGCTCAACAGACGTTTGTTGAAAGAATGCCTTCTGTGTTGTCTTGTTCAGTTTAGTGGCTCTGCTGTAATTGCTCCCATCTTCTCTCTCGTCCTCTCCATTCAGAGAAACGAGACCTTTGTCTCTGATACTTACTCTTTGATGGTGCCATTTCTCCAGCCTGTGTTGGCCTCTTTTGTCTCACTAAATCATACTGTATATTTTTCAAAACAAACAAACAAAAAGCCCATGAACTTTTCCCAGCTGAATCCAACCCCCTACCTTCCTCCGCTCTTTTCTGAGTACACTACTGAACACCACTCGGGAGTCAAGAGGTAAATCAGGCGCTTGAAACCCGCTTACTGGCAGATTGTGAAATCCTTGAAAAAAGTCTTGGCTTTTTTAGTGAATCTTGCCCTAGGTCGTTGGTTCCTATATCTGGCCGGGTGTCATCATCAGAACTAGTTAAACATCTGCATTCCTGGTGCCATTCCATCTTTACTGTCTCAGAATTTAGGATGGGGTAGGGCCTGAGGAGGACAGCAGGAAGCCCAGGAATCAAAATTTTAGTAAGTATGCAGGTAATTCTGACATCCAGAAGGGTAGCCAAAACTCTTGGTGTAAATGTCTTCCAGGGTAAGCAAAGGGGTGAGAGAGAAAGATACGTGCAAACTTTGGTGGAGACTGGAAGAAGAGAGGAGAGACCCTAGGCTTTGCTTAGTCTGACACTGCTTTTCAGGGTTATCTATGCATCTAAAATTTTATATCTACATTCTACATTTTCTTTCATGCTTTTCATGGCTAACACATACATGGAGCCCCGAGGCCCCGGAACTTGCTACTACATTTGTATTAAAGGCAGGAATTTCCATAAAAACGAACAGACCTAAATTCTTTTATCGTAAAATCCTAGAAATGTTAGGAATCTTAAAGGTCTTTTAGTGGGACATGCAAATTTCTAAGACTACTTTAGATACCCAAAGGCTAAGCAATGACATCAAGATTAGCAATGCACATAATTGTGGTGAGTAACCCAAGTCAAGCTTTACCTGAGGCTTCCTGCCCCAGGCATTGCTTGTGGAGAGATCAGGGAGCCAGAGACTGAAAGCGGAAGGGGGCTAGCTAGATCTGGATGGTTGCACACAGGAAAATGAAAGGAAACAGGACTGTATACGGAGAACAGAAGGAGTGGGACAGGAGTATGGATAGACACAATCTTTCAGTACACACAAAGGAATTCATTCACTCCTTCACCAAACATTTATTAGTCATCTACTTGGAGCCAGATCTGATACTAGCCAGAGTTCCTGCCCTCAAAGAGCTCTCAATCTAGGGGACAGACAAATACACATTACAATAGAAGTGATAAGTCTTAACAATAGAGGCAGATACAAGGAGTAAGGTAAGGATACACTAAAATACTACAGCCCAAATAGCTCTTTCCCACTCTTTTTTTAAATGCTGACTTTCTTTTGTGTTTCTTTTCTTTAAAGGGGCATTTCACTCCGTGGGGGTGATGAATACACTTTGCCTTTATCTCCCTCTTCTACTCTGTCCTGTAATCGCAAAGCTATTGCTGGATGCTGTGGACCAAAGGTATTACCTTGGTGTGATATAAAATGGCAACTGTGTCAATGTAGCTTTTGAGATATTTCAGGGATGTATTCGCTAGAAGCAAAAAATTAAGGAACAGGTTGAAGGTGTCCCAGACCGGTATCAGGGCAGGGATGTTCAGGGACAGGAGGAAGGAATTAATTGGAGTATGAGAAAGAAAAAAACATTATTCCAAACACGGAAATGGCTGCAATTAGGAAATATCAGGCAATATAGTTTAATCTGCATAGTGGAAGGTAAGCATTTACCGATTAGAAAGGGGGGGAATACATCCCAAAACATTTAATAAAGAACCACGTGAATCAGAAGAGCTACAGGAAATTTTAAGGATACCAGGAAAGATGTTACACTGTTAAAATCTACTGTTGTAGTTGTTATATTAATTGAAAATTAATAATCAAATTGGTATAATCAGTGGTAAATTTAGTCTGAATGACACCCAATGATTACATTTACTATGCAGCTATAATTTAGTTAGTTAATGCCAAATTCAAATAACATTTAAATAATAAATAGCTTCAAATAAAATGTAAAAGATGGTCCTGTTTTTTCCCCCCAAAGATTATATAAGATTTTTATTGCGATGGAATCCTAAATCATTTTATACAGCTTTTCATTTCTAACGGCTAGGTTGAATCTGTGCTCCACAGATTTAGTTATTATTAGATGTCTTGTAATTCAGCCCTTTCCACTGAAGTCAGTGCTTCCTTTTTATTTCTTTCTGCTCCTGCTGCAAGACAGGCACATGCTAGGCATTCAAAAAATAATCACTGACTGTTGAAAACCTTGACTAGATATGCAGACTCAGTTTATGCTTTTGATCTGTTATAGAAAAGAATAAAATATGGACTCAGGAATCCATACCCACTTCGACACATTCATTCCCTCCCTCCCCCCCCCCCCCAAGTACATATCAGGAAAATATTTGCACTCTCTGGACACATTTCTTCCGATAAAATTGAGATCACATTCAGGGTGCTTATTATAGGAGAGCATGCCTGTAACTCAGAATCCGCTCCACGGGGCCTTTCGGCTGGATAAGCTGCAGAATGGCCTCAGTTCTCCCACATACTTCCCTGTTGCAATAATCAGTCACCCGGACTCTCAAGTGCGGCCTGGTTGCCATGGGCAGACTTGTTAGCATGCAAAAGATAGCACCTGTGACTGTACATATTGAAAATGCAGTCGCAGGTGTATTTGCAAATTGGATTTTCAAGGGGGAAGTTTAAGCAAATCCTTTTGAAAGTGAATCCCTCCAAGGTGTGAGTAATGAAAAAACAAGAAGAAAAGTGACAATCAAAAACCTATTAAAATCTAGTTTCCAGAGAAGAATCTGACTGCCTAATGACATTTATGCTTTCATAGCTAGGCATTTAACAGTCATTTTGTGTCGGTTGCTGCCTTTATAAATGCACATGACAAATTTTTCAGTTCTCTGTTACTGAGACCCTAATCCCCACCACTCTTGGGTGCTTGAGATGAGCTGATGGGCCTGGGAGATGAGGTTCTCTATCCCTTTGAACTTCTCCACAGGAAATTACAATGATACCTCAGTCACCAATACATGAAGCCAATCACTTGTCCAATCCATTCATTCCATTTTTTCTTGCTTGCTTTTATTCTGTCTTCAAAATTCAGGGTATATTATTATGGCAAAAAAAAAAAAAAAAAAAAAAGACCAAACCAGCCAAGCCAAAATAAAGGCCAATGTTTGAAAACTTTAGACTTTGGGATAGCAATGGATTTCTGTGTCTAAACCAAAGGAAGAAATCGTTGTCACCAGAATCGTCACTGCTACTTTTCATTTTCGTTCCTGTTTTGCCTCCCCAATCGTTTGCTTTCATGGAAAGGCCACTGCGCTCCTCCAAAAGTTTTAGTCTAACTCTTCCGTTTGGTAGCTGGACTCTGTTTGCTGCTGCTGCTGCGATCCCTCTCTGGGACAAAGGAGTGGGTTTGAAGGTAGGAACAGGGATGAGGAATCAGAAGCAATAGGAACCTACATCTGACATTTTAGTCAGATTGTAAATGTGTGATGAGAGCAGCATCTGCTCCGCCTTTCACTCTCACCCTTCAGTTCTCCCGTTGACAGTGGTTTTCTGGTGGGGCTGCATGGAGTGGTTGACTCAGGATCCACATCTCTCCCTTTCCCTTCATGGTAAAAGAATACCATTCTAGTCAGGGAAAAGATGGAATTCTCAAGTTTTAATACTTCAACCAGTTTAGAAGATCATCTTCACTGGTCTGGCATGAATGTGTTTAAAAAGTGATTGGGATTTTATTTGATCTCTGTTGGATTCTATGGATTATGGTAGCAGACCGTTAAAAATAAATGCCACACAGGAAAATGTTTTCTGAAAGCAAAACCTGATGTTTGCAAGACTTATAGGCTCATGGGTTTTTGATTGGGAGCGTGCATACAGACCCCTCCAATGTAAATATATACATTTTAAATTTACCTGAGCGCTTTAAACAGCTCTTAACATCATATGACAAGGAGAACATTTGTTAATCAGAAAAATTACAACCTATTCATACTTATTGTTTGATTATTTCTTTGCTGACCTCTGAGGTCCCATTGTTGATTAAATTAGTTATAGTAACTCATATTTATTTTAGAAACTAGCTATTATGAATGCAAACTCTTCTTATCGCCAGATGATTGATAGGCGCATTAAGAAGTTGTTCAACAGGTTGCTTGGTTTGAAGAAATGCTTAAATCCTGATCGGTTACTTTTTTATCAGTGAAGAGTGGGAATTAGCACAGATAAGCCCTTAGTAACAAAAATTTTATTTTCAGAGTGGAATATGGGCCCTTTCTTTAAATGCGATTCTTTTAAGTAGCAGATTCTTCCAGTTCCCTTTTATAGATTTCATGTATACATTTTGGTAGGTTGAAAATGTCCTGAAATAAATCATCTTCCTAGTCTGCACTGGACAAGGTATGCAATGAGGAAAGTTGTCAAGCAGCTGCAGGTGATGAAGTATCTGTCCATACTAATCATCTGGACTTTTTTCTTCTTTTAAGAAATTACTATTTTCTTCTGTTTTGTTTGGTTATTGCATAAGGGCCTCCATTTTATAAAGGCACTTAAAATAAGGCTCCCAAATGCCTAACATTTTTTTGTTGGTAAAAGTATTGTTTTGAATCCTTGTTTAAATGGAGACTTGAGCACAATAGACTAACCCATGGCTATCCGAGAGGTGAATGACAGGGTTAAAGTTCGTAGGTCTTCATGTTTAATGTAGTCTTTGGTTTGCAGGCCTAGCTGGGCTTCTCCATCAGATTGGCTGTCCTTTTGTCTCATTAAAGAAATCTCTTCCTGAGGACCAGGCATTGTGGTGATAAATGGTGGTGATAAGGCCTTAATATGGACATAATCGGTACGTCAAAACCAAAGACTGAAAATTTCTTCTTGAGTGGCAACTGAATGATGTTGCTCGAAAGTTCTGTCCTGTAATGCCTCAGCTTCAAAAAGGTGTCTGATGGCCCGTCGGGGCTTTTCGCATGACCTCAATTTCTGATGGCGACTTTTTTATATAGAATTGTTTGGATTCTCTTACCAGTGTTGTGAAGGCAGATACCCAGGAAAGGCAATATCATATGCAAGTATGGGTGGGGCAATTTGAAATAAGAAATTACCAAAGGGATATGAAGACCGATGGCATGGAGTTCCTGAAATTGAAACCGGCCTGGTGTCATCTCGTCCAGATCTGCTGGTTCTTTGGTGGGGGTCTCTGCTGTGGACACCGTGAGCGCTTTATCTGCTGGCATATTCGTGGATGATGTGGAGAGTGACAAAACGGCAGAGTGTGTAATGATTAAACAAGTCACAGGCTCAAGTCTTGCTCCCCTCCTCCACTGGTTTCCTTGGAGACACAGTTCCTTGTCAATTTTTTGAATCACATTAATATTAAACTACGACTTTGAATTGGGAAGAATGCGAGGTATCTGAAGAGTAATATTTATATCTTCCATGTGACATTTGCATCACACGGATCAACGTTTAAAATGTTCTTGAGAACACTGAAAAATAAGGAAATAGAGTTCAAAAATAAAGTATAGAACTTGTTAGACTAGTTTCTGTTTAAAACTTGGTGGATTATACCTCTTTGTTTTAAACCATTAGAACAGCAATGATTAAATATCAGATTCCTTAAAGAGTCACTAGTTCCTTTTGGAAAGTTTTGATTAAAGCATTGTATTTATTAAACTGTTCTACCCACACATCTTTCCTTCAAGATGTTGTTTTTCCCACGTCTGCTGTTTTATTACATGACAGTTATTGAAAGGTTAGATGCCGTTTACTTTCCCAAGGTTTATTTTTATGTCATATAAATCATACTTTTTTTTTTTTTTTTTTTTTTTTACACCTCACAAGAAGCAGTGTGGTCTGTTCAAACTGGGCGTCAGGAGACCTGGGTTCTATTTCCGACTCTGACATGTGACTGTGGGCAGGTTAATGAATGCATGTGTCTCAGTCTCTCTGGATGCGTAATGGGGATAATAATATCTCCTTCTACCTACTTCACAGAGGTGGGTTTTTTTTTTTTTTTTTTTGAGGATTAATTGCTTAATGTTTGCAAACCACTCTGAGCTCCTTTGATAAAACACAAAGCACCATTATTTATGACAATAATAATAGTGTCTTGGGTCTGCAAGCTTGCTTTCATCCAAGGATCCCAAAGTACTTTACCACTGGGATTGTAACTTTACAGAGGATTACTGTGTGGTGGCTGGCTCTCCTTGTAGAAACAGATGGTAACAAGCAGTCTGGGTTTTCACTGGAGAGTAATTAAGTCTCCCACCAACCTCTTGCGTCATTTGCATAAACTTCCCAAGAAAGCTCCCAAAAGAGAGCCTAGTCTGACTCCTTATCCCTCATCACTATTTATAAATAAGCCCTGGGCGATTTGGAATTTGGAATATCAATGTTTTCAACTCCCAAATCTATTTGTTGAGGATTAGGTAAAGCATGGGAATGTTTACATGGTAGGCAAATTAGTTTCAACAAAAACAAAAATGTAACAAGCGGGGGTTACCTGCAGGTCTTTCAGGTTGTGTACCCCAATTACGGACGAGTCCTGTGATCTCTCCCTGGCAGTCTGGTTAGCCTAACTTTCGGTTAATTGACAAAGATGAATTAAGTGCCTAACTCATGTGCATATCTGGAGTTATTAAGGAGAAAAGTGTACGATGTGGTCCCTGCCCTCAAGTTGTTTACAACTATTGAGAAGATGAAACTAAGATACAGGAAACAATTAGTGGACCATGGAAGACAGCATGTAATGAAAGGCTAAATTGTGTGGAACAGACCACAGGAAGTAGGAGAGAAAGGAGTGATCAATATGGACCAGCGTAGTTCAGGGAAGGTTTGCTGAAGAGGTAAATGGAAAGGAGCGAGTCTTCTACAGAACCCGTCTGACAAAAGAAATGTGTACAATGCATGTACGGACTAGGTGTGCCTGTTGGGAGACGGTGCACGGGGGAGATTCTGCCCAGGGAATGGAGTGGCGGGGGTGGGGATGGGGGCATTTTGGAGCAAGCAAGGAGGAGGAAGCTCCCAGGGAATGGGGAAGTTTCATAGGCAGGCAGAGTTTGGACTTAATTTAAGTCACTTAAAAAAAAAAAAAAAAAGCCTTCAGAAACCTGGGGACCTGATAAAAGCAGTGTTTTGGAATGATTCTTTGGCAATGGCATGAAGGGATCACTGGAGCAGGAAAGAGACCTAAAGCTGGGAGTGTGGCTGGAATCAGATGCAGTAATCCAGAGGGGCGGAGCATTATGTGGAAGGGTGTTGTGGAAACAGAATTAGTTAAAAATAGAGCTTTTAAGAGACTCTTAAGGACTTGAGTACAAAAAGGGTAGATGGGGGGTGGGGGAGAGGGGAAAGTGGGTGATGGGCAGGGAGGAGGGCACTTGTTGGGATGAGCACTGGGTGTTGTATGGAAACCAATTTGACAGTAAATTATATTTTTTATTTTTTTATTTTATTATTTTTTTCAACGTTTATTTATTTTTGGGACAGAGAGAGACAGAGCATGAATGGGGGAGGGGCAGAGAGAGAGGGAGACACAGAATCGGAAACAGGCTCCAGGCTCTGAGCCATCAGCCCAGAGCCCGACGCGGGGCTCGAACTCACGAACCGCGAGATCGTGACCTGGCTGAAGTCGGACGCTTAACCGACTGCGCCACCCCGGCACCCCAAATTATATTTTTTAAAAAAAGCAAAAAAAAAAAAAAAAATCTTTTAAGGAGACTTTAGCATGCGCTGGGAATGCATCTTCTCACAACAACCCAAGGTGATCTTAATATTAACTCATTTTAGCCTCGATTTCCTGATATGGAGACTGTGGCTGAGAGGGATGAGGAACTTGCCCTAAGTCCCAGGAGCTGGAATGTGTTAGGGCTCAGGTGTGTGCCCACTGTGAATCCTTTAAGGGATTAATATGGGAGCAGTAGGCATTTTGATGAGAGAAAAGCCATCCAGTCCATAGCAAAATGCTGGGTTAAATGAAGTTAAAAAAACAGTTATTTCCTCTGCTTTTTTCCTGGGATTTAGAGCCTCAGCTGTGCTCCTTACAGCACGTTGTAAACCTGCAGGAGAATGGAGTCTGAGGAGCACGTCCCTACATTGACGTTGTGCAGAAAACACTTGGAAAATGCTGGCTTGGAATCTTCCCCCATAGCTACGGTAAGCACCAGGATTGGCAATCTGGGGGATCCTCAGGGCTAGGCATGGGGAGACATTCCAGTCACTAGGAGAGAGCCACAAATTAGGATCGGGATTAAGAAAAGCAGGAAGAAAGATGAGAGGCAGACCCAGGAGGCTGCTTCCAGGGTACCAAATGAGGTTTAGGGATCTGGGAATTCAAAGTGTGAAGGCTTGGATCACAAGCAAATTAGTTACAGAGAAAACCTAGAGCCTGGGAGCTCAGAGTCCGTTGTATGTGATGCTGGGTCCTCCCCTGCTTCCTCTGGTCAGACTCTGCCAGCTGAACCTGTCTCCACTTCAAAGTGTCTCCAAGTGCTAAGGCCGGCAGCTGATGCTCTTGATGTGGGATTGAAGAGAGGTGAGTAGGTTTTCCTGGTGGAAACGATTTTAGAGAATTAGACTACAGGCAGCAGTAGGTTCGGCTGACATCCTGGAAGCCCAGGATTATAAAATTTGACTTTGACTCACGATGAAACTGGGAATAGTTCTAATCAGATAAGAAGGTTCTTGGAAAAGCATGTTCTTGCTGCTGACTCGTGAGGTGTTGAAAGGGGAAAAGGTTAAAACAAAACTATAGTTGACTCTAAAACCTCAAGAAACCTTAAACATTGGCTGGTTTTAAAATTCTGCTACAAATGATCAGAGCATTAGCCATTATTCCTAAAGCTTGCAATTTGATTTATGAATCTACCCACTGATTATTACATTTTGGATACATTTGGCAGCCCAAGTAAAGCAGGAAATCATTATTGGATAAAAAGGGCCACACAGGAGGAAGTTTTTATTGGCAAATACCAGCTTATATATTCACAAAATCCTATCATCTTAGTACAGGGAGTCTGTCTGCTGCCTCTTAGAGGTCTTTGCTAAAATATGTCCAAAGAGAGAACAATCTTTCTTTTCGTGTGTCATGTGTACCCCCCACTACTCCCCGCCTCCCCCCCCAACCCCCCAAGCCTACCCCAGCACACTGGGGCCCAACCCTCTGAAATGTATTCCAGCCTCTAATACTGCTATCACCAAATCGGGCCACGTATCAATTTGATGTTGTTAACTCTTCTGTGGACATGGAAAGTAGTTCTCTTTTCTTTCAAAACCAGTAATATACTAGAAGGCTATAGTTAGATTTTCTTCAGTTTTCTCAGCTTTAGATGCAATAATATACATGAGTAAGTCTGACATTTGTTGGCTGCTGGAGGTGTGCAGGACACTAGGCATGTCACAAAAAATGATCTTGCTTACTTCTGACAAAATCCTGTGAATTGGGCATTTTTAGCCCCATTTGAAAGGTAAAGAAACTGACGCTTGAGGTTCAGAGGTTAATAACACCTTTCAAATAGTTGGTAAATAGAAGAGCCAGGATTGAAAAACTGCCATTCTTATTGGGAACTCATGGATTGAATTGTGCAATCTTTTGAGTCAACTTTCCTGCAACCCCCTTCCTTTTCTTTGATTTCTTTGCTTTTCTTCACGGCCTGGTTGTCCTCGACCCTTTTTTCTTTGACTATTTGAGGCCTCAGTGTTCTTTTCTTTAGCTATAATTTTTATTTTTATTTATTTATTTATTTATTTATTTTTTTCAACGTTTATTTATTTTTGGGACAGAGAGAGACAGAGCATGAACGGGGGAGGGGCAGAGAGAGAGGGAGACACAGAATCGGAAACAGGCTCCAGGCTCTGAGCCATCAGCCCAGAGCCCGATGCGGGGCTCGGTGACCTGGCTGAAGTCGGACGCTTAACCAACTGCGCCACCCAGGCGCCCCTATAATTTTAAAATATATTATACATATACATTATTTGGGAATTTTATAATGTTTATACCTTATTTATTCCCCTCCCCCCACTATTCTATCTAAAGTGGAAGCTCCTTGCAAGTGGGAACCATGCCTTGTAATACAAGCCTTCTCAGCGAAAACATTGTACATCGAGTGGATATTGTTCTATTATGGAATGGTCAGCAAAGAGATCAAATTAAGGGGACCATCGGGACCTTTCTGGGGCCAGACCATTCTTCCTTCCTCTGTGCTCAGAAAGCATTTTGCACAAATGCAGCCAAGTATGGCAAAAAGAGGGTGGTGCAGCGGTCAGAGGACTTGGGTTGGAATCATGGCTCTGAAATCTGCTACCTGTTTGCTCTTGGGAAAGTTACTATAACTTTCTAAGGACATGTTTTCTTCTTGTAAAACGGGACTGGTGATACCACTCATAAGGTTCTTGTGAGGATTAGAGATGGGATGAGGTGGGCACTTTGCATAGAGCTGGGTACATGGTAGCTGTTACAACTACAGCTTTTATAATTAGACTGTATTCCAATCTTGTATATTTCTCATTAAAAAAAATTTACTTAAGTAATCTCTACGCCCAATGTGAGGCCCAGACTCACAACCCCAAGAGCAAGAGTGGCATGTTCTGACTGAGCCAGCCAGGTGCCCCTGTCCTTCATTTTTTTACCCTCCCCTTCCTCCCCACCCCCTAGACCCAAGCTCAGTGCACATCACATAGTAACATTTAACAACATTTTTTTTTTTTTTAATGATTATATGAGAAGGAACTCTAGTGAAGGGTCCAGAATGGAAGATTTCTGTGAAAGACTCCTTAAAGCTGAATGCAGCCAGGTTCTGTACACTATGCTTTTTAATGGACCCTAGCAGTGGACCCTGGGGCTCTACCCACAAAAAAGGTGCTCAAATAAGTATTTTTACTTACTTGAATTTATCCCAGTGAATGTATTTTGGTTTCCGGTATTTCACTTAGATCATTTTCAAATATGGATATTCTTTTTTTTCCTTCATAATGTCTAGTCCTTGCCTTATGGATTCTTTTCTTTCTTTAGCAATTTACACATTTTAAACACCCTTATCTTAATGTCCCTTTTAGATTGTTCTATTACTCCTAGTTCCTATGTTGTAAATTCTTTATTTTTTGATTTGGTGTATCCTTTTCATGGTGGTTGGTTTTCCTCTTGTGTTGTAATTTTTGAGAGTGAGCTCATCTTCAGTGGGTGTTATTGTCTGAAAGGATCCAGCCATGCTCTGGATTGTGGTGGTATCCAGTGGGATGGGTTTCCATTTGTCTCTGTTGTGATCCTCAAGAGAAAATAGACATACCATAGTTTCTATTACTAACAATAAGGCCTAGAGTGCAGACCCAAGATAGAGACCTACAGATCAATTCTTTCATGCCTTCCTAGTCTATTTTGACAACCAGCATATGGTTATAGTCATGTACCTATACTTTCTAAAATATTGATAAGGGCTTTGTAGAGGTTCTCTTTCTTCTTATTCTTCCAGAACTATCACTCTGATGTAGAAACTAGATGATCTGGACAGGATTAGTTATTAGGAACCATTCTGATTATTTAGCACTGAGTTTTCCTAGTGTTTATTAAATTGATTGGGTAGTGATTTTATTCCCCTTGAGTATAGAATTGAAGCTCATGGGTAGGTTTTTTTCTACTCTTATTTTATTTTATTTTATTTTTATTTTATTTTATTTTATTTTATTTTATTTTATTTTATTTTATTAATTTATTTATTTACTTACTTATTTTTGGGTATTACAGATAGTTTATTTTCTTTATGCTTTTTGATATTTTCCAAATTGTCTACAATAAACATATTTTTAATGCCTTACTCTATTTTATTTATTTATTTATTTATTTATTTATTTATTTATTTAGTGTGACCAAGGCTGGGGGGCAGAGAGAGACGGATAGATAGCTCCATGTTCAGTGCAGAGCCCTATGCGGGGCTCAATCTCACAACCCTAGGATCATGACCTGACTAGAAATCAAGAATTGGACACTTAACCTATTGAGCCACCCAGGTGCCCCTACAAGAAATATTTTTAATTAAAAATAATTTTAAGTACCTCTCTTCAAATTCCAGTTTTCTTAGATTTCTCAAATCATCAGTCTACTTTTCAACTTCCTCAAGATTTCTCAAGTACAGCTACTAGGCTTTCTTTTTCATGGTTTGTGATCTCTCTTTCTCTCTAAATTCCCATTGAGATTGCATAGACTTAGGAAACTGTATATCTCAAATATGCCAAAAGAGTACAATTTGGCTCTCATACTTGTAAAATCAATATTTATCAGAAAGTGTGGTTATTGTACTTACAAGGTTTTTCAGCTTCTCCATAGGCCATTGTCCCCCACCCCTCTAATTTTCTCTGCATTTTCTCTCTAGGGTCTTATTTATTTTACACAAATAAAGAAAAATAGCATAAAGAAAAATTTACAGTTTTTATTGCATAGAAGTAATAACTATGTTTAGTGTTATGTTCAGACACAGAGTTTATTACACTTTTTTTTTCCCCAACACATAAGCACCTCCTTAGACCCCAAGGAGTTCCTGGAAGGTGATGGTGAGTAGTTCTTTGATAGTGATAGCTGATTCTTATCATAGACTGGATCCAAAACATTGGAGATATTGGTGTCTCAAGGGTGAATAAGACATTGATTTTTCCATCAAAGAGTTTAAAATCTAGAAGCGACATATACATCTAAGGCAATGAAAAGGGCACTAAAGAACAAAGTACTGTCTTGGAGGTAAGTATAAAGAGCTATGGGAATGAAAAAATGTAAGAGTAATTAATTCTGCTATGTGAAAAAGAATAAGGGAAACCTAGAGAAAGAGGGCGACCTTCTGGCTGTTCTTGGAATGAGGATTTCACAAGGAAGGCAAGGCTGGAGGACATTTGTGGCAGAAGAAATAGCTTGAACAAAGACAAGTGTGACTTCCATGATGCTTGGATGCAAGAAACAATACAACCTTTTATTTTTTCTACATAAAATGAAACTGGATTCAGGATTCCTACTCACCTCTTGTCAGGAAGTACAATGTGTCATTTTTTGAGGGTTGGGAACACCAGCAGGTAGTGTATACAGTATAAAAATTGGGGGATGAGTCTCTGGTCTTGGGGGCATCATGGTTGCTACTGGGATGTTTGTTGTTTGAGTTCCTGGAATCCATATGAAGGGGGCTCACTGTGCCTACTGCTCCTGAATGCTCCTCTTCGATGAAAGTAGAGGTTTTCATGGGGGTTTGCAGATTTCCTGGGATGTGGGCTGAGATCCTACGGCTCTGTATGCAGTTACTTTTAGTGCTCCTATTTTCTGTTCAACCCCTCATCCCTGCCCTATGCCGCACCTACTGCCTCAAGATCAGACATCTCCAGCCTGGTTCAGTGGCTTCAGAGAAGAAAGCTTTTGCTTCCTTAGAGCATGGGGAAGGATAGAGTGCAGAGTGTAGGGGAGGGGCCTGGGGTCTAAAAGCTCTTTGTGCAGACTGTCAGTCAAGCCCTCTATTTTCAGCACTTCCTCCCTCTTACCATCTTTTGTGACTGATGCTTCCAACCCTGGAGCCTGAGGGCCAAAGTAGCTGGCTTCTGGTCAGTATCCCCTGTGCACATTGTGAAGTCTTACCTTCCCCCACAGGACCAAATTGCCTTTCTCTCCACTTTGTCTTCACGTTTTACTGTTTGGGGCCACAGATATGTCCTAGTTTCATTGATGAGGAAGTTTTTATTGTCTCTTGTCCTTCTTGTTGGTTTTGGATGATATCTGAGAAGAGGATTACTCCACCATCTTTGAAGATTGCATTCTTCAAGTTAATTTTTTCTTTCCCTTATTTGCTAACTTTCTGATACTTGATGAGATTTTTTTTCTTCCCCTTCTTGGGCCATAGGCTTTCGTTTACTTTTCCTTTATTGAAGGAGAGAATCCACCCTCATATTGTCTAATGTTTAAAATTTAATTTTTATTTTTATCAGTTATTAATGCACATAGTTTAAAGACTGAAGTAGTCCTGTAAGTCTTATTGGATATCAGCTTGTAAGGCTTGAATATCAGCTGTCATCCACGTGCCACTGCCTTCCATCCTCCATTTTCCAGCTTTTTAGAAGCTTCCTTTATCAAAGATTACATTTGATTCTTACATCTAGATCACTAAGCAACTGGCTTATAGTGTTGTATCTTGATTTTTCAGTTAAGGTATTGTCTATTTACTTCCTGCCATGGAAAGTGAAAATTTAGCTCTTGTTTACCCCCCATTTGAAATGCACACACCATCCCCCCATCTTTCCTGCAGAGATGTATCATTATTTTGTTTAGATTAATCTTTAGCACTTATAAGATTTGTAACTATTTGTAAGATTATGACTTTATATCTATGTGCCTCTTACCTACATATGAGCTCTTTGGTATTCTATGATTGTTCTTTTATTCTCGAACCATTTTGAAAATTTAATTGAAGTACATAATTGTCCTGTTCCTTAGTCTTTTTTATTCTTTTTTGTTGTTGTTTTTCCTTTAATCATTTCTAAGTTCCCCTCTGTAGCTACTTGAGTCCCTCAGGCATTCTATCAGTTTCATCTTGGACACACCCCTCTTAAAAGCTTCTTGACCTCTAATCTTAACTGTGTCCTTTATCCCTGGTGCACACCTGCCATCTTGAACTTCTCTTTCACTATCATTCTGGGCCCCCTTCACCTCTGTCTTGAATTGGTTCCACTAATTTTTGGATCCCATGTCTTCCTCTTTCTTGTTTTTCTCCCTTGTTATTGTTAAGCACCTCTTCCAGTAGCTTCCTAAATAAGAATGTATAGGAGGTAAACTTTATAAGCATGTCTTTAAGTGCCCTCACACATAATTTATATTTTGGCCAAGTAAATAATTCTAAGTTGGAAATAATTTCCCTCAGACTTTGAAGGCATTGTTCAATTGTTTTCTAATTCTAATCTTAGAGGTTGACAAATCTGGAAGTGTTTTGTCTCTTGACTCACTGTATATATTTTTTCTCTCTAAGCTTTTAGAATCTTCTCTTTATACCAGTTTTCTGTAATTTTATGAGGACATATCTTGGTATAGCCCTATTTTTATCTATTGTGTTAGGCACTCAATTGGTCTTTCCCATCTGGAAACTCATTTATTTTGAAATTTTATTAAATTACTGTTTGAGTTTTTCCTCTCCATTTATTTTTTTCTTTCTGGAATGCCTATTATTTGGATGTGGTACAATCTGTATTAATGTTCTACTTTTCTAATTTTAAGACATTTTCCATTTTTCATTTCTTTGTCTTTTGCCCTGTTTCCGGGGGTTTTTGTTTTCAACTATATTTTCTACCCCTTGTTGAGTTTTTCATTTTTGCTGTTATATTCTTGACTTCTATAAACTCTTTTTATCCTCTGTTCATTTTTTTAAAAGTTATCATTCTTTTTTTATGGATATAGCATGTTTTTCTATCTCTCTGAGGATAGCTGATAACATCTTTTTTTTTTTTTTTTTTACTTTTATTTTTTATTTTTTAGTATGGTCTGTTTCTTCCAAGTTGCTTCTGATTGTTTGTTCTCTCTCATGGTAGAGATTTTTCTCACATTCTTGGTAATCATGTTTAACATTGAGCACTAAAAAGCTTCCTGGAAATGCTGAACAATGAGTGGGCTTTTGGATTGTAGGCTTCAGTATAGGGAGAGCTGCCTGGGTCATTTTGTGGGGGGTAATGACCCTGATGTCCGTATCTTCTGGTGTTTCCTTGAGGGTTTTATAGAGAAGAGTATAATCTCCTGTGAGAACCAGGCTGCTCAAACTTCAATGTATATACTGGTCACCTGAGTTATGGTTGAAATGCGGATTCTGATTCAGTAGGTTTAGGGTGGGGCTGAGAGTCTGCATTTCTAAATGTTGCTGCTATCCATGGACTGTATCTTGAATAACAGGGAAGAGGGATCCTGGCTGCCAGTTCTGGGAGTCATTGTTGGAGAAAAGGACTGTGAGGTGTCAACATTCAGTATGTGATGTCTGCCTCCTTTGCACAGGCGTCACTTAATCCCCTTGCTTTTAGTATGATGTCGCTGCTCTCAATTGGTGCTCCCATCTACAGAGGCTGTGTGCTTCACCCTCTGCAGAGGAGCGAACTCTACTATTACTACTATTATGCTGTGGAGGGGGAAGGGCAGGAGTAGCAGTTGTTTGGTCAAAGGGGGAGAGGGGAGAGGGATAGAGATGGGTGTCTGATTTCTTTTCTCCCATTCTGTTTTGCTCTTATTTTTGTCCCTGCTTCTAGAGGTCCCTGGTTCTGCTGATTTTTGAGGATTAAAGGGAACCCTGTCTGTAAAGCAAATCGGGTTGCTGATAGACTCCCTCAGCTGCTGACTTTAGGATTTCACTCTCTTGGACTCCCTACTTTATTTTAGCAGGATTTGTCCTTTTGCCTTCCAACCTCTATTTTAAATTTTAAAAAGTGTTTTGCTATTGTGTCTCTTCTCCCATAGCTCTTGGGAGTCGTGCTCTTTAAAAAAAAAATTTTTTTTTAATGTTTATTTATTTTTTGAGAGACAGAGACAGAACATGAGCTGGGGAGGGGACAGAGAGAGAGGGGGAGTCACAGATTCCGAAGCAGGCTCCAGTCTCCAAGCTGTCAGCACAGAGACCGATGTGGGGCTCTAACCCGCGAACCATGAGATCATGACCTGAGCCAAGTCGGAAGCTTAACTGACTGAGCCACCCAGGTGCCCTGGGAGTGGTGCTCTTAATGAAAGTCTCTTTACTATAGTTTTAGGTAGTTTCAGGAGAGAGAGAAGATAAACGTGTCTGCTTAGTCCACCATCTTTAACTACAAACCCTCCCTAATTCGTTTTTTGCTTTAACGTTCTGACTGTTGTCTCCAGAGTCCTTGAAAATATAGTTCATGATGTGTAATTTATGGGATTTTATTTCCCAGTTGGGGTTGACTTGTTTGCTTTCCAAGGTTGAGTAATCTGGGTTCATAAATTTTGATTTATAGTCTTAAAGTCTCAGGATGCAAATGAGACAAACATCACTATTTTATTGACCCATTTCCAATATTTCCTCTGGTCTGGGGCTCCTAAGCACCATTATTCTTTCTCTATGTCTGGGAACAACTATAAGGGCATAATTCAATTAATATGAGGCTCCTACTTGTCTTAAAACTGATTTATTTGTAGCTGAAGAGATAGCTAGTTTTACATTACTATCTGGGACTCTTAATTATGCTTGTTCCCCTCCCCTCTTTCCAAATAAGTATGCAGATAAAAGGAATATCACAAAGAGATGTTCCCTGAGAATCCAAACCTCTTTTCTCCTTTTTCTTTTCCTTCCCTACTAAATGACCCAACAGGGAGTTGACCCTAGATAGTTAATACAAGTAATAGTTTGATGTTGAGGAACTTAAGCTATGGTAGGGGGAGTGACCACTCTGAGATCCATGATTCTACGAGAACACTCATTTCTTTTTTTTTTTTTTTAATTTTTTTTTTCAACGTTTATTTATTTTTGGGACAGAGAGAGACACAGCATGAACGGGGGAGGGGCAGAGAGAGAGGGAGACACAGAATCGGAAACAGGCTCCAGGCTCCGAGCCATCAGCCCAGAGCCTGACGCGGGGCCCGAACTCACGGACCGCGAGATCGCGACCTGGCTGAAGTTGGACGCTCAACCGACTGCGCCACCCAGGCGCCCCTGAGAACACGCATTTCTGAAGGTGTATCCCTGAATGAGTGTGGGGCTTGTTGTTGTTGAACCTGATGGTATGAGGAAGTAGAGAATAGTGGCTAAGAATATACATCTAGCCTTTGGAGTCACATAGACTTGAGTTCAGTCCACTTACTAATGGGAGTGACCTGCACAAGATACTTAATCTTTATAAGCTCCTGTTTCCTCACCTGTAGAGTAGTTGCCTGCCCCACAGGTTATTGTAAAGATCAAATGTGATAATGTATGTAAAGCATGTAGGACAGTGACTGGCCCTCAGGATGTACTTACTGTTCCCGATTGTTTTGGGGTATTACCAGTGCCTTTTCCTGTCTTTCAAAATTAAGACTCTAACATCATCTGCAATTCAAAGAGTTCAAGTATTTCCTATTTGTATTAGACAGCAGAACACCTTTGAGTCATGCCTATAATGATATATTTGGCAACCCTTAAAAAGTTGATTTATAAGGGTGCCTGCTGGCTCATTCAGTGGAGCCTGAGACTCTTGATCTTGAGGTTTTGAGTTTGAGCTCCACGTTGGGTATGGAGATTACTTAAAAATAAAACCTTTAAAAAAGAAAAAGAAGAAAAAGTTAATTTATAATACAGATTTTAAAAAATCTCCTAAAAGATCCAGAATTCCCTGATTCTTAAAAAAAAAAAAAAATTAAATAGTTGAAAAAAAAATGTCTAGCTATTTTGGCTATAAGAAACCCTTAAGATAAAGATGTAGAATTAGATTTTTTTTTTTTTAATAAAAAATTTTTAGTGCAGAATGCCAGAACAATTCTGAAGGGTGTAGGGTTAAACTGTAGCTTCTCGGGTCACTGTTAGTATTCAAATTATTGTTTGATGTATTTATTTTTATGAAATATTGCATGAGAGATCATTGAACAGATGCTGGAACGTATACATGTATACAAGCTGACTTTTTCCTTCTTCTTCAATATAGAAAAGTGATTGGTATATTCCATTACTTTGTTTTTCTTTGCCAGCCCTCTTCTTCATTCCTTTACTTTCTTTCATTTTTATTTTTCCAAGGTGGAGACAAGATGGAAGTCTGTAATAGCTAAATTAGATAAGACAAATACTCTGCTGTCCTGGTCTGCTGACTGCATTGTACAGCTAGGACCTAGAAATACCTGTCCTGTTACTTAATCTTTTAAGACAGCCTCAAATGGTTTAGTGTGATTTAATCACTCATTCTCTTTCTCTCTCAATGACTTAACTATGCAGTCATTATCATGGCTTCTTATCAATATGGGACACCAATTAATGCTTTTGAATTCTTATCGCTTTGGAAACTCTTGGCTTTGGGTCTGGTTGCCTGTGGATTGAATGCACAACCTTCATCCTTTTTACACATTTCCTACAGGCAATGCTTCCTCAGTGTCCTAGCATGATTCCAACTTGCAGGTGACGTTTCCATCATGAGTCTTTGGTTTTATGAACCTTGAGCTCCAGCAGATCCAGCCACCTGGGAAGGGGAAGAGGTACAGTGAAGATGAGGCAACCCTTACAACAGCCCAGGGCTCTGCCTGGAAGGCACGATTTGAAAGTAATACTCCCCTCCCCACTACCAGGATCTTTTGTGACACCAAGCCAGTCTGGGACTGTGCCTATCTTTGGTCTTGTAACTGCTTTGTCAAATTTGCACCGTGACATTAGTTTTTGGATCAACCTGGAATGGATCATATGTTTTCCTAAAAGCTTAACAATTAGAAGAAAAAGGCTGAGAAAATAAGTTTCTATTTTTTTTTTTTAATTTGTTTATTTTGAGAGAGGGAGTGTGTGTGCATGAGTGGGAAGGGGCAAAGTGAGAGAGAGAGAGAGAGAGAGAGAGAGAGAGAGAGAGAGAGAGAAAATCCTAAGCAGGTTCCATGCTGTTAGCACAGGAGCCCGACTCGGGGCTCAATCTCACCACAATGACCTGAGCCCAAATCAAAAGTCGGATGCTTAACTGACTGAGCCACTCAGGTACCGCTATAAATTTCTATTTTTTATTTTTTATCGACAGAGGAGAAAACACTAGTATTTAGGATTATATATGTTCACAGCTGATAATAAAACTGCTTTGAAGCACAAAAATTTATTATGAAAAAGCCAAACCATATCTTGGTTTGATCACTTTAAAACCTTTCTCCTGATTATCAATGAAAGCCTTTCGGGGTTTGGGGACCTAGCTTCTTTCCTTTCAAGTGTGCTTGGAATCAGCAGTCTCTTACATTTCAGAATTTAATTTTAGGGGGGTTTGAACGACTCAGCATCCCAGTTTTGAAATTTGATGCCAACTTCTAGTCACTGTCCATCTTTTCTTTTCTGCCTCACTTTACATCCCTACTCACTGAACTCTCCCAAGACATCAAAGAGGTCCTGCCTTGAAGGGGCAAAATCACACTCACAGGACATTCTGCATTAGTGTTTCAAATTTAAACTGTGATTCTACTTTATAAAGGCCACGTTTCCTTTTCTGTTTTTCTTAGAACCCAACCCATTACTGAATTATAACAAATGGGACAAAATGCTGAGAAGAAATTAGTTAAATACTGTATTGGAAAATGCTCAGAAAAGGTTTAAAAATGATGATGATGATTTCTGCTTTATCTAAAGTCATTTTCTTGTTTTAATATCATTGCTTAGTTGTAACTTTTTTTTTGTTGTAACTTTTTCATTATTTTTTACAAGTTTATTTATTTTGAGAGAGAGAGAGAAAACGTATGCAAGTGGGAGAGAAGCAGAGAGAGAGTGGGAGAGAGAATTCTAAGCAGGCTTCACGCTGACTCAGGGCTCAAACTCACAAACTGTGAGATCATGACCTGAGCTGACACCGAGAGTTGGACACTTAACTGACTGAGCCACTCAGATGCCCCTGTAGCTTTTTAAATTTTTTTTTTGGTAACGTTTATTTATTTTTGAGACAGAGAGAGACAGAGCATGAACGGGGGAGGGGCAGAGAGAGAGGGAGACACAGAATCGGAGGCAGGTTCCAGGCTCTGAGCCGTCAGCTCAGAGCCCGACGCGGGGCTCGAACTCACGGACCGCGAGATCGTGACCTGAGCTGAAGTCAGACACTTAACCGACTGAGCCACCCAGGTGCCCCACCTGTAGCTTTTTTAAAGCATAGAACTTATATGGAATACAATCAGTCCAACCTAAATCACTAAGTCACATTTAAGAATTGGTGTTACTTTATACTTCTACATTAAAAAGTCGTTCTTAAGTTCATAATTTAAGAAAAAACATCAAACAGAGATTTAGATAAATATATCCTGGCTAACTTTATTGATATTGGAAAGAGAATAAATAAGAAATAGTCATGTCAGGCATAAGTAGTAGGAACGGCATGCATTCTGGACAATGAAGGAGAAGAATCATAGAAAATTTGGAGGAAGGGAAAGAGAGAGAGAGAGAGAGAGAGAGAGTGTGTGTGTGTGTGTGTGTGTGAGAGAGAGAGAGAGAGTTTGTGTGTGTGTGTGTGTGTGTAGTGATTGAGACCTTCTCTATTTTTTACCTTTTCCCTACATCTTGGTGTAGCAAGTGCTAGAAATACAGAGACTTGAGCTCTTGTCCTGTTCATGTACTCAACAAGTTGTGTATCTTTGGTCAAGAGACTACTTTGCCCCTATAACCCTCAGATTTTTCATCTCTTAAATAAGGAGTAGATTCCCTGTCCATCTGTCTCTTCTTGGGTCACCTTTTAATGCTAATCTTTGGAAGTATTACAAAGAAAGTATCTTAGCATTAATTTCAGCCCATGTTTTTTTGTTCCTGTTCTTGGACCATTGGTTGGTTTCTTTGGAGACAGTTTCTGACTGTTATGCCAATTGTTACAAAGTTGTGAATATCAAATTACAACCTATAGTTAATATTCAGCATTATTAGAATATTTTAAAGCAAAATCCACCAGATACAGTGTTTGTGGAGTGAATATGGCATTGCCTTTCTCCCTATAGTCCTTCAGGAAAATCTGGTTTTATGGAGCTTAATTTAAAGCGTTTATAATCAATGATGGCACTTTTTACTGTAGTAACTACTGTAATAAGAAGGAATTCTCTAGTATTAAAAATTGAGAATTAGGGGCGCCTGGGTGGCGCAGTCGGTTAAGCGTCCGACTTCAGCCAGGTCACGATCTCGCGGTCCGTGAGTTCGAGCCCCGCGTCACGCTCTGGGCTGATGGCTCAGAGCCTGGAGCCTGTTTCCGATTCTGTGTCTCCCTCTCTCTCTGCCCCTCCCCCGTTCATGCTGTGTCTCTCTCTGTCCCAAAAATAAATAAACGTTGAAAAAAAAAATTAAAAAAAAAAATTGAGAATTAAAAAAAATTGAGAATTTAAATTTGAATGGTAAGTGAATAGGTATAAGAAATATAGTTTCAAAGTAATAAAGAAACTTATATGAATGCCGTCCAATTTGTAATAGCAGCAGTACAAAAATTACAGGAACCATTTTATAAAGAACTTTTATAGATAAAATGGGACTTTTGTGAATTTTGTATTCAAAAAATTGAGTTTGGGGCACCTGACTGGCTCAGTTGGTAAGGCATATGACTCCTGATCTCAGAGTTGTGAGTTCAAGTCCCACACTGGGTGTAGAGCTTACTTAAAATAACTGACTGACTGAATGAATGAATGAAGGAATGATGAATAATTGAGTTTGGTTCTGTGAGATCTTTTGGAATAAATGTATTCTTTAAATGTGATGCTGTAGTGTTATCAGAGCTCTTTGCTTATTCAAACTGAACTTTGTATATGTATATAAGGAATCTATTAGGGGAAATGTTTAAAAGGAAAAAATATATACTCTTCTATTTAGTTTCCAATAAAAATAAGACAAAAATTTGATCTATTTCTTTGTAGAAGTAACTCTAAAAAATAGAAAATAAAAGCTGTTTGGTATTAAGACAGGAGACTTGATTCTCTTGGATAATATTTGTCAATTTTCAAAATTTGGAAGCTCCCAGGCAGAGGACAGAGATCTTATCTGTTTTGTTTATTGTTGTATCACCAGTTTTATATGTGGTATATGCTTCATACTTGTTTAATTGTTGACTAGATATATGTGTTTCCACGGAAAATCTTCCTTTATATTCTTTCACCCAATGATTGTAGGTCGTCATATACTAAAGTTATTTTATTCATATCTTTAAAAAAAATTTTTTTAATGTTTATTTATTTTTGAGAGAGACAGAGACAGAATGCGAGTGGGTTAGGGGCAGAGAGAGAGGGCGACACAGAATCCGAAGCAGGCTCCAGGCTCTGAGCTGTCAGCACAGAGCCCGATGTGGGGATCGAACTCACAAGCTGTGAGATCATGACTTGAGCCAAAGTTGGACACTCAACCGACTGAGCCACCCAGGCGCCCCTATTTTATTCATATTTTCTGGGCTTTATGCCTTACTTTGACTAAGATATTATTCATAGGAATGACTTGACCATAGGTAAAGTAGTCTTGCCTAGTTTTTTTTTTTTTTTAACTCTTTGACCATTTTTTTTCCTCAGTGATTAAGAAATGTTTCTAAATTTGTTGCTCTGTTCCAGACTCAAAGTGATTTAGACATATATTCACATTTGGGCATTTCTTGAATTGTCTGCCTCAGGCACTAGGAGGAAGTGACATCTGACATCTCGTTAAAGTAACTGTGGAAAGAATATGTGGCCTTTGTAATTAGGAACTGATAACTAATCAATGAGCAAGGGTTGGTTGTTTGGTAAACCACTGATAGCTTGAGTAAAGGGCATTTTTTACTTAATTTAATTATGTATATATTAGATTTGAGATAATAGCTATAGTTAGACAGAAATAGAAAGTCTTTGACAATATATTTATAAAATGGTTGTATATTTATTTAGAAAATATGCAAATTCTTTATCTGAGCATTGGATTCTCAGTGTCTCACTTCTCTAGGTGTTAGATGGTTTTCTGCTTATTCAGATGACTTTGAATAAGAAATCAGAGAGTGGTACTCCCATTTGCATGGCCTACTCTTCTCTTACTTCCTAGGTGAGGGACCAAGTTTTAGAATTGAACTGAATTGCTTGGCCTACTGATGAGATTTGTTTCAGGACCAAGTTGGGCCTTTTGGCCTCTCCAGTCAGCCTCACAATGTACATTCCACACTTGCAAATAGGCTCACACAGGAGTCTTCTTGAAACAACAGCCAGTTTTATTTGAGCGGTCTTGCAATTTGAAGATAAGCAATGCCAAATTTAACCAGATGGTGAATATAGAGTTACTTACAGATAAACTTAACTTGATGCCAATGGTTTTACATACATCCAACAACTAATTAATTTAAAAATGCTTTCCCCAAAAAAGCATACAAGCCATATCCATTTGGCATTAATAACTTGAGATAAAGACATTAAAAATGATCAGTGTTGTGGTCTTTCCTTTTCCCTGTTTAATATGATATGCTGGTCAGTACAAATTTAGTTCCTGCTTTTCAAATGCCTCGTGTTTCTTCAAACACTTACTTTATCATTTATCATGCATAAAAAAATCTTACCCTTATAAAAATTCAACTTACATAAAAGTATACAATACATATGAAATTCCCCTTTCCTAAAATGCCCCTCCCTACCCTGAACACCATATCTCACTTCCCTCCCAGAAGTAACTACTGATAAGATTTTGTTATATTTTCTCCTTGACCTTTATTCTCTGCATAAGTATAAACAATTCTATCTGCTTTGAATTTCATATGTAGAATCATATCGCATATATTGTTCCATAATTTCTTGTTTTCATCTGCATTTTTTCATATCCGTACACAGAGATCCAGCTCTCTCTCTCTCTCTCTTTTTAATGCTGCAGAGTAATATCAACAGAATACCTTTTTTGGGTTTTACTTCAGTGTACCTTTTTTGGGTTTTACTATTTCTCTATTTTTTAAGTTTATTTATGTGTTGATTTGAGAGAGAGAGAGAGCGTGAGTGGGAGAGGGGCAGAGGGAGAGGGAGACAGAGAATCCCAAGCAGGCTCCACACTGCCAGTGTGGAGCCCAACATGGGGCTCGAACCCACAAACCGTGAGATCATGACCTGAGCTGAAACCAAGAGATGAACACTTAACCAACTGAGCCAGACAGGAGACTCACCATTTCTTTATTAATAAATCATTCACGTTCTGTTCTCCCCCCAATATTTCTGTTACAAAAAAGTTTCAATGAACTTTCTTGTACCTATTTTTTCAAGTGCTTCCTTTTTTTTTTTTTTTTTTTTTTTTTTTGTTATTTCTAATGAATTGCTTTAGTAGATTCATTCTGCATTGCTGGTCTTGTATATCTAATGCAAAAGTTGGAATGTGAAATGCTGAGGTACTACTTTTGCCTTTTCCGAAGTTTTACAGCTGCATCCAAAATGAGGAGCTGTTCTAGTTATTGAGCTGTTGAATTCCCCTTTCCACTGAGATTCCCCTTGAACTCCAGGGAGGAGAGAACATGGTAATGGCAGGAAAGTTGGAGATCCACCTGTTGATTCATCCACTAATTAGCTCTTGTCTTCAAAATAAACAACTCAAAACCTTTCTCAACACTACATACCTCTATATTTATGGCTTCTCATTGCAACTTTCTCTCTACATTGCAGTCAAACTTCACTACTGAGGAATCTTTGCTTCTGAGTGCCCACTTCCCATTCAGCTCTCCACCCACTGCGGTCTGGGCTCTGTCCCACCTCAGCTACCACCAGGGAAATTGCTCCCTTAGTGACCATCTGTCACCAGGTTCTTGCACGTCCTCCTTCACCTGGCCTCTAGGCACCACTCAAGACTCTTGAACGCTTCTTGGGGCGCCTGGGTGGCGCAGTCCGTTAAGCGTCCGACTTCAGCCAGTTCATGATCTCGCGGTCCGTGAGTTCGAGCCCCATGTCAGGCTCTGGGCTGATGGCTCAGAGCCTGGAGCCTGTTTCCGATTCTGTGTCTCCCTCTCTCTCTGCCCCTCCCCCGTTCATGCTCTGTCTCTCTCTGTCCCAAAAAAATAAATAAACGTTGAAAAAAAAAAAAAAAAAAGACTCTTGAACGCTTCTTGCTGAAGTTCCCACCTCCTTTGTTTTCTGTGACACAAATGGATCTGTCTGTTAGTTCTCCTTTAGAAGAAAGTAGCAGGAAACTCAACCCAAACTGGTTTAAGTAATAAGGAAAATCATAGGTAGTTCCCACAAATGGAAGTCCTGAAGTATCGGGGTGGGCTCCAGCTCCGTATCTCTGTGATTCTTCTGGCTTGGTTTTCTTCCTTCAGTTGGTTTCTTTCTCAGACTGGCAGGGAGCAAGGGCTGTGGCAAGCCTGGGTTTCACAGTTACTGAGGATGACATCTGGAGGAAGGGAAAGCATTGCTTCTTAAAGTTCTAAGAGAATCATGAAGAATTTCTCTGGAGTCCCATTAAACTTTTTTTTCTTTTTTAAAATATATGTTTCCAGTTTTATTAAAATAATTAATATATAACATTGTATAAGTTTCATATGTACAACATGACCTGATAATATGTATATATTGTGAGATGATTACCACAATAAGTTTAGTTAACATCCATCACTTAGTTATAATCTTTTTCTTGTAATGAGAACTTTTGTTTTTTATTGTTTTTAAAAAAGTTTCAATTTAATTTTTAAAAAAGTTTATTTATTTATTTTGAGAGAGAGAGAGAGAAAAAGAGAGAGAGAGTGGGGGAGAGGTAGGGAGAGAGAATCTCAAGCAGGCTATGTGCTGACAGCATGGAGCTCTATGCAGGGCTCAATCTCACAAACTGTGAGATCATGACCTGAGCCCAAATCAAGAGTTGGACACTTAACTGATTGAGTAACCCAGGTGCCCCTAAAGTTTTTATTTAAATTCCAGTGAGTTAACATACAATGTAATATTAGTTTCAGATATACAATTTAGTGATTCAACACTTTCATACAGCACCTGGTGTTCATCACAAAAGGTGCACTCCATTTATTTATTTATTTATTTATTTACTATCTATTTATTTATTTTTAATAATTTATTTTTTAATTTCCATCCAAGTTTGTTTGCATATAGTGCAACAATAATTTCAGGAGTAGATTCCTTAGTGCCCTTACCCATTTAGCCCATTCCCCGTCCCACACCCTTCCAGTAACCCTCTAATTGTTCTCCATATTTAAGAGTCTCTTATGTTGTGTCTGCCTCTCTGTTTTTATATTATTTTTGCTTCCCCTCCCTTATGTTCATCTGTTTGTATTTTAAAGTCCTCATATGAGTGAAATCATTTGATATTTGTCTTTCTCTGACTCGCTAATTTTGCTTAGCATAATACCCTCTAGTTTCATCCACGTAGTTGCAAATGGCAGGATTTCATTCTTTTTGATTGCTGAGTAATACTCCGTTGTGTGTATGTATATATATATATATATATATATATATATATATATATACACCACTTCTTCTTTATCCATTCATCCATCGATGGACACTGGGGCTCTTTCCATACTTTGACTATTGATAATAGTGCTGCTATAAACATGGGGGTGCATGTGTCCCTTCGAAGCAGCACACCTGTATCCCTTGGATAAATACATAGTAGTGGAATTGCTGGGTCATAGGGTATTCTATTTTTAATTTTTTGAGGAACCTCCATACTGTTTTCCAGAGTGGCTGCACCAGTTGGCATTCCCACCAGCAGTGCAAAAGAGATCCTCTTTCTCTGCATCCTCACCAACATCTGTTGTTGCCTGAGTTGTTAATGTTAGCCATTCTGACAAGTGTGAGGTGGTATCTCATTGTGGTTTTGATTTGTATTTCCCTGATGATGAGGGATGTTGAGCATTTTTTCATGTGTCAGTTGGCCAAATGGATGTCTTCTTTGGAGAAGTGTCTATTCATGTCTTTTGCCCATTTTTTCACTAGATTATTTGTTTTTTGGGTGTTGAGTTTGATAAGTTAGGTGCACTCCTTTTTAAAAAAATTGTTTTTAAGTTTATTTTACTTATTTTGAGAGGAGAGAGAGAGAGAGAGCGCGCACAGGAAGGGCAGATAGAGAGGGAGAGAGAGAGAGAATCCTAAACAGGCTCTGCACCGTCAGTGTGGAGCCCAATGTGGGGCTTGAACTCATGAACTTGAGCTGATGTCAAGAGTTGGCCACTTAACCCACTGAGCCACCCAGGCACCCCAACAGGTGCACTTCTTATCCCCACCACCTATTTCACCCATCTCCCTACCTACCTCCCCTCTGGTAACCATCTGTTTGTTCTCTAGAGTTAAGAGTTGATGAGAAGTTTTATTTTATTTATTTACCTACTAATTTTTTTTAATGTTTTATTTATTTTTGAGAGAGAGAGAGAGAGAGAGAGAGAGACAGAGCACACATGGGGTTGGGGTCAGGGGTGGGGGGTGGGGTGGCGCAAGGAGACAGAATCTGAAGCAGGCTCCAGGCTCTGAGCTGTCAGCACAGAGTCTGATGTGAAGCTTGAACTCATGAACCACAAGATCATGACCTGAGCTGAAGTTGGATGCTTAACCAACTGAGCTACCCAGGTGTCCCGATGATGATAACTTTTAACATCTAGTTTCTTAGCAGCTCTGAAATATACAATGCAATACTTTTTTGTTATTGTTTATTTGTTTTAACAATACAGTATTGTTAACTATAGTCACCATCCACATTACATCCCCTGTACCTACTTATCTTATAACTGGAAGTTTATATCTTTTGACCACCTTCACCCCTTTCATCAACCTTTACTTTAATCTCATCAGGTTACTTGTTCCCCACAGTCCCCAGTGGGAGGACTGATTATCTAAAGGGAGTGAGATTATCTTTAGACTAGTTAGCTCAATCCTTGGAACTGAGACCTTGAGTTTTTAGACCTTTTTAGAGGCCCATGCACTTCTTGGGAGGAGGAATTACGTGAAGAAGAGCAGGAAATGGATACTTGTCAGGAAACCAACAATGTCCACCGCGATGTCTGCTCCCTGGTTTTTATTTTAGTTTTCTTGTTTTGTTTTGTTTTTAATCTCAGGTTTCTCTTCTTGGTTCCCTAATGATTTCCTCTTCTGCCCAGCCCTTTAATGTAATGATCCCCAGAGTATCTCTCTTGCTTTCTTCTCTTCTCACTGTTCATATTATCCCTGGGACAGTTCATTCACTTCCAAGGCTGTGTATGCTGATGACTCCCAAATGTACCACTCTAGGCCATGGAGTTCTTATAAACGGTTGACTCTTTTATCCAGTTGTGTATTGTACATCTCCACTTTATTTCAAATTCAACATGTCCCAAACTGAGATAATCTCCATAGCCCCAAACCAGCACATCCTTCTGTATTCCCAGTCTCAGTCAAGGACCTCATCAAACACTATTCCCAAAGTCATTGTAGACCCCTTTTGCTTCCGGACATTGAAACAGTCACAAAGCCTTGTTGATCTAGCCACCAAAATTTAACAGGGCCACAGGCTATAAGAAGTCCTTCCTCTACTACCCTTTATCTCCATTTGGGTTGTGCTCTTGTCTAACGTGATCTTATGGCACTTCATGTATAACTCTATAAGAACACTAATGTCGTTCACTACCTTCTTGACTATAGGTACCACATCTTATTCATTTTTAATATCCCTGTTCTCAGCAGAACACCTTGAACACTGGAGGTGTTCAGGAAACTTTTAGATGATTATTGAATGAGTTTGTCTTTAAACTCTTATTAGGCCACTATTATTTTCAGACATTCTTCCGAACTCTGAATGTCTGATGCACTTCATTGACAGACTTGGTCCTGCTCTGTGGTTGGAGTGGGTGGAGTCAGTGGAAAAATGCCAGAATCTGTGTCCTAAGGCAGTGAGTGCCAGGTCAGGGCCAGTGTAAACAATTTGAAACTGGGTCAGAGATCCAAATAGGGCTGGATGAATCTAGGAAGCTAAGGCAGGAAGCCAGTTGGGTTGGTGTCTGAGTTTTGGAAGAGGCTAATGGGAAGAAAATCTTAGAATTAATCTCAGGTCCACGAGAGATGTCTATGGAAGCTTTTTGTCCAGCTTAAGATGCTCAGAGTGTCATAGTCATTCGATACAATCATAAATAGGAAATGATTCCTAACCTAGTAGGAACTTATGGTTAAGTGGGAAAATAGATATGTAACAAAAACTTACACTTTAATGTAAGAAGTGATATAGTAAAAAATATGTATTAAGTATTAAGGGATCTAGAAGGAGTTAATGCATGTGCTTAGAAATTGTGATGACCTTGAGGGGATCTTTGTTAAGTGATTTTTTTAAAGATAACACCTCAGGGGTAATTGGGTGCTCAGTTGGTTAAGTGTCTGCCTTCAGCTCAGGTCATGATCTCATGGTTTGTAGGTTCGAGCCCTGTGTCAAGGCTCTGTGCCGACAGATCAGAGGCAGAGCCTGTGGAGCCTGCTTTAGATTCTGTCTCCCTCTCTCTCTCCTCTCCCCTGCTCATTCATGTGTGTGTGTGTGTGTGTGTGTGTGTGTGTGTGTGTGAATGAGAGAGAGAGAGAGAGAGAGAGAGAGAGAGCATGTGCACATGCACTCACTTTCTCAAAAATAAACATTTAAAAATTAAAAAAAAACCCACAAAAATACAGATAACACCTCAGATTTAGCATTTAATCTTTATTTATTTTTGAGAAAGAGACAGAGTGTGAGCAGGGGAGGAGCAGAGAGAGAGGGAGACACAGAATCCAAAGCAGGCTCCGGGCTCTCAGCTGTCAGCACAGACAGCTCCAACGAAGTGGGGCTCCAACTCAGGAACTGTGAGATCATGACCTGAGCTGAAGTCGGATGCCCAATGGACTGAACCGCCCAAGCACCCCAAATTTAGCATTTAACTCCATACATTTCCCCAGGATAAATCACTTCCTTTAATACATAGGCAAAAGTTGGTTTGTTCCACTGTATCTATATGTCATAATTTTTTTCAGGGCTCATAAGGACTGCCATTCTATGGAAATCTTTTCAATAGCTTGGTACTCAAGCTATTTATTTATTTATTTATTTATTTATTTATTTATTTATTTAAAAGGTTTATTTATTTATCTTGAGAGAGTCAGAGACAATGTAAGTAGGGAGGGGCAGATAGAGAGGGGGAGAAAGAGAATCCTAAGCAGGCTCTGTGCTGCCAGCACAGAGCCCAATGTGGGGCTTGAACCCAAGAAACTGCAAGGTCATGACCTGAGCTGAAACCAAGAGTCCGAGGCTTAACTGACTGAGGCACCCAAGCACCCTGAGAGTTTTTTTTTTATTTGAGCATGGTTTTTATGCAGAAAAAGATTCAGAGTTTACTTTAGATATATAAAAGTTAGTATTTAATATACTACATATATCATTGTACATTTAAATTATGAATTGTAAATACTTTGTTCTCCGGTATGCTTTTAAATTTAGCTTGTAATCTTACTATTCTACTTAAAAGTATAGCAAATTTTAACATCAGTTTATAGGAATTTAAATAATGTTTGTAAATAAAAGCCCTTAAACATTTAAAACTGCATCTTTAAATGTAATATGTGTGATTTTCCTATGATTTAACAAAGAAAATCCTTCTTAAGTTTTAAAATAACTCTTCTAAATCTAATCGAACACAAATGTAGATTATCTTAAATATTCTAATGTTATTATACAGTTAGATTTCAACAAATCAAAATCTGTTATACAATTATATACATTTTAAATTTACAAGTTTGACTCTTTATTCTAATAGGTCAAATTTTCTTTTGCATAATGAATACTTAAAATAACCAAGTATGCTCAGATTTTTTTTTTTTTTAACTTCTGCTGTTTACTTATTTCGAAGATACAGGATTCAGGTAGGGGCAAAAAGACAGGGTCCAGTTATGTCGCTCAGGCTGGAATCCAGTGGTATAATCTTGCTCCTAATCAGCAGGATTGTTTTGACCTGCTATGTTTTCTACCTGGGCCTGTTCACACCTCCTTAGGCAACCTGTTGGTCCCCACTCCAGGGAGGTCACCTTAGTGATACAGAACTTAGTGTGGACACCTGACATGCATAGGGCACCATGGCCCCGAACTCCTGGGTTTAAGGGATCCTCGTGCCACAGCCTTCCAGGTAGCCGGGACTACAGGCACATGCCATGCCTGGTTAGATTTTTAAACATAGAAATATTAATCATAGGAGTTTGGTTTTCTTAACCATTTCTCTGCTTAATTGGAAACTCTTCCAAGGCTGGGAGATGCTTACTCCATGTAGACAAGATTACATCTCAATTTTTTTTTCCCTTAATGCAGTTGCATTCTTAGAGACTCTGGGACACCCTGAATTTTATTGTAGTTGGGGTGGTTTCACGTTCCTAAATGCTGGATTTAAGAGATATATTTCCTAATAATTCCATCTATTCATCACTTCTGCAATTCCTGCTGGCCTGCTATCATCACTTGATTGAATTTTGCATTTCTTTGACTCTTAAGATATTTAAATGTCTTGCCATCTACTGGATCTAATGACTATTGTGCTTGTGAATTTTTTGCATTCTTTTTATATCCTTACTGTCTGTTAGGGCCTGAAGCACTCCTAATATAAGGTCAGCCCACTGAAATCTGGCTATCCTTCAAGACTTTGTCTTAGTAAAGTCACAGTTTTGAAGGTCATCCTGACTTAGGCCAGCCAGGATCTTCTACTGTGTTTGCTGATCATCTCTCTAAGCCTAGTTGGCTCATTCTCAGTTGTTCAGGTCTCAGTTTGAATGTCCCCCCCCCTCAAAGTTTCTCTCTTGGGTTGTTCTTTTTAAGAGAGCACTCCTTTATTATTTTATATAACAGCACTTCTTAAAAAATGTTTTTCACACCACGAAAATCTTAAGGCAGAAGAATAAAGTTGGAGGTATCACAATCCCAGATTTCAAGATGTACTATAGAGTTGTAGTAATCCAAACAGTAGGGGACTGGCACAAAAATAGACATGTAGATCCATGGAATAGACCAAAGAGCCCAGAAATAAACCCATGCTTATATGGTCAATTAATCTACAACAAAGGAGGCAAGAATATACAAGGAGGAAAAGACAGTCTCTTCAAATGGTGCTGGAAAATTGGGCAGCTACATGCAAAAGGATGAATCTGGACCACTTTCTTACACCATATACAAAAATAAACTCAAGTGGGTTAAAGACCTAAATATGTCACCTGAAACTGTAAAACTTCTAGAAGAAAACATAGACAATCATTTCTTCAACATTGGCCACGGAAACATTTTTCTAGATATGTTTCTTGAGTCGAGGGAAACAAAAGCAAAACAAACTGTTGGGACCATACCAAAATGAAACACTTGCACGGTGAGGAAAATCTTCAACAAAATGAAGACAACCTACTGAATGGGAGAAAATATTTGCAGGTGACATATCTGGTAAAGGGTAAATATCCAAAATATATAAATGATTTATACAACTCAACACCCAACAAGCAAATAATCTGATTAAAAAAATGGGAAGAGGACCTGAATTGACATTTTTCCAAAAAAGGCATACAAAAGGCCAACGGATACATGAAAAGATGCTTAACATCACTGATCATTAGGGAAATTTAAATCAGAACTACAACAGGATATCACTTCACATCTGTTGGAATGACTAGAATCAAAAAGACAAGAAATAAAAAATGTTGGTAAGGATGTAGAGAAAAAGGAACACTTGTGCCCTATTGGTAGAAATGTAAATTGGTACAGCTACTGTGGAAAACAGTATAGAGAGTCCTCAAAAAATTAAAAATATAAATTTTCTATGATCCAGTAATTTTACTACTGGGTTTTTACACCACCCCTCCACCAAAAAAAAATAATCAAAAAGATATATACATTCCTGTGTTTATTGCAGCATTATCTACAATAGCTAAGATATAGAAGCAACCCGAGTTTCCATTAATAGATGAATGATTAAGAAAGATGTGGTACACACACATGCGTGCACGCATGCACACACACACACACACACACACACACACACACAGAGGAATATTATTCATCCATAAAAAAGAATGAGACCTTGTCATTTGCAACAACATGGATGGACTGGATATAATGCTAAGTGAAATAAGTCAGACAAAGACAAGTACCATATGATTTAACGTATATGTGGAATTTAAGAAACAAATGAACAAAGAAAAAAGAGACAAAAAATAGATTCTTAAATATGGAGAACAAATTGATGGTCACCAGATGGGTGAGGGATGGGTGAAATGGGTGAAGGGGATTAAGAATATACTTACTGTGATGAGCACGGAGTAATGTGTGGAATTCTTGAATCATTATATTGTACACCTGATACTAATATAACCCTGTATGTTAATTATATTTCAATAAAAAATAAACATAAAAATCTGTGATTATTAATTAATCTACTTGTTAGTTATCTGTCCCACTATAGAGCAATCTCCATGTAAAGGCTAGTGTTTTTCTTACTTTTTAAAAAAAGTTAATTAATTAATTAATTTATTTATTTATTTAGAGAAACAGAGCACATGAGTGGGGGAAGGGCAGAGAGAGAGGGAGAGAGAGAGAATCCCAAGCAGCCTCTGTGCTGTCAGCATGGAGGCTGATGAGGGGCTCTAACCCATAACTGTGAGATCGTGACCTGAGCTGAAGCCAAGAGCTGGACACTTAACCGACTGAGTCCCCCTGCGCCCCGGATCTTTTTTTTTTTCTTCCAGTTAAACACTTTATTTTAGGGAAGTAATTTTAGGGTCATGAGAAGTTGAAAAGATAACCAAGAGTTCTGTGATCTCTTCCTCTAGCTTCTGCAAAGACTATATTCTTACATTATCAAAACCAGGAAGCTGCCACTGCTACAATACTATTGTCTAGACTTACAGACCTCCAGTTTACATATGCTCATGTGTATGTCTGTGCATATGCGCATGTGTGTGTTCTATGAAATTTCATCCCATGTATAAATTCATGTAACCTACCACAACCTACCATCACCACAAAAACATTCTCTCCTGCTCTCCCTGTGGGAGGACTGTCTGTCTTTACTTTTGTCCCGCCAGCGCCCTGCGTAGTGTCGGGTAGGTAACGGCATCCCATAAATATTTGTTGAATATACCAGAACATGGCTAGAAATTACTAGGGAAATTTGCCTAATTTGGTTGGATACAGATGTATTACTCTGTCGGATTTCAGTTATAAGAGGATATTTGAGGAGAAAAATGTTATCAAAATCCATCTCATAATGACTAATTTACAAAGAACACAAAAAAATCTGTGGCTACCAAAGCATAAGAGACTCTTAAAAACTGAGAACAAACTGAGGGTTGATGAGGGGTGGGAGGGAGGGGAGGGTGGGTGATGGGTATTGAGGAGGGCACCTTATGGGATGAGCACTGGGTATTGTATGGAAACCAATTTGACAATAAATTTCATATATTGAAGAAAAAAAAATCTGTGGCTACCAAATCTCACAGAAATGTTGCATCACTAATCAATCCAAATCTTATAATCAAGCCTTTGCCAACGTGAAAGTTTGTAAGTCTTGAGAGGAGGCTTCAATAGATCCCACATACATGTACATATATATGTCTCTGATGAATTATGTGGAACGTCATTTTGACATCATCTGGAATCCAGACTAGAAGATGGTGACCCAACTGGAGTGCGGAGCTCCAGTGCTGTGAGGGTCTCGCTTCCTCCTGTTTCCGATTACTACTACTGTCTCAGAGTAAATAGAAACATGACCCTCCATTAACGTGCTTTAGACTGACTACAATAAGATTTCCCCTAATGGGACTAGGGGGAAATCGACTACTTCTGAAAGATATTTGCACATTGTTGGAGTTTCTTGACCTTAAGATATCTTTTTGGGAGCATTTAAAGAACTAAAGAAAGAACTTGCCCTTTAAGGAGACCTTGTGACAGGAGGAGGTGGGAGAATAATTATGCTGCATACCAGACCTTACCTTTGCACAGAATAACTACATGACAAATGCTAAAGCAAACATGCTATAAGAATACAACAATATTCATTCACCTCTTTTCTGATAAGAAAGGTTTATGAATTTTTATATCTTGAAAACCTTTGTTTTGCAGGCTTTGCTTTAGCAGGTTGCCTCTTACTCAGTGTGTGAAGATTGAATCACTTTGGAATCCATTTGTATTTAGTTACTGGAGGTGTAGCATTGAGCGTATTTTGTGTTGGAAACCGCAGGTAGGACCTGTTTCTGTAAATGATTTATTTCCATGGATCTCTTCCTTTAATTGATTTGATATTTACTTAAGAAAGTTCTTTCTTTGCTTGCCTTGTCAGCCCCCTCTGAGAGCTTTTGTAAAGTATGTCGCCGTCATAAATAGCCTGATTCCTCCCCGGACCAGTTGTTTCTCTGAGGTTTATGCATCTTTAAATGGATTCTGGCCACCATTTCATAAGGGTTTTTCTTGAAGTTCTCTTTTGGGATAAAACCCATGGCTCGAGGAAGCTTTAACCTGGACCTCAGTTAACACTATGGACTATTGAAGTAGCTGCAATCCTACTTGGATTTTAAATAAAAGCATCTTTGGAAATGTTTGCTAGTTTCATTGATTATAAAATTCAATCTAAATGCAAACAGGGTGACAGTGATGTAAACTCAGCTTTAAAACAAAATCCGGTGCCAGCCCTCCCAACTGCACAGCCAGCCTTAAGCCATTCTAGAGTGGCCACTGGATATGTAAGCTGTGATGCAGAGTCCTTCAGCTGGGAGGCCAGTAAGTCTAGAGTGGCCCAGTGTCTTCACCTCTCTGCGTAATAGAGATTCCAAGGTCCTAAGATGATTTGTGTGTATTTCATCTCAGTCCCCGTTCATACTGTGGTAGTAAGGCAGGTATGGAGCATGCTCTTCAAGTTGAATTTTTGAGCTCCGTGGAGGTGGCCGTGCAGGAGTCCAGGCCTAGGGAACAGGGCTTGAAGAAGGGATGTCCCCATTCTGTAACTAGCCCCCCTTTCTCAACAGCAGCTGGAAGCCGTTCAGTCCTTTTTCACCACCCTTTCTCTTCCTGTAAATAGAAAAATACTGCCTTTCTGCAAAATGATATTTCAAGAAGCATCTATGGTGTGTGTCTCAAGCTCACTTAAAAGGAAGAGTGGTTTTTATAGGGACAGGAAAACTGAAGGCCAAGGTCACCAGACCTAAAGAGAGCTAAGAAAGAAAACTGCCTTCCAAAGCATCCAGCCATTCCCAGCCACGCAATCCTATTGGTGTCCAAGGCTTACAGTGCAAGTGATTTCAACTCAGAGCTCCTGGCTGCAGTCTTGGAATTGGCCCTATGAACTTCAGGGAGTCACTGAATTTCGACTTTGCTTAGGGAAGTCCACGACATGGGGCAAACCCTGTTCAGGCTTCTAGGGAACTTCCGGAGTTACGGACTCTTGTATGACTTGGTCAATTGAGTATACTTCCCAGACAGCAGTCCTTCATTTCGCCCTTATCAACATAAATATTTTCCCAAATGTTGCTTTCTGCTTTACCCTTTTCTCTGAGGAGGACAGTATTGTCAGTGGAGAGGGCAGACCAAGGGCAGGGAACGGCTCATTTTTCCGCATCATGGAAAACATAGGATGTGCAGGAAACACATCCTTTCAACTGGCCTAATCCCTCAGTGAGGCTCATTTCATTGTGTTCCGTCCTTGTTCGAACGTGATAAAAATAGAACACTCAGAGTGCCATGTCTGTAGAACCAGAGTGAAATGGAGAGTTGAGGTAATTGCCCAGATAATCCAAGCAAAGACAAACAAAACAAAACAAAACAAAACAAAACAAAACAAAACAAAACAAAATAAAACCAACCACTGGTGAGAAAAAAAAGCAGCTTTAGGAGTTTGAATGATCCAGCCTGGTTCTCTACATTGTTCAAATTCATCAGCTCTGCCTCTATATTTACTTTTTCTACATAGACTGAGCCTAAGTTATGTTGAAGAGTTTTCTTCCCCCAATTTTATCTCAAGTACCACCTCAAAAAAATGCTTTTGCGTTGGAGTATCCCTCTCTGCCGTATTTCCCAGTAAGAGAGAAAGTAGATCTCATAATAGGTTTATACATGTTTTGATATAAGTGTAAAAAACAGGGGCTCTGGAGTTTGGAGAGATTTCTTTTTCCTATGTTTCTGTGAGTTCCCCTTAGCAGGTTGCTAAATGCTGGAGATGGTTTATCTACACACTCACATGTTTTAGACCTGTTGCTTTATGCTTGGCTAAGTGCCTGTCATGTGTGTTGGTTGCCAGCCCAACAGCTTGGCTCATTTAGAAAATCAGGGAACCCAATTTCCTCTGAGATAGCAGCCGGTAATATTCCACTGGATGCTAGTGAGACACTGCCTGAATTGGAGATGTTGTCCTGGCCGGAGTTCTTCTTAGACTGGCTTCCCACGTTGGGACCTTGGGACTGTAACTGGTCTCTCAGATTACACCCCCTGACCTTGTTGTTTTCAAGACACTGCTTTTCTCAATCTCCCTCTTACATAGACTCAAACCTGTTCATTCATTCTTCTGATTTTTTCCTTCTGCCTCTTTCCCGACATAACCAGCCACCAAGTTCTATGGATTCTTCTTTCCCAAAAGTTTCCATTATTCTAAACTTTGTTCCCATTCCTTGAGTTTCGGTTCCTATTTTCTTATCTTTCTCAGTAATTTCCTGATTTTTTCAGTCTCACCTGTTTCTAATCTGTCCTAAGTAAATGCCAGAACAAACTTCCTTGAAGCTCTCCTTAATTGAATTGTAATTCCTTGCAAAAAAAAAAAAAAAAAAAAAAAAAAAAAAAAAAAAATTCCTTCCTTGATGGCTGCTTGCTGCTTAACATATTTTGCTCAAATCCCTCACCCTGGCAATGAAAGCTTTGTCAGTTTTGTTGTGATGACTTTGGACCTTCATGTGAAAAGTCACCTCCAGCAAGGCAAGCTTATTGTCCTTCTACATGATGTGCCCTTCCTTCTCTTGCTCATCTATCAAAATCCTGACCATCTTCCAAGTCTAGATTGGATATCCTACTTGTTCCACAAAAATTTTTCTGTCGACCTTGGAAGGAAGTGACCATTTTTGAACTGGAGTCACAGAGTCTTAGAGGTTGAAGACATCTTGGAAGATGCTGAGTCCAACTTTCTACCCTTTGACCTTTGCTGGAACATGTCCAAGATGGGGAATACATAAACATGGCAGCTCACTGCATTTACTGGTAAGAATGTCTTTCTTTGCTTCCTTCCTGCCTGCCTTCCTTCCTTCCTTCCTTCCTTCCTTCCTTCCTTCCTCTCTCTCCCTTTCTTTCCTTTCCCTCTCCCTTTCTTTCCTTTCCCTTTCTTTCTTTCTTTCTTTCTTTCTTTCTTTCTTTCTTTCTTTCTTTCTTTCTCTCTTCTTTCTCTCCCTCTGTCTCTGTCTCTCTAATTTTAAGATAATTTCTGACTCCCTGGGCCTTATTTGTTTTTGGTGTGTCCTCAGGAGCAATACAAAAGACATATCATTCTTCTTTTATATAAAAACCCCTCAAATATTTGATGAGTGCTATCCTAGTTACCTGGACTAATTCAAATGTAACCCTTATTTTTCAGTTACTTCTTCTATCAAAATGGTTTCTAAATCATTCTCCATCTTGGCTATTTTACCTGGAAGTGCTCCAGGGTGTTAACAATGACCTTAAAATACAGATATCAGAAAAAACCACAACTCTCCTGATTTATAGTATTCATTCCAGAGAACAGGATATGTCTGTACCACTCATTTGGCTTATTATGTACTGTAGTATTTACAAGTTTTTTGGCTACAGAAGAGGGAGGGGATATTTCTGGTGCCTTTGCAATTTTGCTTGTAAACTCCATGATTAGCCTCTGGAAAACAGCAACTCGGATCTGCAAATCTCTGCGTCCTTTAAAAAGGCTCCCCCGCATCTAATAGGCATTCAATACTTTGATTTTGAAAAACTCATCTCAAGTGACGAACTTTGCTGCATCTACTGTTCTCTTCTCAGCTCCTATATTATTTGATCTCTTGGCAGTATTGACACCTTTGACCAATTTTTTCCTGCTGGAAACTCTTCCTTTGGTTTCCATGACAGTGCACTCTGCCGATTTTCTACTTAACTCTCTCCACTTCTCAATCTACTTTGTAATTTCTTTACAACATTGGGTTTCTGCAGGGCTCTTTCTAATGTCTTATCCCCTTCTCCTTCCATGTCATCCTCACTATCTCTTCCCTACTCTGCTGTCCATCTTTTCAAGCACAGATTACTATAATAATCTCCTGCAATCAGAGTTTTAGAATTTTGTGAATGCTTAAAAATGGTTCAGCTTTCCTTTCCTAGGAAGAAAGACTGTGGGAAGAAGACAATTGAAGAGATTTGAGAGCTATTTAGGAAGTGGAATTGAATGAGCCTAGTGATGTGCTGGATTCTGTGGTGGGGAAGGGAAAGGAAGGGAGGGGCAATAGGTAACCAAGCAGTGCAGGGAGGAAGAGTGTGGGGCGTCCGTTGCACGCTCTATTTCCCATCAAAGCACTTCTGTGTTCATTGTAATCACCTGTCTGCAGGCACATGCCCTGCAGTGGACCTGCCCTGCTGGTTCTGGGAAGGCAGGGATTCCAAGTATCCGCTGTGCTCGTGGTTGTACCCCCCTACCATGCACAGCACACATTGTGATGCGTTTTTATTTTTTAGTATTATTTTTAATCACGCTCTATTATGTTTAATTAAGTATGAAGACTTCCATCGCTTCTCGGCCTTTTGGCTAAGATCACATATAGTAAGTATGAAGACTTCCAATCACATCACCTGGAAACCATTTTACCCAATACTCTATTTGGCTGCCAGTCTCTTGTCTCTCTCCTCAGCAATTGTGAGGCAGGAACGCTTTCTGCAGGGAAGAGAAATCCATGGTTTGTTGCCTTTGCCAATAGCAAAAATGGTAGAGAGCCGAGTAGCAAAGCTGTTGCCATTGGCATTTTTCATGTGAACTACACCAAAAGAACCAGTTTGTCTCTCTCTGTCGGTGATGACATAAATTCTTTCCATGTTAGCACCTCTGGTCACTACACACAGATGACCAGTATCAAACTTGATGAAATCAGTAATCTTTCCAGCCTCCAAATTAATCCGAGTGGTGCCATTCACCTTGATGAGGGGATCAGAATAGTGGGTGGTATAAGCATCATGCGGCACCAGATGAGAGATTCCTTTCATTCCCACAAAGATCTTTCTCATTTTGCACAACTTATAAGTGGCCTCCTTAGGCGTAATCTGATGAGCAGCAAAGCAACCTTTGGTGTCACAGATCAAGCAGAAATTGTCCCCAGTCTTGTTAATGCCAACGATGTCCATAAAACCAGCAGAGGAGGTTATATCAGTTCAGACCTTGCCATCATTTTTATTTTTAAGTTTTTTTATTTATTTTGAGAGAGAGAGAGAGGAAGCATGAATCGGGGAGGGACAGAGAGAGAGAGAGAGAGAGGGAGAGAGAGAATCTCAAGCAGGCTCTGCACTGTCAGTGCAGATGCAGGGCTCGATCCCATGAACCTTGAGATCATGACCCGAGCCCAAGTTGGATGCTTAACTAATGAGCCACCCAGGTGCTCTGAGACCTTGCCATCAATCTTAATAAAACACTATATACAGATCTTGTTTACTTCATCTCCTGTTAGGCCATATTTAAGTCTTTTCCTTAAGAAAATGATGAGAGGGAGACATTCTCTCCATTTATGGTGACCAGTAGATGGACAAGAGGCAAACACACCAGTCAGTTTGTCCAGCAGTTAATGCTTTGGAGCGGCTACATGCGTCAGGTACCGTGAACTGTAGCTATGCTAGGCACCAAAAGAGGACTGCCTCCTTTTGGCATGAGAAAAGAGAGCTAAAAATATCTTTTCAGAAAAAGGTTTGGTAGGGACAGTTGAAGATCGTTCAGGGAAGAATGTGGTATCATATCTTACTGCATACGACTGGAGTTATACAGCAGAAGAAAGAAAAGGCAAAAGATGGAACTTTATAATGTACTGTGGGGTGCCTGGGTGGCTCAGTTGGTTAAGTGTTCCACTTTGGCTCAGGTCATAATCTCATGGTTCGTAGGTTTGAGTCCTGCGTGGGGCTCTGTGCTGACAGCCCAGAGCCTGAAGTCTGCTTCAGATTCTGTCTCCCCCTCTCTCTGCCCCTCCCCCACTTGCACTCTGTCTCTCTCAAAAATAAATGAACATTAAAAAAAAATTTTTTTTAATGTGCTGTGACATTAACATCAGAAAAGTGACACAACATGTTGGACCCAATCAGTGAAGTAATATTTACTGAGCATCTACTGGGGACAGGCCTCTGTGTTAAGGCCTTTGGGTAATCATATAGGGTTTGCTCAATAAGGACTTGATAAGGGGAGGCCTGGTTTATGCCTGTTGTCCCAGCTGAATTATTAAAAGTTCTCTCTTGTGGTCTAACATTCTAACATGTTCTTATCTGGACAGTATATTAACTGATCACACTACCCCTGAGAGATATGACTAATTCCAATTCAAATCAACAAAAGAGATAGTTCTTGATATTGGGTTAGATGCGGGTCAGAGAGTCAGCAGCCACACCTGGTGGAGGGAGGATTTAGGGCTGTCATGAGGAAATTCACCCAAGAAAATTACTGGGAGAAAGAAAGAAACAAATCTAAAACTCTAAATAGAGTCAAGAAATCTCTAAAAGGAAGATCTGGTGGCTGATTTTGACAGGAGTCTAAAAGGGAATCTTTTTCAAGATGTTGCCATCCCTTCTTGGTTTGAAATTTCCACTGTAAGAGTTATCCACTGGGTTTCTACAAAAAAAAAAAAAAAGCAGTGGGGAAGGGGTAGAATCTTGTCTTCAGAAGGTCAACTATTAAAAAAAAAAAGAGACCTCCCCTCCCATTCTTGGAAAGCCTTTCCTCCTTTGCCGGTGAGCAACAGTTGGAACAATTGGAGACTGCTTGGTTGTCACCTGGGCAGGGGACTGGGAAAACAAGAAGGCATAGATCCTGAGGAAGCTTGGAAGAAACTGACAATCGCCCAGACCCAGTGGGGGCCTTGAAAAGAGAGATGCATCCTGTCCTGCCGTCCTGTCCTGTCTACCTGGAAGAGCTGAGACATTGTAACTGAAGGGAGGTGGCCATGAGAGAGAAACCAGAATGAAATCAAGTGTGATGACGTGGAGGACTTGTTTTCTCCATGAGAATTCAAGGGGCTGGCCCTCTTGATAAAAATCAAGATAGCCACACACTGTGATGAACAGGGCGGGGGGGTCTGTGCCTCTGGGGAACAGAGGAGTGCTGGACCAATACGGGGAGAGGGAAAGAGCTTTACTGGATGTTGTGAGTGGGAAGTCAAGGGAGAGGGAGAGGGGTGTCTAAAGAGGATTTTTAGGATCATTTACTGTGTATGGTTTGTAAAAACACTTTTCCTGATCTATGAGAGTTGCATAGGCATTACCAGCTTCACCCAATAGTGTGGACTCTGGCAAGGGTCTGGGGACCTCCATGTATGCCAAGCACATAGCTGTATGGGTGTTTTTGACAGAATAAATATTGTAGATGTGATTAATAAAGTACAAGCGATCAAACGCATTACTGAAGTCACAGTGGCTTCTTGTTATATATATCCCCCCATCAATAGATAATAGAAGAGAGATTTTTGTGTGGGAGTGTAAGGAAGAGTCTTGAAAGGTTTCAGAACGTGACAGGTGACAAACACCAGTCTAGGGACATCCTCAATTCTTTATTAATCCCCCTGTGTCTTCACTGCTTTATTCCTTAGCATATAGTGTCGAACTTTCCTATAGAAATGGCATGTGGCTTTTGCCCTTAATAAGAACCTGGGGGCTATTTCTGACCTAGAAATTGATGTCTTCCATGAGTTTTCTCTTAGAGGATGAGATAAGAAAGAGGCAGATACATGCTTAAAGCATGTCTTGGATGTTTTCTTTGACTATGACAGTGTTAAAAATGCAGACGGGCAAAAGAAAACAGACTTATCTCTGAATGGACTGTTTATTTCTGTGGTGATTAACTCACAGTGTTGTGTTCTTGCACAAAATCCTTGCGTTCCCCCTCATCGCGGTCCTGTCCCGTCTGCTCTGGTTCAGCCACACTAGCTGCGGTCCGCACGTACTACCGTGGCCATACTTCCTGCCCGCGGTTAGCATTGAAGGATTGTAGTGTTGTGTACAACGTGCATGTGTATTTCTGTTCCAGCCTCTTTCACTTAACATAGTGAGCGTTAATGTTCCCACATGATTCAGATATTCATTGAAAATTACTGTTTTCCTAGATTCCCATGTGTATATTCTATAACTCACTTAGCTCTTTTGTGGGCAATTCCTAGGTTTTTACCATTAGAAATAATGCCGTGGTTTCCAGTATTGTGGGAGCATGTTACTTGCCCCTTCCCCCAGTTGTTCTTCTGAGAGTGGCAGCCTGATGTTCTCTGGGCCCCACATTCTCGCGCTGTCAGCCGTGTACTCCAGAGCGGCTCTGGACCTGACCATATGGCCTCTGTCTGATCACAGGATTCCCCTGCCCACAGCAATTGGCTCTGCCATTGGCTGGCGATCCAAACTGAGCAACTAGAAGCAGTGAGTGTTTGGCTGAGACTTCTGAGAGACTCACACTTTTTCCTCAAAGGGTTTACAAAGGAGAGGCCAAGAAAGAGATACTGGTGAGACTGTCTTGCCACCCTGGGCAGCCTCACAATGACACCCATGAGGAAAGCAGGGTGGAGCCAGAAGACAAAAACAACAGGAAACAAAACAAACAACAAACAAAACCTGAGTTTTGACAAGGATTTAAACTCTGACTTCAGCCTGTTCTGCACCTGAACTTTTCATTTGTTGAACCAGTAAATCCTGCAGCTACACCCCCTCCCCCATACACACACACACACACACACACACACACACACACACACACACACCCCACACCCCTTATTTTTAAATCTGATTGCATTGAGAGCTTGGGCTCTGTTGTAACTTTTTTGTTCACATGTCATTGACTTCACAGCATATTGTGTCCTTTAGATAATAAGAGCTAACAGGTACCCAGGGTTCACCTTGTGTCAGGCAACATGTTAAAGACTTTACATTCATTATCATAGTTAGGCCCAATAAGTCATTGGAAGTAGCAACTCTTATAATCTTCATTTTACATATTGGACGTTGAGGCTTAAGGAAAAGACCAGAACAAAACGTCAGTGTAGAGTCACAGGTCAGCAAGTGGCAGGACCCAGATTCTATCCTAAGCCTGCTTCCAGAGCCAGAGCTACATCACAATCTGCCTTTCTGTTTCTCCTCATTTCCTTTATTTATTCCCTAAGAACAGAATGAATTTTGTTTGAAATCAGAGAGACTGGAGCAAGTCAAGTCCCTTTAAAAGGCAGTGTGGTTAAGGGTTTTTGTCTTGGAGCAAGATACAAGAAACTAAAGGACTGGATTTTAGAAGGAGCATTAAGAAGGAGAAGGGTCTGGGTGGGGGGGGGACGGGTTAAATGGGTGGCAGGCATTAAGGAGGACACTTTTAGGGGTGAGCACTTGGGTGTCATATGTAAAAGATGAATCACTGGGTTCTATTCCTGAAGCCAAGACTACACTGTATGTTAAGTAACTTAAATTTAAATTAAAAAAAAAAAAAAGGAGAAGGGTCTGAGAAAAGCCTCATAGGTGGGACTGGCAGTGATTGTGTGCACGTGAGTGTGTGTGTGTGTGTGTGTGTGTGTATACGATGGAACCATGTTAGGATTCTTTCCTATCACAGAGTCTCGGATTCAAAGAAGTCTAGTCTATGCAGAGTGAGAACTCGTGTGGAAACATGAGTGAGGAGATTAGATCAGATTTTGAATCCTACTTTATTTATTTATTTTTTAAAAATGTTTATTTAGTTTTGAAAGAGAGAGAGCAAGCAAAGCATGCAAGCGAGGGAGGGGCAGAGAGAGGGAGACAGAGTATCTGAAGCAGGCTCTGCACTGACAGCATTTAGCCTGAGGCGGGGCTCGAACTCACGAACGGTGAGATCATGACCTGGGCCAAAGTTGGACGCTTAACCAACTGAGCCACCCAGGCGGCCCCAAATCCTAGTTTAAGAAGTCTAATTGTGATATTATGTGCAGTAGAGAGCCCTCAGTTCCTCCAGAAGGCGTGGTGGACTATGTCCTTGGTGGCCTGCAATGAACCGTACATCCTAGTTAGTGTTCATGCCCTGTGTACTTCCCTCCACATTGATTTAAGCTTGACCATTTAACGAGCCTTGGCCACTATGACATCAGCAGACATAATGCAAGAGGAAGCTAAAGAAGCTTTTGCACATTTGGGTTTATTCTCTTAGAAGGCTCTTTCTTAGAATCCAGCTGCCACCTGTGAAAAAGCTCAAGCAGCCATAGAGAAGAGTCCATGGAGGAGCAGTGAGGTCACCTGGCTGACGGCTCTAGTTGTCCTCACCTTTTGGCATCCACTACCCCTTGATAACCATTTGAAATGAGGCCATTTCAGTGTCCCCATCATCCTGGTGTCCTAGTCACCACAACATAAGGCAGAAGAATCACCCAGCAGCCAGCCCTTAGAATGGTGAAAAAGAAGAAATTGTTGTTTTGAGCCACTAAGTTTGAGGCAATTTGTGACGCAATAATAGATCATCGAAAGGGTTGGAAATGGTCTTCCTGCTTCCCACCCTCCCATTCTACCTTCTGGCAAATATAATGGGCTCTTTGGGCAATGCAAAGACACAGAGAAGAAAGCCTCATGATCCCCGTCCTGATTCTTGCACCTCTGCCCTTACCCTGCATGTTTTTGAGCTTCAGACATTTATTTATAGCTGCCTATCAATATTTCCCAAGCAGAATTCATTTTCTTGGACTTCAAAACTCCCCTCCTTCTCCTTTCTCCATTTTGGTTATTGATATTGTCCTGTACGCAGTTGGACAAGTTAGAAATCTCAGATTCATTTGATTCTCCCTTCACTCTCCTCCCCATGTTGAACAGCTCCTACTGCTCACTCATGGTAGCACGGCTGCCAGCCTGTCCTGGCTGCACTGGAGAGGGCTGCTGGATGCCAGGAGATCTAATACAGCTGTAGTAGAAGGCCTAGCCCGGGGAGTGTTACAACTACAACACTGATCTGTTCTTAAAAAAAAAAAAAAAAAAAAAAATGGAGTGGCTAGGACTCTAGCCAAGATGGAAAAATCCTTCTTCTGGCAGTTGTACCTCCAGAGAGAATGAGTATCGGTTTCTGTCCCCTCTCCCCACCTCCAGTGTTAGTGGGATGAAGGATCAGTGGCAGTCGGGGCAGGTTAGATACAAAGGAGACTGCACTCCCTTATAATTTTAGAAGACTTATCCTGGCATCCTCCTTTGTGCAAATCTTGGACCACTTGCACACATTTGACAAAAAGTGTTTTTAAAAAATCCCAAACATATTTAATTAATATGGAGTTGAATCAACTGCGCTACATTTAGAGTGTGTTATGTTATAACGAGAATGAAGTACCCTGGCACATTTTTAGCCAAGCAATCTGGTTACATTGCCATCTTCTTGGTATACAATAATATCCCAGATATTAGAAGCCACATATAATTCTTGGTTTCCTTTTTCCATATTCCAAAGACAACTCATTCTTCCTATTCAGCACTAAATGAGGAGTGAAGAGACTTGGTCTCAGAGCTGCTGCTGGTCTGTATGGTGCCATAGTGCATGTTAGAAGAAAGGGTCTTCTGTGAGTGGTGGCGGCTATGGACAGATGGTGTCCCTTCTTCTGGATGGGGCTACTCCTGCCCCAAAGCATAGAGCTTGGCCGAGAGGGTACAGGCTGGATTCTAGTCTCCACTTGGCTCCGTGGCCATAGGACTTTGCACAATGCACAGAGGATACACCTGTTCTTATACCTCTCCTAGGACTCTGGTGTAGCACTACCATCAGCAAGTTGTGTGACCTCATGTTTCTGGATCTGGGTTTCCTCAGTGTGGATAGAGCACTGCATCTGGGGCGTGGATACCTGGGTTGGAGTCTTAACTCCTCTTTTTAGTCACAACATGACCTTGACCCAGTCCTTGATCTCAGTGGGCCCTAATTTTCTGGTTTGGAAAGTGGAGGTGGAATTAGAGAGTTTCCAAGAATCTCCTTCTGAATTAAAAAAAACTCAGATACTAACATGTTTCAGAAAGGCAGGCAAGTATTCAAGATCTTCAAGTTTCATGACAGGACTTGATTTTAATAGTCTGCTGCCATCTTCTTCCCCTTATGGCAACTCAGTCAATTAGTCGATTTCTCTGCATTTTAGTTTTGCTCTATTTGTCAAATGGAGATAATAAGAGATGCCTTGGAGGGATTCAAGGAGGATAAACCAATTAATGGTCATAAAGTCCTAGCGGCCGTGTGCCTGCTAAGTGGTCATGATTCTAAACAGATCTTTATAGTTCCTTGGCTGCTCACAGCCTGAGCGTCAGACAGCACCATTTATAACACGATGTTCTTTTTTTATCAAAACAGACCCACTGAGACATTGAGAGGAAGCATGTCGAAGCAAAGGCCAGCATACTGACTATGATGGGGGTTAAGGATGGTAGGAGGTGTGAGTTGAGGGAAGAAGAAATCTGTGAATGGAAGGAATTGCTGCTGCAGTTGAGATTTTTTTGGGGACCTGGGTATTCCTGGGAGGTTTCTCTCACGGGTAGGATTAGGTGACAGCAGAAAGGATGGCACCATCATTGGCAGAGGCATATTCTGGCTCTGTATCTGTCGTTGGTGCTTTTGACTTTGGATTCCACATTCTCCTTATTTATCTTGGTTACGTGGGATGGGGACGACAAGGACGCAGCTGTAAGGAAGGTAGAATCCACTTCCTTAAGAGTTCATCTTGCTATGGCACTGAAGATCCTAGCCAGCCAATATGGTATTTCACTTTTTGATCTAAGTTATGTTCTGGACAGGTTGACACTTCAGAAACTAGAAAGCATATTTCAGAATAGAACATAAACATGAGCCATTGTCTATGTCTCCATTTTAATTCTTCCTGAAATCTTTTTCAGTTGAAATTAACTTCTTCTTCCTAACATTTCCATATTGCTTTTTGGACTAGACTGCCATATATTATAGGTATTTATGTAACTCCTTGAGAGTAAAGAACCTATTATTTACCTGTGCGTTTTTATAGTGTCAAGAGTGCCACTTTCAACTTAGAACATCTGTAATCGCTACTTATTAAGCTCAGTGTGGTATATGAAAAAGGAACATGGAAGAATTAAATGACAAAATTTTAGAATTTCAAGATTTAAAAATTTTCTGGATTTATCAATCAGGTAAATCCCATCATTTTTGTGCCCCCCCCCTTTAATATTCTCTGTGAGACTAGAATTTTCCTTTTGATGAAATAACGCAGGATTGGCTTATTTGGTAATCTAATCATGTCACATTGAAAAGCAGGGGGCAGTGATCAAAATATGAGATGAAATTAATTTTGTTGGGGGCAAACAATGGGGCAGTATATCTAGAATGGAAGAGGATAGATAACATGGCAAAGTAGCAAAGGAAAAGAGGAAAAGTAAAGATCTCTCTAAGTTGGCCTTTGAGCAGATTTTATTTTATTTACATAACCTCTCACTCATATGGGTCCTCTCTGTGAGTCCCTTGATATGGAACAACGGAAGCCCTTGGTTGCCCTATGTCACCAAGAACATTACATGAAGTAAACACTGATTCTGTCTTATGATTTGGTTGAACTTTGGATAATGATGTATGTTGTCAGCAGATTCTCTGCTATAATTCTTACCACATAATTTGCTAAGGAATAATTACCTTTGTACTCAATGTATCTAGAAAGCAGAGGTATAAGGTTATATTTCCATGCTCTTCTTGTGCAAAAGAAAAGTTTACTGACCCCTAAGTCATATGTTTTCACCTTAAGTGGGAAAATATATGGAATCAAAGAATGAAAATGTTTTAGATATGCCTTTGCATCAAGAAGTTATCTGGTTCTGGGTGCCTGGGTGGCTCAGTCAGTTAAGCACCTGACTCTTGATTTTGGCTCAGGTCATGATGTCACAGTACATGAGATTGAGCCCCAGGTCGGGCTCTGCATTTGTTAGCAAAGCTTGAGATTCTCTCTCTCTCTCTCTCTCTCTACTCCTCCCTTGCTTAAGCATTTTGTCCCTCCCTTCTCTCATTTTACAAACGAGGGTACTGAAACTCAGAGAGCTTAAATGATATGTCCGAGGTAGGAAGCTTAGGATCAGAACACAGGTTTCTGACTCTGAGCTGTGGATATTATTGCTATTTTTACCCCTGTGTTGATATTGTCTGGCTTGAATTCATAGAAGTGATTATTTTTGTTCGATCTTTTATTTTGCTTCATTCAGTGTATCATATACAGTTCAACGTATTGCCTTCTGTGTGTGGCTGGTTACAGGATTTTCCCTTCTCTGGCGCTGGAGTCCTCATAGTAAAGATCTTAGGCTCCTCCTACCCCAGAGCCTATATGACCATTCCTAGAGGCTTAACTTAATATATTTAGAAGCCAACAAAGGATTTCTTAGAATGATTGAATCCATACTATGTAATGCAAACCATTTATTGTTACTATTATATCAGTAAGGAATGCTTTATGCTGCAAGTATGCTAAGTGGCTAGAGATGCTTAATTATCTCACACATAAGTGGGTGAGCAGAGGTTCAACAATGTCTTCAGAGTCTAAGAATCTAACTTTCTTCTCCACTATCCTCAATGTATCGGCATGCTTTCTTGTCATCTCAACATTGCTGAGTTGTTTCTAGGCATCACATTTTTATGGCAGCAACAAGCAGAATGCGTCAGTACTGGTGATCTTTTTTCCTTTTTTTTTTTTTTAAAGAAAATAAATGTTTCTTAGAAGCCTGTCCACCCCTGACCTGTAGACATCCTGCTTCTCATTGGGCAGAACTGTGTCATATGTTCACTCTTGTTTGAAAAGGGGCTGGGAAAGAGTTACATAGGGTTTTTGTTTTTGTTTTCTGTTTTTTGTTTTTGTTTTGTTGTTGTTGTTTACGTCTGTAGTGGGTAAGAGAGGTATTCTAGATATAACTGTTAGTTAGCCAATCTTCAATATAAAATAGCCCAAGAATAAATATATGTAACTATAAGTAATATTCTATATCAACTTCTTTTTCTTAATACATGTTCTTAAAAAGTTTATTTTCTTTTAGTAATCTCTATACCAAATGTGGGGTTCAAACTCACGTCCCTGAGATCAAGAGTCGCAAGCTTTTCCAACTGAGCCAGCCAGAAGCCGCTCTGAATCAACTTTTAATTCTGCTTCATTGTTTGGTCCATCTGCCCTCATGGGGAAGTCAGAAGCTAGGCTTCTTTGTTGGGTTAGATTCGAGAGAACTTAGTCAGGATGCCATGTATGCTCAAACTGAGGGACATGGAAAATTGAAGTGTCAGCAGGCAGGTTGGGATCAAGATGTGAGTAAAAACAGGTCATTTATTTTTGTAATGTTTATAATTTTTTTAATGTTATTTATTTATTATTCTTTATTTTGAGGGAAAGAGAGTGAGGAAATACCAAGCAAGCTCTGTGCTGTCAGTGCAGAGCCTGATGTGGGGCTCGATCTTACAAACTGTGAGATCATGACCTGAGCCAAAATCAAGAGTCAAACACTTAACTGACTGAGCCACCGGGCACCCCCAAAACAGGTCATTTAAAGAAGAGAAAGTAGGGGCGTCTGGGTGGCTAAGTTGGTTAACCATGTGACTTCAACTCAGGTCATGATCTCACGGTTCATGGGTTCGAGCCCCATGTGGGGCTTTGTGCTGACAGCTCAGAGCCTGGAGTCTGTCTTGGATTCTGTGCCTCCCTCTCTCTCTGCCCCTCCCCTACTCGCACTCTGTCTCTGTCTTTCTCTCAAAAATAAATAAAACACTAAAAAATTAAAAAAAAAAATAAAGGAGAGAAAGATCAAAGTGGTTAAAGTTATGGGCTCCTGAGCAGATTGTTCTGGGTTTAAGTTCTAGCTCTGTCACTTTCTTTTTTTTAAAAAAAAATTTTTTTAACGTTTATTTATTTTTGAGACAGAGAGAGACAGAGCATGAACGGAGGAGGGTCAGAGAGAGGGAGACACAGAATCTGAAACAGGCTCCAGGCTCTGAGCTGTCAGCACAGTGCCTGACGCGGGGCTTGAACTCACGGACCGCGAGATCATGACCTGAGCTGAAGTCGGCCGCCCAACCGACTGTAGCTCTGTCACTTTCTAACTATGTGACTTCGCCAAGTTACATCCCACCTCCAAGCCTCAGTTTCCTCCTGAGTTTAATGAAGAGAACACTAATACCTTTTTCATTAGGTTGTAGTGAGGAGTTATATCTATAAGTCCCTGAGCACAGTCTGGCTCATAGCAAGCATTCAGTGTCATTACCATCATCATTATCACGGTCATCATTCAAACAACAGGATTGTGAAGAACAGGCATTAGGAATGGGTAAATAGAATGAAGAACTCTCAGAGCCTAAGGTATGAGAGGAAGTTAAATGGAAAACCAAAAGAACTAAGTCAGGCAATACATATTCCCTGCAGTGAGGGTGGGCTGCCTCCATTAAAAGGATTCCCTGCTGCAAGATAATATGAATGACTCATACATGGGGGTATAACTCTTATCTCGTGGCTTAGACATATCTCCTGGAAGGTGGCGCACCACGTAGGATTCCAGAGTACAGAAATGGGATGGTGGAGGGAAGAAATGCTGGCAATAGAGCTCCAAGGAGCAGGAGTGGGGTGGGAAGCTTCTGGTTAGGGGACTTCTGCCAAGAGTGCCACAGGCCTATAAGAACCATTTACTATAGAAGCCATAAAGCATTAGTTTCTCCCTTTGATCTTCTGATCCTGCTTTGACTGATTGATTGATTGATTGTGTGGGAGTGCATGTGTGTTTGTGTGTGTGTGTGTTTGATGAGTCACTGGGGATGCCCGTTTGCAGTGTCTACCTACATAGCAGCAGCACTAGTAGGCTGGGCATTTGGGCTCATTGGAAAGTAGCTGGCTTCACAGACGTGTGTGATGTGTCTAAGTCCATCATCACTGGCTGGCACCTAGGGTGAGGTGGAGATACAAGACAAAGTTTAGGTGGTTCCCACCGTCCTCCGAGGCTGGACAATGTCTAACTACCATACAGATAGGCTGTTTATCTGTCTCAACAACTGCGACGAGTCAGTTACATGGCTTTCCTCCCCTTCCAGAAAAGACCTGATGTATATGATAACTTTCAACAGATACGGTAAACACTATTATCTGTGTTAACTAACTTCATCCACAAAACAACCATGTGAGACAGTTATAATGATTTACCATGAGTTTTATAAATTAAAAAAACAAAACAAAACTGAGGTCAAGTAACTATAAAGATCATAAAGGCAGCTAAAAACTTTGGGAAAAAACTTGTTTGGAAAGCAGATGTGGTTGGTTCTAAACCTGTGCTTTATGCTAAGACCCGTTGACTTCAGTAAGGCTAGGAAAACTGGTCTGTGGTTGTTCTTAAATATTGTTTTATTCTAACTTTTGCACAAACAAGTGGAGTTTAATGAAGCATTGATCCAAACCCTGGGCACTAGGACAGAAATAGTAAAGAGAGAAGAGCCCACGTTCTGGGCTTTTCCTGACATATTTTGGCCAATGATGTGTGCAAGGCTCCTCTTTGCCCTGAAAGTACACACACAGTGAAATGCCTGGGAGCTGGGGTTTTGCCCTACAGTTTCTGGGGTGGCAGATTTTAGGAGTGTAGCCTTGATGGAGACAGTTGAAGTAAGGGAAGTTGTTGAGGAAAAGATTATAAAGATTGAGCTGGGTCTTATGAGGGATGAAAGGAAGATGATCAGGCAGGAAATTCCTAGCATGAGCAAAGATATGGAAGTAGAAAAAAAAATATGGGGCTTAAACATAAGCAATTCATTTGGACTGGGATGTAGGGTATATGAAGAGGAACATTTGGAAGTGGGAGATAGATCAATGAAGACTTTAAATGCCAGTCCAAGGAATATAAATTCTACTCAGTAGGCAATGGGGGACCTATTAAATAAGATCTAAGTAAAAATTTGGGCTCCGGAGAAAGGACAACTTTTTTTTTTTTTTTGAGAGAGAGAGAGAGAGAGAGAGAGAGACAGAGAGAGAGCATGAGCAGGGGAGGGGCAGAGAGGGAAGGGGCAGAGGATCTGAAGCAGGCTCTGCGCTGACAGCAGCAAACCCGATGTGGGGCTTGAATTCACCAACCGTGAGATCATGACCTGAGCCAAAGTCTGATGCTCAACCCACTAAGCCACCCAGGCGCCCTGAAAGGGCAGCTTTTATTTCACTTCGACCTCTGTATAAACTCAACCTGGGCTATCACAGTCACTGCCAGACTTGTGACTGCAGATTGCAGGCTGTGGCAGCCAATGCCAGCCCTCACTATGGAGAAGTTCCTGACCACCGCCACATGTCTGGGGGGGAGACCGAGGCAAAGAATCATTAGGTGGATGGTAAATGAGTGGAACTGGGGTTTGTGTTTTCGGGTTCTCGGATCAGTTTGTTCATTTAACAAATATTTTTGAGCATCTTTTTAGGTACAGCAGATACAGTCATTGTTTAGGAAAAATGGTCATGCCCAAATATAGTCTACTGCATAGCTTGCTGGCTCAATCTTCAAATTCGTGGATCTGACCCTTTTATATTGTTCCTGTGGAGTGCTTCGATCTGAGATGCCATTATGTCTTGCCCAACTCCATTTGTAGCCTCTTAACAGAGCCTCATGGCTTTTATTCTCAAGATTGTAGACACACACAACAGCCAGGGTGATACCATGACAGCAGAAGTCAGATCCTAAAACCCTTCAGCGGCTCCCATTACACTTAGATTAAAATCCAAATATCTCTCCGTACTTCACACATCCTTGTATAAACACCCCCTGCCAAGACTTGTGATCTTACCTTTCACCTCTTTCTTGATCACTATGCTCACTGGCCTCTTGCTATTTCTTAAACAGTCATAGTGTATTCCTGCCTCAGGACCTTTACTCTTGCTGGCCACTCTGCTAGGAATGTTCTTCTCCCGGATTCTAGCGTGGCTACATAACTCCCCCCAACTCCCCTGACCCCATGCAATTCGGATCTCTATTTAAATATCGACTCCTCAGAGAGCCCTTCTCTGGTTAGCTATCTTGTTATCTTTATGGCACCTAGCACTACCTGAAAATCATACTTTTGTTTGTCTGTTTACCGTGTTTATTGCTCGCTAGAATGTGTGCTCTGTGAAGAGAATATTTTGTTTACTTGTTCATTGTGGTATCCTCAGCACCTAGAACAGAGCCTGGCCCACGAACAGGCAGTAAAAAGTACTGAATGCATGATTATTACTGGGACTTCTTCCACAGCTTTGAAGGAAAGTTGTTTTATCCCTAAAAAACTTAACATCTATCTTTATGTTTTCCTCACATATCACAGCTCCAAACTTGCCCCTCTTGTCTCTTGCACCTCCTGAATAAGTGACATCCATTTGGGCATGCCAATGGGCAGTTTGCAAGTAGTGGAGTGCATTTCTGATTTTAATTCTCTTGGCTGCTGTGAATAGTTTTTCTCTGGTTGTTAGTAATTAAAACAAACAAGCAGAAAGACTCATATTATTCTAGCTCATTGCCAAATTGGATATTGCTCAACTCAAAATTAAATGTACACACACCCATAAAACTAGCCAAACTGGCTATTACAATTACATAAAGATCCTTGTGTCCATTAGCAATGTTGCCTTTCAAGGGTTTATCCTGTTTGGCATATACATCAAAGTAGCAGTCATAAAGACTTCTACAAAAATTTGGAGCATGCAGATGTGGAAAAAATTTTCAGATTTTTTTTTTTAAAAAAGATTTTGTTTCCAGCTAAACTGCAAGGCATAGAGTAAAGAAGTTCAGTGTTTTGTCAAAACTTGGTTCTTTACAACCAACTGTCACAGTCGCCCCAAAAAGGGCAGATATGATTCAGATGTATTCTGCATCTTGGGAATTAGTGTCAGAATACCAGCCCTGATCTCTTTAGTGAATGATTCATTCGCTAACGTGATTAACAATTCTGAGAGCCAGTGATGTTGGCCACTAATGTCAGATGTTTAGAAGCTGCCTAGTTCATGTTCGTTTGTACTTGGCAGGGAGAAGGGGTCCTGAATCTGCTGTTCTGATTTTTAATGTTTTCATTTGAACCAGGAGAATGAGCTTCTTAGGAGTTCTACAGCTGTCCTTTCTCCTCCTCCTCCTACTCTTCCTCCTCCTTCTTTTTTTTTTTTTTTTTTTTTTTTTTGAAATGGGTAGTACCTATCCAGGAGAAAAACAAAACAATAACAATTCAGGAGAATTAAGAGTAGAAGAGTGTCAGAGCCTCATCAAGAAAACCTTGCAGATTAAGTTCCTAGAGGTTTGATGACTATGTTGAGTAAAAAATATTCAGCTTCGATTCATTGTTTGACTCAAAGGCGTGGCTCTGTACCTTTTGGAATATAAGGAATTCAGAAAAGTTGGGGCATATGGTCAGATTGGGATTACTGTTATGTGATTATGTGTTTACATGTCTATCTCTAAGGGTTGACCATAAGCACCTCCAAGTTAGAAACTTATTCATCTTTCTTTCCCATTGTCTGACCTGGGAAGTTGTGTAGTTTAATAATAAGAATGATTATGAGGATGCTGGTAATGGCCAACATTCCTCAGTTTACTGTGTGTCAGACACTGTGGTTCTTTGCATACTTGCCTTATTTAATTCTTACAACAACATATTCTGTCCATATTTTGTGAAGAAATTAAGGCTGAGAGATGTTCATAAATTTGTCCACAGCCACAGAGCTAGTAAAGTGATGAGCCTGGGATGTGAAACCATTTCTGTTCTTTGTCCTAACAAGATGTTAATCTCTACACATTATGGTTTGTTGCCTGAGACTGTAGTTAACCAAGGACCCCCCTTCTCAACCTGGCCTCACGATTCCATCAAGAATTAAAATGTGACAAATGGAATCAGACGATACTAATGCCCTGGAACTAATCACGGTGTCACCAACCAGGAAGAGAAGAGAAAACTTCAGTGTGGGTAACAAGAGATGGCGGGATTACCTGTGTCGGGGATTAGCTCCAAACATGAGGACAGTGGATTTGAGAAAAAGGCGAGAGTAAAGAAAAGTGCCCCCAAAGAGAAACCGAGTAGGAATTTCTTTTAAAGGGAAGGTAGATTTTCATTCTGGGAAGTTTCCAAAGTGTTGCTTTTAAGCCACCATCTTGTTCAGGCTCCTGCTGGTATGCATGGGGCCAGAGACAAGAAAGCAAGTGGAAAGGTTTGAGCATGCCTCTGTACGCTGCCCTCCTCACCCGCTCCCGGTAATATGTGCTTTGGAAGCAAATGGGTGGAAAGTTTTCCCCACTTTGGCTTCTCTTACTTTGGTACGTGGGCGTAGGTTTGTGTGCCCGGCTCTTCCATGAGGAGTTCAGGTTGCTTTACCTGCTACGGAGTCTTAACAGGGTGAGACATGTGCCTATGGTTGCAGGCCTGTCCCAGGAAAACTTGTCATACCGGATATGGAAATCGGTGGAGCAAAGTGGGAGGCCGGGTTGTCTTATTTTCATAAGACACTTGGGTTGCTCTCCCCTGGCTCAGCCAGAGCAGGGCATCATGGAGCAAGTGGGGCCAAGAAGAAATCATTTGCATGTGACACTCAACCTGGCAGTTCTAGATATTTTAGCCAAGGGTGCCACTTGCACAGACAATAGGCGTGATGTCCCCATCAGAAAACAAAGGGGAAAAAAAGATCACAGGCTTTTCTAGCCCTTATTATCTCTCCTTGCTCTGGATCTCACAGTCCTGATGGCTCTCAAGTTTTTTTTTCAAACTGATCCTTTTCAGATTTCCTTCTTTGGTCCTTGATTCTCTGTCAGGACTGTCCTCTGGCTTCTATTTGACCAGGGGGTTTGCAGAACTGATTTAAGCCTCAGTCCTAGCGTGCTGCAGACCTGCTAGAGGAAAAGGTAGCCTGGTTTCATAAAGCCAGCATCAGCAGCCACTGATGGAAGGTGTTCTTCTCCTAATGTGATTACATAAAAATTAATGATGGGTAAACATCAATGTTAAGAGATTTAATTTGGATAAAGCTTATAAAGCTTGCCTGCTTAATTGGAGTTTATCTGATCCTTACTGTTTTATTTTTTTCTCTTTGTTCTGCAAATTTTCCAAAAACCCGGCACCAGTGTGATACTCTCCCTGCTTCCTTCTCTTGGGCAGATAGGGACTTTGTGAGCCCTGACATTCTTCTGGTACTTTGTGAACTTCCACGTCAGGGGAAGGGTACAGAGGCTGGCAGATATAAAACAGGGAGATGCCAGCAGGGCTGATGAAAAACCTCTCCCCCGAAGGGTTCCAGAGAGAAGCAGGAGCACATTGGAGGAAGTCAGATTATTTCCCCCATCTTGGTTTACTCTTTCCTTGCAGGTAGCTGTGGATCTGTGAGAGCTGCTCGCTTTTAAGAGCTCCTACCCACAGGACAAAGAGTGTTGTCTGGGGCCAGTCTCCTCCTCCAGCTCTCAGGTCTGTTTCTTTTTCTTTCTTTCTTTCTTTCTTTCTTTCTTTCTTTCTTTCTTTCTTTCTTTCTTCTTCCTTCCTTCCTTCCTTCCTTCCTTCCTTCCTTCCTTCCTTTCATTCTTTCTAACATTTATTTTGGAGAGAGAGACATAGAGAGAATGTGAGCATGAGCAGGGGAGGGGCAGAGAGAGAAGGGAGACAGAGGATCTGAAGTGGGCTCTGTGCTGTCAGCACAGAGCCTGATGTGGGGCTCGAATTCACGAACTGTGAGATCATGATCGAGCCAAAGTCATATGCTCAACTGTCTGAGCCACCCAGGCACCCCCAGCTCTCAGGTCTTTCTGAATCCATGTTTAATTTCCTGAAACGTACATGGGCCAACTGTAACCCGTATCTAACGGGTAGCCAATTTATATGCATCTTTCTCAAGGAGGATGAGAGAGTCCTTGTTTCCAATCTCCGAATGTGATTTTTTCCCCTACGGCGGAACCTAATTCCTCGCATCTCCACATTCACGGGTGGATCCAACCTTCTGTTTGTCATCTCATGCTTCCACTTGTACAAAAAGGCCCATCAGGCTGCCGAACCATAAACAGGCAGAGGAAATGGGACTTTTTGAGGAAAGGAAATGGTTTGGTGCAAGTGCTTAATTTTTTGCTTTTTAACTGCAGCGAATACTTTTTAAAGACTATTTGTCCTATTGGGACTATTGGAAGAAGCGTTACATTCATTTTATAGTCTCTGCTAGTTGGGTACTTATTTTATCCAAAAAAAAGGAAGAAAGACAATTCCATGTGCCAGGAATCCATCTGCTGTTAAATTTCGCGAGAACTAGAACGCACTGAAAAATACGGCCAGACACTTTGTTCATGTTTTCTCCACCTTTGGACTGATACCAGTCATAAAACTCCCATCTTGTATAGACAATCTGTTAAAATAAGTTACTAAGAAACCCAAACAGGTGTAAAGGTCATTCTTAGTGTGAGTGGGCTTTCTTTTTGCTGTGGTTACAGCCAAACCCAAAGTCACTTCGAGATGGGGTTTTATAGATGATGTTTTAAGCTGTAAACCACATTATATGATTGGAGAACCGCACCCAGCACGGTCAGTTTTCCTGTTCCGGAACTCTCGGTGCGACTCAGTGAATAATTCATGTTCATTCCTCATGTTCTCACTTTGTTCAGACCTGGAGCTTATGAGCAGGTTACTCCACTGCATTTTAAACACGTCATGTCTCCCAAGGTGTATTTTAAAAAATACATAGACAACGAAAAGGAAGCAAAATGTGTCCTCAGTGTGAGGGACAAAGGATGTTGTTAACAAATGGGAAAGCATTCTATATCTAGAGAGCCTGAGGAAAATTGATCAAATATGGGAAGGGCATATAGATTTGAGGGCAAAAGCAAATGCATTTGAAGGGAAGAGACTACTCTTCTCTGCATTTCCTGAGCACCTATTAGAAAACAGGCATTTTGTTAAGCGTTTCAGGCACATTATCTCATTAAATCCTAGATAAGCTTTGTGGAATAGCGAGAGCCTGGGTGAAGAAAGGCGAATAACTTGCTCAAGTGCTCATCGCCAGGAATTAGCTGATGTACCAGTGCAGCCCAGGGTGGTTTACCTCCTGCCCGAGGCCGTCTCTACATGGAGTCCCTGTGGTGGTCACCCATGTGTCTGCTCTCATGGGTTGTAACATCGAAAAGGCAGAAGAATAGAAATGTCTTTTTGGGTTGGGCCTGGCTTTTCAATGATAAGATAATGAATGGCTGGCAATAATGGTGAAAATGTATATGCTTACCAAACTGAAGAGCTTCTATGCTCATCTGGATAGAAAGGAAATAATGTGTGATATATAGACTTATCTTGCTTTTCTCTAAGGGGGAGCAATGGTGAGTCATTACTTCTAATAAAGTCAAAGCAGATCTTTTTTTTTTCTTCTTTGCAGAAAAATCTATTGTTTTTTTTACAACCCACTCCTACCTCTAAATGAATCTGTTAAATTGTCTACATTTTAAGTGAAACTGTTCAAATTCCTTTACCTACCTAGAGGCAGGACTGTTTCTTTTCTCCTTCAGTCTTGCCTAAGGAAAAAGAACTCTTTCAGAACCTGGTATCTGAAGTTGCCTTCGCTGACTTTGGGAGATTTCTAGACCAATGCTCTTTTTTATTTTTATTTAACTCAAAGTTAGTTAACATGTAGTATAATAATGATTTCAGGAATAGAATTGAGTGATTCATCACTTACATATACCAGCCAGTACTCATCCCTTCAAGTGTCCTCCTTAATGCCCAATGCCCATTTAGCCCATCCCTCCACCCAACACCCTGCCAACAACCCTCAGTTTTTTTCTCTGTCTTTAAGAGTCTCTCTCTCTCTCTCTCTCTCTCTTTTTTTTTGTATTTAATAGTCTCTATGGTTTGTCTCCCTCTCTGTTTTTATCTTATTTTTGCTGCCCTTCCCCTATGTTCATCTGTTTTATATCTTAAATTCCACATGAGTGAAATCATATGATATTTGTCTTTCTCTGACTGACTTATTTTGCTTAGTATAATGCACTCTAGTTCCAACCACATTGTTGCAAATGGCAAGCTTTCATTCTTTTCTATCTCTGAGTAGTATTCCATTATATATATATATATATATATATATATATATATATATATATATATACCATATCTTCTTTATCCATTCATCAGTTGATGAACATTTTAGACCAATGCTCTTTTTTCCCCAAAGATAACACATTTATAGCAATAATTATTTTTTATCACAATAATTATTCTGAAACATAGTATCACTTTCCTCCATTCATCTGTGCTAGAGAATCGTGTGACTTTCAGTCAAATAGGATTAAGAAAAAAGTGTCCATATTCTTCCTAGTTAGGAATTGGACCTCAAGGAACTTATAATTTAGTGGGGGAGTCACAAATAATGGTAACACTTTAGTTACCAAGGGAGGGACGGAGTAGCTATGGTAAGAGTATGTTTTGCTTGGGGGTAAGCTGGAGGGGTGGTTTATCACTGCTGCCTGGAATAGATGAAATAAATGCATGACTCAACATTTGAACAAGATCTTGAGGGAGCGGTTGAATTTGGTTAGGTGAAAATGAGCAACAAGAAGAAATTGCCATGCAGCAAGTGCAACATGAAAAGACAAAAATACATCATCGGTTATGGACGAGATGACAAAGAATAGAGGGAAAGATAAAGATATATGTTTGCCATACAATTACTAGACCAGATTCTTGGCTTTCTTCTATAGTTTTCTAGACCTGTGTAGAGAAGAAAATGAATCCTGGCAAGACCTCTAGCTGGCTACAGCAAGATATGGGAGGCGGATTTACTTTCTTTATTTTTTCCTATTTTCCACATCTTAATCAATGACAGGCACAAACCTTTCTTAGTGCTATTGTTGCAGAGACAGTAAATGGAAGAATAATGTGGCATATAAGGACCAAGTGGTTAAAATAAAGACTGTCTGTAGTAGGTTTCTCAATCTCAGTGCTATTGACGTTTTGGGCTAGATGGTTTTCGTCTTGGAGGATGGGGACTATCCTGTGCAATGCAGCACATCTCTGATTCTATCCATTTGATGCCAGTAGCATCCCTACCCCCTCCCCCAGTTGCAAAAGCCAAAAGTGTCTTCAGACATTGCCCCATGTCCCCTGGAGGGTGGGGCAAATCATCTCTAGTTGAGACCTATGCTTTAAAGTAGATGGAAGACGTAGCAATAGGCATGGTTTTTGTATGCCTGGAAACTTGCCGAGCCAGGGTGAAGGTTTATGACCTGAGTAAAGGCAGCCATAGCAGGCATGGAGCTTGAGAAAAATAGTGTCTCTGCCCTGAAAGGACCTCAGGGGCAAGAGTGTGTCCTGTTCATCTTTGAATCCTATCTCTGGGACCTAACACAGTTCCTACAACCTAGAAAATGGTCCATAAATGTTGGTCAAATAAATGGGATGCTTGCTTAGAGTCTCAGAGATGAAATCATAGGACAGACAACTATTTGTAGCTGTATCTACTTATTGGCTTGTTGTGTTCTATGAGAGGTCTCTTGAATGTTGCAAAAGTGACCAAGGATACCAGTATGATCACATGCAGCAAACATAGGGGGAAAAGAATTGAGCGACAAATGTCACAAGGCCTGTTTTTCAGGTTTATTGGCAGAGACTGTGGGGTTTGGAAGAGAGTATATAGAAGAAGTAGGGCAAGAGCCCTACCATCTTCCAGTCTCCATTATATTAGAGATTATTTATGGTTGCGAGTTACTCATTTGGCATCTCTTGTCTTTGAATTTTGCATTTTGTCTTAACCAGGGGTTTTTGTTTCTTCCTTCCATGGGAGCAGGTAAGGGTTCCTGAGTCCTGACTTGTGGAACCTCTGAAAGACTGCCTCATGAAAAGGGAAGGGAGGTGTGGTGGAGAGCCCAGGGATGGCAGATGAGCTCCATGTGGCAAGGATGTGTATGTCCATCCTCCTGCCAGCCAGTAAAGTCTGAAAACAGCCAACTCAGGTTTTCTTCTCTCAGGACTCTTGATTTCCCCCTTCATTCACATCTTTCATTTTTGAGTAACATGTTATTTTGTACTTAAGATATTCCTTATTGTTAATGACTGGCAGGTGTGAGAACTTCTAGGGATTCTAGGAAACTTCTCTTTGGAAGACTTTCATGTGAAAAACTTCACATTGGGCACCTCTAATGCAGGCAGCTTGCACTGATCTCTGGAGGAGGCCATGGTAGGATCCTTTTCATCTTTTCCTTGATACTCCATCAATATTGGCACCTTCTGAATCCAGACTCATCTGCTCAAATGCCTAGTTAGCATCTTCACTTGGGTATCTTGTAGACATCTCAAATGAGTGATTTCCTGTCTCGCCTCCCAATCTGCTCCTGTGTCCTTATCCATCTCATTCAAAGGCAATCTGACCTTGCAGTGGCCTAGGTCAAAATCCTTGGAGCCATCCTTGACTCTCCTCCTTGTCTCATGCCCCATCGTCACACTCCAACAAATTTTGTTGGCTTTACTTTCAAAGCATGTCTAAAATCTGAACATTTCTCACCATCTGCTTTGCTACCATTCTGGTCTCAGCTACCAAAAACTCAGCACAGTGGCCAGGATGATATTTTGAAGTTGTAAGGTTGATCCTGCCACCTTTTTGCTCAAACCTTTCAATGCTTCCCTATCTCAGAGCTAAAAACAAATTCTTTACATGGTTCTACAACTCCACACCCCTTTATCTCTCACAGCTCATCTCCTGCTTCTCTCCTATCACGTGCGCACTGGCTCACCACGTACTTGCTGTTTCTTAAGTGCATGAAACATGCCCTACCAGTTCCCTCAGCATGGAACCCTCTTCCCCCAGGGATCCGTGTGTTTATATTTGGCCCCTTTGAATCTTTGCTCAAATATCACCTTGCAATGAGACTTACCCTGATTATGCTCCTTAAACTACAACCTGTTTTCCAGCCCCTGTCCAATACCTGACTCTTATCCTTCAGTCCTTTTGTTTTTTTTTTTGAAATAGTACTTATCAACTTTTAATATGCCATATCATTTGTTTATTTGCCACATTTACTTTTTTGTCTCCCATGCTAGTATAGAATACTTACAAGGGCAAGGACCTTTGTTTATCTCAACACCTTCAACAATGTGTCACACATAGTAAGTGCTCATCAATGTTTTTGGTTGAATAAATATCTCTTTCAAAGCACATATTAGCTATCTATTTAGTCTTTCTTCCTGCCCAGACTGTGAACTGTTTTGGGGAGAGTGATCAATAGAATAGCTATTGCAGCAGCTAATATGGTTAATTCTTTTCCTTAAAGGGTGCTTCTCAAATTATGTAAGCTTTAGGCCCCACAAAACCTGGCCAGTCCCTATACCGATCTCATAGGGTTAGTATGGGAATTAAAAAGATAATACATACATATAACTTAGAAAGTGCCTGGCACTTTAAGTTTAAAGACTGTTATATTTTCCATGCCTCCCTCCTACCCCTCCCCCCATTAGGATTAGCTCAGTGGCTGGAACAGAGGTGGGTGGGAAAGAACCACCTTTGCTAATAAACAAACCAATTTGGGGCATCTGGGTGGTTCAGTCAATTGAGCGTCTGACTTTTGATTTTGACTCAGGTCATGATCCCAGGGTCATGGGAGTGAGCCCTGTGTTGGACTCTACACTGAGCATGGAACCTGCTTGGACTTTCTCTCTCTCTCTCTCTCTCCCTCCCTCCCTCTCTCTCTCCCTCCCTCTCTCCCCCTTTCTCCCTCTCTCCCTCTCCCGCTCATGCTCTCTTTCTCTCTCTCAAATTAAAAAATACAAAAACAAAAACAATTCAACTGATTGAATATATTTTGATATGATAGTTCAACTATATCCTTAGGTTTTTACTTCTAAGTGCCAACCTTCTTCCCTTTTTTTAAAACTTTTTTTTTTTTTTTGAGCAGTTTGAGCTACACAGCCAAATTGGGAGGAAATGAGAGATTTCTCATGTACCCCCTACCCCTTCATGGATAGCTGCCTCCATTATCAACATCCCTGACAAGAGTGGTACATTTGCTACAACTGAGGAACCTACACTGCACATTATAATCACTCTAAGTCCCTAGTTTATATTAGGGCTCACTCCCGGTGTCGCATACTCTCTGGGTTTGGACCAGTGTATGTATCCACCATTATATTAGCACACAGAGTGGATTTCCTGGCCTAAAAATTCTCTGGGCTCCACCTATTCATCCCTCCCTCCAATAGCCTCTGGTCACCAATGACATTTTCACTTTCTCCATAGTTTTGCCTTTTCCAGGATGCCTTATAGTTGGAATCAAACAGTATGTAACCTTTTCAAGGCGGCTTCTTTCACTTAGAAATATGCACTTACGTTTCCTTCATTTTCTTTTTCGTGGCTTCATAGCTCATTTCTGTTTAGTACTGAATAATATTCCATTGTCTGGATGCACCACAGTTTATTTTTTCATTCACCCCCTCCTTCCTTTTCAAAGTTAGGTTTTAATAGGAATTTATCAAAAGATTCACATAAAAGTTAATGTATGATTGCTTACATTTTATTATTACTTTTAACATTTTTCTAAGTTTGTTTACTTTGAGAGAGACAGACAGTGCGAGTGGGGGAGGCGCAGAAAGAGAGGGAGAGAATCCTAAGCAGGCTCCACGCTGCCAGCACAGAGCCTGACATGGGGCTCTAACTCATAAACTGCAAGATCATGACCTGCGCCGAAACCAAGAGTAGGATGCTTAACTGACTGAACCACCCAGGCACCCCAATTGCTTATATTTTATTATGTACCTATCATGATAGTGTTAGAATGACATGGTATTCCTTGACATTTTTAATCTGTGGATAACACTAAAGGACAGAATCATTTATTTTTTTCAGCAGTCCTTAACTTAATGTGGTGCTAAAACATATAGTAGGTGTAAACATATGATAATGGCAATGAAATTAAAATGAGACTTTTAAAAATAGTCCCTTTCTTATTTTGTTATGCCCCTATGTTAACATGATTTGAATTTACGTAAGGTTCTTACCTTCTGTCTTATCTTTTCTATCATATCGATTTCTTGTACCTGCCATGCTTATATCTAACCCACTAGCTAGATAAATATATTTTAAATATCTGCCTGTGATGGCTCTTCCTATAGAGAAAGGGAAGCTTTCTGAAAGAAATCTCATAGAAAAAAAACGGTTGAGACAGGGTTTAGAAATGACTGTTGAATTGTTTTTACTTTCTTACTTTCCTTTTACCTCTCAATGCACTATAATCTGGCTTCTGGCTTCACCAATGACTGAAGCTGCTTTTTCAGTGGTTCAGCAGTTAGCTCCTAAGAGACAAATCACCTTCCAATGAACTCTCCGTTGGCTTTGGTGTCAGCAACATTCAGTAATGTTGACTCTTTTCTTGCAACAGCGTCTGGACTTGGATTCTGTGGCAAGTTTTGGTCACTTCTTCCTTCCTGATTCTTAGTATCCTGCATGGGCTCTTCAGTTCCTTTCCACTGAAAAGGACATCTTAACATCTTAGAAGGGTTTGGTGGTGAAAGTGTTCTGGCAGAAAAATCACTGAAGGGAAGACACCATGATATTACAAAACATTTCCAAAGGTAGAAAACTAAAAGCATTTGAATATGGAGTAATGAGAGATAGAAAACTAACTCTAGAATTTTGTATTTATTCTTTGAGACTGAGAATGAACCTAAACTCTTTTAAGAATTTGACCTGATAGCCTAGAGTTTTCTTTTAGTGTTCTTCCTCATATTTTCTCAGTTATGTGCAGGGAGATTTGAAACAAAGAATACTTCTAAAAAATGTGGGTTTTTGTTGTTGTTGTTGTTGTTGTTGTTGTTGTTATTTTTACTCTACTTCAAAATATGTGCACCTGTTGTTCTACTATGGGCTGCATCTAGGTCAGTATTTGCCAAATAAAGTTTGTCTGTAATTTAGTAAACATCTAATTCTCCACTTCAGCGCTCAAGAAGGAGGAAGAGGAGAGAGAAGTTAAAGAGAGGGATCTGGACAAGCATTGCCTCACTGAGGAAGGGACCGAGGGAGAACAAGGGGGAAGGGCAGTAAATGCTCATCTACACGGAGTGTCGGGACACGAGGGGAAAAGGTGAGAAATCCGGTCCATCACCAGAGTAAAGCTAAATTCCCATGTATTTGGAAACTTCTGACATTGTGTAAAGCAAACAGACCTCCTGCATTATACGTGTTGTGTAGAAATGACCTCATTCCTTGTAGTATTGTTCTAGATCACTTAACACTGAGTGATTTAGCATAGACAGAATGTAATTTTTTCTAAAATCCATGCTCCATTGAAGAAAGAATCTTCCTCATCAACCAGTTATTCAGTGTGCCATGGATTTTCTGATTCACATCTTGGCAAGGGCAAAAAAAAAAATTGTGTATCTTTTTCCACCTATGGGGTTAGCTTCTGTAAGCCTCATTCTATGTGAAGGCTGTTCTATCATTCAGAGATACATGGTTTGTTAATGTCATACCTAATTTTTAAAAAAATTTTAATATTTTTTATTTTTGAGGGAGAGAGAGAGAGAGACAGAGCATGAACTGGAGAGGGACAGAGAGAGAGAGAGAGAGAGAGAGAGAGAGACAGAATCCGAAGCAGGCTCCAAGCTGTGAGCTGTCAGCACAGAGCCCGATGCAGGGCTTTAACTCATGAACCACACGATCATGACCTGAGCCTAAGTGGGACACTTAACCTGCTGAGCCACCCAGGTGCCCCGATGTCATTTCTGATTCCTGTTTTGCTATCAAATGGCACCAGATATTCTGCTCATTCTGTTCTTAAATATTAAATGTCACCACTCTCTTGTCTCCACAAATCTTAGCCCTCTAAAAAGCAAAAAAAAAAAAAAAAAGACACACACAAGTTTTAGATCTCCCTATAAAGTAGGAGGATGTCTTCACATCATTTAAATGTTTAGAGTAGAACCGAAAGTAAAACACAGGTTGAAAGTAAAATGCAGAACTGAAAGTAAAATATTTATGAAGTTGTCTGAAATTTCCTCTGGAGCAAGGCAGTCATACATACATAAATAGGCATCAGAGAAGAAAATGTAAAAATCCCTGACATAAAGTCTTGTTCATACATCTACTGTGATGGATGACACCGTGTTAGGTTATGATCTTATATGCAAGAGTTAGTAAAAGAAATGTTTATTGTGAAAAACAGTTGATGTGGAAAGTTGAATATTTTATGTACTTATGCTATTAGGACATTATTATCCAAGGTTAACTGCTAGTAACATTAATAAAAGTCAAATATCCATTAAGTTTCAAAAAACCAAATTAATCAAGAGTCTATTATGCACCGGGAAGTGTTCTCTGTGCTGGCTATAGAGCTGTGAACAAGACAATATAGATCTGTGCCTTCACTGGAAGTGGTTAACACAGAGTACTTATTATCTGCCAGGCACTGATTTGACTCTTTTCCATCTATTAACTCTTAACATTTTCAATTAACCGTCTAAGATGCTATTATTATCCCATTTTGCAGATGAGGAAATCGGGACACAGAGATGTTAAGTATATTGCCCATGGACCATATTGGTAGTTAGTGGTAGAGCCAGTGTGCATACACAACCAGTCTGTTCTAGAAATGAAAACCTAGGGATGCCTGGGTGGCTCAGGCAGTTGAGCATCTGACTTCAGCTTAGGTCATGATCTCGCAGTTTGCGAATTTGAGCCCCACATTGGGTTTGCTGCTTTTGGATCCTCTGTCCTCCTGTCTCTGCCTCTGCCCCACTTGTGCTCTCTCTCTCTCTCTCTCTCAAAAGTAAACAAAACGTTAAAAAAAATTTAGAAATGAAAACCTAGGGGTGCCTAGGTGGCTCAGTCAGTTGAGCGTCCGACTCTTGGTTTCAGCTCAGATCATGATCTCAGGGTTGTGGGATATGTATATATATAAAGAAATGAAAACCCAGGCATGATCAATAACTAATTAATTCCTATCCACTCTTGGATGGTTCCCAGCTGTAATTTATATCCCAAATTAGATTGCTTTTGAAGAAAATTTAAATGCACAGAGTTACAATAAGCACTGTTGTTAGTCTATGGTACTTCTTGACCAGCTTTTCTGTAAATATTAAAATAACAAATATATTCCCTCAGATATTCTTGGTCTTAGAAACGTCCATTATTTTAGGTTTAGGGAGATAAAATGAAGTCTCTAGAAAACATATTCAAAGGGAATAGTACTGTTTTGCACCTAGACTATAACAAATACGTTATTTTGTCACCATATCACATAGAATGCTCATGTCTCTAGATATGTTCTTCTATTAAAGCAAAGCAAAATATGTCACAGCTTGTTTGAACTTCAGACCAGCAGGTAGGAACCCGGTGACCTGACTTACCAGTAGGGAATGCTTTAAAAAACAAGTCTTGATAATAATGTTTACACTGCTGTGCTTTGAAGGAAACATGTCACTTGTGTTATACACCAAAAGTGCTTTCAAATGAGAATCAGTTTCACATGTGACCTTAAAGAGAACACAACCTAATCCAAGTCTGAATAACTCAGGTGTTGAGAGGGTAGAACAGATGAGGTCACCACAGGCCAGTCAGTTCTACTCTATGCTGTGGCCTGAGACCCCACCTCTGAGCCAGGCCAACCAGGAGAAACAGTGTGGAGGATCAGTGCTGACTACAAAAACAGCTCAAATACAAGTCTTAGTGATAAGTCAAGCTTTGTCTTTGTATATGGAAGACTGTACCAGGAAACTTTTAAACTTACATGGTTTGTAAGAAACAAACAAACAAACAAAAAAAAAACAACAACAAAAAAAAGAGAAAAGAAAAAAGAATATAAAAAACTTTTTTGATATATTTTTAAGTATGACTGGTGACCTTATAAGAGTGAAAAAGACACATGCAGAGAAGAGAATGCCATGTGAACACACACACACACACACACACACACACACACAGAAGAAGGAGGCTGATGATGGAGGCAGAGATGGAAGAGAAGCAGCTTCAAGCCAAGGGGTACATGGGCTGCTGGCAACCACCAGGAGATAAGCAGAAGCAAAGAAGGATCTTCCCCTAGAGCCTGCAGAGAGAGCATGGCCCTGTACATACCTTCATTTTGTGTTTTAACCTCCAGTCTGTTTCTGGAAAGAGACTCTGAGTGAAAGTTAGTGTGTGAGATGTTTATTACGAATTAATACTTGAGGAAGGAAAGTGCAGAAAGCAAGAATGGGCAGAGAAAGAGGTCAAATTGGAATATAGATCTAATTAAACTTTGGCCATCCCAGCGGGGAGTTCTGGAGTGAATCATTCTTGTTTCATGTTGGGTCTAAATGACTGCATCTTTATATCCCTACCTTTCTTAGTCAACACATGTGGGCTTTCATGGGAAGGGCCTGACCTCGGTCAAAGGCATTCTCTGCAGGAAGAGTTAATAGCTGTCTGTCTGCTGATCACACCCCTGTGGCTGGGCAGCAAATCCTTACTTGAAAAGAGATTGGGTGGTGCACCTCTGTGTCTTCTACACAGATCCGGGTAGCCCACCTGGATCCTGAAGGGAAACTGAAGTGTTGGTGGTGTTAGGAGTTGTGGGGGAAGTTATAAGGGAGTGTCCTGGGTAAAGACTATGGACAATTGGTAGGTAGACTGGTCATGCTGTGTATAGGAGATGTAAATCCAGAGTTTTTCTTCTCAACTTTTTTGATGTGCACCATCTGGTTATCTTGGAATGTGGACAGTGGACAGATGGAGGAAGCTTTGAACAGCCCCTTCAACTGTCGGTGTGTCAATTGGGAGATCAGATTAGTAATGGGGTGACTAAATGTATAGAGGCAGAAGATCTTTTTGCAAAACAAGGTAATAGAGAGGTGCAGATAGGGAACACAATATAGAGGAAGAGATGTCCATTGTAGGATGCATTGTGGTCAAAGGAGAGGAAGGTACCATTCTTTCATATATTCAAAAGATGAGTCTTGAAGGGTACATGATGATTAGCCAAGTAAAGAGGGAGAAGAAGAGAATTCTAAGCAGAGGGCCCATGGCACAGGATCCTGCATCTTTGTCATGGCCCTCCATGTCTTCCAGTTTCTCCAGGTTTTCCATTTTCTTTCCATTTGCTGAAGAGAGCAACAGAAACCTCCCTACAGAGCAAGTGGCCAAGCTGAGTACAGAGGCTGTGTCCTGATGGAACAATTGAAATAAGTTGGTACACAGAACAGGAGGGCACATGTGGTGGCAGGTGAGGCTGGAGGTGAGGCAGGGTTCACATGGTGGAGGTTCTTTAAAAAAAAAATTTTTTTTAATGTTTATTATTTATTTTTGAGAAAGAGAGAGTGAGAGAGTGTGAGAGAGAGAACGCGAGCGCACGAGTGGGGGAGGGTCAGAGAGACAGGGAGACACAGAATCTGAAGCAGGCTCTGGGCTCTGAGCTGTCAGCACAGAGCCCGACGCGGGGTTCAAACTCATGAACTGAGAGATCATGACCTGAGCTGAAGTCAGATGCTTAACTGACTGAGCCACCCAGGTGCCCCTGGAGGCCCTTATATACCGCTCGAGGAAATGTACACTCCTTCTAAGGGCAAAGTGACATTTTTGGATGGCTTAATGAGGGAGTAACATGAGCAAATTTGTGCTCTAGAAAGATCTCTGAAGTAGAGTGAAAAATGAGTTGGAGGCCTTGAAGTGATTCAGCAAGGAAGACTTAAGTGAGGAGAACTGAAAGTGAGTCAAAAACAATTGATGATAGATTGGATTTTGAGGGTTAAGAACAGGGAAGGGTCAAGGATGGACATGATTTCTGATAGAGGAACTTGGATAAAATAAGCTCATCCAGTGTTTGCAAACTTTATACTTGGTTCCATTCTTTTCATCCATGACAGGGATGATGATAAAACATGATTCGAAAAAAAGAGTCTCTGAAGTGAAGCAAATGTAGAAGTATGGGGTATAAAGTTAGCAGATTTGGATCACATGGGCAAGTCAATTGCCTTTGAGTCTCAGTTTCCTCTTTGGTAAAATGGGAATAATACTATCTATATGACTATACTGTTGTGAGGGTTAATTGAAAGAATTATTAATGTGTATGAAAGCTTTTAGCCAGTGCTTGATATAGAACTGACATTTAGATCCCTATTAATTCATTTGTGTGACAATATAGTCTTTTAAAATATACTGCTAATGTTCATCCGACTTCAGCTCAGGTCGTGATCTTGCAGTTCACTAGGTTGAGCCCTGCATTGGGCCCCATGCTGACAGCTCAGCCCTGGAGCTTGCCTCAGATTCTGTGTCTCCCCCTCTGCCCCTTCCCCACTCACACTGTCTCTCTCTCTCTCTCTCAAAAATAAACATTAAAAAAAAAAACGTTCTAAAGTATATTGTTAATGTTAACATTATATCACAAACACTTATAGAATATCTACAACCTGCAAGGCACTGTAGGGGGTAAACAACATTAAAACCTTATTTTTTTGTTAAGTTTATTTATTTTTTTGAGAGAGAGAGAACATGCGCACCAGGGAGCGCACCTGCGTTAGTGGAAGAGGGGCAGAGACACAGGGACAAAGAATCTTAAGCAGGCTCCACATTGTCAGAACGTTGGGCTCGATCTCTTGGTTCATGAGATCATGACCTGAGCTGAAATCAAGAGTCAAATACTTAACTGGCTGAGCCACCCAGGCATCCAAAGACATTGTTTCTGTTTTTAAGGATTTTGTAGTCTGTTTAGAAAGATAGGATTTATATATATAGAAAGTGTAAAACCAGTAAAATACCTTTTTTGGGGGGGGGGTGTTCATGTAATACTAGAAATAATGAAATAAGATTATAATGAGAGTTGCCAGTTGAATTGATTAGATGTATTTACTTGGAGAAAGAAGTTGTCCCTTTAATCTGGGGTCCTTAATGAAGGCTTCGAGAAGGAGGTTGGATTTCAGCTAGACTTTAAAGATGGGTTGGATTTTGTTGTGCAGATCAGGGGTTGACAATCTACTGTCCAGACTGCTGCCTATTTCAGTATGGACTTATGGGCTAAGGATGGTGTTTTAAATGGTTGGAAAAAAATTTTTGAGAAAGAATATGATTCTTTAATACCTAACATTTATATGAAATTTAAATTCTAACGTCCATAAATAAAATTTTATTAGAACACAGATACACCCAGTCCTTTATATATCATCTGTGCGGCTTTGGAGATACAATGGGGTTAGCTGAGGACTTGTGGCAGAGACCTGATGGCCCACAAGGTGTAAAAACATTTGTTATCTGGCCCTTTATGGAAAGTTTGCTGAAATCTCGTGTAAAGGATGGAGGGAGACATTCTCCAGGCACAGAATGCACAGAGTGAGAATGACTCCTTTGAAAGAAACAGAATGGGTGGTCACAAAGGAAGAGGGAATGTACTGGAGCCTCATGGAAGAAGCCAAGGGAGGGAAGGGCCTGTCTCAAGGGATGCCAAGAGAGTATAGAAAGGCCCCTGAGCAGAGGACATGGAGTTTTGTATTGTTGCCACGCTTATGAGTTTTGAATCCCGTGGGAGGAGTGGAGCAGGAGAGCGGGAGGTGAGGGAGCAGAGGCAGAGCCTCAGAAGTCAGGAGGAATCAGGAAGGTTTGGTAGAGAAATACCTGTGTGGTTCAAGTCTAGTATAGAAGAGAAGAGATCTGTGCATATTTGTGTGCAGAGGGGGAAGAGCGATGTAAGGGGGAGGTTTTAAACAGACTGTGTAGGGAAAAGCTCTTAGAAGCAGTTGAGATGGGGGAAACACTGAGCCAACCTTTTTTATTTTATCCTTTGACAAGCGTAAGTCATCTTGCTGCAGAAAAGGACCATTAGAGTTTTTTCAGCTGCATGTTCCTGTACTCCAAGTTGGGTGACACCCGATGGACCTGGGGAGTCACTGGCTAGAGTTTTTATCTGTTTCAACTTCCCCAAATTATTAGCTGTTGGCCTTGGAAAAGTTGCATAACATCTTTGCTCCATTTGCTTATCTGGGAACAGTGGATAATAATATATTCATCAGAAGATTATTGTGAGAAATAGTGAGATAATTCTGTTGGGAAAATGTCAAAAGCATGATGACTGGCAAATTTGTGCGTTCTCAATAGCAAAAAAATATTAGTACCATCTAAGTTAAACAGTGGTAACTAATAATGAAAGTCACTATGTTAAGGGACATTTGCTTTCTATCCCAGAGACGGCACATATCACACATGTCACCATTTCCCATTCCTGTGACTGCGGTACATTGTTGGTTGATCATAGTGCTCTATCATTGATGCTAGATGTGGCCTCAGAATTTTTTCAGTAAGGTGCTCTAGAAACTACAAACAATTAGTTGGAGTTGGCACGTAACTTGAAACGCGTTTTATATTCTGACCTAATGCATATTTAGTTATCTACAACACATGCATGGAATTCTTCCTGGAATTTTGCCGTTGGGATCAATAGATCTAGACTTGTAGCTTGGACGTTAAAATGTCAATCTCCTGCGTGGGCTCCTACTAGCCAGTAATGTCCTTTATCTTACGAAATAAGGACCATGTTATCATATTTGCCCTCTAGGTAAGGTTTTTAAAAATGTTATCTTTTAAAGGTATCAGTGGCTTGAAATTTCTGAATGAAATTGGAATGAAGAGTAACCTAAAATAATACTTTTCTATTTCCTCCAAACTTCGGGGAACATTTATACCTCATTTGTGAAGACTGAATTCCAAACCATAAAGTTATGGGGCAAGTTTTCCTCTCATTTGAATACATGTGCCATTAATTGAAATCAAACAAGCGCACATGACTGAGGATAGAAATTTATATTCTCTAACCCTCCCGATAAAAGATTTGTGCACAAAGCAGATTGCAATTCCTTGCTTTTCAGATTTTTGTGTCTGTTATGGAAGAATTTTGTTTGTGCTGTGTGCGAAGAAAATGCACGCTACACTGGAGTGTGGTGATAAGATCATGTTTCTATGGTATCGTTTTTTTCCAAGTATTTCAGTATTTTCAGATGTTATCTTCTTAGCTTTCACAGCATGCTAGGAAGAAGGAAAGACATGTTGTTCTCACCTAACAGTGAAATTGATGTAAGCAGTTAGTTACCCTATTGCATAAGTGACTGAGCTGCGGATATGGTATGAAACCAAATTCTTCTATTCATCAGTCTGTTGAGACCCTGCAGCATTTCTGGTGAATCCATTACTCCCATTTTCTTTTTCTTAGTTGATGACTGCAGAGTTGACCCTTGCTTATCTGATCTGGGGAAAAAGGGAAAAACAGGACATAATCTCAAATGGTAGATGATACAAAAATAATTTGGATTTGGCGACAGAATATGTTTTTGTACTTGCATTGGAACCTGGGCGTGTCTGGTGTTCTGGAAATTTATGGCATTCCAATCTGAGTGAATTAACTACCCAAGGAGAGACCCAGCGTGGGGATATTCTCAAGTGCACCTAGTTTGTCTCTTTTCATTCCCAGCCTACCTGTTGTACCCATTTTGCTGTATTCTGGACACACAGCCTCATCTCAGACTGATGCATTGAACCAACTGAAGTAAATCTGCCTTGTCTTTTTATCTAGATCCCATTTTGAGACATTTGTCTCATCCCTTCCCTGGGGTTGGGAGAAAGTGGTATCTTGAATTAGAAATTGTTAATCATTCCTTAAAGTTGTTGTTGTTTTAATGCAAAGGCACTCAGAATGTAGTAAGGAAATTTAAAGTAAGATTCTTGTGAATATGTAACAATAAGAAGAATGTAAGAAAGAAATTAAAGCAGTATGGGTGCCAGATAATGACAAGGGAATGAGAGACCTCATGGGAAAGTGAAAATAAATTTTTACTCTAAATTTTGTGACCGATGAGAGTATTTTCTTTTATGACATTTATTCTCATGTTCATTCAAAAAACAAACATTTCTTAATATCTACTCTGTGCCAGGAACGATTAGCGACTGAATTGATGACAGGAATTGGCTCATAAACAAATACTAGAAGTTGAAAGTTAAAAGAGCTTGATGGTATTTTTGTAAATTCTTTTTTTGATTCATTATTTATTTATCCATAAATTAAATGCATTCATTTATTGAATAAATCTCTAATTGATACATTTATCTTTGATATTAGTTGAAATAAATATTAATATTTAGCATTAATCAATTAATTTATTTGTCCATACAAATATTTAAGTACCCCCACCCCCTCAAATAGTCAATCAGGAAAATCATACCTTCTAGTTCTGGATAATTTTCTTAAATTATTTTGTTGATGACTTAATTCCATCCATTTCCTCTCTTCTTTTGTTCTGGAACTTTATCATTTGGAAAATGAATGTGCTGAACAAATCCTCTGATTTGGACCTAATCTCCCAATTTTCCATCACTGCCTTTGTGCTTTTCTTTAGGGAATATTTTCTCAAGATGACCTTCCAATCTTCTTTTGAGTTTTTTATTTCTGCTCTTTTAGTTTTTAATTTCCAAAGCCTCTTTCTTTATTTCCTGATTTGTTGTTGCTGTTAATTTACCTCTGTTAGGATGTTAATGGTGCTTTTTGGTAACATTTCTTCTCATTGCATTCTTTTTCCCACACTATCTTTATTTAAAAATTTTTTTTTTTTTTTAAATTTTAGTGAGGCGGGGGAGAGCCTGTGAGGGGGGGAGAGGAGCAGAGGAAGAGAGAGGGGGGATCCTAAACATGCTCCACTCTCAGTGCAGAGTCTGATGCAGGGCTCAGTCCCCCAACCCTGGGATGATGACCTGAGCTGAAAGCAAGAGTTGGAAACTCAACCACTGAACCACACAGGCGCCCCCACTTTTTTTTTTAACGTTTATTTTTTTAAATTACTTGTCTTGAGAGAGAGAGTAGGGGAGGGGCAGAGAGACTGGGAGAGAGAATCCCAAGCAGGCTCCATGCAGTCAGCACAGAGCTCAGTGTGGGGCTCAATTTCACAAACTGTGAGATCATGACCTGAGGAAATCAAGAGTCGGATGCTTAACCCACTGAGCCACCCAGGCTCAGTTTCCACACTGTCTTTTGCATTAGATGCCTTCTCAAATGTCTGGTGATCCTTGGTTGTGTGTCCATATTTAAAAGTAGGGCCCTAAAAACCATTTGGAGTCTCTTGGCATGGAGGTAGGCTTTTCCCACTGTCTGCTTCGCTGGACATTTTATTGGAGAACCCATAGTGTCAGAATCTTCAATTCTTTTACCTAAGCCTGGTTATATTCTCCCAAACAAATCAGTGCTGATCTCTTTCCTGAGGAATATAATTCTGGCTATCAGCATTTTAGGAGTTGGTGGAAGGAGGCTCAGGGTTTCAGCGTTCATTTTGTACACTTTCACTTAATCCCTTTGTTTTCAGAATGGTCCCAGTGCTCTTGACTTAGCTTGGTGCCCTTTGATCCATAGACTTTCTCTACTGTCTCCAGAGAGTAAGCCTTCAGTTTTCTCTTGGAGTAGGGTAGGAATATGGGAATTTTAATTGCTTTTTAATCATACTTCCAACGAGTCCTCTTGGCTTTTAGTGCTACTTTCATCCCTGGTTTAATATTACTCAGTGTTGCCCATTTCCAAAATTTTGGGGGTTCTGTAGTATAATCTCATTAATCCTTGGCTTCCCCACTGTTTGCTTTCTGAGATCTTCTAAGTCATTTACCACTAACCTTTCTGCTCTTCAGTTTCTAAAATTTAGTAGCTGTCATCATATCTCTCATTTTCATTGTCCTTTTGAGATTATGTCTTAACAAATCCCTTTACTATTGTTTTGGTTGAGTTTGAAAGATGGTGGAGCCATATCTCTACCTCTAAATGGATTTTTAAAATTAAGAACTTTTATTAAATACTCCTCTGCATCATGTGGTCCTGCATGTGGAGTGCAGAAGGAAGATATGGCAGTGAAGTTATTGACAGACGTTGTCCATGTTCAGAGTACCATATTAAAACTGGTAGCTGTGGACTAAGCAGGTATTGTCTGGCCTACACAGCATTTAAAATTTTTAATGAGAGCCTTATTCTATAAATTTATTTATTTATTTATTTATTTATTTATTTATTTATTTATTTTTTAAACCTGCATGTCCAGCTTCTTTTTAAAATCAGGCAATCTGTCAATACTGGGTCTGTGTTACTATATGCAGCAATTGGCTGGAAACTGAGAAGATAAAGCATTCCATGTTTGGGCAAGTCCCTTCTATTTCTGACTCCCACCCAGCTTGCTTTGCATTTGCATTACCTGCCTGGCCCTTGTGGGCAATCCAGACCTGGAGGATAGGAGCACAGTGGACATCATCTTCCTTGGAGGCAAACAGCCAAAAGATAGGGCAACACTGAAAACCAGCAAAGGCAGCAATGAAAGGGATCCCAGTCCTGTTAGCCTCCACTTTGTCTTAGAGGAATCGTCCAATGGCCTGACACTTTGGTGGATATGGGATCAGAGCAAGGGAGTGGCTCATGTGAACCAAAAGAATAGTGCACTCCTTGAGAGAAACTCATGTGTTTATCTTCCAGGAGGACTCCATATTTATGTTGTCTTGCCAGGGACCAGCTGAAGTATAGCTCTCTGATTAAACTCTCTTCTGATAAACATAGTATTTCTCTAGATATATGATATCTAAGCTTATGGTCAAGTCTTGTTCTGGCCTTAAAGCAATTTTACTCTCTTAGATCATGACACTAGTGATAAGAATAATAACAACAACTGCAACAACAAATCTTTACTGGACACTTACTGGTGCCATCAACTGCCATATATATTTTATCAAGGAATCCCCACTAATATGAAAAATAAGTGCTATCTCTTCCCATTTGAGACTTAAGAAGCTGAGAGTTGAGTAGTTTATCCAAGGTCACGTGATAGCGAGCGAGAGTTAGAATTTGAACCCAGGTCTGTATGATTCCAAAGCCAACAATTAATACCAGGATTCTGAATTGGTATGTCTACTTTTATCCTGAATTGTCAGGACTCTTGGTTGTGCTGATAAAAGCCCATTTTAGCTTAAACAATAAAAGGAAAGGTACTGAAAAATGTAACCATCTGGAAGGGCAAGGGTCTCACCCCTCCTTAGTGATGTCCAAAGAGGAGACCACAATAATGTCAGGTCTCTCTATTTGCCTGTCTTATCTCTGTTTCCCTCTGAAGCCAGCTCCATTTTCTTCCATGGGAGCCTGGCCCTCTCCATGATGGAGGGGGTGGGGGAAATGTGGACATGCCCATAGGCAATCTTTAATTTAGTGACTTGAGAAACAAGCAATTCCTCACTTGGTATCCCCAGTAAAGAAATCCTGGGAAGACTTACAGTAGTTCTGTTTCATTCATGTGCCCGTCCTTGGCCAGTTGCTGTGTCAGGAGGAGATAAGACTCCAAACTGAGTTGTGGAAAAGCCCTTTGTAAGGTTGGTAGTATCTGTTAACATAAGGAGGACAAGGAAAGAGGGATGGATACACAAAATAATAGCTACTCTGCCTCCTTTTGTGTTGATTTTTAAATACGGGATCTTGTTTTACAATAAATTTATTTCTTTTATCAGGAAAAAGTAAAAAAACCACAAGGCAAAAAATATTTCAGTATTCACAGGATAATCTTAATGTTCTTGTTCAAAATTCTTAGAGAATACCTCACTGCTGCTGCCTCCATGTACCATTTTAGCGCCTTTATAGAAACTGATAGACTGGGTTCACTAGGTTACAAATTACTGTTATCAGTTACATACACTTGCACCCGAAAGGGGAGAAGTCTTGATTTGGGTATTTCCAAGAATGCCAAGTTTATTTAAAAAAAATTTTTTTTCAAGATTTTATTTTTAAGTAATCTGTGCACCCAATATGGAGCTTGAACTCACAATCCTGAGATCAAGAGTCACATGCTGCACCAACTGAGCCAGCCAGGTTCCCCAAAAGTAAGCCAAGTTTTACACAACGAAAAGGATGAGTGGATTTAGTGGACTGATGAGCTAAGAGGGAACCACCAAGGAATGATCACCTGGGGGGAAATCTCATCTTTTTGATGTGTGGCAGAAAGATTCCCAGAGGCTATCGAATGATAGTGTTTTTGGAAGGATGAGAGAGGAAGCCTGTGAGTTAGAACAAAATTCCAGGGAAGTTTGGGCTACTTGAAAGAGACTTAAAAATAGAAGAAATGAGGGGTGCCTGGGTGGCTCAGTTGGTTAAGTGTCTGACTTTCGGCTCAGGTCATGATCTCACGGTTCATGGGTTCGAGTCCCACAAAGAGCTCTCTGCACTGGTGGTGCAGACCCTGCTTGGGATTCTCTCTCTCTGCCCCTCCCTCGTGCTCTCCCATGCTCTTTCTCAAAATAAATAAATCAACTTAAAAAAAAAAAAGAAGTTAAAAGACTGCACATTGCTGTCTATGCCTCCTCCATTGGCACATAGTCCCATGTTGCCTTATTTTGCAACTTCACGTCCATTTAATCTCTCTATATAAGACTGAGAACAGAGATCGGGTATCATACTACTTGTGTTTTCTCCAGAGCACCTAGCATAGTTCTTTGTACAAAATGGGCACTTAATAAGTATTTGTCGACTTGAAATATTAAGGTACATTTTTTCTTTCCCACTAGTCTTATCTCTGCCTGAGTAAATGAATTTGATATGTGAAAGCAGTTGAGATTAAGCAGGTAAAGTGGAAGAATAAACAGGAGGCAGAGGAGATTTTAATGAAGTTTATGATCTTAAAGAAAAATCATCACTCCCTATTAAATCTATTTTTTAAGCTTTTAAAATATTCACATCCTCCCTCTCATCCTCTTAACAGTTTGATGTATATTTGAGTAGTAAAAGGCACACAGATGCTAAAAAGTAGAATAATTATTTTTAAAATATTTGACAGCAACAAAAACAGTTGTTTTAGCCAAAAAGTGCTTGTGATTTTTCCCCCCAAAAGGCTTCAAAGCAAACTCATTGAATTTTAGTGTATATCACCTATTTGACTCCAAGTTGACTTTGGATGGAAAAATTCTCATTTCTTAAAAAAAAAAAAAAAATCAATGGTAAATAAGATACTTAGACCAAGTTGGTTGGCATAAATAGTAACGTATATAGTTCTAGATCTAAGCTTCCATAAATATCAGAGTTTAGAGTTAAAAATTACCAAAATATGCAATAGTAAAAAAAAGGAAAAGGACGAAACACTCAAAGCGTGCTTCAGTGGGAACATTTCCCATAAAACAAGCTTTGCTATTTTTATTGCAGAATTAGAGAAGTCAACTTAAAGCATATTTAAGTCAACAGAAACCGTTCTAGGTAAATGAATTTAATCTTCATGGTCACTGACACACAATATAATCTTGTTTCTCTCAGGATTTTATTCTTTAAGTAACTAAGTGACTCATAAGCTCAGAAAATATTTTCTGGTACAGGTAAGTCTGAGCTTAGCATGAAATATTCTGAATATTTCTTCTCCTCTTCAGATGAGTATTTCAAAAATAACAGCTCCTTCCTGGAAGGTGCAATTGGCTTTTGGTTAGGAATGTCTAAAAATGATTGTCCTTTTGTGGAATGTATTTTAGGACAAACTAGAATATACTTTTCCTTTCTCCATCTATCAAAATCCTACCAATAGTTTAGGGTTTAGTTCAAATGCCACCTCTTTTACACAACTTTGCTTTATTTTTAGGCAGAATTGCACCCATTGCACCTTTTTGAGGAAGAGAGGTAACATCTCAAAATATTTATTTCAATTTGCCAAGTCTCATAGTTGATGTGTGTATTTGGTTTTGCCCCATAGAAACTAAGTTATTCAGCTTTGTCTCTCTCTTTGTACCTTGACATAGTGTTTTACAAGTGATAAGTGAGCAGTAAGCAAATATATTTTACATTTGGGGCACCTGGGTGGCTCAGTTGGCTAAGTATCTGACTCTTGATTTCAGCTCAGGTCATGATCTCACAGTTGTGAGACTGAGCCCAGGGTCGGGTTCCCAGCTGGGCATGGAACCTCCTTGGGATTCTCTCTCTTCCTCTCCCTCTGCCTCTCCCCACTCCTCTCTCTCTCTCTCAAAAAAATATGTTTTATTTTTATTTATTTACTTTTTAAATGTTTATTTACTTTTCAGAGAGAGAGAGAGAGAGCTCAAGAGGGGAAGGGCCAGAGAGAGAGGGAGACACAGAATCCAAAGCAGGCTCCAGGCTCCGAGCTGTCAGCACAGAGCCCGATGCAGGGCTCGAACTCACAAACGGTGAGATCATGACCTGAGCCGAAGTCAGATGCTTAACCGACTAAGCCACCCAGGCACCCCAAAATATATTTTATTTTTAAATATTCAACGGTTTGAATGAAAATAATATATAATAATGGTTTTAAAAAGCCCATAAAGGATTTATAATGAAAAAAGCAATAGGCCCTTCTCCACCTTTACCGCTGAACTTGCTTACCAGAGGAAAGCACATTTAATTTGTAATTGTTTTTGATTTAAGTTCTTCTAATGGTTACCTTCATTTCATTAAATAATATACTTAGCTCCCTATTTCCTTTTTATTTTAGACATTTTCTGCTAATTTTCTGTTATGGGAAGTGCCTGTTAGGGGAGATGAGGATATTTTAAACTTACATCTTTATTTACCTTTATCTCATGTTGAAGTTGCTTTTCTTTCTCAAAGATGGCATCCAGTCCCTGGAATAGAGGAAATATTTTGGGATACCTTCCAGGAGCCTCTGGCCTCTTGCTGTAGTGTGGATGGTTGTTCCCCATAAGGCTGTTACACAGCTGGCATTTGGGACTTCTTTCTTTTGTTTCCTACTTGGTTGAATTTACTGTTGTCTAAATCTCTTATCTTCTTACTTTTTGTTTTTTTTACCCACATTTTGTGGGAGTGCATCTTTAGGAAACTTCCTATTATAGGACATATGGGAGGGAAATGTTCTTAGCCTTCCTTGATTTTCATTTGATTTATAGTCTGGTTTTGATAAAAGATTCTGTATTGAAAATCATCTCCCCCCCTCCCCCCTTCCCCCTCCCGCCACCCCCGCCCCCGCCCCAGCACTGAAAGCAATGTCCGAAGCCTTTTGGTGTCCAGAGCTCCCGATGAGACATCCTTTACCAGTATGAGTCTCATTCCTTTGTAGAGGAGAATCTGTAAGATGTTAGAATCTTTCCATTCTCCTTGGGGTTTGGAAACTTCCCAGTGACATATTTAGGTGAGGGCGTTTTTTTTGTTCTTCAGCTTGGAGATAGTCTCTGGATTATATGCTTGATGATTTTATATCTTTATCTCTATGTCTATCTTTATTGAAATACAATTCACATACCGTACAATTCACCCAGTTGAAGTGAACAGTTCAGTAGCTTTTAGTATATTCACAGAGTTGTGCAACCATCACAACTATGGAACTTTAGAAGGTTTTCATCACCCCAAAAGGAATCCTGTACTCATTAGCAGTCACTCCTCATTTCCCTCTCTCTCCAGTTCCTGGAATATACTAATCTGCTTTCTGTCTCTATGGATTTACCTGTTCTGAAATTTTTATGTAAATGGAGTCACACACTATGTGGCCTTTTGTGTTTGGCTTCTTTTATCTAGAATAGTGTTTTCGAGATTTATCTGCATTGTAACATGTATCAGTACTTTGTCTCTATTATGGTTGAGTAATATTCCATTGTACAGACATATCACATTTTGTTTATCCGTTCATCAGGTGATAGACATTTGGGTTGTCTCCACTATTTTTTAATATTAACTTTGCTATGAACTTTCATATCCAAATTTTAGTGTGAACGCATGTTTTCATTTCTCTTGGATATATATCTATGAGTGGAATTGTTGGGTCATATGATTGGTGGTTATATTTTGATTTCTTAGACCTTGCTTATATTTTCTTACTTTGCACTTTCCATAGTACCCCATTGTTATTTTATGATTTTAATATATACTTCCACCTCTCTGAGAAAATCAATTAGCTGCATTGGTTACCTTTGCTATGCCTACAATCTCCCATAAATTTGTTCGACTTATTTGTTGATGCTCTCTCTCTTAACCCCCAATTCTTTTTGCGGTTTTAGGTTTTAAATCTGTATAGCCGTTTAGCAAAATGTTACTGTGGTATTGTTAATCCACTGTCTTGAATTCAAATCAGTGAATATTTGCTTAAATGGTTACTCAGCTGCCCCTGAAAGTGGTGGTTAGTAGATTCTTTACATATGGTCTATTTGCTTACCTTCATGTGATAGCCATGGAGTACTTCATAAAAATCTGAACTGTGGAAAACTGACAGAGAGAATACTATTATAGCAATACATTTGGCCCTAACATCTAAGAGGTTATGACCATGATTTAGACTTTTTCTTACATAGAAAAGAGTGGAATTAAAACATTACTGATACATTTTTATTTGCAGAGAGTTTGCTATTGATTTACTTTATGACCAAAGACAAGTTACTTCTCTTTTTTTCCTCATCTACCAAATAGAATTTATGATCTCTTCAGAGTGTTATGCCGTGAACTCACTGACTACTGAGACATATTAAATGAAACAAGTTTCCAATGTTTAAACAAATCATCTCAAATAGTATCAAGTTGGACTCCATTTTCATTTAGAGAAGGATGCCAGTCTGCCCCCTGGTCAGGCAGGCTCAACCCTCTATCTTTTCCTGGGAGAATGTGTAACTCTTAGGAAATGAGTAGATGGTCAAGTGGTAATTCATTACTGGTCTCCAAAAACAGAAGGAATTGCATTGCCTTCAAGTTTGTCCACTGATTCTTTTATGAGGAGTTTCATGGCCAGAGTTACTGGTCAGGAGCATTGAAGCTCCACTCAGTAACTCCCAGCTCTTCCATTTTTGAGAAAGATTTCCTTCTGAGCATGTAGGTCCAGGCTATTTGGTGGCTGGATGGCCAATACTTGCTTAATACTCTGGTGGGATGTGGATACTGAGAATTTTGCAGTGAATGGGTAAATGAGACTGACAAATGCTAGGTGATTTCTTCCTTTCCAAGGTTGAGCTCGTTTTCTGCAGGGAAACTACATGTTTGTATGTGTGATCTTGAGAGGGCTTTCATTATTCATCTTGATTTCCTCATTGGCAAATAGGGATCCTATGATGGTTTGATCATATAACCACTGTGGTCTGATCACAAGGAACCTCAGGAAATGAATGCTCCATATGGCCTCATTTGTCAGTACTCCTATATTCATGGATGCAACACACACATGCGCGTGCACAGACACAGACACACATATAGCATGAGGCTTTATTCCTTTGCCAGCCTTAGCATCTATCATTGCATTCCAGATCCTATATGATTTAAATTGATAATGAGTTACAGGCTTAAAATTATATGCTATGGGATGACTCATTATGCATAGACATACTTCTATCTTCCAAGTGGGCTTCTTTTAATTAAAGGACTAGGAAACTTGTAGAATATGGATCTGTTAAATTGTGGGAGAATTATCTTTTCCTCGGTAAGCCCTGAGTTGTGTTGCACTTGTTGTGGTTTCCTCCAATGAATCTCATTTCCTTTTTTTCTAGTTGCTAGTTGGTTTTGGTTTGATGTTGCTGGTATTGAAAACTTAAACAATCTTAAGCTACATTGACTTCCAGAAGGGCACGTCTGAGTTAGGATTTCCACAGATGCATTTCCATCCAGGGCTTTCAGAGGGATGTAAACCTTGCGTGTGATATCTGAAGCTTCAAGTGTGTCCTAGAGACTGAATTCCTTGGCCATCTTTCTTCTCTGATTTTTTCTATTTCTCTCACTGCTCTCTTTATTCTCTCCTCTTTCTTCTCTTTCACACTGCTGCCATGGTGGCTTTTAAATGTATTTAAACCTCAAGAAATGTATTTAAACCACTTTGTAGTTCGTAGGGCTAATGCCCTGTATGTGAACTGAGACCAGGTCATCACTGCTTTAAAACTTGTATGGTTTTCTATGGTAAAGGTATATTCTGTGTTGAATAAAGAGTCCCACTGCATGATGTCTAAGAACCATCACACCTAAGGGGTCCCGGGGTTGTGAAAAATGAAGTGATTGATCATATGAACTGGTGAGGAAAAAAGATAGCAAAAAGTCTTAAATTATGTATTTGTTCATGAAAAGGCTCAGAGCTCTGAGCCACATTCGGCCCCTTAATTCCACACATATGCCTCTCATTGAAGCTAACAGCTACTGAGGTATCTCGATTGAAGTCTTTGGAGAACATACAGAATGTGTTGATAGTTCGTATTATATCACACTGTAACTTGGGCGCTTGGCAGGAAAGCATACTTCTCTCTTTAGAAAAAAATTAATATTTGCTTGATTCCCTGATAAAAGGAATACTACAAAAGAATATTGCAAAACCTTGAAGGTTTGGCAGGGTTTCCCATGTGGGTGGAAAAATGTTGTTCTGAAGCCAAATTGGAATTGCTCATGAAAATATAACATAAAAATATGTAAAAAAGAAAGAACCGCAACCATGGAAAAAATACATATGTAAACGTATGAAACAACAAAGCTTATGGACTAATGCTGTGACCAGCATGATTATAAAAACACAATGATATAATTGTAATGTATGAAATGGCAAATCTCTGATATTAAAGATAATTGGAATCTCTTTACTATGCTAATTTTAACTCTTATCAGATTTCCGCTGTGTTTGGACCTATGTCTATTGGGTGTTGATATGTTTATATCTTGCTTCTACCCCCATCCACCTCTACCTTTGTTATATACCATTGCACTCTTGCATCTTAGAAGGGAAGGCTACTTAAAATGGTAAGGCCTGTTTGGTTTGTCTTTATTCTTTCTGGGTTTATAAAACATTTAAGCATTCATTGGAATGTCCCAAGTCTAGGGGCAAAGTTTTTCCATCTTCAGCTTTACTCTTTGAACTCCTAATGTAACTGATTTCTGTATGCCCCCCTTTTACCCACCCATAACCTCTTACAAAAGCTTCAGCATACTAATGCCTTTTCTCTTGTGCCACATGATAAATATGTGGGACAAGGGAGGGTGAACAGGGCTATAAAAGACTAGCTGGTTGGACAAAAGATTTAGTGTTTTCAATTAATTATTTTATTTATTTTTTATTTATTTATTTTTTTGTGTGTTTTAGTTGAGAGAGCATCTATTGAAGTATTTTTCCTAAACATCATTCCAGAGATATTTATCAGTCTTTCCATCTACGACTATCTGTTCTTTCTATAGAAAACAAATAGACGGGATGTGGTTTCAGGAATTCCCTGTGAAAAAAAAGATGGCTAATGTAAATTATCATATTTGTCCTATCTCATAGATCCTGGGACTGTGCATATTAATGGTACTTCTTTGTTAGATGGCATATAGTCAATTTCCCCTAAATTAGAGAAACTATTTTCTTGCTAAATGATGGAATGGAAAGAGAATACTTCACAGAGCAGGTTGGGGATTGTTCCAGACAAAGGGTATACTATAAGTTAACAGAAGGAGTGGGAGAAACAGATAATGAACTTTCCTGAATAGTAGTTAGTGAGTAATCAGTGAAGCATTTATTGAATCCTTCCTGCATTCCCAAACGTGACATAGGCAGTATGAGAATCAATGGTGTTTCTGATGTGATATTTTGCCTTAAAGGAGCTTATGATCTGGTTAAGTAATATATTATTTGACTTATTACATGAAAGCACTACTTTCTTTAGAAGTGTCTGCACAAATGCATAAAGCATTCAGGTAAGAGAGATATTAGTGATGCACACAGAAGCTGGAACAAGATGAAGAAAGCTTCCAGATGGTCACTGAAGACACTTAGGTGGGCTCTTAGACTCCTAGCCCCAAGAGATGAGCTCGAGTGCTCACATTTGAAATATGTTGAGGAGACGAGCATCGATGTATAGTGATATTTATGGAAAATGAGCCTGGAGACCCTGATCACTGAAGGCAGATGAGTTTAACTTGATGAAAAGGGAAACCTTAGTGGGTTCCTAGTGAGAGTGGTGTTCCAGGAAGATAAATCTGTCAGCAGGGGATAGAATGGAATGGAATAGGGAGATATTGGAGGCTGATGGACTTGATAGAAATCTTAACAAAAAAATTATCAACGTGAAGTTCACATAGTGTAAAATTAACTATTTTAAAGTGAACAATTCAGTGGCATTTAGTACATTCACAGTATTGTACAACTATCTCTAGTTCCAAAACATTTCTATAATTCCAAAGTAAAAGCCCTTATCTACTTGTTAAAATATTTTTTTTTAACATTTATTCATTTTTGAGAATGAGAGAAACAGAGCCTGAGTGGGGGAGGGGCAGAGAGAGAGGGAGACACAGAATCAGAAAACAGGCTCCAGGCTCTGAGCTGTCAGCATAGAGCCCAACGTGGGACTTGAACTCACGGACCACGAGATCATGACCTGAGCTAAAGTCGGACGCTCGACCGACTGAGCCACCAGGTGCCCCTAAAGGCCCTTATCTATTAAAAGCAGTTTCTCCCCTTTTTCTAGATTCTGATGACTACCAGCCTGTATTCTATGTCTATGGATTTATTGATTCTAGATAGTTCATAAAATGGAATCATATCATTTGTGACATAATGTGTCTGGCTTCTTTCATCCACCTTGTTGCATATATGGGTACTTCATTCCTTTTCATAATAATATTCTGGAAGTCTATTCTGACTAGTGTTGGAGGAAGACGGCTCTTGAAAATATGTTTTGAAACTATAATTCCCTTTGTCTACATCAAAGAATATATGTTTTCTGGGAGAATGGAGATATCACCTTACTGACAGAAATAAAATAGTTGAAGGGAGATTACTTTTAGGGAGTGAGACCTGGAATTTAGAATAAGAGTGAAATTAGTAAGTAGAGGTAGCCCGCCAAGATCTGAAAATTCAAGAGAGAGTTGAGAGTTAGAGTAAAACATTTCATAATCATTTTTAAGTTTAAACTGATAGCGCTAATTTAGAAAATAGCCCGGGAATAGGAATTGAATAGTCCACAGATCATTAAGGATAAAGTTTATTTTGGCCAAGTGTTTTGTTCTGCCTGTAATGGGACAGAGTTGAGAGCTGGACATAGAATTTGTGGAGACAAGGAGACATGCTGAAGAAGTACTGCTCAGGCTTGCACCAGCTAGCATGGTGGTGGGAATACATGATAACAAGAAGCTTATGGTGTCTCATTTCTGTTAGATGCCCAGCCCACAGAGACCAGAAAGTTCAGTGGAGTGCCAGAAAGACCATGAGAGCTTAAATCAAATAGACTAGGGTTCAGATTTGGGCTCTGGGTTATTACCTGAATGCACTTAGACACAACATTTAACTTTTTGGAGCTGAGGGAAGGTTTAATGAGATAACATTGGTGAAGGTGACAGGTACGTAGTACTCTGGTGGGAAATTATGTATATAAATATATATTTGGAGGGGCAGGGTAGGCAGAGAAGAATGCACAAAAATCCAGGTAGAGCTCATGTCTTGGGGAAGGTGAATTGCTGAATTCTAAAAAAATGAACATAGAGGTATCTATCTACCTACCTACCTATCTATCTATCTCTCTGTCTGTCTGTCTATCTATCATCTATTTTTATGCACTTACTTATTTTTTCTTCATATTATTCCAGAAAGGCTTTATGAAGATAGTTTGCAAAGATGCATATCATGAAAAAGTGGTGTATAAGGCTAGTTTATGAAGGCACATATATTACAAGATCAAAATAGGTGACAATTTAGGTTTAAGAAAAATGAGTCAAAGGGAAAATAAGAAAATAGGAAAGGAGAAGCCTCAAGAGGGGTTAGAACATAAATCAAGTACTATGAATTTTTTATCCTTGCTAGAGACTGCCTGTAAATTGGCTTGAACTTTTAGATATTGTTGTTTTATTTTATATAGAGACATCTAAGAGGAAATATCCTGCCAGCCAGAGTCTGAGAAAGGGTAGCTGGCAAGGAGGCTGACATTGTAGTTAACTGCAGATATTGAATGGTTTTCTTCGGATGGATATTCCACTTTATTGCCGCAAGCACATCTTGCTGTCATGTCTCTTACCGGCTTATGTAAAACTTTGCTTCACTTGTTTTCCAGGAGCATGCTCATAGAGGTAAAGATTTTGTGAACCTTTTATGCTGTTCCTCTATTACTTTGCATCTCACTAGGTGGTTTTTTGGAAACCTACATATTGAACCTGTCTGAAGGAGCCCTGGAGAAAAAGTAGGTGTGCTTGGTGGTAAAGGACAGTGGAGATTGGGTTGTTCATTCCCAGGATGGACTGGTTGCAGAGAGAAGTTGAATAGGAGGGCCTCAGAAAGAAGAGATTGGATATCTCAGCCCCTTTCAGGATTGGATCTTCAGTTTGGCCTGAGTATTTTGTTTGAACAAAATTGCCAGGATATTAGACATATCCGCATTTAAATATAAACATGCTTCACAAATACATTTATTTTATTTTTTAATATGAAATTTATTGTCAAATTGTTTCCATACAACACCCAGTGCTCATCCCAACAGGTGCCCTCAATGCCCATCACCCACTTTCCCCTCCCTCCCATCCCCTATCAACCCTCAGTTTATTCTCAGTTTTTAAGTCTCTTATGGTTTGGCTCTCTCCCTCTCTAACTTTTTTTTTTTCTCCTTCCTCTCCCCCCATGGTCTTCTGTTAAGTTTCTCAAGATCCACATAGGAGTGAAAACATATGGTATCTGTCTTTCTCTGTGTGACTTATTTCACTTAGCATAACACTCTCCTGTTCCATCCATGTTGCTACAAAAGGCCATATTTCATTCTTTCTCATTGCCACGTAGGATTCCATTGTGTATATAAACCACAATTTCTTTATCCATTCACAAATACATTTCTAAGTCAACTCTACATAATGTTTTGATTATTTGATCAGTCAGTCACCCACATCTTAGTTCTATTTCTATTAGCAGTGGATGATGGTCAGCATTAACTAACAAAAAGCCCTATGTTTGTATAACTTTAAACATTTTAGTCTTAGGGCGTCTGGGTTGCTGAGGTGGTTGCATCTGACTCTTGGTTTCTGCTCAGGTCAAGAACTCATGGCTTCGTAGGTTCAAGCCCCACATTGGACTCTGCACTGACTCTGTAGTATGGAGTCTACTCGGGTTTCTCTCTCTACTTCACTCTCCGCCCCTCCCCCACTCATGTTGTCTCTGTCTCTCTTAAATAAATAAACTTAAAAAAAGCATTTTAAAGTCTTTCACAGTACCTGCTACAGTCTGAATTTGCCCCCCATCCCCACCTTCATATATTAAAGTCTAACCCCTAAGGTGCTGGTACTAGGAAGTGGGACCTTTGGGAGATGATTAGGTCACGAGGACAAAGCCCTTACTCGTGGGCCCTTTAGTGCCCTTCTAAAAGAGACCCTGCAGAGTTTCTTCACCCACTTCTGCTATATGAGGATACCCACAGATTTGTGACCTGGAAGAAGGCTCTCTCAACCAGGCTGGTTGGCACCCTGATCTTGGACTTCCAGCCTCCAAAACTGTGAGACATAAATTTCTGTTGTTTCTAAGCCACCCAGTACCTATACTCTACATTTATAATTCTCACAAAAATACTCTGAACAAAGGAGAGCTGATACTATGATCATTCTCATTTCGTGAATGAAGAAACATCTTCAGAATGTTTAATTTTAGTCCTAAATTCAGGTTGCTGGTGAGTTGCCAACATAGAGTGAGGTCTTTGTGCTCTGCTTTTCCTATGGGAACTATAGAAACCTATGGGATCCTGGAACAGAAACAAAACATTGTTTTAAAAATTGGTGAAATCTGAATTCAATCTGTAGTTTAGTTTGTAGTAATATACCAATGTTGGTTCTTAGTTTTAACACTTGTACCGTGGTCATGACTCTAAAAACAAAGGAGGACAATCTGAGCAATTCCTATTTTAGGTAATACAGGGTAGTATTCCTGGGTAGTACAGGAGGCATAAATAAGAATTTTAGAAAAAAAAATACTGAATAAGTGGTCAGAGAATTGTGGGGGGAAAAATAGAAATAATACCACCAAAAAGCATTAAGGTTAGAAAGAACTGAAGAAAAGGCAGTAGTGTTAGATGTGATACCCCGTTGCCCATGTATCTAGCTAAACTCATCTCTTGCTTCCCACACCTGCTGTGCGTTTGGGGTTCCTTTGCTATATGAATGGCATTACCATCCCCAAGTTGCTAAGCCAGAACCCAAAGACTCTTCTCTTTTCCTGAGCCCTTTATTCAGCCAGTCACTGCAGCCCATAGACTCCATTTACAGAATTTGTTCCATTTTTTCATTACCAAGTTCAGGCCTCCTGCATCTCCCTTATCTGAACTGTTTTCTGCTCTAGTCTCTTGCCTGGTACCCCTGTTTCCCCTCTTGTCCTCCTCCTTCCCCTTCTCTAGGATTTGTTTTCCTTCTCTCTTTTTTTAAATTTACCTTTTCTTACTTTTAGAACTTTTAAAGATAGAGAAAAATCCAACAGAAGAGAATAACAGTCGTCCATATTCTAATCACCCAGAATTAATCACTGTTGACATATTATTTATATGCTGCCAGTTTTTCTTTTGAAAGAAAAATCACTCTTTTGTTTTCTAAAAGTAAAATGACCTGCATTCCATATAAAGCATTGAAACAAGATAAAAGCATGACAAAGATGAAAGTTTAGAAATCAACTCCAGTCTCATTTGGCAGAAATTATCATCACTAGATTAAGAAGCAACATTCTTGTTTTGTCTCAGTACATAGGGTGATCTTTCTATTTTTTTTTTAATGTTTATTTATTTTTGGGAGAGAGAGAGAGAGAAAGAGAGACAAAGAGAGACAGCACAAGCAGGGGAAGGGTAGAAAGACAGGAAGACAGAGAATCCAAAGCAGGCTCCAGGCTTCGAGCTATCAGCACAGAGCCTGACATGGGGCTCAAACCCACGAACCGTGACATCATGACCTGAGCTGAAGTTGGACGCTTAACTGACTGAGCCACCCAGGTGCCCCTAGAGTGATCTTTCTAAATGAAAACTGAGCCTGTCTTTTCCCCATTCTTAACATCCTTTAATGGTCCCGTATAACCATGAGGAAAACATCATGCAAACTCAAGTTGAGAGACAGTCTACAAAACATCTGACCACTCCTCCTCAAAACTGTCAAGGTCATTAAGAACAATAAAAAATTGAAAACTTCCCAGCCAAAAGGTGCCTAAGGAGATGAGATTACAAAAACAATAATTTCCTATCCTGGACGAGATCTTGGAACAGAAGAAGGACGTTAGTGTAAAACCAGGGTAGTAATGTACCAATGTTGGTTTCTTAGTTTTGACAAAAGTACCATGATTATGTAACATGTTAGTGTCAGTGAAAACTGGGTCAGGGATACACAGGAACTCTCTGTGCTACCTTTGTAACTTTTATGTAAATCTAAAATTACTCTAAAACTTTTAAAAAATGTTTGTTTATTTATTTTGTGAGAGAGTCCTACAGCCCTAACAGTAGGGAGCCCCCACACAGAGCCTGGTCCCACAAACCATGAGACCGTGACCTGAGCTGAAATCGACTCAGAAGCTTAACTGACTAAACCACCCAGGAGCCCCAAAAATTACTTCAAAATTTAAAAAATTATATAAAAAATCAAGTTATACAGTAAAAGAAAACATTTGGTGGCATCTCTTAGCTTTTAAGAGAAACTTAACAGAACAAGCCTTTCATGGATTGGGACCTGCCTTCTCTCTAACTCCATTGCCCAAAAATCTGCCCACACCATTATACACTGGGGTCATGTGGGACCACATGATGATGCTGTGCACTCCCTTGCAAACACACTTCTCCTCCTGTGTGCGTGTGTGCGTGTGACCTCCTAATTTTTTTGCTTCCTATATATTTTTTTTCAATTCTGGCTACTTTCTTCTCATGCCACCACCTTCATGGAAGCCACCATCACATCCTACTGATATAACTAAATTAGGTTTTCAAGTAGTTTCCTGATACTCACTCTGGTTCCCATCCAGTGCATTGTCTACCTAGCAGCAACAGTGATCTCTTAAAATATATTCTTCTTAAAACATTTCACTGGGTTCCCTTTGCTCTTAGAATAAAAATCCAAAAAGCTCTGCAGCCTCATTGCCATGACTTCAGGGGTAACATTTCTATAACAGACTCAGTGGTGGGGTGCAGTGGTCAGAGAAGGGGTTTACTTCTCCAAAGCTATACTTCTTTTTGGCATACACTTGTCCCATCTCCTTATCTAAGCCCTACTAATTATTCAGGAATCATTTCATAAAAACTTTCCCTGATATTTCCACCCCTTCCCTGTCACCTCACACACATACTACTGGTTTCAGTCTTGTCTGGGAGGAGAGGCTACTATCTTCTCTCATGGTTCAGAGCCTGAGTTTGAATTTGCCTGTGTCTCTTAACAGTTACGCGATCATGAGCAAGCAACTTGGCCTCTCTGAGTCAGCTTCCTCATCAGTTGTTCTGAGAAATAGTTATAATAAGTAAAGCACTTAGAACATCACCTGGCAACAGAGTGGGATTCAGAAATAGCCATCGCTATGCTATACCCTGTTCTTTGTCTTCACAGCCCTGGACACAAATATAATTAATGCATTCTATTGTCACCACGGGGTTTCTAGTGCCTAGCACAAGTCTTTGTTGAGTAACTCTTGTTTCCTTTGTCCGGAATGCACCTTCACTTTTTCTCCTCACCCTTTTCCATGTTGTCAATCCGTGTATGCTTTTTGCTCCCACCTCAGCTCGGGTCCAATTCCACCAAAAGCCTCTCCTGCTCATGACGTTCTCCTCTGAAACAGGGCTTCCTTCTCTGGCAGCATAGCTCCTATTGGATCTACTTTGTTAGAAGTACCTGTCTCTCCCATTAGACTATCAGCCCTGCCAATACTATAATCTCAGAATAAAAAGCTCCTGAAGATGTCGAATGAATGAATGAATGAATGAATTGATACCTAACTCCAGAATTTGTGTGCTGTTGTGAGGATCAGATGGTAAGTTCTCAATAATTTTCCTACCTAAAAAGTCAACCTGAAGTGTCTTAAGAACAGTGAAAAAAGTCAATATTCTCTGATATAATATAGGCAATTAGTAAAGACTTAGAAGTCAGTGATGATATCAAGTCTTTTGGGCAAAGGAAAACGGAAAGTTGTTTGATAACTTGTAGGTGAAGTGTAGACCACCAGTAAAGCTGGGGAAATTTAGGAGGCATGTACTCATGTTGTGTATATATGAGGAAAATTGTCCTGAACACAGAGAGTAAGCTTCTCAAGGACATTCTCTTTTTGAATAACTCAAGACATCCTCTGCATTGTTTGCACAATAAATGCTGCATGGATGAACATAAACTCACATTATAGAAGATTAGAGCCAGAAAGAATCTTAGAGTCATCTCGTCCACCTTCATGATGAATGAAAGAACAATTCTTAGAAGGTTCCCAAATGGGGGTGCTTGGGTGGCTCAGTGGGTTAAGTGTCCAACTTTGGCTTGGGTCATGATCTCACAGCTTATGGGTTTGAGCCCTGCATAGGGCTCCGTACTGGCAGTGTGGAGCCTGCTTGGAATTCTCTCTCTCTCTCTCTCTCTCTCTCTCAATCCCTCCCTTTCTCTCTGCCCTTTCCCTGTGTGTGTATGTTCTCTCTCTCTCTCAAAAACAAATAAACTTAAAAAAAAAAAAACTTTAGAAGATTCCCAAATGAAGGATAAAAATGTTCATGTTTCAGGGATATTGTTAAAAAATTAACTAGGGTTTCTCTAGACTATAAGCAGTGATCTTTTTCTAAACTCAGAATTGGAATGACAGAAAAAGGTCAATTTTTGGGTTTTCTTCATAAATGGAGGATGGTATTATATTCAATTTTAGCATATGCACTGCCAAAGCAAACACTGGTATTATTATATTCCAAGGAACTTGTTCTTTGAATTTTTGTATTGCTCTGAAATGGTCAACTAATCTTAGGTGACAACAGGAAATTCAGCTCATATCTTTCCCCGTTGTGGCTAATTCCCAACTTCCCAAGAGGAAGTCTTTAAACACGGGATAGTTCTGGTTTATTGGGATTGCCCCAGTGTGAACTTTTCTGCCTATGGGGCAGTTTTGGGGTGACCCATGATTTATTTCCATTTTTGTTTTCATCCAACAGTAAAGAATAAGATTCAAAGCATATAATGATGGAAGGCCAAAACAATTTATAACCATTTTAATTTGGTTAAAATAGCTACTTCTAGCATAGATTGTATAAATTTAGAGAAAAAACAACATATGAATAAACCAACCACATTTTTGGCCCTGATATACCAAAGGAAGATTAAGAGAATAACTAGATTACTTACTAATTTGTAATATGAATTTGTCTCTTGTCACTAAGTCATTTATGGGGGGTCTGGGTGGCTTAATTGGGTAAGCATCTGACTTCTGCTCAGGTCATGATCTCACAGTTTGTGGGTTCAAGCCCTGCGTTGGGCTCTGTGCTGACAGCTCACAGCCTGGAGCCTGCTTCAGATTCTGTGTCTCCCTCTCTCTCTGCCCCTCCCCCGCTCATGCTCTGTCTCTGTCTCTGTCTCTGTCTCTCTCTCTCTCCCTCAAAAAATAAAAAATAAAATAAACATTAAAAAAATAATAACTAAGTCGCTTATGAGTCAACACTTTTTTGAGAAAATTAAGAAAAATTCAAGGTAAAGAAAGAAAAAGTCTATCTCAGGAACCAAATATTCAGCACTGAAACTTTGGTTATTTATTTATTTATTTATTTATTTATTTATTTATTAAAGAGGAACAGTCAGTTGATTGGAACTTTGATTAACTTCAAACTTGCAGTGTGAGCAATAATGTTTTTATCACAAATGCCATCTCAGCATGGTGTTGTCCATCCGTCCATCTGTGTGCCGAGCATATAATCAAAAGTGAACCCTATTCAGGGGAAGAAGAGTGAAGGTGTTGTGATTGTCATTTTGGCGCTGGCAGACAACCTCAGCCAAGTTATAGAGAACTTTCTTCAAAAGTGAGATCAATCTAATCACAAAAGATTATATTACTCTGAGATTTAAAAACACTTTTCATGAAAAGAGACTGAGAAACCGAAATCTGAGAGTGCCAGCTCTCCCAGCAGGACAAGTAGGAGGCCATATGGAGGCTTAATTTTCTTTTGAATACTTTAAACGAGAATTTGGATTTACCTGGGAGATTTAAACCTGATTGACAAAGCCCTTGAGGCTTTCTCAGCTGCAGAAACAAGAAGAGTTAATTGGGCAAGATAATGGAGTCAATTTTGTTAATTCTTCAAGTAGTACAGTTTCTTTTCTTTTCCAGTTTGGGAGGTAATTATAAAAGCAGGAAAAAAATCAGATTTATAGTCTACAAGTCTTACCAAATGATTTTAAAGTGATGACTGGGCAGCATAATGAACCCCAAGATTTAGAGCCACAGTAGTCTATTGAAAATGTCTAAATTCCTTTACATTATTCTGATAAAAAATGGTAGCATGTTTAATTTTGCACAGTATTTAAGAAGTATGTGCTATCCTTGAGCAGACATGAAATTATGTTGAAAATTTATTAATTGTCACTGTGGAATTTTGTTCACATGATAAAATAGAAAGTTGATTTATCTTCCGTGTTTATAGAGATAACGCTATTTCATTCATTGTGGGTATTAATAGATTTTACAAAAGGAATATAGTGGGAAAAATCTACAAATCTAGAAAATAACAACAAATCAACCATATATTTGGCCGTGATAGTACCGAAGGAAGATTAAAGGAAGAACTGTATTGCTTATTTTTTAGTAGCTATCAAAATCCAAAACCTGCATTCCTATTGACCCTATAGAAATATTTGTACCTGGGACACCTGGATGGCTCAGTCAATTAAGTGCTTGACTCTTGATCTCAACTCAGGTCTTGATCTCAAGGTCATGAGTTCAAGCTCTGTGTTGGGGGTGGAGCCTACTGGAAAGGAAGGAAGGAAGGAAGGAAGGAAGGAAGGAAGGAAGGAAGGAAAGAGAAAGAAAGAAAAAGAAAGAAGAAAGAAAGAGAAAGAAAGGAAGGAAGGAAGGAAGGAAGGAAGGAAGGAAGGAAGAAAGAAAGAAAGAAAGAAAGATGCACAAAAACACAAGGGTATCAGAACAAAGTCATTTGTTTCTGTGTGGTTTACAATGGGAAAAATAGCAAATACCCCGATTGTCTCTCAGTAGGAAATTAAAGATTATTTGCATCCATATAATTAGTTAGTAGATCCATAGTATAGATATAAAAAAAGCCAACTGTATGTTATTCATTACTTCATTCAGAAGATTTTCTTGGCTGTCAATTATATACTAGTTAAGATATTAGGGATAAAGGATATTAAGGATCAGAATAGTCAAGGTAACAGTTCTCATAGAGCAAGTGTATGGATAGAGAAGAGAAAATAAACAAGATTACTTCAAATAGTTATGGTATCAAGAAATAAAACTAGGCGATATGGTAAAATACAGTGATTGGACAGGCTATTTTAGTCAAGGAAGTCACAGGAAGTGACATGGGAAATGGACTTGGAGCCCAATGTTCTAGGCAAAGACAAGAGCATATTCAAGGGCAGGTAGAATGAGTTTGATGTGCCCACAAAGAGGGCCCATGAGGCTGGAACCATCTTGCAGTTGGAGAGGTGCTGAGGAGATAAATCCCAGAGGGCTTCGTAGAGCAGAGGTAAGAGTTACAGATTCATTGTACATTGTAATGAGAAGGAAGCCACTGAGGGTTCCAAGCAGGGGGTGACATGATCTATAAATGGTATGAAAAGTTCAGCTGGTGGTGCATGCTAGAAGGGAAAAAAATCACATCAGACTTGCGAGAGTCTAAGTGAAAGATGACAACGATGCGGGCCATAATGCAGGCCATGGAGATGACCAAAAGTGGATTCGTTTGGATTTTCTTTTGGAGGATGACGTTGTTCAGACCTTCTGCTATATCACTCCCTGTCTTAAGTCTCTTGACTTGGACCTAGATCAGGGTTCTTACACAGTGTCTGTCTATAGTCTCATTTTTCTCCTCTGAATATGGGAACGGATCATGTCTGTGATATGTCTTTCAGGGGGCCATTGTCAAGATTAAATGAGATAACACCTGTGAAAGCATTTGGTAAACTGTAAAAGTGTTCTGTAAATATCAGGTATTATTGTTATTCTTTCAAAGAGATTCCAGATGGAAAGCACAACCACAGCTGAAGCTCAGGGCTGCCTCTTTCCCCAGCATGACAGGGATAACACTGAGTACAGTGACTTCTTCTAGATCACAGTTTCCCTATGTAACGTGGATAAAATGCATCTCAGAACCTCAGTCGAGGCATAGCAATGAGATGATGCTGAGGGAGGATAAACTAATGAATTATTACAAAATAATTGGCTGCTGTATAAGTGATAAAAATAATAAAATATTTCCCAGGGCATTTCTGACATGCTGGAGTGATTTCATTAAGCCAAATTTCTCCCAGGGATTAAATTCTGCCTGCTTGTGAATTAGTCCCTTTGGGGGCTACTTTCTCTCTCAGGTATTAGGGGAAAGTTCAGGAAGTTCTGGAGGTCCAGGATTTTAGTAACTTCTAAGTTTCCTAATTGGTGAATGGGAAATGGCTAGAACTTTCAAGAAATGGAATATTATTCCCTTCCCAATTTAAGAACTACAAGTTCAGGGGTGCCTGGTGGCTCTGTCGGTTCAGTGTCATACTCTTGATGTCTGCTCAGGTCATGATCTCACGGTTGGTGAGGTCAGGCTTTAAAACCCTAGTAGCATGGAGCATGTTTGGGATTCTTTCTCTCCCTCTCTCTGTCCCTCCCCTGCTCATTCTCTCTTTCTCTGTTTCAAAATAAATAAATAAATTATAAAAACCCAAAACTACAACTTCTTTTTTTTTTTTTCTTTTTTTAAATTTTTTTTTTCAACGTTTATTTTTATTTTTGGGACGGAGAGAGACAGAGCGTGAACAGGGGAGGGGCAGAGAGAGAGGGAGACACAGAATCGGAAACAGGCTCCAGGCTCTGAGCCATCAGCCCAGAGCCTGACACGGGGCTCGAACTCACAGACCACGAGATCGTGACCTGGCTGAAATCAGACGCTTAACCAACTGCACCACCCAGGCGCCCCTCAAAACTACAACTTCAGGGAAGCAACAGGAGCTTCAGTCTTAGGCAAAATTGTTGTGACCATAATCATATGGTATAAAATGTGGACATTAATGAAGACATCCTGTCAATTCACTTAATACATTTTTTTTACTGCCTTCGAGCAGTAGATATTAAAGAACATTCAGTTCATGTTTTATAACTAATACAGAGAAATATTTGAAAACACTTTCCCTCCCTCCCTTCCTTCCTTCCTTCCTTCCTACCTTCCTTCCTTCCTTCCTTCCTTCCCTTTTTTTCTTCTTTCCTTTCCTTTCCTTTCCTTTCCTTTCCTTTCCTTTCCTTTCCTTTCCTTTCCTCCCCCTCCTCCTTGTTTTTGGAGGGGAGGGCAACTCAAGTTATCCAGGAGAGGGTAACTTTTACATGAAAGGTCAGATGGAGGGAATGGGAAGGAAGACCTCTATGATCAATAATGATTTTTTAATCCTGAAGCCACACACTATAGTCATTTCTTCTGTAAAAGTCTAATTGACGTCAATGACTTTGAACATTCATACTCACTGGTTTTGAGTTCAATCTTATCTTGGTTTCATCATACCACCCACCACCTGCCTCTACCTTCAAACAATGGCCCTATCAAGCCAGTTCTGAGCATGCCTCAGGCTTACTTTCCTAGGGGAAAATTGAACATTACCTCACTTCCTGAAAATGTGTCCAACAGAAACAAAACACTCTTCTTTATGAAAAGCAGACAGCAATATTAACATTTGCTAGTTTGGTTGGTGATTTGCTCAATTCAAGGACCATAGATTGTTTGTAGTAGGGCTAAATGTGTACCAGTTTAGACTTTGGGAGGCTTTTTTTTTTTTTTTTTTTTTTTTTTTTTGCTATTGTATATATTTTTAGCAAGTGAGAAATAGTGATCTTCTATAATAAAACAGATGTGTGGTTTGCACAAAACTAACATGCCTTGGCCTTCGCTAGGCAAAATGAAAAGTCATGAGTGATGCCATATTTCAACTCAAATATGTTTTGTGGAACATTAACATATCAAGCTAGAAGAATGTTCTTTGTAACCAAAAATATTGATTCATTAAAAAAAACTTGGTGAAATAGAATTGTTCATAAGTTATTATTGCTGTTCCCATAAAAATATTTTCTGTTTAAATTCATAACAAACGTTCTGAGGAGGAGAAATGTCTTTTCTATGTCCCATTTAACAATATAATAACTTTGTTTTCAAAGTCTCATTTTATTCCAGCTGGAAGATATATGATCTTGTTATACAAAACAACCACTTCATCTCTACAGAAACTTATTATTGAAATATATGATTATAATGTTCTACAGAGGGTGTAAGGCATAACCTTTGTCAAGTTGAGACTACATGCCATGCAGCTGAAACCTCATCTTCAGGATTATAGAGAAATTGCTTCCATAAAGTTATAAATACAGTTTGAATGTTAACATATCTGTAGCATTTGTTAGAAAGGTGATCATGTGTGTTATTCTGTAAGGAGACTACTAAATAATAGTAATAAATGACCCATCCTAATGGCGTCTGTTTAATAAAGAATGGGAAAAGATAGAATGTGGGATAAACTTATGGGTGTGTGTTTTGCAAAGAGAAAGTGTCATTAAGGTGTAAATGCTGAAGCTTGAATGTGTGACCTTTACAAGGTCATGTGACAGGTAATTCCATGGAGACATTCCCTGAGATTCTGCTGATATTGTCACAGAGGAATATTTCAGAACCAAGATCCTCCTGCCTCTAGGTCTTTGAGTTGCCCTTCTCTCTGACGACAATTCTTTTTCTTCCCTTTCCTCTACCTTCCTGACAAAACCCTAGTAATATTTGGGTCTTGCCTTAGGCATCTTTTCCTTTGAGGACTGCCCTGAGTACCCCAGGCCTTTACCCCTGGTGACTAGAATGGGCTCTCTACTTTGAACTTCCATTACACCCTGAGCTTCTTCATTTGTGTTACCTCATATGAAATTTACTACTGTTTATATTCTTCAAACAAGGACAAGAATTTTGTGGTCATGTCAACATTCTATATCCAGCTCCTAGCACAGAATCTAGTATATGGTAAATGTTCACTATATGTTTTATTAATTGAATGAACATTTTGTATAGAATTAATCATGGTCCCATTGTCATCAGTCCATTAGTTATTAATGCAACACTTACTTGTTTAGTTGGAAGATGGATAGTTTAAAGAAAAAAAAAAACCTTCTCATATTCTGATCACATCCCCTTAAACCTTTCCTGGGTAGATATATTTAATAAAGACTTTAAGTTGTGAATGACAGAAAAAAAGTCACTTCAGATTAAAAACATTTCCCCCCTCACTTATTGGGAAGTTCAGGGAGTGAACTTGGCTTTGGAAATGAATGGGTCCAAAAATTTCTATCAAGTGCTTATAAAGCCATTTCTATTTCTCCTCTTTTATCACTGCTTTCTCTGCATTGACTTCATTCTTAGGCAGGATCTCTGTACATGGGGACAAAGTTGGCCACCGGAAGCTTACGTTGTTTGTAAAGAGCAAAAGCTCAAGAGCCCCTAGGGGCCCTCATCGGCACTGTTTGGGTCACACATCCATCCTGGGATTTATTGCGTAGCCACAGTAGTGTGGAACTTTGGCTATCTGTGGATATGCTCACTTGGTGTGAGAGGAGTAGAATGCCCACAATAAAGAAGAGTTTGTTACCAGAGAAATGGGGAAGGAGAGTGTGTGGTGGGCAGACAAAAACCTTAGCTGACATGGTTCTCTGCCAAATAAATGCTGGGTATACTGGAAAATCATCAACATTGGATAAGATCAGGCAACTTGATTTTACTTGATTGGTATAGAAGTTGATAGGAGAGACCTTTAAACATTTGCTTCCTTTCATGTGTTGACTCATCACACAAAATATTTGTACTAAGGCCTAAGGATGCAAGAATGAACAGGACAGACAAGAGACCTTGCTCTAATGGAACTTACATTCTAAGCAAAGAAGCAAATATAATTAAAAATTGTAATAAAGGCTATAAGGGAAACACACTTGGAGGTCTCCACAGGGTAACTCACTTTCTTTGTTTTTACCCAGTGTCGTCTAATTTAATGAGGCCTACCCTGACCCTCCTATTTAAAATTACGACCTGCTTCCTCTGCCTCATTCACTCCCCATTTCTCTTCTCTTTTTTCTTATCTCCTCTAATGTTCTAACATAATATTCTGACCTAACATACTCTGTATTTACTTAAGACCTATGTATTAAGTTGGATATTTTGTTATTACCTGCCATTCCCCTCCAGTAGAATCTCCCTTAAAGGTAGAGACTTTTTCCCCTGTTTTGTCCACCAATATATCTTCCAGTGCTTCACACACAGTAGATGCTTGATAACTATTTATCGAATGACTGAATGAATGAGAAAATATTGAAGGTGATAGGGATCTATCTGAGACATGGAAGCTAGCAATGGTTTCCTTGAGGACATGAGATTAAAGCACAGATGTGAATAATGAACTAGACTTGAGGAGATAGGGGGGACAAGTGCGTTAGTCAGAAGCAGCAGCAGATACATAGAAAGGAGCTTAGAGAGGAGAGTTCAAGAAACTAAACACAGATCCATGGGCTAGAGCACAGTGAGCTGAGGGCTGAGCAGGCTTGGTAATGTTGGAGAGATATGTGGGGGCCAAATTATCTGAGGCCTTGGAGCCCATGGTAAGGAGTTTGGTTTTTTATTCTGGTGTGATGGAAAGTCATTAAATGGTTTTAAAGCAAAGGAACTCATGATTTAAATTACATTTTTATGTAGTATTTCTTGAATCCATTCAGTTATTTTCCTTGTCCAAGCCACCTTCACCTCTCACCTGAATTCCATTTCATGGGTTTTTCCTCATCCTCCCATGTCCTTCTCTAATCTTTTTCCCACACGGCTGCTCTCATGGTCAAATCTGAAGCCAGTTTCCTGCTAAAACCTGAATGGCTTCTCAGTACCTTTAAGACAAAGACCCAAGTCTTCTTGAGTCCTCCAAGCCCTGATCATCTGCTTCTCCTGCTCTTCTTGCCCCCAACTCCATCTCTTTTGTTCATATTTCCCCAGCCACATTGGCCTTGCTGTAATTTCTGGAACACACCAAGCTTCTTGCTCCTGAGACCCTTCTTGCGAGATCCTCTCCTGCCCCCTCCATGCCACCTCTTCCCACTTCTGGTTTGTCTAAATGTCACTTCCTCTTGGAGATGTTCCTTGCACGCTCCTCAAGCCATTACTCTGCTTACATGCTCTCGTTGCACCTTGTACTTTTCTTTGTTGACATTATGTAGGTACTTGGATCATTATTTTTTAATGTCTCTTTCTCTCAAGACTGTAATCTTCTTGATGGCCAAGAGTGTGCTTATCTGATTTGCTATCTAGGAGAAAACCCAATTATTGGAGTTTAATATGTATGTACTGACTGATATAATGAATTTAATAGAATAGCTTAAACAAAATACAATTAGATTTGCTTTGTAGTTATTTATTTATTTATTTGTAGACCTTTTATAATCATGCCCATTAGATCTCATTCTTTCTGTTCCTTTATCATCTTTATTTTCAGTTTCACAGTACTTTTTCTTCTTTAGTCTAGTCTAGCAGCCTTTCTTTATCCATTGTCTTTCACAAGAACATAATGTCCTCCGTTAGGAGTTTTCAGGATCACCTCTCTCCATAAGAGGTGACAGTGCAGTGTCTCTACTTTCTCCCTGCCTTTGGAGCAGGCTCATTCACTGGGTCTGAGCCACTTCCTCTAACACATATTGCATGGTTCCTATTCCAGAATAGACTGATGGCTTTACAATGGGCAAGAAAAGTAACTCCTTTTGGAATTCTTGGTTTTTAACAAAAATCTTCCCCTCCCTGCAATTAAGGGAGAAACTTGACAGTAGGAAGATACTGTGTGACCTTAGTGCCTCTTATTGGGATGTCTCAGGCTCAGACAGAGGGAGTGTCTGTGAGAATCTCCTTAATGAAAAAACTAGACAGGGAAAATGGTGAGTGCAGTATAGCATGATAAGGCCAGGGTTACCCTTTCCAAGGAGAAAAGTGGAAGTCATTTTAACAGGAGGAATAAGTAGTCCTCACAGAAACTAGATTGGAAGTGGCTTTACCTTTAGTAGCCTTGGTGAACAGGTATTAAAGCCCCCACCCGCTTCCTTCCTCTTAGTGGGAACTTGACCTGCAAGGTCCCTTCATAAGGAGTCACTAGGAAGCCCACTGGCATCCAGCTCATGTAAAAGAAGTGGCTAGCCAAAAATGGGACCAGGACTGTAAAAAGAGGTGATATATCCTTCAGCAGGGGACTACTAGGCATGTCCTACTAGAGAGGATTGTAGGGGGACACAGAGAGGTTGGAAAAGGAGTTAGGCTCCTGTGGGTTAGTTAAGTTAGTTATATGATGGCTTAGCCATCACTGTGAGACTTGGCTTCTCAACTACCACACCAGCATGGGATGGAGCTCATAATATAGTTTCATGTGATTCTCCCTTTACCCACAAAGCAAGGTTACACATGAAATTTGTGTGGCAAAAAGGGCCAGCTCCGGTTTTTAGTGAAGAGCTTTTGACAAAGCCAGAAACAGGGTGAATCAGCCCCCCTCAGCTTCTCTTTTCTTGTCCTGTGTAATTTTAATCCTCTTATTTGTTTCTGAGCTAATTTTGTCATTTTTAGCTATTTGTCCAAATGAATCCAACCCCCTTAAAAAAGTCAAATTAGTTTTGTTAATATTTAATGTTTCATGTCAGGTTTTCTCATTGGATACGGGTGTGTTACAAAAACAGCAACAACATGGCTGACTGTGTGAACCATTGCAAGCTGCTTTTTCTCAGGAAGGAAGGCATGTGGGTCAGGTTCCCTGGAGATCAGTGGGTAATTCTGTTTTAGGGGCTTCTCCATTGTTACATTTGAAGTTCTGAATAGAAAATTTGTCTATGAGAAGGTAGTGGTTACAGAAAGAAACCCTTAAAATGATTAAATGTTTCAACGAAAGTGTTTTTATTGTAAGATCTGAAAAACCGAAGAAAGTATAACTCATTGGAGTTCACTGTCTAAGGAAAAACAGGATAGAACTATTACCAACAAAAGGCTCTTAACCCATTTCTTATTTATTTATTTTTGTCTTACATACTTATAGCCATGTGGGGAATACATGATTATTTTAAAATAATTGTTCAAGTTGACCCTTGAACAATGCAGAGGTTAGGGGGACTGACATCCTGTGGGGTCAAAAATCCACATAAAATGTTTAAGTCCCCCCCAGACTTAACTACAATAGCCTACCATTGACCAGAAGCCTTATGAATAACATAGTCAATTAACACATAGTTTGTATATGTATTATATACTACATTGCTACAATAAAGAAAGCCAGAGAAAAGAAAATGCTACTAAGAAAATTATGAGGAAGAGAAAATACATTTACAAACCTGTTTTGTATTTGTTGAAAAAAATCTGTGTATAAGTGGACCCGTGCAGTTCAAACTGTTGAACTGTTGTTCAAGGGTCAACTGTATCTTTAACATAAGTGACTTTTATTTAGCCAAATGTATTGCATACCTTATTTCTGTTTTTGAACACATGTTTAAAACTTGGTTTGTGGTAAAATGGAGCCTTTCCCCCTAGTGTTATTTGACATGGTGGTAGTTGGACAAAAAAAGTAAAATTTTGTATTTTATTTCAATAGAGGACAAAGAAAGATGACTAACTCTCCTTATTTGGAGAACAGGAAGTGGTCTGGGAATGAGATCCAAAAACATCAAGTTTGTTTGATGTTTCCAGTAGTGATCTGCCTTGATGTGGCTTCTTCAGATGCAACTAGAAGAAAAATTGTGACATCCAGAAGGGGTGGGAGAGTTTGAGGAATATTAGTCAGCTCCTGTTACCTGAATTTCAGACTCTGAAGTCCCTATTCCCAGGGTGAATGAATGGTCTTACAGAATCTCTGCAATTATGATTACCTGGAGTAGACTGAGAAAAAGGTTGTCTGAGAAGACCAAGAAGTAGTTGGAGTGGCATTTTGAGGATTCCTTCTAAGCCATATAAAATTTTTTGTTTGGTTTCTATAGCCACGTCAACACATCTGGATAGCTGTTCTCGTCTTTCTGCTCTTTGACTGAACAAGAGAAGCACAGTTTGTGCCTTCCCGATGCCTACTCATTGGAGCATAATTGGAGATTATTTGATGTTTGCTAAACATAGAAGTCCTGGACTCTACACTGACCAGTAGAATCCAAGTTTTAGAAACTGTGTTTTTAAAAAACTCCCTATATAATTATACAGTAGAGGAGCCAATACAGTGAATGCTTTAGATACTGATATTATTACCTGAAGTAGTTTTAATACAAATTAGAACTGATTATTTATGACGTTCTTATAGCCTGTTTCTGCTTATTTAAAGAGTTCTTGATAAAATAAAAAAATATCATTTATTTGGCTTCCTCTGTTCTTGAGCTAGAACATCCTAGACTCATGGTTCTCAAACTCCGTACATCAGAATCATCTGGAGATTTTGTTAAAATAGAGATTTCTGGGCCTCATCCCCAGAGTTTCTAGAGTAGGGTAGGTTTACATTACTTACAAGTTCTCATCTATATTAGACCACTAGGGCTATCGTAGCAAAATGATCACCTACTGGGTTGCTTAAACAATAATGTATTTCTTGCGGTCCTGGACACTGGAAGTCCAATATAAAGGTGCTGGCAGCGTTGACTTCTCTGAGATCTCCCTTCCTGTCTTCCAGATGGCTGCTGTCTTGCTGCCTTTTCACACGGCACTTCCTCCATGTATGTACATCCCTGGTGTGTCTGTGTGTTTAAATCTCCTCTTCTTGGAAGGATACCATCATATTAGATTAGAGACCTAATAGCCTCGTTTTTGTTTAATTATGTCTTTAAAGGCCCTACCTCCAAATACAGTCACATTCTGAGATGCTGGGAACTAGGGCTTCAACACATGAAGTCTGGTGGAGACACGACTCAGTCCATAACACCATGTAATGCTGAGGCCGTAGGTCCAGACCCACACTTGGAGAACCACTGGACTTGACTGGCAAGATAGGGAAATGGCTTCTGTGAAAACATTTCCCAATCTTGTGAGACAGTTCTTGGCTTTCTACTCTTTCTAAAAACTTTCTCTTGATAATCTTTTCTACTTGTATGTTTTGATTACTATCTTTGGCAGATAATTTTCCAGTCTGCTGTCTACCACTGTCTCTTCTCAATGACTTTAAGTTTGTGTCAGATGCCGACCTGGGTGTCTTGCCAGCAATGCACGCTGATATATTCAGACCAGAGTTTATTTTAGTTGTTACAGTCCTCCCTTCCTCCTGCCTCCTCTGTGTCTGCTCCTGGTGTGACCACTGACTAAGCCATATACTCTAAATGGACCAGGGAGTCATGTCTGACATTTTCCTTTGCTTCTCATGTTCATCACTAAATTAGGCAACATCTACCTCTGCATTTGTCTGTCCCCATCTTCTTTCATTTTCCTTGCATCCAGCCTTATTTGGGTCTCCTCAATTCTTCCTTGAATATGGCAATAGCCTTCTAGCTGGAATCCCTTCTTTTAATCTGTTTTTCCTCCTTTCACGAATACCATCTACTGTTTTAGAGTAATCTTCCTAGAGCATAATTCTAATAAAAAGCACTAAGTGTTTCCCAGTGCCTGTTCAATAAACGACATGCCTACCTAAATAAAATTCCGGGTTCTGTTACAAGAAGAAGAGGTGGTGAGTAACAAGCTATCAGTCTCTGCCAGTCTGCTCCACTTACTCCCCAAGTAGGCATGTGCCCCCTTCCTCTCATATGTTGACCCCTTCCCCAGTGGAGACTCCTCAAAATGCAACACAGTTATAGTCTCCAGCTCAAGGTTAAGGATCTCTTCCTGTGTGCAGTCAGCTTCCTCAGAACCCAGGGTGGATCATTATGATCTGGCACAAAATTTCTGCCTGTCATACCCAATATTCACGAGCAGAGTAGGAACATAATGACTGCAGTATAACTTCCACGCAGAAAAGGAGAAAATCAAGCACTAGGCCGCAACAACTTTTAAATCATGTTGGGCCAGAATAGTGACAACTCCAGCCCAGGCAGTGGAGTGATGTCCATGGTTATTGTCCTTAACACCCCATGGCTTTGTGCTCTGGAATGCTCTTCCTGGTCCATTCTCCTCAATGGTCTTTCCAAGGTAGGCATTAGAAAGTAGACTCTTCTTGGGGCCTATGTTCCTAGTCCACCCTTTTGGGAGGTTAAGTTTGAGGACACAGAAATTGTTTTAGAGATTGGACTGTCATGATGCTGTTGGCTAGGCATGGGGGTTCATTAGCAATACAATTCCCTAAGAACCAAAGGGGGCTTCCAGTTTACTTGCTGCCATTCCGTTCCATGTGTGAGTAACCAGAATCAGAGATCTTGTCTTGATAAGGTTGTTGAGGCTAAAGATGTACTACCTACAGGCTTCTATGCTTTGCCAACTCCCCCTCCCCCAGATTAACTTGAGACTATTTGGAAAAATAGGCATGGTAGCCCTTGTAATTAACTGCTTCCACATTTGACAGAAAAAAACTCTTGAAGGAAGTACTTGAAAGAGGCACGGGCCATGGTCTTATCTCCTATGAGGGCTGCTTTTGCTCCTGCTTCTGGCCATGGCTTACAATAGCTTCGCTTTGAAGTAAGGAAGTAGTAAGTTTTTCCAGCCTGAAAAGGCTCCAAATTAGACTCTCTGTTAACTTAGTCTGTGAGCTATTGACTCTGCTGGCAGACTGGCTAGCTCTAGCCCAGGTTCGCCTCTTTTGTAGGATATTATCGACAGTGTCAAGAATCAGCCAACACATACCGCCTTCTAAAAATCTCATGCCATTTTCCAGGCACCTGGGGGGCTCAGCAGGTTAAGCGTCTGGCTCTTGGTTTCAGCTCAGGTCATGATCTCACAGTTTGTGAGTTTAAGCCACATGTCAGTGCAGAGCCTGCTTGGGATTCTCTCTCTCCCTCTCTCTCTCTGCCCCTTCCCTGCTCGTGCTCTCTCTCTCTCTCTCTCAAAATAAATACCAAAATAAAATAAATAAAAATCTTGCACAATTTTCATTAATGCCACAAGCCTTTGTACCTTCCAGCGTTCTGCTAGTCACTATTTTTACCAGGATGCCAGCTCTCCAGGCTGCAATGGTTTTGTCCTTGTTGATGCCACTCAACCATCTCCTTTAAACGAATCCCACATTTTAGCTATGCAGCAGCCCCCTTTTGTTATCAACATCTATATTAGTTATGGTTAAGTTTGGGTGCATGTGTCAGTGGCTTAAATGATGCATGTTTATTTCTCTTCCAGTAAAAGAGTTTTAGGGGAGGCAGTCTAGAGCTGGCATAGAAGCCCTGTGATATCATTAGTGTTTTAGGATCTTCTAGCTTTCCTCTTCATTTGCCTAGAGTGAGGGCATTGATCATAAGGTTCAAGACAGCTGCTGGAATTTCCAACGTCACATCCATTTTTCATACACAAAGGTATAGGAAGAGGGAGAAAAAGAGTGTACCCTTTCTCTCTCATTGCGATTTTCTGAGCATTCTATACTATATTATAATTGAATGGTCAAGATTTAGAGATCTAGCTTCAAGGGAGGCTGGGAGATATGGTCTTATAGAGGGGTAAGATGTATCTGGCCATTTATCAAGGTTCTGTTATTAAAGCAAAGGGGAAAGTGGATGTTGGGTAGGAAACTAACATCTTCTGTCACTAGTAAGCATACAAGTATTTATAAAACAGGGTAAAGAGTTTCACACGCCTCAAGGGAGCTTCAGGTAGGTTTCAGTGTGAATTCAGTGGGGACAAGTGGCCTCCAGATACACACACAGTGGGGGACTTTTGAAAGGAGATAGAGCTTGAACTCATTCTTTGAGTGGGAGAAAAGTAGGACATTAAAGCTGGAAAGGACAAGACACTCAGTTTCAGGATCTGGCAAGTGTGGGATGAATGCAAAAATTTTGCACCCTAGTGCCTTATTTGCCTAACCCGAGTCCCAGCCCTGGACTAGGATAAAAGATACATGAAGGAAGCTGGTGGTAAGCAAGGGTGGGATGTTGGCTTTACTAATTTCATGTAAAGAAACAGAAGGCTGCTCCCACATATGCCAAGAAGGAAGCATCGTAGGCCAGCTCCACATGACAGTCTGGCAATCCTTCAACCAAAGGAAAAGTTTGTTGTTAACTAGCAGAATTCTTTTTTTTTTTTTAAGTTTATTTATTTTTGACAGAGACAGAGTGTGAGCATGAGCTGGGGAGGGGCAGAGAGAGAAGGAGACACAGAATCCGAAGCAGGCTCCAGACTCCAAGCTGTCAGCACAGAGCCTGACACGGGGCTCGAACTCACAGACCATGAGATCATGACCTAGGCCCAACTGACTGCGCCATCCAGGCACCCCATAACTAGCAGAATTCTTTTTTTTTTTTTTTTCAACATTTATTTATTTTTGGGACAGAGAGAGACAGAGCATGAACGGGGGAGGGGCAGAGAGAGAGGGAGACACAGAATCGGAAACAGGCTCCAGGCTCTGAGCCATCAGCCCAGAGCCTGACGCGGGGCTCGAACTCACGGACCGCGAGATCGTGACCTGGCTGAAGTCGGATGCTTAACCGACTGCGCCACCCAGGCGCCCCAGCAGAATTCTTATAGATCATGCACCAAAGACAAATCACATTCATTCTGGCATGGTTATTCTGAGATTCTGAGTAGTGTTTTAGTCATTTCATGATTAGACCCACATCAGATCCTGACAGGAGGAAACATTCAAGACATTTTGCTATGATGTTACTATAACCAACGCTGCCTGTAAAGTCACACAAAATGAGGATTGTGGGAAGGCCCCAGCATTCTTCCTGTGTGGGCTTGTGGAGCACACACTCACACCGGTCAGTGGGAGTGATACTTCATTTTCCCACCTATCCAGGGAGGGAGGACATGCGAACACACTAGTGTTCTGAATTACACTAGTCTGAGAGTAGCTTGGCTCACGTGCGTTGCATATGAAAGCAAGTGATTACAAAAGCTTTTAATAAAAGAGGTAAGTTGGGAAATGTGAGAAGTTGGTTATGCTGCGTGGTTACAATATCATGAAAGCAATAAACGCCACGTCACCTCTTACCTAACCTCTGTAGTTGAGAAATCAGAGTTCTAGGCTTAGAATTCCTGTAACCACACATTTTTTGACCCTGATTCTCCTTCCAAGAACAGTTAAGGATATTGGAAATTCCATACATTAGTTGATCCACCTGCAGTTCTCTGGTAGAGAGGGGTTGCTTAGAGAAAACAAATCTACTTTCTAGATGCCGACCTCTTGCCACATATTATCTCATAAAGCTCTTTGTTCTTACCTCTAATTATAGATAGAAGAAATGGAAGTTTATAGAGATGTTATTTTTCTTGTTCAGTTGTCATCTTGCTTATGTTGGAAAATGATCTCAGATGAGAACTCACTTCCTCTTAAAAGTAACATCTTTGGGCAACTTTGAGCATAAGAAAGTTATTTTTTTATGTTTGATCCAAAAGTTAATTCCATGTAACTTCTGCTAACTGGTCTTAATTCTATCCCTACCACTAAGGGCCTTAAAATATGCAAAAATAGCTATCATGTTTGCAGGTTTTTCTTATCTCTGGATTAAAAATGCAAATTCTTTATGTGGTATGATTTCAAACTTCTTCCTCACTGGGCTTGCTGTTCTCTGTATATATTACAATTTGTCTATAAGCTTTAAAGAACTGAACACAGAAATCCACCTGTGGATTTCTAAATGCATATGCAGAAGGGAGCTGTCACCTCCCCCATGTTAGGCTTCTATTAATGGAAGCCAGGAATTTATTACATTTTTAGGGTGTCAGAGAGGAGACATTAATATTTTATAGTTGATATCCATTAAATACACTTCTGACAAAGTCTGGAATTCTTTTTTTTTTTTTTTTTTTTTTTTTTACATTTACTCTTATTACCCCTTGTTACCTCTATACTCTATTTCTGCAGGTGATTTTATTGGATGCAAACACAAGCCTTACATTTGTCACTGTTAAATAACATTTTATTAAGTTCAATCCAGTACTCCAGGTGCTTAAGATCTTTTTGAAGATTGGTCTTGCTATCCATTGTATTCACTGTTACTTCTAGCTTCATTTTGTCAGCTGATTTGAAAGCCTGTATCTATTTTTTTGAACTTATTTTTAAAAATTTATATCCCAGTTCGTTAGCATATAGTGCAGTAATGATTTCAGGAGTAGAATCCAGCGATTCGTCCCCTACATGCAACACGCAGTGCTCATCCCAGCAAGTGTCCTCCTTAATGCCTCATTTAGCCCATCCCCCTGCCCACAACCCCTCCAGCAACCCTCAGTTTGTTCTCTGTATTTAAGAATCTCTTATGTTTTGTCCACCTCCATGTTTTTGCTTCCCTTATGTTCATCTGTTTTGTATCTTAAATTCCACGCATGAATGAAGTCATATGACATTTGTCTTTCTCTGACTAATTTTGCTTAGTGTCATACACTCTAGTTCCATCCATTGCTGCAAATGGCAAGATTTCATTCTTTTTGATCACCAAGTAATATTGCACCATTGCATATATATACTACTTCTTCTTTATCCATTCATCAGTGGATGGACATTTGGGCTCTTTCCATACTTTGGCTGTTGTTGATAGTGCTGCTATAAACATGGGGGTGCATGTGTCCTTATGAAACAGCATACCTGTATCCCTTGGATAAATACCTAGTAGTGCAATTGCTGGGTCATGGGGTAGTTCTATTTTTGATTTTTTGAGGAACCTCCATACCGTTTTCCAGAGCAGCTGTGCTAGTTGTCATTCCCACCAGCAGTGCAACAGGGTTCCCCTTCCTTTGCATCCTCACCAACATCTGTTGTTGCCTAAGTTGTTAATGTTAGCCATTCTGATAGGTGTGAGGTGGTGTTTCAGTGTGGTTTTAATTTGTATTTCCCCGATGCTGAGTGATGTTGAGCATCTTTTCATGTGTCTGTTAGCTATCTGGATGTCTTCTTTGGAGAAGTGTCTATTCATGTCTTTTGCCCATCTCTTCACTGGATTATTTGTTTTTTGGGTGTTGAATTTGGTAAATTCTTTTTTTAAAAAATATTTTTAATGTTTATTTATTTCTGAGACAGAGATAGACAGAGCATGAGTAGGGGAGGGACAGAGAGAGAGGGAGACACAGAATCTGAAGCAGGTTCCAGGCTCTGAGCTGTCAGCACAGAGCCTGACGTGGGGCTTGAACTCATGGACTGTGAGATCATGACCTGAGCCGAAGTCAGTCGCTCAACTGACTGAGCCACCCAGGTGCCCCAAATTTGATAAGTTCTTTATAGATTTTGGATACTAACTCTTTATTTGACATGTCATTTGTAAATATCTTCTCCCATTCTGTTTGGTGCCTTTTAGTTCTGCTGATTATTTCCTTTGCTATGCAGAAGTTTTTATTATGATGAGGTCCAAATAGTTCATTTTGTTTCCCTTCCCTCTGGAGACATGTTGAGTAAGAAGTTTCTGCAGCCGAGGTCAAAGAGGTTTTTGCCTGCATTCTCCTCTAGGATTTTGATGGCTTCCTGTTTTACGTTTAGGTCTTTCATCCATTTTGAGTTTATTTTTGTCTCCGGTGTAAGAAAGTGGTCCAGGTTCATTCTTCTGCAGTTTGCTGTCCAGTTTTTCCAACACCACTTGCTGAAGAGACTGTCTTTATTTCATTGGATATTCTTTCCTGCTTTGTCAAAGATTAGGTGATCATACATTTGAGAGTCCATTTCTGGGTCCTCTCTTCTGTTCCATTGATCTATGCATCTGTTTTTGTGCCAGTACCATACAGTCTTGATGATTACAGCTCTGTAATACATGTTGAAGTCTGGAATTGTGATGCCTCCAGGTTTGGTTTTCTTTTTTCAGGATTTCTTTGGCTATTTGGGGCCTTTATTGGTTCCATACAAATTTTAGGATTGTTTGAGCTCTGTGAAGAATGCTGGTGTTATTTTGATAGGGATTGCATTGAATATGTAGATTGTGAAAACTTGTGTCTTCTAACCAAGGACAACTGGTAAACAGGGTGGAGATCTGACCAGTCATTGGCACTCCCCTCTTGCTGGCATTATTCCAGCACTAGGAGACCACTTTCTTGTGTTCAGGTGACCGATTTTTCTTGTGTTCCTTTTTGCACCTAGATCCATATTTGTAATATTTCCCCTTCAGCAATGCCATAAAGTCATCACTTAATATTATAAGTTCTATATGCTTTTCAAGGTCTAATTCAAACTCCTACATGAAGTCTGCTCTGAGCCACTGTGATTCTCCCATTTCAAATTCCCTTTACCTAATTTGATTCTTTGTATCCAGCCTCCGTTGATTTTCTGTGAATGTAAACTCCATCTTCACCTCCATCCCATGAAGGTAAGACCATGTTATTTAGCATCTGGTTAATACATTGTCAGACTGGGAGTAGTGTTCAATTGTTACTCGCTTTTGATTGATTAAGCCAGCACTTCTCAGTAACAAATGGTTTTGTCCACCTCCTCCTCTCTCCCCAGGGAACATTCAGCAATGTCTGGAGACATTTTGGTGGTCCCAACTGGGGATGCTACTGGCATCCAGTGGGTAGAAGCCAGGGGTGCTGCTAAACATCATAAAATGCACTGGACATCTCCCCCCCCCCCCCCCGACACACACACCAAATAACCCAAGATGTCAGTAGTGCTGATATTGAATAACCATTAGGCAATTTTTAAAGGCTGTTCCATCTGCCTGCTAATAGGTAGATTTTGGTGACAGGTAACATGTCTGCTGACCCTTCTTAGAATGAATGCTGCCTCCATATAGTCACCTCTGAGCTCAGGCCAGGGCAGTCGGTCCTGGTAACATTACTGAAAACAGATGATTATGGGTGAGTTGACAGGTGTCACTATGAGCATAATGAAACTGATCCCACAAGCTACACCTAAAGATTAGTTTTATTAGTTTCTGGCCCTGTTTAAATATCTAGGTTTTTGCTTCCATTTATTTATATGTTGGAATGAGATAATAATAGCTTCCCCCCAGCTATTTCATAAGAATATTTTGAAGAAAAAGGAGATAATGTAGGTGAGAAGTTTTGAACTCTTTGTATGGGAAAATTACTATTAAAACATTATGATGATAATTAGTGGTGGTGATCTGGGGTATGGGGGAACAAAGTGTTTTATATATAGTGTGTTGTACTCCAAAGAAAAGAACTAATTAAGGCAAACATGTTGTCCTGGTTCTAACTCATATTTCTGTGGCTGGGGTTGATCTCCTAACCTATAAATATGCCTTCTGACTATGACCTTGGGATACTCTGCTGGGTACTCTCTCCTTGACCCGTGGAGTGTGGCCAGGCAAAATGTAGTGGATGAAGAACAATAAGAAAATGTTTGCTTATCTTGGTATGCCTGAGTGCTTTTATTATTATTTAAAATCAAAACTTATTGGATGCAGAAGCTCATCTCTTGATGAACTCAGCTTGTTTCCATGTTGTGTCACATAGCTCAGAAGGATTTTTCAACACACACAGGGAGTTAAAGGACTTTTGAGTGGTGACAGTATGGCTGGTCCCAAGCATGTGTCCCTTTGGCATGCAGTCTCTAGTCTCCACGACGCCTGCCTGCCTCACCTACTATTTGTCTGTGACTCTGTGGCTGCTGTGTGGTTGGCATCCACCCCCACACTGGCATGCCAAAGGAGTGAATGAACAATGGGATACCCTGGCACTGACGGGTGTTTTAATAACTGTGGAAAATGAGGAATTTACAGATGCATGATTCAAGTTCCCACTTCAAAGGTCCTCAACCGAAATCCTCCTGAAATTAGAAGCAATACTACTGAACACAATGCAACCTTTTGCATGGCTGCCCAATGTTACTATAAATCTGTGTGTGCAGTGTTTGGGAAAGTTACATTACTGTGAAATAGATGCCTTGCTTTCATCTGGAATTTATGTATAATGTTCAGTAGGTAGGTCTTGCCTGGGAAATTTGAGGTATGCAATGGGAAGCAATTTGCTTTTCACTGGCAGCCAAGACTCAACATGGGCTGAGGCTCTTTGAGCAGGGGCTTAATCAGCAACCCTACATGGTTAGATCTTCCCATGTCTGAACTGCCTTCACTCTGAGGGGAGAACATTCTCTCCCATGTGGACCTGGTCTGAAACTCCACTGGGAAGGTGGTGAAATAAGTCACCTGGGTCCCATTCTTTTCTCTGTTTACCCCCACTTCATGCTACTTCTCAGTAGGTAGCCCAAATGTTTATGATGTGTTTACGTGTGCCATTTCTCCCACAATGGCTCCCCATTCAGGCCTATCCTCCTTAGCCAGGCCTGGCTCCACGCCCACTCTTTTTCCTTTCATGAGTAATCACTACCACTCATCCAGTGCTTAGTGTGTGCCACACTACACAAGTGTTCATTAAACCTCACCTCACCTTGTGAGGTAGCTATTTTTTTGTCCCTATTTTACACATAAAGGAATGGCCTCAAGATGCATAATAACTTGCCCAAGGTCACACAACCAATAGAAATTTTAACTGAGGTCAGAAGCTCAAACTCATATATTATATGAAATTTCTCCTACTTAAAATTTTACCGTAACATTTTCCATTCTTTCAGATTAATGGCAACACAACTATTTGACTCAAATCTACTTCACAAAGAGCATTTATATCCTAGCAGGGTCTTTTTAGACACAATGCCTCAATGCAAGACCCAGTTGTATTGTTAGATTTTCCCACACTGTGACAAATGTTGAAGGGAGGGTGGAACCTTCTGACTCTACCAAAAATGCCACCCAAACGGGGAGGCCTGTGGTTGGTTAGCATGATCCATTCATGGTAGAGTTATGTAGCTATCACTACTAGACAAGACAAATCCTGGACAGTGTTCTTATGGGCACTGTTGATGTTTACTTTGATGACACTTTTTTCCCCCTCTGATTTCAAGGCTGACCAACATTTCAGCTGACGTCTCCCTCTGATACCCTAAAACCTTCAATCCAGGTTGATGTCAATGTTTTCTAGATATTTCCTTTACAAGGTGTCTCTCTGAGGAAGACATTTACTGAGAAGTAGTTACTACTGTAACTATTAGCAGTAACCACCAGACCTGTGCTATGTAATTTTTAACAGCTCATCTTCACCAGAAAACGTTTGAGAAATGTATACAATTTTAATTTTGAAGGGATTAAATGAAGAAACTGAGGTATTTTAAGTGATTTTTCCAAGACTCATTGCTTACTGACTTTACATCGACAAGGTAATTGAGACAATGTTAGGAGTTTAGTTATGGCTGATGTGACATACGATTCATTACGTTTTTACTAGCTCCAAAATTATAAACTAGATGGTTATGCGTGGTTGACTGTGGTGGAGATTAATGATAGCTCAGTTAAGGATCAAAGAAAAATCATTTTCCCAGTTCTCTCCCTATTCATATTGTTTTTTTTTTTTGTTTTTTTTTTAAAAAGAATCCTTCCTATTTTCCCTCTTTTTTCTCTCCCAGAGTTAAGTGCAAGCCAAGAAATCCTTGGAGTGTGACTTTAGGGCCAGGTTGTGTTTCAGTGTCACATGATACCACACGTCATCAATTGCTATTTCTGAGTCTCGTTGGGTGATGGAGCACTCTTACTGGAAGTCTGAACTGGGGGAAGGGAGTCTGGAGTCTAGAGTGTGGATGAGTGTGGATGTGTATTCTGTCAAGTTGATACAAAACTTCTGGAAGCTCATTTATTTTTTACCTTTCTTCTTGTATAATAGAAAATGTTATAAGGCTATGTATTTCTTCTTGAGTTTTTGCTTCAATAACAATATTTTTGTTTTTCTTCATTCTAAGTATTTTTTTTAACTCCAATATGATTTCTTCTGCATCCTATGAATTATTTGGGGGACGTGTTTCTGAATTTCCAATTGCATGGATTTTTAACTTGTTTATTTTTGTGTTTAACTTGATTATAGTGTGGTCTGGGAATAAGGCCTGTATATACTGATCCTTTGAAATATGTTGAAACAAGTTTTATGACAGTTTTTCGTCAACTTCTCACATGTGTTTCAGAAAAATATTTATTCTTTACTGGCTTGATCTAGAATTCTGTCTCTGCCTATGAATTCAAATTCACAGATTTTTTAATTTTTTAAAAAATTTATTATTTTTATTTTTTTGAGAAAGAGAGCATGAGCAAGGTAGGGGCAAAAAGAGAGGGAGAGAGAGAATCTTAAATGCAGCATGGAGCCCAATAGGGGGCTCGATCTCATGACTGTGAGATCATGACCTGAACTAAAATCAAGAGTTGGACACTTAACTGACTGAGCCACCCAGGTGCCCTTGATTTTGTTGTTGAATTCATTTAAAAAAAATTTGTTTGCTTTATTTGTCAATAATGAGATAGGTATGTTGAAAGTTGTTACTGCAATGATAGATAGGTTTTGCAATTTATTTTTACTTCATTCATTTTATTAGGTACATACAAATATAGAATTATTATACCATACTGGTTAACTTAATATTTTAAAAAACTATATGTAGTAAAGACCCTCTTTATTTTTAATAATGTTTCCACTTTAAAGTCTGCTATTTTGTCATGGGTAAATTTCATGGCCTCAGTTGTTATTTTGTTAGTATTTTTGTGTCTCCCTCTTTCTCTGCCCATCCCTCCCTAGTACTCTGTCCCTCTCTTAAAAATAAATAAAAACATTAAAAAAAATAAAAAAATTTAAAAGATTTGGCTGCTTAATCAACTGAGCCACTGAGTCACTCCGGAACATATATCTTTAAAGAAATAGCAATCAATCTTTGTCGTTACTAGATGGTTCAGTTAATTTACATTTATTGTGATTTTGGAAATATTTTGATTTATATTTGCCATCTTATTTTTAAAAATTTTTAAAAATGTTTATTCATATTTTTGAGAGACAGAGCATAAGTGGGGGAAGGGCAGAGAGAGAGAGAGAGAGGGAGACACAGAATCCAAAGAAGGCTCCAGGCTCTGAACTGACAGCACAGAGCCCAACGCGGGGCTCAAACTCACAGACCATAAGATCATGACCTGAGCTGAAGTCGGACGCTTAACCGACTGAGCCACCCAAGCACCCCTTACCATCTTATTTTGACTTACAATTTGTCTTGTTTGTCACAGTCCATTTCTATTGTTTTTTTTTTTTTTTTAATTTTACTTCTTTTTTTTTCATCATGATAAGTGTACACTTTAATCCCCATCCTCTATTTCCCCCATGCCCTCCCTACCTCCCCTCTGGTAACCATCAGTTTGTTCTCTATAGTTAAGAGTCTGTTTCTTGGTTTGTCTCTCTCCCCCTCTCTCTTTTTTTCTTTGCTCTCTCTTTTCTTAAATTCCACATAAAAGTGAAATCCTATGGTATTTGTCTTTCTCTGACTGACATATTTCACTTAGTGTTTTACTCTTTAGCTCTAACCATGTTATTGTGAATGTCAAGATTTCATTCTTTATTTATGGCTGACTAATATTCCATTGTGTATATATACCACATCTTCTCTATCCATTCATCTATCAATGGGATACTTGGGCTGTTTCCATAATTTGGTTATTGTAAATAATGGTGCTATAAACATAGGGATGCATGTATCCCTCTGAATTAGTATTTTTGTATTTTAAGGGCAAATACCCAGTAGTGTAGTTCTTGGATCATAGGGTAGTTATGTTTTTAATTTTTTGAGGAACCTCCATACTGTTTGCCATAATGGCTGCATTGCCACCAGTGGTGCATGAAGGATCCTTTTTCTCCACATCCTCACCAACACTTGTTGTTTCTTGTTTTATTGATTTTAGCCATTCTGACAGGTATGAGGTGATATTTCATTGTAGTTTTGATTTGCATTTTTCTGATGATGTGGGATATTGAGCATCTTTTCATGTATCTGTTGGCCATCTGGATGTTTTCTTTGGAGAAATATCTGTTTATGTCCTCTGCCCATTTTTAATTGGATTATTTATTTTTAGGGTATTGAGTTATATCAGTTTTTTATATATTTTGGATACTAACCCTTTATCAGATCGGTTATTTGCAAATATCTTCTCCCATTCCATATGTTGCCTTTTAGTTTTATTGATTATTTCCTTCACTGTGCAAAAACATGTTATTTTGATGTTCTATTCCATTGATCTATGTGTCTGTTTTTATGCCGGTACCATACTGTTTTAACTACTACCACTTTGTAATATAACTTGAAATCTGACATTGTGATACCTCCCATTTTGTTTTTCTTTTTCCAGCTTGCTTTGGCTATTTGAAATCTTTTGTGGTTCCATATAAATTTTAAGATTGTTTGTTCCATTTCTATTCTTTAATGATAACACTTGAAATTTTTCTATCTTTTCAGAAGATATAATCTTTATATATTAATCTGGCGTAATGTGCCACTCTGTTTATAAAGCCAGAGCACAGTTGTGAACTTAATAACAAAAATATGAAGAAGCTAGGGTCCCGACTCTCCACACTGCAAAATATATCAATTATTTGTTGGTAGTAATTGTCTGATTGTTGAAAGAACCCCTAAACTTTTGGTTTTATATGGTGTTTGTCTTGAGATATGTTTGCTAAGAAGGGAAAACACTATAACTTTTCCTCACAATCTGATTTAATAACCATTTCCCTTTCTTCTCTTTTTTTTTTTCCTGTTTGCACTCTCTCACCCTGTCTGGGTATGTCTCTGGCTGTCTGGTTTTTAGAGGTCCTGGGCCTTGTGCACGAAGGCTGCAGCCTCCCTCTGTTCTCTACTTTAACCATCACCCATCATCTTGCCAGCAATGACATGGCAGCTCACAGCCACTCACAATGCACAGGCTCTAGCAACTAGCGTGAAGAAACAAGTACACTTTTGTGTCACAGATATTTAATAAGCAAAAAGAAATAAAGCTCAGAGGTGGATGGAGGTGGAGGGTCAGAGAGACAGAGAGATTTTTAAAGTTCCCAGAACTTTTCTTAAACAATCAAAGAGACCAACATCCTTACTGTTTTGTTTGTGTGTTTTGCCACATCTCCCTGTACTCTTTGATTTCCTGTTTATTTGCCTGGTTTTCACATCCCATCAGTTGTTCCTAGTCTAAAGAATTCTGTGTTGCAGCTTATTCAAGAGCTTATTCTGTTTGGTGACATTATAAAATAGTTCAAATTTTCCATTGCTCAATGAAAACCATTTTTGAAAAGTCACTGTGAGAATTAAAAGTTGAAGTTGGTGGGTGAACAGGAGCCATGGGAAAAAAGACTTCTTTTTAGATATTCTTCACAGTATTCAGGGGTTCGAAAAGATCAGCAACAAACTTAAAAATACCATCAAATGTTTCTCTTTGAAATAATAATCCCATAAGATGATATTGTCCTCCCTTGGTAAATTTTAGTGCCAGTGTTCCAGATGATCTATCCAGACTTTTACCTGTCATTGGCTCTTCTCATCTGTCAGCTAAGAAATGTAAACTGATATTTTATGCATTTATGCATATGTGCATCTATGTCAATAAAGGAAGGAAATTTGCTGGGAAAAATCCAATGCAGATGACTACTGGTCTTCCTTATGGTGAATGGTATATGGACTTTGGAACTATCTCCAGTTAGTGCATTGGTTTTTGCTGGTTTTGGAACTCAAGGCCAGGGTCCAATAAAAGATTGGAGATCTTTTATTTTATTTTTTAAAAATAGTTTTAAGAGATAAGGATCAAAATTAAATATCCACAACAGGTGCTTGTCTGCAAATGTGTGCATGCATCGGCACATAGCTATGTGAACATGCAGTGTTTGCCAGCTTGGTAATTGTGGGTGGAATGTGGGCATTAGCTCTGGAAAACACAACCTGCAGTATTTTTATTTTTATTTTTCTCATCCAAACAGAGACATCCAAAACTCTATGTTTTCTATGTGAGCGGTAATAATCCAGAAACGAGCACCGAGAAATGAATAGTTCCATGTGAGATAAATGTGTTTACTCTCTGAAAATACTTCTTTCAAATGCAAATCATTACAAAAATATATCACACACCTTACAATTTTCCATTGTGTAATATACTAGATAGAATATAATCTCATATAGATGGGTATTGTCATAATTAAAAAACTTAATTTTCATTGCAAGAATGCCTGTGGGGTTGCTGAGCTGTATGGAAAGGTAGGCCCTGCAGGCTGTAGTTTTTGAGTTGTTCTTATCTGTTGCCCATTCTTTTTCTGTTTCTGTCTTTAGTAAAACACATTCCTGGGGTGCTTAGCAAGCTCAATCAGTAGAGCATGTGACTCTTGGTCTCAGGGTTGTAAGTTCGAGTCCCGTGTTGGGTATAGAGATTACTTAAAAATAAAAAATCTTAAAAAAAAACAAAAACAAAACCCCTGACATTCCTATTTTTAATTCCTGCCCTATGAGCCATCCTTGATATTTATTGTTTGGATTGACAGATTATTGGTTATTATTGAAGCTGGGCAATGTCTGTACAATGCTTACTGTATTCTCTCTTCTTGGGAAATGTTTGAATATTCCCGAGGTGGATTGGATAGGACAAAGGAGCAATCAAACTTCAGGTGAGGGATTGTGGCAGATTGCACTTCCCAAAGATTCCTGCCAACAATCTTCCATACCACATCCACTTCAACACTGTGACCTTGACCCCCATTAATATGGGGTTGTTGTATCCTGCCCCCTTGTATCTGGGTAGGTTTGTAATGAGTATTGGAGAAATGAAACTATCTGACGTCTAAGACTAAATCATAAAAGATAATGCACTTTTTTTCCTTGTCACTCACTTTTGGAGTCTTGAGTCATCATATAAGAGATCTGACTTCCATGCTATGAAGAAGCCCAAGTCACATAAAGAGGCCACATGAAGGTAGTACAGTTGTCAGCTCCAGCCGAGGTCCAGCTGATCAGCATTGACCTCCAGGTACTTGAGTGATTGTGATGCACACCTCTAGATGATTCCAGCCTTCATCTGTTGAATCCTTCTCCTGAATCCCCTCCCCCTGCTTCCCTTGAGTCTTCCTAGCTGAGGCCTGAAACATCATGGAGTAAGCAGGGACAGTTTCCCCTGTGCCTTTTCCAAATTCCCGAACTACAGAGTCCAGAGTGGTTTGTTATGCAACAAGAGTAACTAGAACAAAGTTCTAGGGGTTCTTCTGTAAGTAGAGATTAAGAATTTAAGTGCCCAGTCTTTGCAAAAACACTGTGTAGGGTAGTTGTTAAGATGTTGAGCTCGGGGTTCCCCAGGTGGCTCAGTCAGTTAAGTATCCAACTCTTGATTTCATCTCAGGTCATGATCTGGAACCTCACGGCAGGCTCTACACTGGGCATGGAACCTGCTTCAGATCCTTTCTCCCTCTCCCTCTGCCTCTCCCTGACTTGTGTGTGTTTTTTTTTTTTTTTCCTCTCTCAAAAAAAAAAAAAAAAAAGGTGTTGAGCTCTGGAGTTAGGCAGGTCTGGATTCAAACCCCAGCTCCATCAGCTGTAATACCCTAGGTGAGTGTAATTCTGATCTTCTTTGAACTTCAATTTCCTCACTTATAAACAGGAAAAAATACTAGTATCCCATCATGAGGTTTTATGATAAATGAGGTATTTGGTATAAAGCAGTTAGCAAAGTAAATAGCACAGGATATCTACTCTGTAACATTTAGTTTGTTTGTTTGTTTGTTTGTTTGTTTTTTAATGTGTGAAATGTTTGAATTCTCAAAGACTACCATTATTGTCTTTCTGATTCTCAGCTGTCATCCAGATAACTGAGCTTTCCAGATAAATTAAGATCTACTATATTGGTATTAAGAATGGCAATGTTATGTTCACAACTCAAAACTTGGAGAGAAAATAGAAGAATATGTTCCCTGAAGCAGATGTTGCTAGATTATAAGTTTGAGGAGAACAGGGGCCACATCTCTCCTTTTCATCACTTCATCTCTGGAGCAAGCACATTGAACACATAGAAAATGCTCAGTAAATACTATTTGTATGAATCTCCACAAAATCCTATTTGTGTAGACTTTGGATTCCACAAAAGATGGACTTCCTCATCATCTGCTTATTTTCAGAATTATCAAAAATAAGGAAGAATTTTCTGAAAAAAAATTTACCCAGAGGCCTAAAATTTCAATATTTATTACAACTATTTTTAGATGTCTTAATTTTATCTAAGGCCATAGAGGCACGTGGAATACTAAGATAATCCACTTTTCATATTTGTAATGGAAAATATTTTCTCTATATTCTTGGAATATTATGATGCATATTAAACAATTTGTTAAGCAATTAGCCCAGTGCACTTTTGCATAAATTCTTACAGTTTTGACTTTTATAATTCAGAGGCCAAATTGATATTGTTGAGGAAGTTCTGTGACTTAAATTAACTATAACCTTAAACTCCCTTCATAATTGCAATCACACTACGCAAAGGCTTGATTTTCTTATAATAACATGTAGTTAACTAATTAGAGAGAAAATTATGAATTATGGCAAAAGATTTCACTGTATTCTTGCAACTCATTATTTTTTTTTCTCTTCAACTTTTTAATTTAAATTCCAGTTAGTTAACATACAGTGTAACACTAGTTTTAGGTATAGAACTTAGTGATTCATCACTGACATACAACACCCGGTGATCATCACATAAAGCGCCCCCCTTAATACCCTTCACGCATTTAGCACATCCCTGCCCACCTCCCTTCTAGTAACCGTCAGTTTGTTCTCTGTAGTGAAGAGTCTGTTTCCTGGTTTGCCCCTCTCTCCTTTTCCCCCCATATGTTCATCTGTTTTGTTTCTTAAATCCCACATATGAGTGAAATCATATGGTATTTGTCTTTCTCTAACTGACTTATTTCACCTAGCATAATACTCTCCAGCTCCATCCATGTCATTGCAAATGGTAAGATTTCATTCTTTTAAGGCTGAGTAGTATTCCATTGTGTGTATATATGTATACATACATATATATATATATATATATATATATATATATATATATATCACATGGGTTTTTTTAGTGGTAATTTTTAAAGTTTATTTATTTATTTTGAGAGAGACAGAGACAGTGTGAGTGGGGGAGGGGCAGAGAAAGAGGGATACAGAGAATCCCAAGCAGGCTCCGCACTATTAGCATGGAGCCTGATGAGGGGCTCGAACTCACGGAACCATGAGATCATGATCTGAGAGGAAACCAAGAGTCAGACGCTTAACCAGCTGGGCCACCCAGGCCCCCTATACTACATCTTTTTTATCTATTCATCAGTCAATGGACTTTTGGGTTCTTTCCATAGTTTGGCTATTGTTGATAATGCTGCTATAAACATTGGGGTGCATGTATCCCTTTGAATCAGTATTTTTGTTCTTTTGGGTAAATACCCAATACTACATTTATTCATGTCTTCTGTCCATTTTTTAACTGGATTATTTGTCTTATGGGTGTTCAGTTTCATAAGTTCTCTATAGACTTTGGATACTAGGCCTTTATCAGATATGTCATTTGCAAATATTTTCTATTCCATAGGCTGCCTTTTAGTTTCATTGATTGTTTGCTTCCCTGTGCAGAAGCTTTTTATTTTGATGAAGTCCCAGTAGTTTATTTTTGCTTTTGTTTCCCTTGCCTCCGGAGACATATCTAGTAAGAAGATGCTACAGCTGATGTCAAAGTGGTTACTGCCTGTGTTCTCCTCTAGGCTTTTGATGGTTTCCTCTCTCACATTTATGTCTTTCATCCATTTTGAATTTATTTTTGTGTATGGTGTAAAAAAGAGATCCAGTTTCATCTTACAACTCAATTTTAATGGAAACACTAGATTCTGATTTTTGTTCGATGAAACAGAATATAAACTTCTGTCTGAGAGTTATATAATCTTGAGAGCATTAGCATTTTCTTGATGACTAGTATAGAAGCTACCTTGCTCCCCAAGGTCTAAAGTTACTGTGTCATCCACATAGGTTAAGTTATGCTATGGTGACAAACAATAGAAAATTTTTTTGTCACGCCAAGTCCACTTTGGTTCAGGTGACTCACTAGATGGTGGCCCAACCTTGCAGGCCCTTTGATCTCAGGGTACCTGCATCTCAGTATTTGTGTTCACGATCACTAAGGCTGTGGAAAAGAGCACAGAGAATCTCATCCTGACTCTGGAGGCTTCTGATCAGAAGTGATGTATATCACCTTCACTTCACAATCTATTGGCCAAAACAAGTCAAATGGTCATGTTCAATTTCACTGAGTGGGAGTCATATGTTCAGAGATAGGAACAGAATGGGAAACATTGGTGAGTCCTAGTAATGTTCTAGGAGGTGATGTATTTAGTGGTTGTAAGAATCTGGTCCAACATTTTTTTAGGCAAATTTTTCTTCTCCATCTGATGAACACTGCATTGAGTATAAAAGGAATCTTGCTTTTGTAATGTAATTAGTACAAGTTAAAGTATAATAAAGTATGCCACAACTTACTGCAATGGAATTTGATAGGACAAGGTTCTGTCTTGGATTCCTTCCAAGGGGTGGGGATTCTTAGTTCTAAACTGTCAGAGGGACTTGGTAACAGTATTGCCTTGCTGAGAAAGCAGTTCTGAGGCTGGACCTGGAGGATACCATAGTGAGGCTCTCATTTAATTATCTCCCTCTGGTGCGGGACCCTGAGATAAGACACACAGTTTGAAAAGTAATCACAGGCTACTGCAGTAGAATATCATTACACTTCAGTTAGTTACTAGGTAGATTTAAATATCCACCTTTCTGTTCCTAAGAACCAATGTGACACCACTTCTGTCCCCTACCAGTCATTGCCCTGCTATCAACTAAAAGAATATATACACACAATGAAGGTCTGATAAGATGCAGTAGGCAGGATATAATCTTCTTTTCCCCTCTAAACCAACCAGGGTATATTATGTATTTGCTGCTTTTATGGCTAGATATGATTTTCTGTTGTTTTATTGCTGCATATGGGTTCTTGGCTTGTGCAAGGAAAGTGTCAATAATTTGAACATTTTGGCACTTTCTCTAATGACCTTTGGCCATTATGAATTGAGAAGACTTTGTTCCAATGTGTTGGCGTTACACTTTTGGGTCAACTTTTTGTATATTTATATATTCATTCATTCATTCATTCATTCATTTATTCATTTATGTATTTATGAGAGAAAGCATGTGCACGTGCACACATGAGCACAAGTAGAGGAGCAGCAGAAGGAGAGGTAGAGAGAGAATCTTAAGCAGTCTCCACAGCCAGCACAGAGCCTGTCTTGGGGCTGGATCCCATGACCATGAGATCATGACCTGAGCCAAAATCAAGAGTCAGATGCTTAACCAACTGAGCCACCCAGGCACCCCTTGGGCCAACTTTTTAACTGAAATGCATCATGGTGAGCTGTGGGTAAAGAGATGCCAAATATGCATTGCCCCCAGTGTTTGTTCAATGCCACAAAAGAATCCTTAAGTGTAGCTAATAAAAGAACTTTTCTGGTACCCTGTTTCTGTCATATGGACACAGGATTTGCCTGGGGAGTGCATGTGGGGGTCAGGGTGGGGTTGGCAATGTGTTGAAGGTCTGTGAAAATGCTTCTGCAGTGTGCCTTTCACAGGAAGTACCAATCACTTAAGTGCAGACTCAGAGAATGCACTTGAAGTTTGCCATTTGTCCACATTTTCCATTATTTTATTATTGCCACATATGCAATTTTTATTCCTAACCACATTTCGATAGTTTGTCGCCTTTTCAACAAAAACAGAGCAGTACATTAAAGGATGTTGTCTTGCAATTGGAATAAGAATAATATCCATTTATCAGGTACCCAAACAGGATATTGTTGCCAATATTTTGAAAAGGGGCATCAGTCTCCTGGCCTGAGGGCATTAGAACATCCATTCTTTACTGGAGCCTCTTGTAGGAAAGGGAAACAAAAGAAAGCATAATGGAGGAAGAAAGAGCTGATCTTTGCAGCTAATGAGGAAGATGTAATTGGATATTTTATTTTGTAATTGGATTTTTTTCTCGATATTATCCTTTCTCATGATTTTCTTCAATATATTTTCCTCAAAAAATTGTCATATACATTGCTATGCATGTTGTCATATTTAGTCCTTTCTTCATTTAACAATCATATTGACTATCGCTCTGAGCCTGGAGCCTGCTTCGGATTCTGTGTCTCCCTCACTCTGCCCCTCCCCTGCTCATGCTCTCTCTCTCTCTCTCAAAAATAAAAATAAACATTAAAACAAACAAAAAACCCCAATCATATTGATTATTCACTATGTGACAGGAAAAAGCCAGGTATTAGGGATAACGAAATATTATTTTAAAACATTCAGTGTCAACTAGGGAGAGATAAATAGGTTAAGAATTAGAGAAATAGGGTAAAAATGGAAACAAGGTTGTATGGGACCACCAAGAAGGGCCAGTTTGTCTAAGAGGAGGAGGAAAAGGGAGAGAGATCTTCACAGCTTTCTGCATGTGAAGGATAGGGATAAGTAGATCAAAGGAGAATGATTGCCCAAGGCAGAGGGAAGAACCCTGAGAAATTAATCAGCCAAAGGGTTCAGGGAGTGGTAAGTGTCCTGTAAAGGCATAGTTTAGGATGAGGGAGGGATTGGGGCAGAAAGGAAGATGATCAAGCTCTGCAGGCCCCTCTCAGAACTCAGGACTTTGGTACCACATCAAGGAGTTGAGGTTTCATTCTGTAGGTGGTGGGGAGCCACTGAATAATTAGAAACAGGGAGGGCTAGGATCAGACTTTCATGTTAGAAAGATGATTCTACAAGGTGGCTCAGTCAGTTAAGCTTCCAACTCTTGATTTTGGCTCAGGTTATGATCTCACGGTTGGTGGGTTCGAGCCCCACGATGGGTTCCGTGCTGACATTGGGGAGTCTGCTTGGGATCCTCATTCTCGCCCTGTCTCTCTGCCCCTCCCCCGCTCATGCTCTCTGTCTGTCAAAATAAACAGATTAAGAAAACAAACCCCCAAAAAAGGCAAAGTTTTAATTAGAGGCTGCCATGTTCCAGACTGGAGTGGCCAGTGGGCCTGGCAAGAAGAGGAAAGCTGAAGGATATTGAATTCACACTGTAAAATTAAGAGAACTTGTTAAGTGATTGGATGCAGAGGGTTAAGGAGAAGAAAGAATTGGTGATAATTTCCGTATTTCTGGCTTGTGTTACTGGCATTAAACAATTAAGAAATACGGAAAATGAGCATGTTTGAAGGAAACATGAGTTTGAAATGCCTAAAAATTGAAAAAGATCTATCCCTTAATACAATAGTATTGGCTGGCATTTATTGAAAGCCCAGTAGATGCCAAATATTGTTGTAAATTGTATATTTTAACTGATATAATCCTCACAACCACCCAAGCAGCTATTGCTAGTTTATTTAATCCAATCTAAGGTGCCATCAATTGTAAAACACATCGTGATATCAAAGATGTTAAATGTCCTTCCTAGAATTGGTAAAAATATGGTATTATCCCCATTTTATGGATGAAGAAACCAGGCAGAGAGATTAAGTAATTTATGCAAAATAATATATTTAGATCGTAGAGGAACTGGGATTCGACCCTAAGGAGTCTGATCCCAGAAACTTCATTTAATCACTGAGCTATATCACTGCTTCATACATATGGATTTGAAAAAGAGTGATCTGGCATGGAGATTGAGTTTTTAGCACCATTAGTGAAAACATCTGTCATATGGCAAAGTGGGGATGGTGTTTACAGTACACGATTCATAAATTTTTTTAGGGGCAGAAGGGGCAGAGAGAGAGAGGGAGAGAGAATCCCAACAGGCTCCATGCCCAGTGCAAAGCCCAACATAGGGCTTGATCCCATGACTGCAAGATCATATCCTGAGCCGAAATCAAGAGTCGGGCGTTCGTCTAACCTACTGAACCACCCAGGCATCGCGTCAATTCATAAATTTGTGATAAAATAATTTAAATTAAAATGGAAATAACATTAATAATTACAACCAATGCCTCTTTTGATACATTAACACTTCTTGGAACATCAGAGTACACCTATTTTAGGCAAATGTCCTACAAGAGAAATTAAAGATGTAACATCAACAGAGTTGCATATCAGAATTGTCCAAAGAAAAATTGGAAGTTTTCAGAAAGGAGGCAGTGGAGCAGTTGATTTTCTTGACCCATCAGCTTCTAACTTCCCTGAGCATATTGCCGTTTCCTCACATGTTTGGTGAAATGACAGCCAAGAGGTGGAGTGGGATGGAAATCTCCTTGAGATGATTGCCAGGCAAGTGTGCAAAATCAAGGCTGTGGATTTGCATGTTAAGCTCATGGTATCTGCAATCCTGGGAACAATTAAATTTCTTACCTGTGGGCAGGTGTGTATTTGGCTACTTGCCTTTACTTATTAGGAAGACAATGTCACTTGGTGCAGTGAGTCACTTTTTGGATGCAATCCTTCTGACTCAGTAGTAGCAAATTTGTTTTGCAGGCAGAATTTTTTTTTTCTTTCTTCTCTTCCACCCTACCCTCCCAGGATTATCAGCTCCCAATGGGGGAAGCAGAAGGGTGAATGGATAGGTTGTTAAATACAGAGACTCAGTTTACAGAATTGCAAGGGAAAGCTAAAAGAAAGATTTGGAGCCCACTCCTCAAGCCTTAACCAAGCCTTAACCAAGTCAAGAGGGTAAACAGAGAATAGCTCTGAGGAGGAGAGTTGCAGAAAAGTAGTTGTCTGGGTCCTCAGCAGAATCAGGTACAGATAGGCGCAATTTTCCTTTGAAAAGAAGACAGTAGACTAGTCCTGGAAAGAGGGCTGCTTCGGGAGCCAGCCTTCCAGATGGGGTCAGTGTGAACAGCCCTCCAGCAGCTGCAGCTTAACCCAAACAATTGCACGTGTTTGTAAGTGCCTTTCGTCCAACTTGTTGATAGTGTAATGACAATAAACAGAGCAAATGAAGAAGCCACTTTGGCAAGGGATGGGTTTTCAAGAGGAGAAAGCCATGTTTTGGAGAAGGATTCTAAACTTCTTTTGACTTGCTGTGCTTTGGCTTCTGAAAAATGGATGGTTTCTTTAATTGGTTGTGGTTATTTAATCCCACTCCAGTTGAACCATCTTCACCAAATGCCAAATGTGTGTGTGTGTGTGTGTGTGTGTGTGTGTGTGTGTGTGTTTAAATCTAAAACATTGTGTATTTGTTTAAAGAAGGGTACTTGGGTAGGAAAGAATTCTATTTATATCCCTTTGGCTATCATTGGCATAGTACAACCATCTCTGTGTTTTTACTTTTTATTTATTTTCTACCATGACCTCTCTATCTGCCCAACAACCCATATTAAGTAATCAGATCAGCTAGGTGATAAACTGCCTTATGTAAATCTTTTGAAAAGGAGGTGGCTTATAAATACATTCCAAGATAAATACAAAATAGTGAAAGCACCAAAGTGATCTCTGAGAGGATAAAAACAATTTCTTCACTAGCGAAAAGTTTGGCAAAGACAAGATTGGAGACTTGGAGGGAAAATATAATAATATAATAATGCTCTGAAAGGCAGAAGCGGGTGATAGACTGACTCTCTGGTGGGTGCCTGGGTAGGTGGAACCCGGGCAAAGCTTAGGGCAGAAACTTTTCAGAGAGCGTATCAGATATTACATTCTGCAGCTGCTAATAGGGACTGTGAAATGGTGTCCTCCACAAGAGTAAGGTTTATGTTTAACTCATTTAGTGACAAGTCCAGAAGTAGACAAGCTGATCTGTTATATGGCAGCTCCTTGATGTCATTAGAGGCTAGGATCTCTGTTCTCATTCTCAGGCTTATATAATGGTTGTTAGAGCTCCAGCCATCACATCCATGACTCAGGTAGAAAAAAAGCAGAGGGAGAGACTGGGCAAGGGAGCTCTGCTAGTTGAGACAGTTCCCTTTAAAGAGCTCTTCCTGAAGCCCTACTTACTAACATGCCTATCTTCAAAGGGCCTAAGGAAGGTAGCTTTCTGACCCAAACACCTGCTTCCCTCCCCGCTGCTTCCCTCCCAGTCCTTCTGCTAATAAGGAAACGAAGGAGAACATCATTGGGTAGAATCTGGTAGTCATTGCCATAATGGAGTGGGTGGGGGAGCAATAGATTAACAGCAATGAAGGCAAACCATGCTTATTTAATTTATTTATTTTTTTAAGTTTATTTATTTATTTTGAGAGAAGAGCATGTGCTTGCACACACATATGCTTGAGTGGGGGAGGGGCAGAGAGAGAGGGAGAGAGAGAATCCCAAGCGGGTTTCGCATTGTCAGCTCAAAGTCCAACCCAGCGCTGGATCTCAAGAACTGTGAGATCATGACCTGAGCTGAAATCAAGAGTTGGACGCTTAACCAACTGAGCCACCCAGGTGCCCCCATGCTTATTTTATTAGTTTAGTTAAGGTCCAATTTTTCAGAAGCTGAAGTACAAATGTTGCCTTTTTGTTAATACAGTTTAGCCCTGGAAATACACTACATTTCACTACATCCGGGTAGGGCTGAGTAATTGGGGCCAACAATTACTGAAAATTTGGAGATCACTGAAGAATTGAATATTGTTACTGACAGATCACAAAATTCTATAGGACTGTACTTCCTGCAAGAAGTTTACTGTTATTATTATTATTTCGAATGGTGTTTGAGGAGGTGAATGTGGAACTGGCTCATTTTGTGTAAAGTTATTTTTCTCAGAGCTTGTAAGTAGCTGAATCTGCCTCCTTGGATCCCATATGATGGAGATGGAATGGCCCCAGGGGATCCAGAATAGAACTCTGTAGTCACTAGAACTTTTCTAATTGATGTCAATGGTGTCATAAACAGTTTTGCAGTTGGTTTGGTATTTATATTCTAAAGATCACAAACCACTGATATCTATCTTGCAATCCTCTGTCTGCCAAATAGTCATTTATCTCTTCTCACAAAATTTCTAGAGGTACACATGTCCCTCACCCCAACCCAGACACACACACACACACACACACACACACACTGGGACCTAAGTAGCAAGTTCATTTCTAAAAAAAAAGGTTAAAACAACAAAAAACCTTTTCTTAACTCTAACAACGTTACAATACATCAAATGAAGATAAATCAAAGTAGTTGGTAATGTAGGTTCTATCATATTTGAAATGTTTATTTTGTCTTATAACTGGATAACCTCATGGAAACAAAGAGTGGGTTTCATGGTGGCGATTACTACACATGGCAGTAGTAATCTAGAATATATCCCAGAACATTCGGCTGGACTGTGGATCACCAACTGACTCCAGAGAGCCTCTGTGCTTGGATTAGCTCCACTGGGCATGAAACAAGGCACAAAATGGACTGTTCTTTTCTTTTTCTAGAGAACTTCACATGTAGCTACACCCCCGTGTGAAAAATAGAAATGATTTTTGTTTTTAAATTAGAACCAACTGAACCAACTCAAAAAAAATGTGGAAGGAATAAATTCAAGTGTGTGAAAGCATAAGGAGGCAAAAGGAAATAATTCTATTATAATTATTTTTCAACAAGGGCTTACATCTGTTTCTAATTTATACAGATTATTGACACATCTGGATGTTTGGCCTTAGGAATTATAAGTTGCTGTGGTGGCATTTATTTTTTGAATCAACTCTTCAGACCACCCTGGAACTCAGGCAACTGGTTTGGAAAGAAGGTTGTGATATTTTAAATAAAGTTACCTTCTGGCATTTCAAAACCAGTGCAAATGGGATTCTGTCATGTTGTGTTTTATAAATTGTGGTTTTGCATTTTTGACACCTGCAGGAAAAATAAGACCAAAGCCAAAGGCCTAATGGCTTGACAATGACAAATTATAATAGCCAGATAAAGCTATCAAGGGGACACTGGAGATGGGTGTAAGGTTAGCCATTCGCATTAACCATGGGGGACCCTGGATTTCAGCAGAAACCAAATAGTAACCGAGCAAATGACTGATGCCAATGTTGTTTTAACATGGCCTGACAGAAGGATGCATGCCTACACGGAAAATGGGATTGTTAAGAAGTATCGTTGATTAATACTTTACCTCTTGGACTGATTCCTTTTGTAATCAGGAGCTAACTTTTCTTCGTATGTGGTCTGATTGTAGTAATTTATTCCAAGGGTATGAATGATGGGAATCGTGGAGCAGACCCTTAAGATTTTAGGAAACAAAAACACGATGAAACACTTATTTCATGGCAAATATTCCTTAAATGGAGTAGCATGATTTTATTAAAGGGAACAGAAGACCATACATCAAAAGCCTAATGTAAGCTGGCAGAAACAAAACAAAACCCTCTTATAGTTCTTTAGTGTAAAGGTACAATAGAAATAATTAAGCATACAATATGGTTCGATTAGTTTTGGGAAGAAGGCTCTAGAGTTCTCAGAGTAGATTTGGTTCTTTGTTTTTCTGTCACAGCAAACCTTGAAATTCTCTCAAGTTTCACTAGATAGGGTGATGTTGCACAGCAGACTGACATTAAAAAAAGGACATCTGGCTTGAGCTTTCTTTAGAGGCAATTATTGTGTTCCATTTTAAAAGGAAATGATCATATTTGTAGAATATCTGATATATTCTAGAAACAAACTTATCTGTTGTGCTGACATTCCTGTGTCTTTATATATCATTTTATGGAGTGCTTACAAAACAAAAACACCAAATGCATACCAATGCCTGAGATAAATGATAAAATGTTCCCAAGTATCAACCTAAAGTCAATTTATGAGGTGTAATGGAGGTCTGCTTTTTACAGCCTTTTTAGTAGAGATGGAACAGCAGAAATCAGCATCGGTTGGCCCAAATCCAAAGACCTCACTTTGCAAAAGATACCTATGTAATTAGCAATGTTTCTATCTCCATTTCAGTTCAGTCTTCTATTTTAAAGACTAATAGGTGTCCATTGGGATCCATTCATAGCCTCTGAGGAAGAATTCATTGCAACTCAGTAGGGTGGGATTGTACAATTTTGACTTGAATAGTTTAAAAACCAGTATCACTTACATTATCACCTACAGTTCTGTCATTTTCAGGCCTCAGACCTCATGAATGTGTGATTCACAAAGCTAACTTAGAATATTTCTAGTTAATTTTGAGTGTCTAACTCTTGATTAAGCACAAATGGGCCTCTAATAGATGCTTTGATGAGGGAAGACAGAAATGAACATGAATACTGAACTTTTCAGATTACATGAGCATTTCATTAAGTGAAACTTTGCCTTTTCTCTAAGTAGGGTGGAAGTCAGTGCCCTGCTGCTGGAAATAATAGTAATAGTAGGCTGGCTTGAGTTTTAATCTACCCTCCCTTTTCCCTGTCCCACAGCAAGTGACACAGGCTATTTGCCCAGAGCAGGGGAGGAGGAAAGATTTTTGAAAAGTTTCCAGCACTTTTAATAATAGACCTTTGCAAATGCTCATGCACACCAACAGTTAAATGGGGAAGGGGTTTGGTCAAGTGCAGAAGTGGTGCTTTTCCAGGTAGATCATTGGAATGGGCTGGAATGCCCAGAAGACAGCCATTTCTAAGGAAATCTTTCCTTTCTCTCCGAACAAACTTTCCTTGGCCTCTATTGAAGGTACAAATCAAAGGACAGGAAGGAACAGAACTGGGAGAGAATCAGATGTAGAAAATGCCAGTTCAGAGAGAAGAACAAAGCAAGAGGGAAGAAACAGAGAAGCATAAATGCAGGACTACACCAGACCCTGATCTTCAAGGTGCAATTTCTCTGGTGTACTGTGCATCCAGACCTCATTCCTCCTCCTCTCTTGCTTCTGACTGGAAATAGGGAGCTGATGAAATATGTCTTGGGGCAAATGCCATTGCATACTTAAGATGAGGCAGTCCCAGAATGTTGAAGGTGGGAGGTGACACTGGAGGTCACTGGTCAAATTTCCTTTCCATAAGATGAGGAATCAAGGCTCAGAAAGGCGAAGGGATGAGTGGAAATCTCTAAGCATGACCCAGAGTAAACAAGCATTTTTGACTGGTTTTTCGCATCTTTAGTAAGAAGAAATGATAATTAAAAATATTCTGAACATGTAAAAAGCTATCTCTTAGTATTTACTGGGTATGTCAAGTATATTCTATACTGACCCTGGTGCAGTGAGGAAGAGATAAGGATGGGTTGAACACACTTCCTGACAATTTTGATGCATATAAAGCAGGTATTCGGTGGTATTATAAGCAGGATGAACATAGATGGCCACACTATGAAGTGACAGAAAGAAAAGGAACTTTTTCTCCAGGCTTCTAAGGCTCCTGTGTGAACAGGAATCATGTCAAACCTTTGCCCATGAGGAGAGTTTGGCCTATCACATACTGGTGGAGTAGGAGGTGTCTTCTGGATTTTTTGGTTTGTGGAGGTGGGAGAATTTCTCCCTTTAGCCATTCCAGAGGGCCCTTTGCTTAGTAAGAGTTGGAATCTTGAAGTGGTTTCTAGTCATTACCTGAATCATCAGGAAGGATTCTTACTATACTGTTCTTCCTTTTCTGTTTTCTCTTCATCACATGGTGGCTCAAGGCTTTTTAGAAGATCTGCTCTGATTTCAGAACCTGTATGCAATCTTTCTCATTGTTTGTTTTTCTCTTTTGACTGGTTAAATCACATTCATCTTTGATCTCTCACCAACCAGAAATTCCTCTTCTTTTGACTCATTCATTTCCTTTACCAGGAAATATGGAAAGGAACCCCTGTATTATCAGGTCTAAACCTTATGCGGCTTTCTGTTTTCTTTTCATCTAACCTTTAAGTTGCTCTCAACTGTATTTTGGATTTAAAATACTTGTTTTAAAATCATTTCCAACAGAAGATTATATTTATTAATTAATTAGTAAGGCTTTTATTCCATATCATAACTTTAACCTTTTAGCACTAATATCTTTTTATTTTTCTGGATTGAAGACTTTGTGCTTTACAGTTATCTAGAAATCTATAATTCTTCACTTTTCTTTACAAACTTGTCATGTAAACTCTTACAACCATTTCTTATAGTTTCTCTTTTTCACTTAAAAAGTCTTTTGGATCATTATGTTTCATATAGTAATATTAAATGTGCTGTTGTTACAGAAAATCTCTAAAGTCCAAATTTTGGACTCCTATGCTTTGACCTCCAGTTTTCCTGATGAGAGAAAATACATTCTGTATTCCAAAATGTCACTCCAGGTCAACCGGTCCTTTGAGATTTGGCTTAAATCCCTTGTCCCATGTGTGGTGAGAGCCTCAGTGCTTCTGAATGTCTTAGGCAATAGGGGACAGGACACTTCCATTTCTCGTGGCCTCTCCTAGCCCTGGACTCCTACTTCTGCTGATTGGCTTGGTCCATGGCTAACCATGCTGTTGCTGCTACACATTCTCTGCCCCACAAAGGACACTGCCCAGGTCCTTCCTCTCACATTCTGAGGCTGCGTGTAGAGCAGACATTCACTGAAGTTCATGGCAATTGAGTTGTTTAATTAACTAAAAGAAGTTTAAATAATAGCATCATTAAAGTTAAATATGTAATATTGCAGTGCTCAAAACTCCTTGGTCCTTGGGAACTTTTTACTCTCTACCTGTTTTAGCAGCCACCTGGTTTGTGATCCCCCTCTCTTTATTCCCCATCTTTCCTCTGGCCGCAGCGCCATCCCCTCAAATCTTGTTCTTTCTTACTTGAGAGTTTAATTATCTTGGTAAAGTCGTGCCTTTCACCGGGGCATCTCTTCAGGATCTCAACTTACAGCTAACGTTTCAGCTAGGTCTATTCGCAAACAAGACATTTTTTTTTTTCCCTGTAAAGAACTCAGGCATTTGCTGTCAGTCTTCCCTGGCAGCACATCCCTTGTCCCTCCTTCCAAATTACATGAATTGATCGATTGATTTTAAGTTTATGTGGAGAGAGAGAGCGTGCACACCCACACACAGGCGCACACACATACGTGCATGTGAGCAAGGAAGGGGCAGAGAGCGAGGGAGAGAGAGAATCCCAAGTAGGCTCTGTGCTAACAGAGTGGGATTTGATCCGATGAACTGTGAGATCATGACCTGAGCCAAAATCGAGAGTCAGAAGCTCAACCAACTGAACCACCGAGGCGCCCCCAAATTATGTGAATTGAAAGCAGAGAAAACCATACCTTCTTTGGAGCAAACCTTTTGGTACTGTCATTATTTTAAAAGTCTTGTCTCATCTTATTTAAAAATATTTTTAATGTTCTACTTTATTTTATATCAAAAAAATCTCATGAGGGGCACCTGGGTGGCTCAGTTGGTTAAGCTTCCAACTTGGGCTCAGGTCATGATCTCGCAGTCTGTGAGTTTGAGCCCTGCCTTGGGCTTTGTACTGAAAGCTCAGAGCCTGGAGCTTGCTTCAGATTCTGTGTCTCCCTTTCTCTGTCCCTCCCCAGCTCACGCTCTATCTCTCTCTCAAAAATAAATACAAACATTAAAAAAAATCTTTAAGAATGAGAAAAAAAAATCTCATGAGAAAATTATGAAAGCTACATTGTTGTCAAATTTAATACAAGTGAATATAAGTGAAAGTGAAAATTGAACATGCTTTTTACCCCATTGTTGCATTAAACTTTGTTCCTTTCATTCCTCTCTAGTAATTCAAAGTTATACATTCTATTCTGCTTTTCATGTCTAGGGTAAACCTAAGCGGGGGGGTGGGGGGTGGGGAACCACGTGTGTATACATATATATCAACCTAGTTCTTTTTCATCATTAAGAATGAAAATGTCTGGATTATCCTTGGGCTAAATGAGAAATTTAACACACCTCTGCAATTCCCAGAAATTGTGGAAATAACCTGAAGTTTTTGTTCCAGATTTTTATTATATATCAAGCACTTTCAATTTCAAGAAGCCCCCTCATCTTTTCAAACAAATGTGTTAAGTCTCACTGTTTCATTAACAACAGTTGTTTAGACCTAGTCATTTTTATCAAGTCTATTAGTTACTACTCTTTTATGGGATATCTTTTGCTTTCTTTGAGCTGTTTTTTTAGGCGGAACCAGACTTCCATTCATTCTATGTCTTCCCTGGGCATCGAAAGCACCTAAGTCAACTTCTTCTGCCTGGCCAGCTCTTCTCTCTACACCCAGAATTACAAACCATAAATGATGTCAAATCTTCTCTATTCCTCAAGAACTTTGACACTGGGTCCAAAACTGAAACAGGTCTTGAATTTGTTCCATTGGTTTTTGTGGCCTGTCCCGGTCTGTCAGCCTGTTCTGATCTAGAGGGTCTAGGTCAGGGTCTGAAGGCAAAGCAGACCTGGTAGGCTTCTCCTCCACTGGTTGGTATGCTAACACTTGCCATCACTGGTGCTGGTTTTGTTTGTTTTGCTTTTTTGTGGAAACAGCTAAACCCTAGTTCTCTACTATATTATTTCGAGAGAAGTAGAAAGTAACATTCATGTGTTTAGAAATCCAGGAGCTCTAGGTTTGTACATGGAACAGGTATTTGTATTCATCTTTCTGTTTTTCTCCCCAGCACCTTCCACATCTGATCTTGTTCTCCACGTAGGTTAAAGCACACACATATTCATGTGCACGCGCACGCATACTCCCACACTCAACCAAAGGGGAAAGGACATAGTGTGGTAAATAAAATAATATAAAGACACGTCTCCAGGAATCTATACCAGAACAGTCAAAGCAACTACTCAACAAGAATTATATTTCTTATTTTCTGTGCTAAATCAGACATAGTCTCTGCGCCCTAGGAACTCACAGTGTTGTCAAGGAGATTCGATGGGCACATAGGAAACAACACAATGGAAAGAAGAAAGGATATGGAAAAGCTGAGTTCAAATCCCCATTCCATCACTAGTAATTGTGTGGGTTTGAATAAGTCACTTCATTTCTTAGAGGCTTTACTTATGATTTCTTGTGACAAAAGTTTTTTGTTTTTTTTTTTCATTAAGAGCCACATAGTTTGGCGGCAAGAAAACCAAAAAAGGATAAGGAACAATTAAACTCTGCTTTCAAGGGCTATAACTCTGCTTTCAAGGGCTATAATCTTTCAAGGGAGGCAAGACAAGCACACAAGACAATCTAAGAACATTGGTGTCCTATGTGAGAAATGACCCTCTATGGCACTCCTATGAGGTCAGAAAAGACACATGACAGTGGGAAAGGAGAGGGATGTTGATTTAACATTAAATGAGCTCAAAAATACACTGTTTAGTACTTGTTTTGATCTCTGATCTCAGTTTTAATACAGCAGGTGGGACACATAATTGGCAAGAGAGAGAAAGGAAAGTTCTGGAACAGGTGGGATGGCTGCCTGGGCAGTTGGCCAGAACGTCCCCAACAGAACATTCTACTATCAGATAGGGTATATTCCCACCTCATACAGTGTCTTCCATATGTCTCAAAATATTGACAGCCTTAAGAAATGATGTAGAAGAGCAAATAAAAAGTGAGGAAGGGAGAGATTACCCAGGACAAACAAGGAGGATGGAGGCCAGCTGTTCTCCATTCTTCCCAGGGACAAAGAGTTCCGTCCTCAGATCTGTCCCAGAGCATTATCTTATTGCACTTAGCACTTTCTACCTTGGATTGCAGTTATTTATGTACAAGGCTTATCTTCCCTACTGAACTGCAAGTGTAGGGAGCCCAGAGCCTGCCTCTTTCGCCTTTGGATCCCCTTAGTGCCGGCCTCCTACCTGCTGGGAACCCAGCGACTGTGTGTTAAAGGCACAGAAGGGCTGGAAAGAGCAGTGGTAGGATTTCAGTCATGTCAAGTTAAAGACTGCTTTCATGAGAGTTGTTGAGTCAGGGAATACTTTGCTGAGGGAATGTTATCTGCTTCTCTAGAGGTCTTAAAAAAATAACATGGTCTCATCAATTTGAAATGATTTAAATATGGTCTTGCATGTGGCCAGAGGGAGAGAGCAGCTGAGCTCTCAAGATTCTTTCCAGAGCTTAGAGCTCTGATTCTGTGATGGGAAACAACAGCTTCTTCTCTCTCCTTCATTCTCTCTCTTTTCCCACCTCTTGGTCAACCACCCAAGGGTGATAAATGAATGGTAGGACATCTGTCTCTTGTCCCTTTATGAATGTCTCCTCTTACCTGAAAGAGAGATGTGGGCTTGGGATTACTCACCTGAACAAGGTCCAGCTCTTCTCTGAGGTCACAGCAGGTCTGTATCTGCCTTCTGTGGTGGCAGTGCATGCAGGGATGGTGGGCTGCCTCCCTCACCTGGCCTAGAAGGTATGGAGGCTGTTAATGATGTGAATGGTTGTTTTTGGATATATGGTTTCCCAGAAATCTTCCAAGTGGGGACTCCAATGTTGGCATGAAGATTTTTTCGAAGGCATCTAAGACCTCTCCGATTGGGCTTGGATGCAGCCCTGCATGCCAGCGATCATATATGACAGCCAGGAAAGCTCTTCCCCTTTCTTGCTTCCAACCTGTGGTGTTAAGTGAGAATAAAGGGATTTCTGAGAAGAGAACTGCATTCTTCCATTTGACAGTGAAATCATGTTACTCTATTTGAAAGGAACTTTGCCTCCTAATTTTCAAACAGTCTTGAAATAAGATGTTCAAGGACCGTTGAAAATGCATCTTCCTATTTTTGATTTCTCATTTCACTTGGGTTCCAGAGATTCCTTGTTTGCTTCTATTTCTTGGAATTTCCTTTTGAAAATTATAGTAAGGTGTGGAGAACTGTTGGTGGTTTGATGAGACCAAGTTCTTTGGGAAAGGGGAGAGTAGTGGCTCAACACTGAACTGACTTGTATTGAGCCCTCACTCTGGGTTGTTGCGTCTGGGGATAGAATCTGCATCTCACTGATTACCCTTTAGCTCCAGGTCTCCAGCGGAGAAAAGGCAGCAGGTTTTTTAGAAGTAGGCCTCCAGATTTCAATAAGCTACTTGGGGCAGTCATTTGGGTCATTGAATGACAGGTTATTCAATACGCATATTCTGGGAGTTAATTGTGTTGACCTCTGCTCTCCAGTATTGTGTCATTAGCTCCGTGTGGCTACTGAGCACTTGAAATGGGGCTTGTCTGAACTGAGATGGCCTGTGAATGTAAAATACAAACCACAATTTCAACGTCTTAATATAAAGAAAGAATGTAAAATAGCTCAATGATATGTTTCATTGATTATATGATGAAATGATAATATTTTGGATATATTGGATCAAATAAAATATACCACCAAACATACTTAATTTCACCTATTGCTTTTTAGTTTTCTTAACATGGCTACTAGAATATTTAAACATACATACGTGGCTCGAATTATATTTCTATTGGATGGCACTGCTCTAGACGTAGCACTGGAAAGCAGTGGGGATAGTTCTCCTCACCAGATTTTCTCCTTTACTCTATTGTTTTTTGCAAGCACTAAAATGGCCAAATTTGGGCAAAGATGCCGTGTTGCCTTAAAAGGAATATATACCCTTCTCCATGTTTCTTGTCTTTCCAATTAGATTATAAGTATCTTGAGTGGCTTCAAGTCATAGGGTCAACAAAACCATAATTCGTGGTAACTTGTGTTAGGTATGGTGCTGGGTTCTGGAATTGTGACAATGAATAGAACCTGGCCACTGCCCTAGGAACCTGCTGTCTAGATAAGGCAGGGAAGAGCACAGCTGCTAGAATCAAATTCAAGAAGTGTTACGGTAGAGTCTATCTAGCTCAGGGTATTCCATAGAATCACCTATTTCTCTAATTGCCCCAGCTGTACTCAATCACTTTTATGTATTACTTGTTTTTATCACACAAATAAAAGATAGTCATTGTAAAAAAAAAAAAAAAAAAAAAAGAAAAGAAAGAAAAGAAAGAACAAGGAAATACAGATAAAGCAAAAACACAAAGTTCATGGTTGCCACTGTTGGCATTTGGATTATATCCAGCCTCATCCAGTAATAAGGTTCTAAATTGTCAGAACTCAAACTCAGATTAGGCATAGGAGAAAGGGAATCTGTGGCTTTTCAATGGCTGGATCCACAGATTTGAGCAATTACCAACTGTCTATCTGTCCGTCCCTCCCCATCTTTCATTTTTGTTTTTTCTGTGCTATCCAGATCTGCCTTTATTCTCTTTGGGGGATCCCATGGACAAGAGATGTCAGTCCTAGGAGGGAGAATGTTTAGAGACCCATGTGGCAGCAGTGGCTGAGAAGACTCCCTAGGTAGGAGACACGATGAGACAAGAATAAATTCCTGGATCTGCACTCCTCTTTCCTGCAGGAAGGATTAGTGAGATATACCTTTGGACCAATAAAGGAGAGGTTCTGACATTTCCATATATACAATCTCTGTCACATGGAAACATCAGCACCTCCCCTGTAGATACTTGTCCAGTACTTGGGTTTATTTCATGGTTTTATAATAACTGGCCAGTTTCTAACACAGAAGAGCCAGGGTGGCAAATACTGATGCTTGAGTGCCCTGAATGGTGACATGTCTTAGACCTATTCGTGGGGCTCCACCAGCTCTCTCCATGGCACTTTGAAAAGGCACCTCTCTTGGTCTTCTCTAGGATCCTTCTGACTCCTGATAGAATAAAAACAACATGTTTAGGCTGCACAAAGGTCAAAGGACACAAATAAATAATGGATATGCATCTTGAATAAAGAGTAACCTTTGCCTCTAAAATTGCTATATCACCTGTTAATCTGATCATGTAGAACATGGTTGTCAGACTAACATAGGACATGATAAAGCTTGATTTACAGAACGATATACTTTGTAAAATAAATGATTGTGAAACACTTTGAACGTATAAAGTCTTATATGGATGCTTAATGATCATGGTAATTATTTTACAACTTAATTATAGGAAAATGAAAGCAGAACAGCTTAACGAATTCAAACACTGATCAGACTGTGTACTATGAGGGAGATAAAAAAGAGAGTTTGTAGCTTAGTGTCACATTCTGCGATTGTTTAACCTATAGTCAGACTTCTCAGTGTTTTCTAAAACGGAGAGAGTTACAAAATGATTTTGGTTATGCAGATAATTAGCTTTAAGTGAATTATATTTTATATTCCATAAGAATAGCCTTTTAAAGAAACAACAAATGGTACAGGCTGGTGTGGCCTGGGGATGAGAGAACTGATAAAGGACATACAGGGAGACCTGTGTGCTTGTCATACGGCTCTTCCCACATGAGTGGGGCCTCGAAGCCTGGCCCCAAACTCAGCCCCTGAGCACAAATGAAATTAGGTGCATCTCTCTCTCTCTCTCCCTTCTTAAAAAATGTATATATTGCAATATGATGATGTAAGCTTGGGCTTTGGAGTGAATTTACTAAAAGCAGTAATGCATGTTGCATATTTTGTCAAGGATTACAAAACACTGGACACTTGTGCCCATCCACAGAATTTCCCTGCTGATCCTGAGAGCTGAGTGCGGATGGAAATTCGAGTTTTATTGTATTTGGCTATCAAGTCTATTAAAGAAATATCTTATTATGCCCGTTCACTAGACATGCTTTTGGCCTTGGGATTTTTATACCTTTGGTCCTTGGCTACAGTAGTTCATGCATAATAAACAGAGATTAAAGTTGTTTCCTATCATGAGATGAATAATATTTAACATAGCTATTCAACGTATCTAACTAGTGACCTTTGGCCAAATCACTGAAATAATTCGATTTTTAAAATCAGATTTCATCCTGCTTTGACGTGAATTGATTTCACTGCCTCCAACTAAAGTTTGAAATAGACATTTAGGCATACATGGCTTTCCTAACCTATAAGGAAGGTCAGTGCCTGAATAATCTTGCATATTTGCAGTTCAGATTTACTCTCTCACAATCATTTTGCAACCCATCTGCACAGGGTTTATACCTTTGAGGTATAATCCCAAGTAATTTATCACTTTTTCTGTTCACTAAAATTAAATGGTTTAATTCTTAGGGGATTAGTTGAGAAAACATTTGCTGTTTCGGCCAAGCCTCTATAATCTATATTTCTCCAAGTTGTTAAAATGTCAAATTGAAAGAGGGTCAAGGAAAGCAACAATAAAGTTCAAAGAGAGTATTATATTCTCTTCAGTTATTGCAATTTTTTATCGGTCTCATTGATCCTGGATAATAAATGCACATTGCTGTAAGTTTCAGAAACTCAAGAAGATGTTAAGGCAATCAATTTTATGAATAAATGTATCGCTAAAAAGAGGATTTTGCTGGCAAGGTCAAGAGCTGGCTCTTTGTGAAAACATCTTGGGCTTGCCTTTTCACACAGATCTTTGACAATTTCCGAACGTTTAAAATAACGTATCTGTTAAAAGTATGTTTGAAAAGCTAATGTCTGTAGTTCAGCAGCACAATTAACAAATTAATGAACTCACTTTCTGTTTACCATTGAATTATAATTGCTAATTGGTTAATCTGAATAAAGCCTCGGGCCTTTATTGGAAGTGTTAGCATTTGAAACCACTGGCTGCTTGAATTTCCTCAACTAACACTCCAGACTTGTGAAATTTAAACAAACTTGTAAAATCTGGGCACCTTTTAATGCCTCTCAATAGCCTATCATCACGGCCCAAATCTATTAGCAAAACAAATAAACAGCTTTTGGAATTTAAAGGTAAATATAGGAATTCATGAATATACTGATTGCTGTTTCACGTTATAGCTGTTTGCTCAAATGTGGCCCCCAGCAACGAAGAGAACTGTGTGTGTGTGTGTGTGTGTGTGTGTGTGTGTGTGTGTGTGTGTAGATATTACCTCTGGGGAATTCAGCCTTTTAATTCTGAAGCAGAATTATATGTTAACAGCTTTCCTTTTATGTGTAATTGGTGCATTGACACAGGTCCTTTCCCAACCTTATTTGAAAAGTCTTTTTCCTTATTCCTTCTTAGTCACTTCCGCTTCTTCTCTGCGCGACCTTGAATTCCCGGGCCTTTCCCCCACGCCGCTCCTGCGCCCGCAGGGGACCTGGTCTCCTCCAGGCGTGGCCCCGCACATCCCGACCAGGGCAGAGCCATGGCGACAGCCAGCTTGCAGACAGCTGTTGCCCGCGGGGCAGCGGTGGGGTTGTCATTAGCCAGGAGGGCAGGACTGCTCCGAGGCTGTCCTGTTGGTGACCAAGAAACAATTGTCCCTGACGGCCAGTCGGCAGGAGGCTCTGTGTTTCCATTCTCTTTGACCTGATACCAGGCTCGAGCCACTGTTACCTGGAAAAGGCTGAACTGCAAACTGCAGCAGGCTCTTCAGAGAGCAGTTGCAAAGGTGTAGGGCTCTGGATAGCAAGCTGTGATGGCTAAAGTATAATGTGCATTTATGATTTTCCGTGTCGACGAAATAGATGTGAAGTAGACACACCAAACTGTTGCCCGAGCTCTGAGTCAGGCGCGGCTGTAGTCACTTTAAGATGAAAATCTCAGGGCGCCTGGGTGGCTCAGGTCATGATCTCACGGTTCGTGAGTTCAAGCCCCGCGTCGGGCTATGTGCTGACAGCTCAGAGCCTGGAGTCTGCTTCAGATTCTGTGTCTCCTTCTCTCTGCCCCTCCCTTGTTCATGCTCTGTCTCTGTCTCAAAAATAAATAAAACATAAAAAAAAAATTTTTTTTTAAGATGAAGATCTCATGTCGTTCCGGGACTCCACAGACTAGAGGGGAAGACAGTTACCAGGCCCAGCAATAAGGCCAGGATAGAGGGATGCACAGGTTGTCAAGGGAGCACCCTGTCCAGGGCCGTTCTCTTTGTTCGTGGTTGTGTGGTGTGCTTACAGCAGCATTTCATGAACATTCAGTGGACTGAGGTTGTTGCAGGATGGACGGTGTGTGAGGGCATGTATTCTGGGTCAGGAACGCCAGCCTGAGGCTACTGTAAGAGTCTCAGGGTTGATGAGGATCAGGTCTGGGTGAAGTGGATGAAACGAAACAAAACGAAATGAAAACAAAAGACAAGAAAAGGAGAAAAGGAAAGGAAAGAGGAAAAAGGAAAGATTAGTTACATATATTTTACACACACACGCACACACACACGCACACACATTGGCAGGGTTTTCTCACAAAGATAAATCCTTTTGAAACACAAACTATACATCCCAGGTGATTTTGTGGGGTCTAAAGCTTTTGCCAAAGCCGAAGGGGATAAGGGGGGAGGGGTCTCTGCTAATCGCTCTCTTTCTGGTACAGTCTCTCCTTTCCAATGTAAATTTAGGCAGTTGAGGGGGAGGCAGAGAGCTTTCTTGCATCTGCTGCATTTTGATTACTTTTAACTTGAAATAATTGTTATGCCAAAGTGGTCCATCTTGGGGCAGTCTGCCCTAGGCCCCTACAAAAAGAACATCTTAAGACTCATTTCCACTTTTATAGGGCAAAATAACCTTTGGTCTGGTCCCTGGGTGTCACTACACAGGGTCCATAGGTACAGTGGATTTAACTTTCTACACAAGGCATTCATAGGTACAGGCATTCTTTCTACACAAGGAGGGATGTGACTGTAAATAAAAAAATATACCCACCAAATCCAAACTGAACATATTCTCCACTCAAGCTCTCCTTAGCCCAGAGTCTCTCAACCATGGCTACACTGACATTTTGGACTAGGTAGTTCTTTGTTGTGGGGGTCCGTCCTATGCATTGTAGGCTGTTTAACAGCATTTACTCTGTAGATTCCGATAATGCATGTGCAGTCGTGACAACCAAAAAGGTCTCCAGACATGGCCTGACATCCTCTGGGGAGCAAAATCACTCTCACTCCCCTCGCCTTTAAGAACCACTGCCTTAGACAGATTTGCCCAAATGTCTATGGCCACGCTAACACTATCTAACAAGAGGGAACAGTCACAAGGCAGGAATTGCAGTATAACTGCTTACAGCATTAAAGTAGGACAATGCTAACCCAACCAAAAATTTCCTCCTCTTATGTAAAAGTTTTAATTTTGTGCTATTCCTTATTCCTAAAAAACAACCCTCTCCATATCTCTATCTATATAATCATCGTCCTCAAAATCAGGGTTCAAAAATCAGACATGCTAGAATGTCACTTTATGATCGAATTTGCCAGGTCCCTAAAGAGCCTACGCATCATTGGTTCATTCGGTTCGGTAAAACCTTATTGAGTGTCTCCTATGTACTAGCCCCAGAAAATATCTGTGAACATAACCGACAACTTTCTCTACCCTTATGGTCTTATGTTATAGTTGATTGATATTAGATTTATTACGGTGAACTTATCAGCATGTTTTGTAGTCATTGTAAGTGTTTTTGTATTTTGAGACACATGATAATTTTTGTTAGGGGGCATATACTTTTCCTTAAATAACTTCTGAATTCAGGAAGCGTTGAATCAGTCCCAAGGAAGTCGAGATAAGTATTTTCTTCCCTGTTTTAGCCAGCCTCCATCTGAGACAATTATCCTTTTCTCCTTGAGATAGAGCCCATTTTTGATCAAGAGGCCTTCATCCTCAAAGATTGTACCATCACTAAGGAATTTTAAGTGTTCTGTTGGATACTACTTGAAGGGACACATGTTCATTTCCACAATGCACCTGTTCCTACGGTGGCCTCTCCACTCAACTCAGTTAAGAGCACTACCTAAGCATTGGTCCTCTCTCCTGCTTCTTCAGAATAGCAAAAATAGCTTATATGTACTGAGGGCTTATCAAGAGCCCAAATTGTCCTAAGCATTTTTATGTGCATTATCTCATTTCACCGTAAAGCAGTCATCGGAGGTAAGCAGAAGACAAAATTGAGGCTTAGAGAGATGGAGGTACTTGCCCAAGGCCACCCAGTTTGGAAAGAGAGCTGAGATTCAAACCCAGGCGGTCTAACTCCAGAGTCTGAATGCCTAACTTCCATTATGAGCACTGTGACTTGTGATGATTTCTGTGTGAGTTAAATCCATATGAAAGCAGAGTGGGTTTCGGTGGTTGACCCAAAAAGGCCTAGATAAATTACCATATGACAGGTAGCAGCACCTCACTGGGATGTCCTCGATACAAATCACCCAATGACAGCTCCATGGTGAAATATAGGAGAGAATATTGTACCATAGAATTTTTAAACTGGAAAAATGGTTAGGTCATCTATACGACATACGTGTATTTCTGTGTGACATATAGACAGATATACATGTATGTATGTATGCAGGAGTATCAAAGATTCTTGATTGAAGAATATACTTGACTAGATGTAAATAGCATTCATTGAAGGTGACACCTTCCTGATAAGACACTTAAAGGATGATCTTAATTTTGCATATTGAGACTCTTTGGAGACTTGTATATGTATGTGTGAGTGCATGCACATTTCCATAAGGCTAACTCTTTTTCTTGCTGCTGTGGTACAGTCCTCACAAACCTATGATTCACAACAGGAATGTAGCTTGGAACTTCTGCTATGTAAGCAGCTGCAGATACTTCAAATACCATTGTACATGTGATCCAGGACTTGCTATAAATTTGCCCCTAAAAATAAAGTAACAAGTGACTGAGCAGCAATAGGAATTAATCACTGCAGTGCGTGAATGGAATGTGCTAGGCTCTACCTCAAAATCCTTTTATAAAAAGATTGATATAATTAAAACCCCAAAGAAACAACCAAGGATGCTATATTTGAGCAAATGTGCTGCAAAAATTTTGGAAGGAAGGTTTATTTTTTTTTTTTTAAAGGAGAGATGTAGAAAAAAATGGGTTTCCACACCTTCTACATCATTGGAAATAAGATAATATTGTTACATCACGGAAGAATTTATCACGCAAAGGAATTTAAATTGGATTCAATCTTGGTACACTGGAATTTTTTGAAGGCTGAGGGGATAATCGAGCATCTCAATTAAGCTGTTTGCCCTGATGGGAAATAACAGTTAAAACTTCTACCATAATTTGTAGCAAAGATTACCTTGATGCTTTAGAGATGTGAATAACCATTTGAAAAGCCCAGACATTTCAAGCTTTCAAAATTAGACTTGAGTGGATAAATTCTTTAAGAAGTAATAAACCAACTGACCAAAGAAGAAAACAATTAATTATGACTTCTTGAAATCTGCCTTTTTCCTATGACTGTAACACAGCATCCAAATCCGACAGCCCCTATTTAAATCTCTGACCCCTAATACTATCTGAAAAAGAAGCAGGAGTAGAAAAGGAGGAAGGAAGGAAGGAAGGAAGGAAGGAAGGAAGGAAGGAAGGAAGGGAGGAAGGGAGGGAGGGAGATGGAAGGATGGAAGGAATACTAACCAGAAAAAGAAAAAAGAAAAAAAATAACACTAACCAGCACTTCAAAAAGGTCACTGAACAGACAGTTCATAAAGGCCTCTGTGATTTCGAGGCCACAGGTAACAAAGTGTTTAGGTCGTCTGAAAGAGAATTTGATTGAAAATCCATTTTTAGACATGGGAAAGTGAAAGAGATTTCTTAAACCCACTTGAATTGCTGAGGATGAAAGGTTAAAAGCTTTAAAGACCAAAAACTACATTAGCAACAGAACAGTAAATACCATCAACAGAGACACAGAAGAATTAGCAAAACAAATATTAAATGAAGAGGGGGAAAAAAATTCATTTCAAAAGCCAAAAAAATTTCTTTTCTTTGTATTCCAAAATTGATCTTGCAGTTTTAGATGAAAGGACTAATGGGTAGTTTCTATATAATACTTTCTAAACAAGTGCATGAAATCACTCTCTGCTCCAAAGGGACAGGATCAAAACAGGTAGATTTCCTTGGACAGCTTTGCCACTGCTCTCCACTGTGTTAGAAGCTGTGTTTCCACAGTGAAAGATGATGTGTTATGGTCTGCAGCTCTCTTAATCTTACATGAATTAGGCTTAAAACCACACACTATAAGCTTGGTTTCTGTGGCATTCTTTGGTTTCTAGAATTGCAGAGGAAAACTACTATGATGTTGAGAAGCACAGATGGTTATAGCTTATTAATCTAACATTAAGAAGACCTTTCCAGGTAGCAGACAAGCGTTCCTTTTAATAATGAACCTTAGGGGCGCCTGGGTGGCTCAGGTGGTTAAGAGTCTGACTCTTGATTTTGGCTCAGGTCATGATCTCACAGTTCATATGTTCGAGCCCTTTGTGGGGCTCTGCGCTGATGGTGTGGAGCCTGCTTGGGATTCTCTCTCTCTCTCTGTCTCTCTCTCTCTCTCTTTCTGTCTCTCTGCCCCTCTCCTCTTCTCTCTCTCTCTCTCTGTATCAGAATGAATAAATAAACTTTAAAAAAAAAATAATGAACCTTAAAAAATTAACCATTATTGTTAGAAGCTATGTACTTTTCTGCCTCTTTAAGGGGCACATAAACATAATTTATTTTATTTTACTATTATTTTTTTTTGATAATTCAGGGCCATTATTATAGACCTCATTTATTACTGGTATAATAACATGATACTCTCATGGGCTGAAGTATCTTTTCCCTTATAATAAAAATCATTTGGGTCTTTAGACAAAGATACTACAAGAAAAGAAACTACAAACCTGTATTGATACAAACATTCTCAACAAAACATTTAAAAACCAAATTCACCAGCACCTTAAAAGAATTATACAATGACCAAGTAGGATTTATCCCTGGGATGCAAGGGTGGTTCAACATACAAAACCTAATCAATGTGATTAAAATCATATGAACAGAACAAAAGACAAAATCACATGATTATCTCAAATGATGCAAAAAGCAATTGACAAAATTCAATGTGTTTTCATGATAAAAATGCTCAACAAACTAGGAATGGGAGAAAATTATCCCAACATATTATGTTAATAACCTTAGCATAATATGATGTTAACATTATTTTCTTTTTTTTTTTAATTTTTTTTTAACGTTTATTCATTTTAGAGACAGAGAGAGACAGAGCATGAATGGGGGAAGGTCAGAGAGAGAGGGAGACACAGAATCTGAAACAGGCTCCAGGCTCTGAGCTATCAGCACAGAGCCTGATGCGGGGCTCAAACTCATGGACCGTGAGATCATGACCTGAGCCGAAGTCAGTTGCCCAACTGACTGAGCCACCCAGGTGCCCCAACATTATTTTCAATGGTGAGTAACTGAAAGCTTTTCCTCTGAGATCAGGAACTAGACAAAGATTACTATTCTCTCAATTTTATTCAACATAGTATTGGAAACTTAGCCATTACAGTTAGGCAAGAAAAAAAGAAAAAAAGTGGCATCCAAGTTGAAAAGGAAGAAGTAAAATTGTTTCCTTCACAGATGACATTTCTTACACATAGAATACTCTAAAGGTTCCACAAAGAAACTGTTAGAACTAAGAAATGAATCAGCAGAATTGTAGAATGCAAAATCAATGCTCAAAAATCAGTTGTATTTTTATACAAAACCAATAAACAATTCAAAAAGGAAATTAAGAATACAATTTAATTTATGATAGCATCAGAAAAAATACTCAGGAACAAACTTACTCAAGGAAGCAAAAGACTTGTACACTGAAATCTTCAAAACATTACTGAAAGAAATGAAAGAAGACACAAATAAGTGGAAAGACATCCCATGTTTATGGATTGGAAGAATTAACATTGTTGACATGTCTGTACTACCCAAAGCAATCTACAGATCCAATGCAATCCCTATCAAAATACCAATGGAGTTTTTTGCAGAATAGAAAATTATCTGAAATTTAAAATCACAAAAGACTGGGAATATCCAAACAATCTTGAGACAGAACAGAGCTGGAGGCCTCACATTTCTTGACTTTAAAACACATGACAAAGCTACGGTAAACAAAACAGTATGGGGGCACCTGTGTGGCTCAGTTGATTAATTGTCTGACTTTGGCTCAGGTCATGATCTCATAGTTCATGACTTTGGGCCCCCCATTGGGCTCTCTGCTGTCAGCACAGAGCCCTCTTCAGATCTTCTGTCCCCTCCGTCTCTGCCCCTCCCCTGCTCTCACTCTCTCTCTCTCAAAAATAAACAAACATTAAAAAGCAAAAAGTATGTGAGGCAGGAAACCATCAAAATCCTGCAGGAGAAAACAAACAGCATCCTCTTTGACCTTGGGCTCAGAAACTTCTTACTTGACATGTCTCCAAAGGCAAGGGAAATAAAAGCAAAAATGAACTATGGGCCTTATCAAGACAAAAACCTTCTGCATAACAAAGGAAACAATCAATAAAACTGAAAAGCAACTGATGGAATGGGAGAAGATATTTGCAAATGATGTATCAGATAAAGGGTTAGTGTCCAAAATCTCTAAAGAATTTACCAAACCCAACACCTAAAAAACAAATAATCTGGTGAAGAAATGGGCAGAAGACATGAATAGACAGTTCTCCAAAGAAGATATCTGTATGGCAAACAGACACATGAAAAGATGCTCAACATCACTCATCATCAGGGAAATATAATCAAAACCACAATGAGATACCACCTCACACTGGTCAAAGTGGCTAAAATTAACAACTCAGGAAACAGCAGGTGCTGGCGAGGATGTGGAGAAAGGGGAACCCTCTTGCCCTGTTGGTAGGAATGCAAACTGGTGCAGCCCCTCTGGAAAACAGTGTGGAGGTTCCTCAAAAAATTAAAAATAGAATTATCTTACAATCCAGCAATTGCACTGCTAGGAATTTATCCAAAGGGTACAGGAGTGCTGATTTGAAGGGGCACATGCACCCCAATGTTTGTAGTGGTACTATCAACAATAGCCAAAGTATGGAAAAAGCCCAATGTCCACCAACTGATGAATTGATTAAGAAGATGTGGTATGTACACACACACACACACACACACACACACACACACAATGGAATACTACTCGGCAATGAAAAAGAATGAAATCTTGCCACTTACAGCAGTGTGGATGGACCTGGAGGGTATTATACTAAGTGAAATAAATCAGTTATAGAAAGACAGATACACATGATTTTACTCATGTGGAATTTGAGAAACTTAACAGATGATCATAGGGCAAGGGTAGGAAAAATAAGATAAAAATAGAGAGGGAAGCAAACCATAAGAGACTCTCAAATACAGAGAACAAACTGAGGGTTGAGGGGGTGGGGGGTGGGTTAAATGGATGATGGGCATTAAGGAGGGCATTTGTTGGGATGAGCACTGGGTGCTGTAAGTAAGTGATGAATCACTGGAATCTACTCCTGAGGCCAAGACTACACTATATGTTAACTAGGTTGACAATAAGTAAAATTAAAAAAAAATAAGAAAAAAGCAGTATGGTACTGGCATAAAGGCAAGCTTAAAGCCAATGGAAGCGGGATCTTGAAGTGATATTTGCATCCATGCTCATTGCAGCATTGTTCACAGTAACCAAGATGTAGAAGCAACCTAAATGTCCATCAGTGGGTAAATGGGTAAAGAAAATATGGTGTATGGTATATATATATATATATATATATATATATATATATATATATATGTATATGTATGTATATGTATATATGTATATGTGTATATATATGTATATGTATATATATGTATATGTATATATATATGTATATGTATACAGCGGAATATTATTCAGCTTTAAAAAAAAAAAAGGAAATTCTGGCATGTGCTCCAACATGGACGTTATGAGGACATGGTGCTAAGTGAAATAAACCAGTCACAAAAAAGACAAATGCAGCATGATTCTCCTTATATGAGTTGTCCAAAGTAATCCAACTCATAGAAACAGAGAGTAGAATAGTGATTGTCAGAGGCTGGCAGACGGGGAAACAAAGAACTGTTGCTCAGTGGGGTAGAATTTCAGTAATGCATGATGAAGAAGTTCTAGAGATCCATTGTGCAGCAATGTGCCTATATTAACAATCCTGTACTGTACACTTAAAAATCATTGAAAGTAAGTTTATATAAACTTATATTGTGGTTTTTTTTTATGCCACAATTAAAAAAAACACATTTGGCTGCTGTATTTTTATAGATCTCCTAGCTTTTAATGTATAGTTTCTGTTTCTTCTTTGTGCTGTCAGTTTTTCTTACTTGTGGATGTTATAGGTGTATCTAATTTCTAATCCTCTGTCTTAAATAATAAATAGTGTTTGGCGTGAACACCTGAATGTGACCCAATCTCTTTTACGGAAGTGTGGGCTTTGTGTATAGCTGCTCGCGTCTCAAAGGTCTATCTCCCCTGTATTCATAAATATGCTTTTTAAAAACTGTACATGGTATGTTTTTTTAAAAAAGATTACAAATATATAGGGAAAAAACTGTACAAAAGTGTATACAGTAAAAAGTAACCTTTTTCCCATCTCTATTGTCCACCACCAAGACTTCCTTATCAGAGCCAAACATTGTTTTGCCAATCTCATGTAAGCTTCCAGAGATACATAACTTAAAAAAAAACACACACGAATGGGAGAACACTATAAAACTATTCTGCACTTCACTGTTTTCAGTTAAACAATAGACTTGGTGATGTACTTATTATCTCATATTTGGATTGACCTCATTTTTAATGTCACATAATAGGTTTAGTAGAGAAACTGAATTAATTTAATTAGTTCTCTACCAATGGATATTAAAGTTGTTTTCATATTGCTCTATCACGAACTCTAAGAACGCTATTTAAAAAACCCAAAATCTCATGTATAACCCCAATGTATATAGCAGGTAATAGAGACAGTGTGGAAACCTATCATAGATATAAGGCAGATAAATTAAAACCATTCAAACCTACCATAGGAGCAAAAACCTTCTATATACTAAGATATTTATGTGACACGGCGCACCATTGAATTTGATGCCAAGATCAGCACAGAGGCTAATGGGTGATACCTGTGACTCCTGTAGCTGACTCAGGAACACAACAGCTATAGTACTGTGTTTGTACATAAATGGCATCTGAAAGTGTGAATTATAAAAATGAAGAGTTAATGTGCAGGTACATGCACAAATTCAAAAAATGCACAAAAACAGCAGGGAAAGCTTCATTTGTAGGTTTGTGCAGGATAAATTAACATGTTCGAGATCTCTAATGTGTTAAAATTTGGCATTTAGCATTTTTTTTACTATGTATTGATTCTATTGTAATTTAAAAATACTTAAAAGAATGTAACTTTAAACATGAATTCTCATTTCTCACTTCTGAGATTGGCACATATGATAAAAGTTGATAACTCAAGCTTTGGCAAGGATGTGGGAAATCGGCACTGACTTGCATTGTTTTTGAGTACATACTTTTGTAGGAATTTTGGAGAGAAATTTGGCAGTTTTAATAAAAAAATTTAAATATGCATATCCTTTGATCCATCGACCACATGTCTTGGGACTTTCCCCAGATACATATAAAATTATATATGTAAACTGACTTCAATTATAGCACTGTATACACTCACAAAAAATTAGCAACTCTTTAAGTGTCCAAAACTATAGGAATATTCAAAAAAATTACCATATGCATATGCTTTAGATTAATATATAGTTGATTAAAAGAATGAATATATCTGTATGTACTGATTAGAAAGATTCCCAAGATATTTCATTAAGTGAACAGAACAAGGTAGAGAATAGTTGTGTACAAAACCCTCTTTTTTGTGTGTGAGAGATAAAAAAAAAAAAAGATACATATCTGTGTGCAATACTCATCTGTCTGAAAAATGTCACAGCAAACTATTGATAGTATTGCTTCTGGGGGCACCTGGGTGGCTTAGTCAGTTGAGTATCTGACTCTTGAGTTCAGCTCAGGTCATGATTCCAGAGTCTTGGGATCGAGCCCCCATCGGGCTTGATGCTGAGTGCAGAGTCTGTCTGAGATTCTCTCTCTCTCCCTCTGCTCCTCCCTGGCTTGTGCATGCACATGCGTGTGTGCTCCCCCCCCAGAAAAAAAGAGTTTACCTCTGGGAGGTGGGTTGGGTTATCTGAGGTGGAAGGCAGACATACACTTCAAATCTTCAAATTTTTTTTGTACCACTTAACGAATTTTCTTCATAATCACAAATAGATAATTCAAAATGTAAATTAAAATAAGATATTTACAGAAGCACTACATTGTTTTTGTGAACTAAAATTTGGAAAACATTTCTCAAAGCTTTTTCACCCTTAGAACACGGTGGTAAAAAGGCAGCGGGGAAGCAATGGTGCTTTCCGGTTTCTTGCTTTCCAAATCAGAAGGTTTTGAAATAGATGAATTTCACAAGATAAATTTTCAAAGATTTCTTCTGATAAGATATCATCAAGAAAAATGAAGATAAGAAGAGTTAACTTCAGAAGGGCCTAAGGTGATTGGGAATTAGGTACATTATTAGAGCACTTACCAAAGATTTGGCTTCGGTGGGTGGAGGAGGGAATCTGAAGGAGCTTTGGTGACCTGCTCTCACAGAAGCACGTGGGTCCCCATTTTTGTAGGCGGTAAATTTCTAACATATGGTGTAATACTCTCTCCCAGATTTGTAGCACCAGCATACAAATTGTGTATGTTCTTGCACTTGAGATGGGAGGAAAATCCCTGTTTTAATTATTTATTATTATTTTCTTAGCTTAAAAAGATTACTTTATCTTATTTTTGCCCTTTGTGAAAAAGCATGAACAATAGAGATAGCTCAGGAAAAATAGACAAGAAGTAAAATTTCCACTGTCCTAAGATAACTAACCTTAATATTCTGGTAGATTTTCCTTCCACGGTTTTTTGTTTGTTCACTCATTTAATTTGAGCTTTTATATGGATGTGATCATACTGTCTATACAATTTTATTTCCTGTTCAGACAGGCCAAGGGAGTGCTTTTCAGGACCCTGTGCTATAATAAAGATGTAAGGGGACCTGGATTATTATTATGATTAAACAGCAACAACTCACCAAAACAGTCATAAAACTCATCAGGAAAATATGGTAGTAGGTCATTGAAAGTAGGTTGGAGAGTCGGACTGACAAAGGGTATGGATATAAAAATTAAATTCAGGGACCAAAAGGGTTTTTGATTTGCAATATGCGACAACTTTTCAACTTGCAAGGAGAGAGACCGATCATTTGTTTCCTTGTTGCGCGTGTTCTCAGCTCTAGCTCTTCCTGATCTGGCAGAGCCACCCAAGGGAAGAAAAGAACATCCGCTAAACCAGCTGTGGTGGAATCAAACCAGACAGGCTTTAACTTCAAGTCACAGAGAACCCAACTAATAGTTGATTAAACAAATAAGGGTTTAATTTTCCCACATGATAAGACTTCTGGAGGCAAGCTGCTACTGGCTTTGATTCCATGAATGGATGATATCAGGGCTGGCACTTGGTGATTCTTCACACATAAAGTGTGTACTTTATGCTCACAAGATGGCTGCTGTACTTCTAAACACAATGGCTGCTTCCAAGATAGACAAATGGGAAAGGTAAGCACCAGCCAAAAGTGTTTCCTTTCACCAGAAAATCAAAGGCTATCTAAGAATTCCCACCTCTGCTTACTTTTCACGGGCCAAAACTGTGTCAAATGGTGACCCTGAGCTGTTGCGGAGGCTGGGGAGAAAAGTATGTAGTTGGTCTCTTGGCTATTTCACTAAATTGGAGTTCTGTTACCATGGAAGAAGTGGGAAATAGGTCTCCCTACATGCAGACAGTTCCCTTTGTCAGCCACGGGGGACAAAGGTAATCCACATGAAGCTTCTTATTTCCAAGATGTATGCAAAATGAATTTTTCCTTTCCCTGGTGCCCCCAAGGTGGACGCTGTAGAACATTGATGAGAATGGGACTCCAGGCTTGCTAAGAACCACCTCAGCACTGAGCATGGATATTTGCCAGCAGAGGAATGTGTTTTCTTGCCAGCTGAGACTCACCCAGAAGATGTAATTGAGTTTCAAAAGAGGCCACCACCATCTAGAGGCATGGCCACCTCATGTCCTCCTTGAGCCCATGTGGGACTCCTGTGAAAAAGCCCATTCATAGGCTTGGTCATTCAAGGAGACCACCCCAATGTGTCATGTGCAGTCATATGAGAGGGCAATGAATACTTGCCTCTCCCTCCGTTAAAAAAATTTTTTTTAAATGTTCATTCATTTTTTGAGAGAGAGAGAGAGAGAGAGAGAGAGAAATACACAGAGCATGAACAGGAGAGAGGCAGAGAGAGAGGGAACACAGAATCCAAAGCAGGCTCCAGGCTCTGAACTGTCAGTACAGAGCCTGATGCGGGGCTTGAACTCATGAACCATGAGATCCTGACCTGAGCTGAAGTCAGACACTTAACTGACTGAGCCACCCAGGCACCACCATTAAAAAAAAAAAAAAGTATTTATTTTTGAGAGAGAGTGAGGGTGAGAGGGGGAGGGGCAGAGAGAGAGGGAGACAGAGAATCCCAAGCAGGATCCATGCTATCAGTGCAGAGCCCGACATGGGGTTCGAACACGTGAACCGTGAGATCATGATCTGAGCTGAAACCAAGAGCTGGATGCCCAACTCACTGAGCCACTCAGGTGCCCCTCCCTCCATAAAAAAAAAAAAAAGTTTATTTATCTGAGAGAGAGAGAGAGTGAGAGAGAGAATGAGGGGGAAGGGCAGAGAGAGAGAGAGAGAGAGGAAGAGAGAGAACCCCAAGCAGGCTCGGCTCTGTCAGCTCAGAGCCCAAGACCGGACTAGAACTCACCAATCATGAGATTGTGACCTGTGCTGAAATCAAGAGTCAGATGCTTAACTGACGGAGCCACCAGGCGCTGCACCTCTCCCTCCATTTTAACCGAATACCAGAGGAGTAAGTTCTGGGAAAAGGAGAGGGTGTGAGAGAAAGCAGACTGTGCAAGCTGCGGAACAGACTGAGTTGGGGTGGGAGAGTGAGCTTAGATGACATGCAACTACATGAACTGGACTGGACCATACAAACCTGAATGGAACTGGATTGATGAATGTGAATGCCTGGTGACAGGGGAATCGAACGTTGCAGGGAGCTGCTATCCAGTAAGAAAGGAGGATTTGATGATTTACGGTAACAGCAGCGGTGTGGGTTGAATTGTGCTCCCCCAAAATATCTGTTGAAATCTTAACCTTCAGTACCTGTGAATGGGGCCCTATTTGGAAACAGGGTCTTTGCAGATGTAATCAAGTTAAAATGAAGTCTTAATAGAATTAAGGTGGACCCTAATCCAATATGACTGGGGTCTTTATAAGAAGAGGAAAAATTGGACACAGAGACACAGGAAGAAAGCGGGTGAAGACAGAGGCACAGATTGGAGAGATTCCGCCGCAAGCAAAGGAAAGCCAAGGACTGACAACCACCATCACAAGCTAGAAGGGGCGAGGAAGGTCTCTATCCAGTCTCAGAGGCAGCATAGCCCTGCTGATTTTGGACTTCAAATCAGTTTTGAACCCCGGCTGATTTTGGACCTTGATTTTGGACTTCAAGCCTCCAGAACTAGGAGAGAGCACGTTTCTGTTGTTTCAAGCCACCCATTTTGTGGGATTTTGTGATAGCAGCCCTCAAAAATGAACACAGCGGTCAATAAGAGAGAAATTTTTTATATGTATACCACTAATAATGTGAGAAGGTTCATGAAACCAGCAAGACACGTTGGTACAGAATGACACCTTTGTCACTATAGTATTTTTAAAAACTACTTGATACTGTCTTCCTTACCTGGGCTAAATAGAGAACATTCTTCAGTTGCCTTGAAGTTTTTCCTAAAGCAGAAACTAGCTTAGTTTCTTAGTTCTAGCTTAGAGAGTGCATGATGCTTTTGTGATAGTTATTAAGCATTTTTAATTAGGACCACAGAACTTACTAAAGAGAAGGCATTAATTGCTTCCCCCTTTTAATATTATCCGAGGAAGGGTATCTTTAACTCTGTTTCTTCTAGATCTTTCTCCCTCTTGCTTGTTTCTCTGTATCCCTTTTTGCAAAAGAACTTTTTATTTTCATGGGCTTGAAACCCTTGTGTCCTTTTATTCTTATTGTGGAACTGTACATGAGGCAAAATGAAGAAGCTCCAACCGTTCCGGTTGCCCATGGTGGGCTTATTCCAGAACTCTTGGCTACCGTGGCAACAAGGCTTGGCCTTCAGCTGTTGTCCTCTCCAGCTAACTAGTAAATGTATTTGCATATCTGGATGGGTAGGGAGAGGTAGGTGAGAAGCTAATGTTTACAGAGATATTTAGGGTATTCACAGAGTAGCTGTGCTACATGCTTTATTTTATTTGGAGTTTCGTGGTTAACCTCTTTCAGTATTTTGCAACTTGACTCCCACTTCTTACAGAACTTAAACTTTTTTTCGTAAACATTTAAAATCATATTTTAACACAATAGAACTTGGCGTTTTTAAGTTTACTATGATTTCCTCACATCTTCTTTTTTTACTTTAGAGAATACTAAATGAAATTTTAGCAAATCGCATTTTGAGCTCCCTGACAAATGCTAGTTTTTTTTAAATGAAAGTGACATGACAAATTCTTATAGAACGACACCCCAAAGTTTTGGCTTAATTTTTTTTTTTAATTTGGACATTCGATTTGTTTAAAAGTAGAATACCCATGTAATTATGGCACACTAATTCTATTGGGATATTTCTTCATGTTCTAAAGTCTATGTCATGGAAATATATTTGTCATTTTGAGGATGTTTGAGATACTTGTTACTATAGACACATTTTTAATTGGCCAGTATAAATACTTCTTGTTAATACTTTTAATTCTTACAAAATTCAAGTTAATATTTAACACATGAAACAAAGTAAGAAATAAACCCTTAATGCCAAAATTCCACCATTAAGAAGTGCTTTTAAGTTTTCTGAACTTCATTTGAACCTTTATTTTCATTTAGGTGCCATTAAGGACTCTGAAAGGGGACTGACAGAAACATTGTCTGAAATTTGCCTCTAAAATGACTTTAACCTTTGAATGCATATTCCAGAGTAGCATTAGCAAGCAATAAAATGGGGAGAGAATTAGGAGAGAGAATGATTTCTGGAGCTCCTGTTCATGTCTGGTGTTTCTCTTCTGGCTGTATGAGTAATTGAGGTGTACAAAAACCTTGGGGACAGGATGAGTGGTGAGGTCAGTCACCAAGATGAAGAATACAAAGAAGGAAAATGTAAACTTTCTGCTCCACTTGCTTTTCCCTTTTCTCATTTTCCTCTGGGCTATTAATTCTGCCACCCAAGTCATGAACCTGGGAATGGCTTTCGTGGTACTTCCTTTTCTCCATCTCTACTCTTAGCAGTATCCGAGTCTGATGTTTCCTCCCTTGTCCTTTCTCCTCTATGCCTTGGAATCCTTCACAAGGATAATTACAACAGGTTCCTCACTGACGTTCCCCGCCCTAGCCCCTGCCAGACTTCTCTCCAATCCAAATTTCATGCGGATATTAGAGATATCTCTCAAAACCACAAATATGACCATGTTACTTACATGCTTAAAAAACTTTAAAGGCTTTTCGATGCCTTTAGGATAAATCTTAATTCCTAGAGCTGGTCCTTATCTTCTGACCAAGCCTTATCTTTCACTGTGGGCCCCTTAAACTTTTACTCCTATCCGGGGTCACTGCATCTGGAGCGGTCGCTGGTATAACTTTAAGGGGGGTGCTGTTCACAGGGAGTCTGTGTTACTGACCTTCCCTCTGCCTGAAGTGTCGTTCTCTGCTTTGTCCTTCTTTTAAGATACATTTTTCCTGGATTTCTCTAAGTATTTCCCTTCCCTGAGAACAGAGCCCTTCTTCCTCTTTGGCCTCCCTCTACCCTGTATGTATATTTCATATTTCTTTCACATTCCCTATAACTCTTCAATATTAAGTGTCCATATCTTCCAGCTCCTTCTCGTCTACACCCCTGAGTAAGGAGTAAGGCTTTTGAAGACAGAATTTCTTTTATTTGTTTTTATATCCTTAGCACTAAGCACTTTGCCTAGCATATGGAGGTGCTTAATATCTGGAATAAGGGTACGAGTGAATGAACAAGTGAATAAATGCAACGCAATTAACTTTGGGTTGTTACGGGCAACACTGGGTTATCTCTTTACATTCTTTCTATGTGCATTTGGCGTGTGTTTCTTTCTGTATTTGCTTTGGTCCCATCCTAACAGTACCTGTCCCTCCTGATCGTTTTCTAGTTGCTCTCCCTAAAGCTTCTGTCTCTCACAGGATTTGGCTTTCTCCTGGAGCAAGTATTATCTGCCGCCACATGCTATCTGCTCCTTTGGATCATATTTTCCTTCCTTTGTGGGGACGACCGAAGGTTTACCGTGGCTGCGCTGCAATTGGCAGCTGTCAGAATCAAAACTCATTAATAAAAAAAAGGATAATGCTTCAAAGTACATTACGTTACTCCTTCAAAGTCCTTTGTGAACATTATCTTATTAATCATCACAATAGCTCAGGGGAAGATAAACATTGTTGGTTATCTTACCTAGATCATATTTTGAAGGAACTTTTTTTTCTTGTTATTGTTTGATTATGCTATGAAATGTGGATGGTAATTTTCATATTGGCTATTTGGATATAATTTGATATGCTGATGTAAAAATTTCCCTGGATCAGTAACGTGGTTTTTATTTTTATTTTAGCTGTCTCACCCAGACTCTTGTCAAATTCTTTCCAGGGAGCTGAGCAAAGAATAACAAGCGAAAGCCTCAGATATTTCTGCTCAAGAACTGGGATTTTCGGGATAGTGTGAGACTCATTAAACCATCCTTGGTTCATGCTCTAGAAATTGAAAGCTGAATTATCTGCGCGCATAGTAGGTGCTCAAGTGATTGTCGAATGACTGAATGATGCACTCATTTATAATCTGGATGTTTAGATGAAAGGTTTATGTAGGAAATTAGTATGCCCATCAGGAACTCCACTAGTAACTGGTATTGAATAGCTAAAAGAGTATTCTTTTAGGAAAGGAATTTTATTTAGAAAACTGGTTTAAAAAAATTCACTCAATAGTTCTGTCCCCGTCTCACCTCTAGTTTCCTGTATTTCCTTTTCTCATAACACTTTTCACACATTTGATAATATATTTGTTTACAACTTTCATTTCCCTTCTATGGCAGGGACCATATCTCCCTGTGTACCTGACATATATGGCCAGTTGAATTGACCATTGAATTGAAAAAAGTTAACTAGAGAAATCCTCTCTGTAAAACGATTGAAAGGAGGAAAGGTTGAATTTCAAACTTCTAGGAAGGGATTGCCTAATAGTTGGGCACTGTGTTCAAATTGGGCATCAGTTACGCTCAGTGCCCTTTGGTGACGAGTTTGAAATCTTTGAATAATTGGACAAATTGCACAGTCACTGGGAGATTTTTTTCCTTTAAGAAATCAGCAATGTCACAGATGATTTTGGCACTTTCTGCTTTCTAAGATGGAGTCTTATTTTGTACGAGTGTCCCAGGGGGGAATCACCATTGGTGCAACCATACCCCTGTTATCTTTGGTGCTGCGAAAGTGTGTTGGGGTGAGACTTCATGAAATTTACCTCAAATTTCTTTCTAGTTCAGGAAAACATTTCTGACTTCATAGATTCTGTCAGCTGTGCCCACCCCATCAACATAGACTTAAAACACCAGGCTAACATCAGGCTACCGTGCTAATCTGCCTTTTCTCCACACAACAGTTTTGTGGCAATGAGTGTGGAGATGAGTGCAAGGGTGGAACATTTCTCTTGTCTTGTAGTTCTGTAGTTTTATTTATTTATTTTTGAGTAATGTCTACACCCAACATGGGGCTTGAACTCATGACATCAAGAGTCACAGCCTCCTCTGAGCCAGTCAGCCGCCCCCTTCTTAATGGTACTACAGGTAGTGCTGGCCTCCAGGACAAAGAAGGGAGCTTTCTGAAAACCCCCTCAGTGTGAATATGCTCTGGAAAACTTTCTCCAACCCCCAGGGCACTGTGACCCATTTTTGAGAAATGCCTGAATAGAACATGCAGGCTTCTATATATACCACTTTTTAAGATTGGGAGGTAAAACATCTTTATATCTTTTTAAAATCTTGTTCATTCTTGCCTTTTTGTCTTTCAGTAAGAAAGTTGGTACTGACATCCCATTGAGGAAGCATAGCAAAGAAGATTAAAAGTGATTTTAGACTCCAGTTAATAATGTGTACCCTCCACAGCTCTGTGCTGTAGAGGAAAGAATCTTAGTCAAGCCTCCGAGAAAAATAATACTTTAAAAGCAAAATTCAAATTATTAAAAAAAAAAATTCTTGGTGCACCTAAGTGGCTCAGTTGGATGAGCATCTGGCTCTTGATTTCGGCTCAGGTCGTGATCCCAGGGCTATGGGATGAGTCCATGCTGAGAGCATGGAGCCTGCTTTAAGATTCTCTCTCTCCCTCTTCCTCTGCCCTTCCCCCACTCATGCTCTCTTTCTCCCTAAAATTTAAAAAAAAATTCTTCATAAATCCAGATTCCTCAGTTTCAGCTCTTAAGCTTTGCACTTAGTAGAGCTCGTACTAGAATCGATTTCCTTGTTTTAACAAAGTACTATTGTTTTGATGAAGTGCCAGTGCCTCAATTGTCCATGTTTTGCACAGCAATTTTTTTTTTTTTTTTTTTTTTTTTTTTAGTGTTTATTTGTTTTTGAGAGAGAGACAGACAGAGTGCGAGCCGGGGAGGGGCAGAGAGAGAGGGAGACACAGAATCCGAAGCAGGCTCCGGGCTCTGAGTCGTCAGCACAGAGCCCAACAAGGGACTCGAACTCATGAACCGTGAGATCATGACCTGAGCTGAAGTCGGACGCTTAACTGACTGAACCACCCAGGTGCCCCTGCACAGCAATTTTAAAGTGGGTATTCAAAGCAAGTGTGACCATGATTGCTATCTTGAGCAGTCTGCTAAATCCTCAATGCTGAAACTTCTCTCAGGAAGCTTATTGCAGCTTTTGGGAGCTACAGGATTCTTCATGTAACTTGATATTCCACAGACTTTTTTCTAAAAGAGTGGAACCTATTCTGAAGGTAAACCTTATAGCTAGGTCATGGTTTGGGTGGAGGAGCCCAAGAAGTTGACAATAAGCAAGTGGGCCAACCAGCCCCCAACTTCTTTTCAAGCATGTTGACTCCCCTGGTGATTTAGCTTTTCTTGGTCCTGAGCTCTGTCATCTGGTGACCAGGAAATCAAATGTTTTCTAGAACTCTTGAATCTCTTCCTTGCAAACCAAGCAGTCACAGTTTGAAAGCTACTACAGCAAAGTTCTAGCTAGAACTTTGCAGTTGGAAGACTGAGAAGAATTTCCAAACTGTTTACCTTTCTGTTCCTTCTAAAAGTTACAAATACCCTCTACACTAGAGGAATAATTGGACGGCGAAGCTTGGAAGATTGATATTAGAGTTGGCAAGTTTGAGGTTGTAATATCCATGACTTATTTTGGAGAAGGAAAGCCTATAACTGGATGGCCATTCTGTTCCAGTCTTCAAGATAAATTTAATTTGATCTATAGGAGTCAATCCCTAACCTTTTGAGTTGCCAAGTGGAGGCAGGGGAAATTGATGGGGTTCATTTTTTTCAAGCATCAACTATAAGACCCAATTGAAAGACTAACAGACATCTCTTTCATGTCTTGGTTTCCTCCTCCCTGCCCCTACCGCCATTTTCCTCTCCCACACAGATAGTTCCAGCTCTGATATAGATAGAGCAGTTACTTACCTTCTTAGAGTTCGATTTTCTATTCTGTAACATAAGCAGACATTGCCTAAAATGATCAATATGGCCTCTTTAGTTGCTAACAATTGATAATTACGTGGGGTCTGGTCCCCCATGACCACACAGCCATGTCAGCAGTGCCCTACACAAGTCCACAGGCCTCCATTCTCTTGGATTCCCATGTACCTGACCCTGGAGTTGTGCAACACAGTGGTCCCATGTGGGGTGGTTTGAAAGGTGTGACCAAGTTTCACCTCAGCCTTAAAAAATCCTTTCTTTCCAGATGCTTTGAAATGTTGCCACTGGAGACCCAAGTTTAAATATTATTCTCTCCAGTATGATTCTTGGACAGATAACACATTAAATCATTAACAAGTTATGTGAATTGTTTTTATTTCCTCCATCACAGGAAGACCCTAGAGAAGTTTGAGAACTCTGGGTAGATGGGATGGGGGTTGGGGGGAAAACTTCCTTTTACCTCTTATGTTCCATGGCCAGGTCTAAGCATTGGGCCGACATAAAACAGATTAACAGGGGGAAAATATACACATTTTATTTAATATTTTTGTGTACACCTAAGAGTCTCCGAAGGAAAATGAAGACCCAAAGAAGCCATTAGGCCCTGAAGCTTATATACCTTTTTGAGCAAAGAACGATAAACCGTGGGGATGTGACAAGACAAAGGGGTTTGGGCTCAGGTCAGTAGATTGTGGGATAGAAACTAGGAAACATACGGGGGAAACTAATGGATGATGGGGGTTATTTTAGTAGGTCTGTTTGTATGAGGCCTCGTTGGCATGGACTCCTTGCCTTCAGTGATAAGAACGTTCTTCTTTTCCTGGCACAGGAAGGGAACCTTTCCCATGGGAAATCTGCTTACCTGCTCTTAAGTAGAAAGGGAAAGTTCAGCAAGCCCTTCCCTCATTTGCTGTTTCTCAAGTACCTTCAGCTCAAAAGAATTAGTATGTCAAAGTGGCATTTTGCAGAGGCATGCTCTGAAGCCCTTCACGGGAGACATGGTAATGGTGAGGAAGGGGGGAGGTAAATGAAGGTTTTTGAGCCAGAAGTAACTAAATTCAAATCTTGGATCCGTTGATAAGTTGTGTGACCATGGGTCATTAATTAATTAATTAGGGCACTGTAAGCCTCAGTTTCCAAATCTGTAAGACTGTGCTATATTCCCTTGGAGAATTCTTGTGTAGACTCACCTGTATACTGCATGAAGCACCTTATATAGTGGGCGCTCACTACATAGGGCGATTACTTATTACCTCACAGTTTCCCCTGAAGCGAGATCTGCTTTTCGACATTTCGATCATCCAGTGGAAAAAAAACTCAAACAGAAGTCTTGATTTTCAAGGGAAAAACAGGCACACCTTCCCACTTGCGGAACAACTTTTTTATTTCATAATCCTCTGTGCCTGTGGCACAGTCGGACCAGGATGCCAAGAAGTACTTGTTCTCTGATTTTCCTCACGCATCCTCCGGTACCTCTGAGTTGTTTGGCACGTGTTTTGAAATGCGAAAATGGGATGGTGCTCTCTAAACGGTAAAATCATTATGTTAAAAGCTCATTTTATTTTCTTCCATTTGAATATCAACTATAATGCCGGAGAATTTTTTTTTTTTTTTTTTTTTTTTTAGACAGTGGGTTTTTTTCTCTCTCTTTTTTATCTGTCTTCCATTAGAGAAGTAGTTTTTGATTGCTTACACCATTTGTTTTGTGGAAATAAGAGTCTATTGTTCTATCAGAAAAAAAAAACACACTGTAATAATCATTTAGAATGAGAAGGAAGGGAAGTATTTTGGAAAAAAATAATTCCTTTCCCATATTTCTCTTAAGTTGTATATCTTGGAACTAGTTTTCCTTGTAAGGACGTTCTCTCTTGTTTACGGAAAAAAAAAATCTCTAAGAAGACAAAACCCATAGGATTTGTTCATTTTCCTAACTAATTTTCAGGCACAATGCAAAGCTGCCATTAAGAATCTCTGTTCTTTGTCCAGTCCAATTTAAAAATATTTCTTTAGAGATTACAAAAGATTTCAAAAACATGTTAAAGGACTCTTCTTAAAAAGTTGACTCCCCTTGGGAACTTGGAAATCAGAATTTTAAACTCTTCTTCCTAGCCGCCTCTGAAATTTAATCTTGAATAGCATTACATTATCTTCCTCACAGTGGTTGCCCTGATCTGGCTTTCAGACAGCGCGAGCACGGAGATGGGAGGCGGCCAAGCGGTGTACCCCACTCGGAGGTTTTATTCCCATTTTCTTCTTTAAATCTCAGTTCACCCTGTAGATTGTACAAGTAGAGTCTTTTTATGGACATTAGTTCCTTTTCTCTATCTAGAAATATTTGCACCAAGGCATGTTTGTTAACAATTTTTCTTTGCCTATCTTAGGTGTGTTAGTGTTTTCCCTTAGCAAACAGATCGTAAATTCCGTGAAGCTAGGGGACCCTGTATAATTCTGGAATTCCCTACGGTGCTTAGTTCAGTTCCGTGTAGCTGGCCCATAAATACTGTACTTATCCATTTATTGGTTGATTATCTGTTGGTCAATCTGTAATCCAGTAGAAAATTAGAAAGAGGCTTGAGGCTCTCTCTTTACGTTCAGTTCGGCTAACGGGAAAGAATTTCGAGAGCAAAACACCCACTTATTTCTCTGGCCTCATGACACACCCCTTCCCTCCTGACTCGGTTTGAGCTGTAAAAGACAAACCAAGACAGCAGCGCTCAGTTCAGCCTTACGCTTTGAAAGATGGAGGGATGGGGCAGGTTCTCAGAACGTGTTGTGTTAGATCTGCCAGGTGTAGTTTCGTTACACCCTCAGAGGGTAAGGCAGACAAACACAGCTTTTGGATGATTTACAGAGACACTTCCTCCGCTCAGGAGAGATAATGAAGAATTGGCTGCACTTCTATCTCACAGTGTTTTGTGGGGCTCTTCTTGAAGGAGCGATGTGATCACACAGACTTATCAACGCTAGTTTGTGGGAGAGCGTTAGCCTTCGTCTGCTCCGGCTCTGCCATCTTACTCCAGAGAGGCTCAGAGAGGCTCTCTGAGCGGCCAGAGGCATCACCAGGATGAGATTCTTTATCTAGTTCCCCTTCTACCTTGCTTCACCACTTCTCTTTGATAAATAAAGGGATTATCCCAGGTTCAGAGACAAGCTTAATCTTTTTTCTTTTCTGATCTACCTTGCTTACTAATAAAATGGAGATACCGCAGTAATGAAGATGTTTGCAATTTCCACCTGTAACTCATGGAAGTTAATGTTGAGAGTTAGATCAAAATGTGAGGCACTGGGGGCGCCTGGGCGGCTCAGTTGGTTAAAGTGTCCAACTTTGGCTCAGGTCATGATCTCACGGTTCATGGGTTCGAGCCCTGCTTCTGTCTCTGTGCTGACAGCTCAGAGCCTGGAGCCTGCTTCGGATTCTGTGTCTCCCTCTCTCTCTGCCCCTCCCCTGCTTGCATTCTGTCTCTTTCTCAAAAATAAATAAGCATTAAAAAAACAATTCAAAAAATGTGAGGCACTGTAAGCTACTTAGAAATTTACCATATAAGGTGTAGTTTTGAAGTTAAATTAAAAAAAAAAAAAAAAAAGGACAATCGTGGAGCAAGGCCAAAGAGTAAATATCTACCATTGTTTTTCCAGTCACTTCATGCTAATACATTTAAGTTTGTATAACAATGAATACAGGATTTTTAGAAGATGTATAAAAAGTAGCTCTTAGGCGTCTTGGTGGCTCAGTCGGTTGAGCGTCTGACTCTTGATTAGGCTCAGGTTGTGATCTCACAGTGTGTGAGTTTGAGCCCCGAGTCGAGCTCTATGCTGACAGCGCAGAGCCTACTTCCATTCTTTGTCTCTTTCTCTCTCTCTCTCTGCCCCTCCTGCATGTGCTCGCTCTCTCTCTCTCTCTCAAAATAAATGGATAAACTTCCAAAAAAAAAAAAAAAAAAAAGTAGTTCTGCTGGAACCAAATAGCACAGGCTTGTTATTGTTCCCATCACCACAGTTTAAAAGGTGTGGCAGGAGAAAGCTAACAGAGAATCTCAGATAAAACACAATATTGATATTTGGCATGCTCAGATGAATTTCCACCCAAAGATACCAACCCCCTTTACCCACACTAATTATGCCTCCTCACTAGGCCAGCCCGTGGCACAGCCGGGAAGTTGGCAGAGGTTGACTTTGGCTTGTTCTCCTGCCATATGTACCCCCTTTCTTTTTTTTTTTTTTTTTTTTTGTGCTGCTCTCCCTGTCCCTTAAAGGTGGTTCCTCAAAAGGCTTAACAACCACCTGCAATAGTGCACTTGCCATCAATCATTAAGAAAATAGATTTCATAGGGGCGCTTGGGTGGCTTCAGTCAGTTGGGCATCCGACTTCAGCTCAGGTCACGATCTCGCAGTCCGTGAGTTCGATCCCCGCGTCGGGCTCTTGGCTGATGGCTCAGAGCCTGGAGCCTGCTTCTGATTCTGTGTCTCCCTCTCTCCCTGCGCCTCCCCCCTTCATGCTCTGTCTCTCTCTGTCTCAAAAATAAATAAACGTTAAAAAAATAAAAAAAAAAAAAGAAAATAGATTTCATAGGCTTTGGCTGATCTACTGAGTCAGAGTATCTGTGAGTGGAGTCCAGGAATCTGCATTTTTTTTTTCAACGTTTTATTTATTTTTGGGACAGAGAGAGACAGAGCATGAACGGGGGAGGGGCAGAGAGAGAGGGAGACACAGAATCGGAAACAGGCTCCAGGCTCTGAGCCATCAGCCCAGAGCCTGACGCTGGGCTCGAACTCACAGACCGCGAGATCGTGACCTGGCTGAAGTCGGACGCTTAACCGACTGTGCCACCCAGGCGCCCCCAGGAATCTGCATTTTTGACCACACCCCCCAACACCACCCCCAGGATCTTCTGCACACTGAACTCTGACAACTACTGAGCTAATAACCTCTCCAGACTCCCAGAGATTTATGTTGCTCTGCTGACAAACCTGCTCTTCTGAACTGTAGGTCACAGGTGTGATTTAATGGGAGTGCTCACCAATGACACTGCAAATGCTTTTCTTTGTTTTAGGACAGAGGGAAACCGATCTCCTTGTGGAATACTGGGCATTTGGAGTTGAGTGAGGGAAGCGATTTTTAAAATCTTTAAATCTTTAAAATTTTAATTTATTTTTAATATTTCGTCCTTTATTTTTATCTTGCACAGAGATGTTTATTGCTAAGGACGCTAGGTCAGTAGAATAGGCTTGGTGTTAGAAATCAGAGAGTCTTGGGTTTAAATCTTGACTCCATCACTTATTAACTGGGTGATCTAACCAATTTACCTAACTGTTCTTAGCTTCACTTTCCTCATTTGTAGATTGGAGATAATAATTATACACACACACACACATATATATATATATGTATCTATATATGTATCTATCTATCTATATATATCTCATATATATAGATAGATAGATACTATTCTAGGAAGTAAGTGAGAGGGGCATCTGGGGTGGCTCAGTCAGTTGAGCATCTGACTTTGGCTCAGGTCATGATCTCATGCTTCATGAGTTTGAGCCCTGCATCGGGCTCTCTGCTGTCAGCGTGGAGTCCACTTCGGATCCTCTGTCCTCCTCTCTCTGCCCCTCCCCCCCCCCTTTAAAAATAAACACTAAAAAAAAAAAAAAAAGAAGAAGAAGTAAATGAAATGGCCGTGTTTAGAGGCTTGCCTAGGATACATTAGATGCCCCAAACATATTCTATGCCTTATACTAATTGGTTGTGATGGGAGGTAAAGTGGTAATAAAGACACAACTTCCTTCTAGCAAAGAGCGTAAGTGAAATCAAGGAGAAAGATCCGTAAATTGTTTCTATAGGATGTAAGTGTTAAAGCAACATTCATTCATTTGACAAGTATTAAGTTTTTACTACATGTATTTACAGGTATCTTCCAAGTTAGGCATAGACAGTGTAGTTAGGCATAAATACGACAAAGAAGCTTCCTCATGGAGCCTATGTGAGGGGTGGAGGACAGAATATAAACTAGTGCACCAATAATTAAATGGATGACTTCAAATATTGAGAAGTGCTATGAGAGGAGAAAAGCAGGGTCATGTTAGAAAGGTATATTGGTTTTGTAGCATCGCTGTAACAAATTATCACAAACTGGGAGGCTTAAAAACAGCACAAATTTATTCTCTCACAGTTTAAGGGGACAGAAATCGAAAATCAAGGTTTCCAGGAGGTTCTGAGGGACATTTTGATTCATGCTTTTCTTCTAGCTTCTGCTAGTTGCTGGCAATCCTTGGCATTCTTTGGCTTATAGGAGCATAACTACCTTTTCTGCCCCCATTTTCCCATTGCCTTTTTCTCTCTGTGTCTGTGTGTCTTCTCTTCTTATCAGTACGCCTGCCATTGGATTTAGGGACCACTCTAAATCTAAGATGATCTCATCTCAGGATCCTTAACTTAATTACATTTGCAAACACTTTTTTTCCAAAATAAGGTCAACTTCACAGACTTGGACATAATTTGGGGGGTACAATGATTCACTCCACTGCAAGAGGGGGTGTGGCTGGATAAGAGGTGGGTGGGCTACCTTAGGTAGGATGGTTGGAGAAAGCCTTTCTGAGGAGGAGATACTGAGCTGAGCCTTGGATCATGGGAAGGAATCAGCCATTCAAAGAGTTCCAGTAAGAGGGAATAACATGTGTGAAGGTCCTGTGGTAGAAATGAATGTGGCAGGCTCAAGGAAAGAAAGGAAGGCCAGTGTGGATGGAGCAATCAGAGTGAAGGGGAGACAGGTAAAGATATGGGATGAGATAAGAGAGGTAAGAGAGGGGCAGATCAGACAGGGTCTTATAGTCAATAATTTTGTGCTTGGTTTTATTATTATTGCACTAGAAAGGCAAAGGAGAAGCTTTATTGGAGAGATACAGTAGGTGGATATGCAATTCAGGTGCTCAGGGGAGAAGTCTAGACCAGATATATGCTTGCTAGTCATCCAAATATAGACGGTATTTTATGCAATGGAACAGGATGTGGTCACTTAAGGAAAGAATGGCAAAAAAGAGGGACAGAGTTTTGGGTCACTTTAGTATTTACAGTTCAGGAAGAGGATTGAGCAAAAGAGAGTAGGAAGGAGTGGGCTGTGGATGAGAGGTAAAAAAGAATTCTCTGGTGGTGAGAAGGCCAACAGAAGACAAGTTTTGAGAGAGAAACTGGTCAACTGTGTTGAATAGTGGAGAGAGGTGAGTAAAGTGACAATACAACACCAACATGGCAGAATGCACATCAGTGATGTCTTGCAAACAGTGGCTTTAGTGGAATGATGGAGTTGAAAATTCAACTGATGTGCGTGAAGAGAAAAGTGGGACATGGGGAAATGGAGACAGTAAGTTTAAGGTAGAATCTTTTAAGACTTTTTTTTTTAAGAATAGGAATATTTGGGGGCACCTGAGTGGCTCAGTGGGTGAAGCGTCTGACTTCGACTCAGGTATGATCTCGTGGTCTGTGAGTTCAAGCCCTGCATCCGGCTCTGTGCTGACAGCTGGAGCCTGGAGCCCGCTTGGATTCTGTGTCTCCTCCTCTCTCTGCCCCTCCCCTGCTCACCCTCTGTCTCTCTCTGTCTTTCAAAAATAAATAAACGTTAAAAAAAAGAAAGAAAGAATAGGAAGATTTGACAGATTCTCTTTTTTAAAAAGTTTTTATTTATTTGGAGAGAGGGAGAGAGAGAGAGAGAGAGAGAGAGTGTATGTGCACAAGTGTGCGAATGGGAGAGGGGCAGAGAGAAAGGGAAGAGAATCCCAGGCAGGCTCCACACTTCGCGTCACACTAAGCCCTGACACAGGGCTCAAACTCAGGAACCCGAGCTGAAATCAAGAGTCAGACACTGAACTGACTGAACCACCCAGGTGCCCCTTAAGATTTTTGTTACGAAAAGTAAACGTGTAATTTGCCATTCAAACCTGGACAGTTTTGAGACTGAAGTGCGGGGGGGGGAGGGGGGGTATGCTAAGAATAAATCAAATTATGTAATGAAAAACAATCAGATTGTCAAAGCGTAATTTATATACTGTATAATTTATCCTTTCAGGCACACAGTTTGATGAATGAAATTACATAACTTTTGAAATAATTACTTGGTAGCAAATTGGCTTTAGCAAACCTGGTGGATTTGTAAAAGTTTCTTTCAAGGGCCATTAAAAAAAATTCTCTCTAAAAATAAATATGTGTAACAAAAAATTTTATCCTCACTATATTGATTTTCTGAACAATAAAAACAACATAAGCAAGATAATTATTCTTGGCATATGTTCACAAAATTGGAAGGAGTCCTTTACTGTATTTCTCTCCATTATTTTTCTAAAGAATGTGCTTTTTCCAGTGTATTCTTACTATCTGGAGTTTTTTCATAAAACTGCCTGCAATCTTTTTCAGTGTTGAATTTTATGATTTAAAATTTGAAATTGTGACACTTTATTTATTCTTCTTTCTAAAACAGAATATTTAAAATGAAGACTATTCTCTCTCTTCTAACGCTGAGATATCTGGTAAGCTTAGAGCAGATCCTGTTAATTGAGGACATCCTCACTTCTCATTTGTGCTTTTTGAGAAGGGAGAGTAGACTGCTTAAATATTTGAGCTTATTTTTTTTTTACACTTATTGTCTTTTTTCCTCCACTCAAGTTATCTTTCTTCTCTACTATTTTTGTAAGACAAAGCCCTCTCATACACTCATCTTCATTTATGCTTATTTTGATTATTATACAGATGTTGATGCCATAAAATTATAGTCTCTCTCAATTTCTTTTTACTTCTGTATAAAACATGAATTTTTTTCAATAACAAAAAAGAGCTCTATCAAAATATTCTCCCCACAAGTGAAGAAATTCTAAAACACAATTGCAGATTCATGCAATCAAATCTTGGATGACGAGTGAGCTCTTATCACTGAATATATTCAGTTCCTGTTTGCTCTTGTAAGGGTCAGTTTCAGTGCCTTCATATCTGTAAGCTTTGGTTCCAATCGCTGCAATTTGTGAAAGCTCAAAATTTGAAGGTTATTTTTAATGCCCCATGTATTGACTGCTTTGATTAAAGACTTCTAGCTGATGCTAAACAAAATACAACCCAAATTCTGAAGCCTTGTTTACAGAAAGCACATTACCATTGCAGGACACTTTGGTTGATTTACAAAGTAGAATTTCAAAAAGACAAGCTTGGGGCACCTGGGTGGCTCAGTCTTTTAAGTATGTAACTCTTGATTTTGGCTCAGATCATAATTTCATGGTTCATGGGATTGAGCCCTGCATCGGGCTCTGGGCTGACTGCATGGAACCTGCTTGGGATTCTCTCTCCCTCTCTCTCTGCCCCTCCCTCACTCATGCTCTCTTTCCCTCTCTTGAAATAAACATTAAAAAAAGAGACACTTATGAACTCCAATTGTTGTCAGGCATTAAAGTGAAGAAGAATTTACTGCTCTGCTGAAATAATTTGTATATTCAATATTTAGTAGTTAGTTCAGTTACTTTGTGTAAATATAAAAATAATATTTCTATTATGATCAGCAGATGACCACAGGCTTTTGCATGCAGTTTTGAAGGATGGGAGCACCAGAATCAATTCCTAGAACATATCTGCTCCAAAGTTATCCAAATTAATTATCCCCATCTGCGGCTGTCTGAGCATCTTTGTTTTACCAGCCCACGTTGCCCCTGAAGCAAGGTGTTGCCCCTGAAGCAAGGTGGTAGTTATATTGTATCACAAAAGGGTCAGGGCAAAGGGGATGATTTACCAGGCTGTCTTTGAGATTTAACCAAGTGTTAAAGTGAAATTGTCGGCTGTGCCTGTGGTTCACATACTATAGCTGCAACCAAGGCAGATATTTAAAGTACGAAGCGAGGGCTCTCTCACACCCCTTCCAACGTATTTTGAAGCAACTATTAGTAATATTGCCTCATTTTAAAAAACGAAAAAGTCTGGAACAAATGGTAAACTGGACAGTATACCAGGACAGCAGGTGTAAAATAGATGTGTTCTGGGGAAACTGGTACAAATGGTCACCTTATTTATGATACAGAACAGAGAAATGAGGCTATAGTTGGAGGGAGATACGAGGTCAAAAGAGTGTGTTTGTTGCTTGTTTTTAAGATGGGAGAGACTAAGAAATGCTCTCAGTGTTATAGCGTTTGGGGTAAAGGTGCATGATGCAGACTAGAACCATCAAAAAGAACTTTTCTTCTTGGTCAAGAGACCATCCTGGGAGTAGTTTTGACTAGAATAATATCAAGGAAGGTTTGGGGATGGGTCATCACAATGGAGAGACCTGCATAGTAAAGACAGGTTAAATGAAGCAAAACCCAAAAATAGAAGCAAATTTCTTAGGAGAATATATATATATATAGGAGCAGAGAAATGGATCAAGGGAAGAATCCTAAAAGTAGGTGAAAAAAAGAGTCAACTAGACAGAGGTCAGAAGAGCACAAGGTCATGAAGCCAAAAGAGGGATTTTGAATGTGAAGGAATGACCTGCAGAATCAAGTGCAACAGAAGCCCCAGAATGTTAGAGGTGATCATTGAGAGGTCACCTGGCAACTTCGAGGGCAGTGTGGTGGGGGTGAGAGCAGCAGTGATGGAGGTCACTGTGAGGCTGGCTGGCTGCACCCTTACCTACAGTGAGCAGAACACTATCTAAAAGTACAAAAGTGCAGGCTTCAAGCTTTCCATCAGAACGGGCATGTGATTCCCTGGATGGTGCCATTGGTCCGCGTTTATGTTGAGGGAAGGGATGAAGTAGAATTGGACAGGTTTGAGAAAAAGGAGATGAGATGTCAATAGAGGATACCCCCAGGGAACCCCATCTGGATTTTGTCAACCAGAAAGGATGACAAGGGCAGATGAGGAGGGGCTCTTTTTGGACTTGATGAACAAATTACATTCTGCAGTGATAAGTTTATTTAATTGTTTACTTACCTATTGTCCCTGTCACCAATTAGAGAAAAAAAAGTTCATGAGGACAGGCACTATTTCTTTCTTTTTTTCTTTTCTTTTAAAAAATTTTATTTGAGAGAGAGAGAGAGAGAGAGAGAGAGAGCACGCTTGAGCAGAGTAGAAGGGCAGAGGGAGAAAGAGAGAAAATCCATGCTGGGAGTGGAGCCTGATGCAGGGCTCGATCCCATGACCCTGGGATCATGAGTTGAATAATCAAGAGTAAATGCTCAACCAACTGAGCCACCCAGGAGCCCCAGGACAGGTACTGTTTCTGTTTTACTTAATCCTGTATACCTGGTGCCTGGCACACATGTTAAATGCTCAATCTTTGCTAGTGAATCTAAGGACTAGAAAGGTCTGTCATTTTCTGAGGCTGCAGGAGACTTCCAAATATTGAATTAGGCATTCCAACAAGACTTGTAATGAATATAAACGGTCAATCACACTGTCATTTTAAGTTATCATTTTTATTTAAGAGTAGGAGCACAGACTGTAATTCAACCTTGGGAGGCTAAAATGGAGCCCCCCAAAATATAGATACATTATTTCGCCTAATATTTTCAAGAAGTGTGTGCTAAAACAGTTGTTGGACCGTGTTTTCACTGATGAGAAAATCAGCAGCTTGCCTGTGACAATCACACAGTTGGTTTGTAGTAGTGATCTGGTCTGAACCCAGCTTGGTCGGCTTCCAAAGTCCATGTTTACGTTCTTACATAGGTGCTCTGTGGATTCGTGGTTTTCAATTATGTCTGGACATTCTGATGTTTCTTCCTCTCTTTTTTTTTAATTTCAAAAAGTATTTTTTATTTATTTTTAGAGAGAGAGTGTGTGTGAGCAGGAGCTGGGGAGGGGCAGAGAAAGAGGGAGAGAGAGAATCCCAAGCAGGCTCTGCACTGTCAGTGTGGAGCCCGATGTAGGCTTGAACCCATGAACCGTGAGACTATGACCTGGTCTGAAATCAAGAGTCGGCCGCTTAACCGACTGAGCCATGCTGGCGCCCCTGATGTTTCTTTCGATTGTTACTTTGAAGTGCTTTTTGCGTGACTGACATTGGCTGCAATGCCCAGTAGAATGTGAACTCCAAGAGGGTAGGCAGTTACTTTTTATTCCCTGCAATGTTTTCCTAGCACCTGGGTCATGGTATGTGCTTAGCAACTATTTATTGAATTGATGGAGGAATGAAAAAATACTAACAGGAGCGCCTTTTTTCTGGCAGGTCTTTGAGGTCTGTGAACATCCACGCTTCTCGGCGGGGTGGGGAGAGTACCAGTTTCAGCTCTTGTCGCCAACTGAATAAATGATGGATATCAGGGGAGGTGGAAGAGAACGATTTGGGGAGAGGGCCTGAGGAAGCCAAGTACACGGATGGGGATGATTTGGTGGAGTTTACCTGCTCTGCAGTTTGGCTGAGGCTTGACGAAGACGCCTGTCTGTGGTTTGTCGATAACCCTGCCACTGAGCTTGAAGCTAAGGGTGTTTGCAAATGGTTGGCTGGTCCTGATCTCTTATTCAACGTATGAGAACAGAAATCTGTCCCTAAAGTTACCTAACTGGCTTCGAGTGGTGAGGATTATAAGCAAAACAGTATTTTAAGTGATGGCGATAAGTATGTGGAAACCTACTATGTATTTAGGTCAGCACAAGACAATTTAATATTTACAATGATTCTTTTATTCATTCAATAAATATGTATTTGACACCTCCTCTGGGCCAAACATTAACAAACATTATGTTACTGTATATAGCTTATAGAGAATGCTAGAGCCACTGCTGATTTCCAAACATACTAACGAGGAACTAACCACTGTTAGTATGTGCAGATTATTTGAAGCTAGTCTGAATTAATTTTGAATGCAATCCATATTTGCTATCCTTGTTCCCTGCCTGACAGACTATTACATTAGCGCATGGACCCACTTGGGCCCCTAGAGTTGATATAAAGATTATTTTATTTCAAGATTTTAAGTAATCTCTATACTCCATGTGGGGCTCAAACTCACAACCCAACCCAAGATCAAGAGTCTCACCCTTTACCAACTGAGCCTGCCAGGCACCCTGGCATAAAGATGATTTTAAAGTGAAAATATTTGATCTACAGAAGCTGCAAATAGAAATCTTACCAGAACTTTCCCTGATCTAACTGAAGCAGAGCCTCCTGAAAGCACACCTGTCATTAACCTCCCTCAGAGGAGTTTCCTGAAAATTCAGTGTCATGGAAACAGACTGACCATTCCCATAAGCAGCAAAAACCCCAGTAGGACTTTCCATACTCTCTTACTTAAAGCCCTAAAATGGCCCCCTTTCGTTAACGTGATATAGATAAACCTTACTCATTGCTAACAATTCCCATATGCAAGTGTAAACAAACCTTATCTTTTCTCCTTTTATTCTGTCAATTTGCAGGTCCCCAATCACTAGACCCGTTGGTAGAGAGAGAATTTTCCCTCCCAACATTAGCATATTATTGCCTAGCAATTCACAGTTTAACAGTAGGGTTTTTAATGATGCAGTACAGTAAATCCGAGTTATGCTTAACATTTATTACTTTCACCAGTGCTTATAGGCAAAAACACATCCGGGGACATAGTGTTTAACACTATGTGTATTTGAATACTGACTGCTCCGTTGCTAGCTGTGTGACCTTGAACAAACAAATTATTCTCTCTGTGCCTCAGTTTTCTTACCCATAAAATGGGAATAAAAATAGTACCTCAAGGGGTGGCTTTGAGGATAAAATGCATTGACAAATGTAAAGCTCTTAGAATAGGGAAGGTGTATAGTTAGGGCTCAATTAGATAGTTTTATTCCAAAGTTTCCACAGGGGTGGTGGGGGTCTTTGGCCACATCTCTTGCTGATATTCTCAACAGCAGCTATCCACTGTTTCCTTATTTTGTTTCTTGACCTAAGGGAGTATTTTTGAATTAATGTCAGTGTTGACATAGAATGTTCTTTTTTTTTTCCAGAACACTAGTGTTTACTTTTCTATAATGTTTTTTTTCTTTTTTCTTGTTTTTTTTTTTCTTTAAAAAAATTTTTTTTTAACGTTTATTTATTTTTGAAACAGAGAGAGACAGAGCATGAACAGGGGAGGGGCAGAGAGAGAGAGGGAGACACAGAATCTGAAACAGGCTCCAGGCTCTGAGCTGTCAGCACAGAGCCCCACGCGGGGCTCAAACTCACGGACCGCGAGATCATGACCTGAGCCGAAGTCAGATGCTTAACCGACCAAGCCACCCAGGCACCCCTCTATAATGTTTTTAGTGAAAAATTTTGTTTAATTAATTCATTCATTTATTTTGAGAGAGAGAGAGAGAACACAGGTGGGGAAGGGACAGAGAAAGGGAGGGAGAGAGAATCTCAAGCAGGCTCCAGACTGTCAGCGAGGAGACAACGCAGGGCTCAAACTCACAAACCTGATCAAGACCTGAGCCGAAGTTGGACACTCAACTGACTGAGACACCCACATGCCCCTATATAATGTTTTTTTATTTTTAAAACTATCTTATGGTTTCTGAATATCTTGGGCTCATTAGAGAAACTTGCAAAGTTTTGAGCATTCAAAACCAATGGAAATGTCAGTATACTTTGAAAGGTCTATGAGGAATGCAAACGTGAAGCCACCAGTACTGTAAATAATTACAATAAAGAAAGTAATTACACCCACTAACTGGTACTTTGCAGGCCATTCGGGTTTCCAGAACTTGGCTGTGATGAGTTAGAAACAAAAGGAGAGGAAGAATAATCTGTTTCTAAGTGTATAGAATTTTGCTAATCTTGTTTATCTGAAGTCAGGGTCAACACTCCTACAGTTTAAATAGCAGCAATAATGATTATCATTTATTGACACTTACCAAATGTCAGGTTCCCGGCTAATCTTTTCATAAGCATTATCTCATATGACCTTTAATGAAATCCAGTACGATAGGTATTATTATTTCTGATCAATAAATGAGGACACTGAGCATTGTAAGGTTTAAATAACATGTCTAAATTCACACGTGTAGGATGTGGTGGGTGTTCTATTTGAAGCCACTTAGGAGTATCTAATTCTATACCCAGATTACTTTTTGTTTTTTAAGATTATTTATTTATTTTGGGAGAGAGAGGGAGAGGGAGAATCTGAAGCAGGCTCTGCCCTGTCAGTGCAGAGCCTGACGCAGGGCTCGAACTCATGAACCGTGAGATCGTGACCTGAGCCGAAATCAAGTGTCAGATGCTTAGCCGACTGAGCCACCCAGGAGCCCCAGTAAAGCCAGACTTCTTGGGGCGCCTGAGTGGCTCAGTCGGTTAAGCATCTGACTCTTGATTTTGGCTCAGGTCACGATCTCACGGTTCATGAGTTTGAGCCTCACGTGGGGCTCTGCACTGACGGTGTGGAGCCTGCTTCGGATTCTCTCTCTCCTTCTCTCTCTGCCCCTCCCCTGCGTGGGCTCTTTCTTTCTCTCTCTCTTTCAAAAGTAAATAAATGAACATTGAACAAAAACCGAAAAACCTAAAAGCCAGACTTCTTAACCACCTCACTGAACAGCTCACATGGTCTTGGTATTCGTTCCGCCCTTGGACAGCTTCTGGAGTTTGTGGAGGAACTACACGTGGGAGTCATATTTTATGCAACACAAATCTCAGAAGTGGGCATAAGTGCATATCCATGTATGCAATGTAAACATACATTAACAACACAAAGAGTTTTACTAAAAAATACTTCTGTGAATGCAAAGGACGTTAATTTCTCTTCCTTGTTCTCATTTCCTTCCTCCTCTTTACCCTTCCTCTTCCAACTCCTCCTCTTCCTTCTGCACAAAAGACTAGAGGCACATGAAGACAGAATATGACCCTGGTTGCAGAGGTTGACCTGATCATACGGAAAGGATTAACTTCTGACCCCGGAGATGCTTTCAGTTGCCCTCATGTTCTCATGCTCTGCTTCGTTAGCCTTCATACTTACCATGCCTCTTTCCTCTAGAGATCTCAAAGGCTCTGAAACTCATGTTATTGTCACAGAGATGTGACTCAAATATATGCAGATTTAACTTGAAATCTTAAAGAAGCATGAGTAATTTAGGGGAAGCCTTGCTTACTTGGTGCCGACTTGCTTCTTTTTCCTGTGGTGAGCATGAATTTTCTGAATCAGCTAGTGTACTCTCTGAAGTAGAATGGCGACCTGGCACCTCTTTTTGTTGAATCAGAGGGTGCTGTGTGCTCACGTTTCCTTTGGGTTGAGTGTCTACATGAAGATCTTTCACGAGTACTTTTTATTCGTGGAACGCATCAGATAACAAGCAGCGGCAAAGGCTAACTCTGAGGGATGCCAGCAGGACTACTCACTCAGAGGAAATAGTTGGTGATAAAGAATCATCTGCAGCTAAAGGCTTCTATTTCCCCTTCCCAGCTTGTTTCATGTTTAAATTTTGCTTATACGGGGGAAAAAAAAAAGCCAGTGATATTTTGAGTGTGTGTGCATTATTTTTTAAGTCGAGGTGATTCTAATATGATCAGCAGAAATCGTGAATGACTAATTTGGGTTCTGCTTGTTACAAAAACATCTGTGTGATTTCTTTTTCTGATAAGTACATTTGATTGAGGGTATTCCAGAAAATTCTGCTTTTTACATTTAAATACTCTCGGGAAATATTTATTTATGCTTATTGTGTACAAAGCTCTGTACTAGACACTGGGGAGGGAGGTTATGGGAAGGAAAGAGGAAAGAGACGTCAAGAAAACTACAACTCTCGCAAGTGCTTAGTATCTGGAAGAGAAGGCATCACATATACCCGCTGGAAGGAGGGGAGAGTGGTTGGTCTCTTATATCGACTATGTGTGATATGAAATCTCCAGTTTCCAAACAGGGACCTTGAGGTTGGAATTATCGCTGCTAACACATCTGGTTCTAGCAATACCTTTTCAGATCTTCTGATTCCAAATATTCCTGCAACCATCACACGTCATTAATCAGCCCATGCTAGATGGATATTAGCCAAGTGAACTGAAAGTAATAGAAAATACGAAGAAGAGGGGAAAACATCTTCCAAACAATGTAAAGCTCTTTTATTTTCTAGTTTTAGTGCTAACTTCGTGTGCTTTCTGTTCTAAGCAACGGTGTCCTAACTCTCATCTCCCCTGTTCCCCTCTACCCCAACATACAGCTACCAAGTAGCTATTTAAATAATCATTACTCAGGGGAAGAAATAATGAAAGAATCGTGTTAAAGTCCTTTTGCCATGAAGGAAAAGGGAGAAGGGAAGAATTTTCTAGGGGAAAGCGAAATACATTTTTGTAGAATCTTAGACTCAAGGTGAATCTTAGCGATTGAGTTGGATATTCCTCCAGGAGAAAATTCCTACTTTCCAATCCCTGACGGTTGCTCAAGTAGTTCCAAAGGCTTCAATGCTTCACATGACTTCTGGGTGACTCCTTTTGTGTGTCCCACTCTCAAGGATTAATCAGGTTTTTCTCAGTTGCAGGTGACAGAAAGCTGATTCAGTGTGGCATAAGCAAAAATAGGAACCTATTGCTCTATGTAAGTGGGTAGACATGGTGAACCCAGGAATTTGTAGACTGTCTTTAATAATCTTGTCTCCTCTTTTCTCTGCGTGGGTTCAATATCAGGATCCTCTTCCCATGTTGGGGCAATAATAGTTACCAGTAATGATAGATTTATATTATCTTTGCACCTAGGAATTATAGTGAGAACCCAAGCTTCTTTCGTAAAAGAGCTCCAGGGAGGGGTGCCTGGGTGGCTCAGTCGGTTGAGCGTCGACTTCAGCTCAGATCATGATCTCGCAGTTCATGAGTTCCAAATGATCTCGCAGCCCACGTCAGGCTCTGTGCTGACAGCTCAGAGCCTGGAGCCTGCTTCAGATTCTGTGTCTCTGTGTTTCCCTCTCTCTGTGCATGCTCTGTCTCTCTCTGTCTTTCAAAAATGAATAAACATAAAAAAATAAAAATAAAAAAAAAGAGCTCGTGGCAAAAAAAAAAAGTCCCAAGAAGGGCTCTGAAGCTGAGGGGTGTGGTCCTTTCACTTAAGTGTGTGGATTTGAGAGGGGGCAGGGTAATTTCCGGAGAATTATTAGGTGGCTAAATACATATACGTCTACTATATACGTATAGTTCAGCATGTTCAAAACATAACTCTCCGCGTCTCACTAAATCAGCTCCTCCCTCTTTATTTTCTTCTCAGAGAATGATTGTGCTAAACCAGAACACTTAGAAGCATCCTTTTCTAACACTAGGTGTTATAGTAAGTGATGAATCACTAAATTCTACTCCCGAAATCATTAGCAGTTAACGCTGCATGTTAACTAACTTGGATTTAAGTAACATATAAAAATTAAAAAAAAAAAAAAAAAAAGAGAGATATCCCTTTCTTTTAACCTCCATAACCAATCATGAAGTCTTTTCAGTTTGGTTTTAATATTTCTCAAATCTGTCCAATTCTATTCAATCTGATTATACAATCTTTATTCGGGTTCACCATTATCTCTAGATTTCTGTGAGCCTCCTAACAGGTTCTCCCTGCCTTCCGTCTAAAGGAGTATTGTGCAATCTAAACCCATCTCTCACTGACAAACAGAGTGACCTTATAAAGCAAAATTCTGATTATTTTACAGCCCAGTTTAAATTACCGCAATAGCTTTCATTGCCCTCAGGATAAACACAAAACTCTTTGCATGATTGAAAAGGTCTGTCATGATTTGATCATTGTGTATACGAGTGGCAAAGAATAAAAATGTATTTTGATTGTCCATTTTGCTTGGTGGTCATTTAAAGCTTTATTTTTATAATAATAGATTTAGCATGAAGCAGAATGCAAATTTTGAATAATTTTAAGAGAAAATAATTAGGGTAGATGTGCAGCACTCACTGAGATCTGGCTCTCCTCTCTTTCTGGGCACATGGATGGATTATCCTTCTTGGCCCTAAGGTTGGATGCCTAGTTCTAGCTAATGACTTGTGAGCAGATCATTTCATTGCTGATGGGAGGCCTTCCAGAGTTCTCTTTCCCTTTGACAAAGTAATTTGCAACATTTCAGATGGCTTCTTCATCAGCTTGTAATTTTTTTTTTTTAAGAGAGTGAGAGAGCGAGAGAGAGTGTACATACGTGGGGGAGAGGGGCAGAGGGAAAAAGAGAAAATCTTTTTCTTAAAAATTTTTTTACTTTTTTATCTTTAGAGACAGAGTGAGTGGGGAAGGGGCAGAGGGAGAGGGAGAGAGACTCTGAAGCAGGCTCCACACTCAGTGCAGAGCCTGACACGGAGCTCAATCCCACACCCCTGGGATCATGACTTGAGCTGAAATCAAGAGTCACCCAGACGCCCCCATCAGCTTGTATCTTTATGTGGGAATGACGCTAAGCAGATTCTCTAGTCAGCTTGTTAGGAACATGAAGTGAGAGCACGAAGCAAACCTTTCTGCTTTAAGCAAGTGTTGGGGATATTTGTCACTACAGCACAACCCAGCCTATCCTGCCGGAAGGAGTAAATCTTACCCTCCCCAATTCCAAGGGGGTAATTTTTCTTATTCTTCTGCTGTTAGAAATTCAGGTGCGGTTTGAAACGTACTGCTTTATGGCATCTAGCTTACCACCATGTATATTAGATGCTTAATTAGTATTTCTAGAGGAGAATTCTTTCTAAATCTCAAATGGTTTAAATGTGATCTTTTCTGAAGTTAGGGAAATATATTTTTTTGGCTTTTCTATATAATGATCATAGAGAATTAATTATTGAAATGATTTGTGACACATTTTATTTCTACCCTTTCCTTCACAAATGGTGAACACTGTTTTTGGGAAACATATAGTCGTAATTCCAACACGCACCCTAGTACTATTTAGAAGTCATATACCACAGCCTTTTCCCAAGTTTATTTAATAAATACCTGAGGAGTTTTCAGTATAATTAAATGTGTTTCCTTCGCCATGATAAAAATGTGATACTTTCAACTCTGAGAAACAGGCAAATGTGACTATCTGTGGATGTGTGTGTTACCCACATATTACAATGTCTGTGTTTGAAGTTAATCTTTTCCTGAACAGGCTTAAGAGAGGTCTCAGTGAATGCTTGTAAATTTGAGTCAGTGTTGGAGAGCAGTAAAAAATAAGGAATGAGCGGATTTCGACAAGATAGCCGTTTATTGCTATAAAAGTACACTGTGCTACCCCACCCTAAAAGTCATGGCAATAGGCAGCTATGGGGACTCATAAAGAGCTAACAACACTTACATTGAACTACAGCAAATCCTGTGATGAACAATGCTGAGGCAGGCCATAAGATTTCCCAGGGCTGGCCAAATTCTCCTTTGATCAAGGGAAGATTGTCTCGTTTAGGTACAAATGTTTGGCCCCTGAATGTTGCACATCCTCTACTGATTTTGCTTGAATTGAGCACAAATTCAAGTTTTTAAAGACAAATATTTCCACATATCTAAGTATGGCAAGACTTTCTAACCTGGGATAAAGTGTAAATAAACTCTGTTAGGATATTAGTGTATATATTTTCCATACTTTTTAAATAGCCACATTTTTATAAATGCCTTTCGAAAGAATGTGCGGTTATAAAAATAAATTATAGGGAATGTAAAGATAAATTTGTAGGGAAATGTATTTTGCTTTACCTGCAAATTCAACCTTTATGTACAATTTTGATAACAGTTTGGTAACAAACAATTTTGATAACAGTTGTTATGGGGCACTAGTATTTGTTTCATAGCATGATTAGAAATTTGATTCAGGAGAAAATGTCTATTTTTATATATTTGCAGTGTTGATTCAATGATCCAACTGCCACTTTCTTCAAGAAACTTTTTCTGTTTCATGATATCCATATAGAGATTAATCAGAGCAATTTTGTGGTGCCGGGGTGGCTTAGTCAGTTGAGCACCTGACTCTTGATTTTGGCTCAGGTCATGATTTCGCAGTTGTGGGATTGAGCCCTGTGTCGGGCCCCATGCTGAGCATGGAGCCTGCTTAAGATTCTCTCTCTCTCCCTCTGCCCCACCTCCCTGCTCTCTCTCTCTCTCTCTCAAAAAAGAAAAACAAAACAAAACAAAAAAAAACAAAAAACAAAACAAAAAACAGAGCAATTTTGTGTAGATACTATCTTTTTTCCTCTTTCCCTTTCCTTCCACATATATACACATCTAGTCCGTGTTATGGAAATGGAAATGATTTAAACCTAACTGTATTAGTAGTAAATTACGTATGTATTAAGAGATTTTCATACAGGTGTCTTTTCAGAAAACTTTCAGTTTTCTAAAACGTTTAAATCTTCTATTTTTTGTGGTATACTAAGCTTATATATAATAAGTATCTCTTTCATCAAAAAGGTATAATAAAGCCCCCTACAGACTGGGACTATATGCTTTTCAACTTACACATTTCATAGACTTTAATATAGAAATTTCAAACTTTTTCATAAATATATTTTTCATCAAATAGATTAGAATACTTCACTTTTTTTTTCCCTCATGAGGCTCATTTAGGTGACATAATTCACTAATTTTAAAATTAAACTGGGGCGCCTGGGTGGCTCAGTCGGTTGGGTGGCTGACTTCGGCTCAGGTCACGATCTCGCACTCCGTGAGTTCGAGCCCCGCATCAGGCTCTGTGCTGACAGCTCAGAGCCTGGAGCGTGTTTCGGATTCTGTGTCTCCCTCTCTTTGACCCTCCCCCATTCATGGTCTGTTTCTCTCTGTCTCAAAAATAAATAAGAATTAAAAAAAAAAAAATTAAACTGCATGTGCATTACATCTCAATAAAACTGGGATAAAAACAAAATTAAACTCTTATTATCTTAAGTCCCGTAACATCTATATTTTCATTGACATTTGTCATCATTATTATAGAGAATCTGAGGGGCTGCTCGTAGTGTGTAGAATTCAATCAGTGTGCACGTGGGAGTGGGTGGGTGGAGGTGGTTCACCCTGAGCACAGGCAATGGGCAGTTGCAAAGTCCGTGGAGAACTTAAAAAAAACTTAAAGGCAACTAAACATCAGTGTGCTTTCATTATGACCACAGGTCAGCATCACTAAACAATGTCAGAGATCACCGATTCCTCCCACAGTGGACCGCTTCAAAGCCTTCCTCTCACCTAGTCTTGGTATGCCAATGCTTTGGACCACAATTAAAAAAAAATTTTTTTTTAATGTTTATTTATTTTTGAGAGAGGGAGGGAGACAAAGTGCAAGCTGGGAGGGGCAGACAGAGAGGGAGACACAGAATCTGAAGCAGGCTCCAGGCTCTGAACTGTCAGCACAGAGCCCGATGCGGGGCTGGAACCCACGAACTGCGAGATCATGGTCAGGTCTATGATCATGGCCTGTGCCAAAATCAGACACTTAACCTACTGAGCCACCCAGGCACCCCTGGACCCCGGTGTTTTAAGCTAAATTGCTCATTATTTCACAGAAGTTAGATATTTCAAAGCTTTAACATTTTATAAAAAGAATTTTGCAGACTTTTGAATGATCTTTAGTTTCAAAGAATTTGGCCATCTCAAGGCAGAGAGCAGTTTTGTCTTCATTTAGTGATGATAAAGGACACTCATTGACTAGGATTCTGGGCTCAAAAAGTTGAGAGTTCTTTTGGCAGAGGCGGTGGGGGTGGGTGGCCTTTCGAAACCTAACTCTGCCCTAAGTGCTCAAAAAGAACTTTTCAATGTCTTTCATATTCTCTGATCTTCTCTTTTATCTGCCTTACTGTAAATGTGGGCAACTATACTTGGCCATTAAAGATAAGCAAAGAGAGCTGGCTAGAATTGAGAAACTGGCCACAAAGAATACATGCTTGAGTAATTAAGATATCAATACATCATTTTTATAGTTCTCATAATGTGTTTGCTGAGGACATCATCACAAACAACTCACAGCATGTGATTTCACTTCATTGAAAACATTAAGGGAACAATCATAATAATGCTTTTCTCTAGTGATTCCTTGATTATTTATTATAACTTTTAATAGTCGAACAACTATGTATGAAAACTTAAAGCAACAAGGTGATTGGAATACATTTATACTGAGAAAGGTAGTGTTTTACGGTAAAAATAACACTGACTCTAGATCCACCATTTACTAATTGCGTGGTAACTTTCAGCAAGCCAGTTAGCACCTTACAGCCCACATTTCCTGGTCTAAAAAGGGGGAATGACAGTAACTAAAGTAACCCTCCTCTGGGGTTATTGTGGAAAGCAAGGCAAACAGTGTATGTGAAATGACTTTGAAAACTCTAAAGCAGAGTTGGCAAACTCAAGTCTACGGAAGCCAGCAGACAACACAAATGTGTGAATCAGACTTAGTGTAACAATAGGGACACTCGGGTATATGGCTGGGCTGGAGAGTCTGACCCATGATTAAAGCCATTCAAATGTAATTATTTGTTTTGTCAAATGTACCAGTCAGACAAAGCAGTCTGAGTTTCACTGGTTCTAACTCTAATTCAAAAAGTTAATACAGATGTGACTTTGTATCTATGGGGATGTGTATCACACCTGTATCTGAAATAAAAGCAAAAAAATTAGCCATTGAATGTGCTTGTCTAACAGCAGAAAGGATTTAGATGGAATAATAGGGAAAACTTTCCAAAAACTTCAAAATTATATTCTCCACATATCAGCTTGGAATACAACTATGGTTATATACAACCACATGTCTGTGTTGGCACAAAGTCCTGTATCTTCCTCCTGAGTCCTCTCCTGCCCCTCCTCAACTGTCAAAGATCCCGGAGAAGGGACCTTAGGTGGGTCAGGGGATGGGACACAGAGTCAACAGGGGCCACTGTCCTGGCTCTTTGTTATGTTTCGGCTGCTGTCCCACATTACTGCTGAACACATGAGCTGCACAGTCAGGTCACCGGTATCCATTGGCTGTTCTGCTCTGTGCTGGCTGGCTTCAGGCCCTCCAAACTCATGGTAATGTCTCATTCTTGGTGGGCAGGTTATAGCTGCTTTGATTTTTACTGATAAGCTCGCCTAATTTTCTTCCCATGTACAGTTTTGTGTCAGGTGTGAAGAGTCAAAGAACTGCCTGAAACAAACAAACAAACAAATTAATAAACAAACAATGAATGAGAGTGAAAAAGTCATGTGTAGGATAAGGTAGAACACACTTGGAGAGGAAAAGGACAGATGAAGTAATGGCAGAAAATATGATTAATATTTAACTTAAATACTAGTTACTTTGGGGGAGATTAGAATAATTAGATAAAAAGCTATTAATTAAAGATATAATAAAGAAAAGCTTTTTCAGCTAAAAATAAATGAGTATAGAGATTGAAAACTTTTGCAGTATTCTACACAAATCATTGAAAAGAGCTGAATACCTAAAAAACTCTTGCAACATTTAAAATAATCATTTATTTTTTATGTAAGTAAAATAGTCACATAATCAAAATTGAAAATGTACAGAATTGTTAGTGAAGGGAAATCTTTACCCTATCTCTATCTCTTGTCTTTTTATACAAATGGTGACATTCTATACATATTTTATTCTATGACTTTGTTTCTTTTTTTAAAATAATTACTAGTATTATTAAAGACTGTTTCGTATCTTCCAATCAATGAGCTTTTTCCTTCTTTTTCTTCTGTTTTCCAATTACTATATGATGGGCTTTTATCTTTTTTGAAAAACAGCACAGCCAGCTCAAAGTCATCAAACCATATCCATATGCACAGAACTTTTAAAAAGGCTTTTAGGGGGCGCCTGGGTGGCTCAGACGGTTAAGCGGCCGACTTCAGCTCAGGTCATGATTTCACGGTCTGTGAATTTGAGCTCCGCGTCGGGCTCTGTGCTGACAGCTCAGAGCCTGGAGCCTCTTTCAGATTCTGTGTCTCCCTCTCTCTGACCCTCCCCCACTCATGATCTGTCTCTCTCTGTCTCAAAAATAAATAAACGTTAAAAATAATAATAAAATAAAATAAAAGCCAGGTGGTTACTTCAAATTAGAGTACATTAAAAAAAAAAAAAAAAAAGGCTTTTAGTCCCTCTTAACCATGAGCAGACAATCAAGGGTTACTACATATTGGAAAAATACTTCTGACACGAAAGAAAGAGACCAGACAAATAGAGCAATGGAAAAAAAAGCAACTTTGAAAAAAATGGGGGTTATTCATGAAGAAGAAAACTTAAAAAAAATATATAGCATTTATAACCTTAGCAAGATAAAGGAAGCAAATGTATCCATGAAATAATAAGTGCATGCTATAGAAATGGAACATTCAGGGAACAAAAGGGGTTATTGGATGTTAAAAGTATGTTAATAGAAATGAAAACCTCTCTAAGTATTGGAAAAATCAGCTTGAGCTAATAGTCTAGAAATTAGAACAAAAGACAATGATTTGGAACATACAAGAGCACAGATAAGAAAAAAATCATAGCACCGTATCAGAAGAACCAATACCTCAAAAGCACAAGTTACAGAAATAGAAAACTTTAGAAAAACCAGAAAAGATGAAATCATTAATGATATGATTCAAGAAAATTTCCTATAACTCTGAGTTTCCCAATCAAGAGTTTCTATTAGTGGATGAAACTAGATCCGTAACAAGATTTTTAGGGGCATTGCCTAAATGATGAACCAATGAGAAATAAGGCAACAAAGAAAAGGTAGAGTACCAAAATAACCTTTATTACTGAAAAGGTCTAAACTGGAGAACATAACTGTGCTAGTTTCCTAAGGCTGCTGTAACATAATCACAAATTGAGTGGCTTAAAATAACAGAAATGTATTATCTCATAGTTCTGGAAGCTGGGAGTCTGAAATCAAGCAGGGCCTCACTACTTCTGAAACCTGTATGGGAGAATCCTTCCTCACCTCTTCTAGTTTCTGGTGTTTGTTGATAATCTTTGGTGTTCCTTAGCTTATATGCATCACTCCAATCTCTGTGTCCATTGGCACACAGCTATCTCTCCCTGTGTGTCTCTCTTCTTCTAGGGTCACCAGTTATCCTAGATTCAGGACCCTCCTAATGACCTCAACTTAATTACATCTGCAAGGACCCTATTTCCAATTGAGGCTATATTCATCGATCCTGAGGGTTAGGACTTCAAAATATCTTTTGGGGACCCAAAATTCATCCCATAATAATAAATTAGGGTGAGAGCCAAATGGACCAACTACTGAAACTCAGAATATGCTGACTTACCTTTATAGTCATGGTGCTCTACTTTGGGGTGGGACTCTCCATATCAAGTAAAACTTATGGCATGGAGAGCAGAGAGGAGCTCTTATTCCCTGCAGTAAGTTAACTCTCAAGAAGGAAAAGCTTGGAGCAGAGCTAAGCATGCTCAGGTTTTTTTTTTTTTTTTTTCTACTGATTTTATTTTATTTATTTATTTACTTATTTATTTTTTTTATTATATGAAATTTATTGTCAAATTAGTTTCCATGCAACACCCAGTGCTCATCCCAAAAGATGCCCTCTTCAATGCCCATCACCTACCCTCCCATCCCTCCCACCCCCCAACCCTCAGTTTGTTCTCAGTTTTGTTTTTTGTTTGTTTGTTTTTTTTTTTTTAATTTTTTTTTCAACATTTATTTATTTTTGGGACAGAGAGAGACAGAGCATGAACGGGGGAGGGACAGAGAGAGAGGGAGACACAGAATCGGAAACAGGCTCCAGGCTCTGAGCCATCAGCCCAGAGCCTGACACGGGGCTCGAACTCCCGGACCGCGAGATCGTGACCTGGCTGAAGTCGGACGCTTAACCGACTGCGCCACCCAGGCGCCCCTGTTCTCAGTTTTTAAGAGTCTCTTATGCTTTGGCTCTCTCCCACTCTAACCTCTTTTTTTTCTTTTGTTTTCCTTCCCCTCCCCCATGGGTTTCTGTTAAGTTTCTCAGGATCCACATAAGAGTAAAAACATATGGTATCTGTCTTTCTCTGTATGGCTTATTTCACTTAGCATCATACTCTCCAGTTCCATCCATGTTGCTACAAAGGGCCATGTTTCATTCTTTCTCATTGCCACGTAGTACTCCATTGTGTATATAAACCACAATTTCTTTATCCATTCATCAGTTGATGGACATTTAGGCTCTTTCCATAATTTGGCTATTGTTGAGAGTGCTGCTATAAACATTGGGGTACAAGTGCCCTATGCATCGGTACTCCTGTATCCCTTGGGTAAATTCCTAGCAGTGCTACTGCTGGGTCATAGGGTAGGTCTATTTTTAATTTTTTGAGGAACCTCCACACTGTTTCCAGGGTGAGCATGCTCAGTTTTTTGCAACAGATTAGCTTAAGCTACTTCTTCTCCAGGGAGATGTGAGTAAAGAGTGCAAAGTGACAGGAGAGTTTCCATGTAAGGAAACATCAGGAGTGAGGGAAAAGCTTTCTTCAACACAAATATCAAAAACTAATTTGGAAAAAAAGTCCATAAAATGTAAAAAAAAAAAAAAAATTCATGACAATGTGACTTTGAAACTCCAAATTATATTAGAAAGACTAGGAAGTCAGGGATAAATTTGTCATCTTGTATAGGTAAACTCAAAGTTAACATAATTCTTGGTTAAAATTAACAACACAAGAAACAACAGGTGTTGGCAAGGATGCAGAGAAAGGGGAACTCTCTTACACTGCTGGTGGAAATGCAAATTGGTGCGGCCACTCTGGAAAATAGTCTGGAATTTCCTCAAAAAGTTAAAAATAGAACTACCCTATGACCCAACAATTGCCCTACTACGTATTTACCCAAAGGATACAAAAATCTGATTCAAAGGGAAACATGAATCCCGATGTTTACAGCATCACTATCGATAACAGCCAAATTATGGAAAGAGCCCAAATGTCCATTGATTGATGAATGGATAAAGAAGATGTGGTGTATATATATACATAATGGAATATTCCTCAGCCATAAAAAAGAATGAAATCTTGCCATTTGCAATGACGTAGATGGAGCTAGAGTGTATTGGGCTAAACAAAATAAGTCAGAGAAAGACAAATACATTATGTTTTCACTTGCATTTGGAATTTAAGAAACAAAACAGATGCACATGGGGAAGGGAAAAAAAAATAGAGGGAGACAAACCATAACAAATTTAACTATAGAGAATAAACTGAGGGTTGCTGGAGGGGAGGTGGGCAGGGGGTGGGCTAAATGGGTGATAGGTACTTAGGAAAGCATTTGTTGTGATGAGCACTGGATGTTATATGTAAGTGATGAACCACTAAATTCTGCTCCTGAAACCAATGTTGCACTGTATGTTAACTAGAATTTAAATAACTACTCAAAAAAAGTTAACATCATTCTTGACTTCGAAGATCAGGAAATATATATTGTAAAATATATGTTTTTTTTAAAAACTGAAATGTCATCATTATAAGCATTAGAACATTGGCTATATACTTTCTAAAAAAACTCTAGAGAGCATAAAAATAAACAAAGTGCAGTTCATAGATTATAGAATAAAAAGAAAACATCCAAGATGAAACAAGGAAGCATAGAAAGTATTTGCATATAAGATTTTAAAAGATTAAACATACCTGTTCTAACAGTAATATGAACAATATAAAGACTCCATAAGGTGTCCAAGATACTCAGTTAATTAAATCACAAAATAATAATGGTCAAAAGCTGATCAACAAGTATAACAGAAAAAGGAAACAAGGATAACAATATTGTATACAAAAAATCACTAATAAAGTGAAATTTATAGTGCTGAACAACAACAGAGAAAGATACATGAAAGGAAACTTTGCAGGGGTACCTGGCTGGCTCAGTTGGAGGAGCGTGCAACTCTTGATCTCAGGGTCATGAGTTTGAACCTCATGTTAAGTATAGAGTTACTTAAATAAATACAAACTTAAAAAAAAAAAAGGAAGCTTTACAAATAAGAGGAGAAATTGACAGAAACAATGACCATTTCTCAATCTCTCCAGAACTTCCTTCCTGCCCCTTGTCTCAGATAAGGGCATACAGAATCTGAACAATGAATTAATGAAAATGAATTGATAAGTATATAGTACATAAACAAAATTATGATTCTTTTCAAGTGTTTATGGAATATTTCCAAAATTTGATCAGATATTTGTTCATAGTCATACACAAAATGCCCTAAGAAATGAACCACGTTCTCTGACTGCAAGATAAAAAAAAAAATAATAAACAGTAAAATTTAAGACAAAATTCAAATTTTTTCAAATGTTAAAATGATTTCTCAAATCACCACTCATTCAAATTATTATAGTCTGAGTTCAAATTATTATAGTCTGAGTTTAAAAAATACATATAAGTCTTTTGGGGAATATTGGATGGTACCAAATTCCTATTCTGCAGCAAATGCATAGCCCTACATTACATGACAAGAATAAAAGGAAATATATTAAGTATTCAACTCAAGGTGGGAGAAAAAAAACTCTGAAACAACACTAAAGAAACAAAGTCAAAATACTCTGGAGAAGATTGTTATTTTGACACTGAACCCGTCTATTTCTAAAAAAAATATGTCTAAAACTCAGTGGGATTGACAAACAATTTTATTTACGATTCCTCTTAATTCTGCTCCTATAAGATGCTGTTGTGTGAACTGTAGAAGTATGTTCACCTAATTACAAGATGGGTTCCAGAACAACTGAAAGAAGATGGCTAACTGGAGAAAAGGCAAATGAGGAAATATATAAAGTAGTAAATGTGGGAAGGCCAGTGCAAATTCTCGATCAGAGAATTGTTTTGTTTAGGTTTTACTGATGTTTTTAAAAAAAGTATTTGCAAATGACAAACCCTAGACATTAACAAAAACAAGGTAACTACCTTTCAGGAGTAGATGGAGCCATTTGTTGGGTAGATACCATTTCTGGTAGTTAATCTATTCATTACCCATGGTAGGGTATCTGATATAGGAATCTATTGCATTGCTGAAAGGTGTGCTTCCCACCTGTCCCCAGCTTTATTAAGGTATAATTGACAAGTAAAATTGTATACATTTAAAGTTTACACCATGATGATTTGCTATATGTATACATTGAGAAATATACACCATTATCAAATTAACACATCCATCATCTCATATTGTTACTTATCTTTTTTTGTTGTTGTGAGAATGCTTAGGATTTACTCTCTTAGCAAATTCCAAGTATACAATACAGTATTATTCACTAGGTTGCAATGCTGTACATTAGATCCTTAGAACTTACTCATCTTATAACTGAAACTTTTATTTAATCAACATCTCCCCATCCTCCCACCCTTAGTCCCTGGCAACCACCGTTTTATTCTGTTTCTAGTAGTTCAATTTTTTTTTTTTTTTTTTAGATTCCACATATAAGCGATACCATGCAGAATCTGTCTTTCTGTGTTTGGCTTATTTCACTCAGAATAATGCCCTCCAGGTTCATGTATGTTGTCACAAATGGCAGTATTTCCTTTTTTTAAGTGACTGAAAAATACTCTAACATATGTGCATACTGTAGTTTCTGTGTTAATTCATCTGTTGATGGACACTTAGGTTGTTTCCTTATCTTGGCTATTATAAATTCTGCAATGAACTTGGGAGTGCAGATTACCTCTTTGAGATACTGATCTTGTTTCCTTCCATTATATGCCCAGAAGTGGAATGAGTGGATCATATGGTAGTTCTATTTTTAATTTTTTGAGGAACTTCCATAAGGAACCACTGTTCCATGGTGGCTGCACCAATCTACATTCCCGCCTACAGCGCACAAGAGTTTCCTTTTCTCCACATCCTCCTCGCCAGCATTTGTTGTCTCTTGTCTTTTTGATAGTAGCCACTCTAACAGATGTGAGGCGGTATCTTATTGTGGTTTTGATTTGCATTTCCTTGATGATTAGTGATGATGAGCACCTTGAAAAAGTATGCTTTAAATATTGAAAATACTTTGGAACATTTGGAATAAGTATTGGAATTCTAAAATGAAGACTGAGAAAACTTGTAGGCAAGAACAGTTATCATTTTTATATTTATATTGCTAGTGATTAGCAATTTGAATTTGTGCTATAATTAGTTATTGAATGAAGCTTCCTCAGTATGTGTATATTTATTATTCCTCAAAGAAAGGGATAATTGAAAAGTATGGAGAATAGCCAAGCTACGTGATAGAACTGGGAAGAAGTTCTTTGGGAGGGAGCATGAGTGATCTCTCTGAGGCGAGAAAACCTTCCATATCTTGATCTGGCTGGTTGTTACAGAATGTATACAGAGGTAAAAATTGCTTGATCTGCCCACTAAGGGTTTGTACATTGTACTGTGTATAAATTATGCCTCAAAAACTGAAACGTTTAAAACTGAACAGATGAAAAAAGTTGAGTGCAAAAAAGCTTATTCTTTAGAATGTTCGACCAACTTTTGCTACTTGTTTCTTTTCTCCTAGTAAGCAAAACCATTTAAATTTGACTCAGTTTTGGTGTGCAATGCATACAGCACCTTTGTGAAATTTGTTAGTACAGTTTTCTATCTCCAAATAGTATATAACTCTTATACTGCACTTGTGACAGTAAGTGCAGGGTAAATATTCAAGATCATGTTCACTTTTCCAACTTTACAAATCATCCCCTATACAAGGAGCAATCAAAATATGTGTTGAAAATGGAGGATTTATCTAATCAATTTCCTAGACACTTTAAAAAATATACTTTTATAATTCCTTTAATACTGGCTATCTTCTTGAGTCACAGCTGTGAGCAAAATATAAAGAGCATGAATTAAGACTGTTCAAGTGATTTGAACAAGGTGGTAATTTGTTCTCTAGAGATGGCTACTTTAGTCCCTTTCTCAACTTAAATCCGTTTTCTCTGTGGCTCCTGGCTGGCTCAGTCAGTAGAACATGTGATTTTCAATCTTGGGTTGAGTTCAAGCCCCACACTGGACATGAAGCTTACTTTAAAGAAAAAGAAAAAAAATCCATTTTCTGAAAAGATGTAACAAATTCACAATTACAGATGGCTCATATTTTTCACTTATAGCTAGCATGTGAGGTCCAGTTATCACTTGTTGGCGTTAGTATAATCTCAGAAACATTTTTCCCATGGTCAAGTTGGGTTTCAAAGATTGCATTTATCAAGTCTTGGAAATTGACAAGCATTTTGGGTGGGAGACATGTGTTACTGTCTGTGCCCTTGACTCAGCCCTTGGGTGTGGTGTTTTCATTTGGACACATGGGTCAGATTGAATTGTACCAGCACAAATGTCTACTGAGCTTGTTTTTAAACTATAGATCTAATCTTAAGGAAGGTAAGTTTTCTAATTATTTTTAATGTTTATTTATTTTTGAGAGAGAGAGAGAGTGCGAGTGGGGGAAGGGCAGAGAGAAAGACAGACACAGAATCCAAAGCAGCCTCAGGCTCTGAGCTGTCAGCACAGAGCCCCACGTGGGGCTCAAACTCAGAAGCTGTGAGATTGTGACCTGAGCTGAAGTCTGATGCTTAACCAACTGAGCCACCCAGATGCTCCTATGTTTTCTAATTTTTGAATGGGTATGTTTGTTAGAGCAGGAGGACAGGAATACTACAAAATTATTTCTTAAAAATTAAGTAACAAAGACAATCTTTGAATATTTAACCAAATCCTTCCATATTTAGGACTCATTTATCTAGTAAGTATAAAAAGAGAATCTACAAGTTTATTACCTCAAATTGTGAACAAAGTATTTGCCAGGACTGTTAAACACATATGAGTTTAACTGTGGCATTAATGTACAACTTTGTGAGTGTAAAGGATTTTTCTTGCAAGAAATTTAATACACTTCATGCCTTAGGTGATCACCCTTAACCCTTTACTAACTCATTTATTCTACCTTGCTTAAAACTCAGCTATACTTTACTTCTTGTCATATGAATCCATTTGAATAATCTCACTTGATAGTTTTTAAAATTCTCCAAAGAGATTAATTTTAACTAATTCATCTCACTCGATAGTTTTTAAAATTCTCCAAAGAGATTAATTTTAACTAATTCATCATTTTTGTTTTACAGAGCCATTACTGGGCTCAGATTACCTCTCAAAGCAGAAAGTAATCAAACTGTATCTATCAGTATGTTAAGGAAGATATTTCTACATTGGGAAAGCTGTTGGACTAGACCTCCAAGACCCTTCAGACTCTAAGATACTAGGCCTGGATACTATTTAGGGTTAAAGTAACCAACCAGGGCTCTTGCCTGAGTATCTTCCAGGCATTTCACTTCTTTTATCTCTAATCCTCAAAACAATGTGGTAGGGTTGGTCTTCTTTTCCCTGTGCTACAAATGAGGTCACGGACACTCAGAGAGGTGCATTTAACCGGTGAGTTGTTTATCTGAAATGCAGAACTAGGTCAGTCTGATTCTGGAGTTTATATTCTTTTCATTGAACTTGCACTGGGTGCCGGGAGGATTCTGGGAAAGCACAGTGGTGTGGAAGGACATATCTTTCCATTATTTTGTTATTCTCTTTTGTGACATAGTTTATCACATGGGGAAAACAAAAAGCAAGACCAGCCTGTGTCTGAGGACTTTCTCTCTTCTCACCCAGAGGCTGCTCCCCTGTGTCCTCTCACGGCTTATGATGTAATGAGGCTCCCCTATGTTACGATGGGCATATCCTCGTTTCTAGTGTCATTGGCTTTCTGAGCAGCAGCAAGAGGCAGAACATAGCCAAAGCAGAATAAAATGTCTGCCTGTAAGTGGGTTCCTGAGGAGTACAAAGGGACCATGTGCCTTCAGAGAGGAATCGAGGCAACACCATCCGGCACCTTCTCTAATGGGCTCAACCCATGCATGCCCTCTTTGTCAATATATGTCCAAACGTATATTGGGCCTCCTGAGACTTGCATGTGTATTAGTTGGGATTGCCCTGTTTTCTGCCTCTGGGAGTGATTCCGCCTCAATAGATAACTGCTTATCATAACCTACCTTAAAAAAAAAAAAAAGTTTATTTCTTTTGAGAGAGAGAAGATCCCAAGCAGGCTCCACACTCTCAGCGCAGAGCCCATTGCGGGGCTCTATCTTATGACCCGAGCTGAAAATCAAGAGTCGGAAGCTTAACTGACTGAGTCACCCAGACACCCCATATGACAACCTAACTTTCAGCTGGAAATGATACTCAGCTTGAGGGTGCCACAGTTCCATGGCTCTGATTCTCTCGCCTTTGTGTTGGCAAACAGATAATGCAGAATGCAAACAAATAAACCCAAACAATCAACAAACAAGCACACAAACAAAAGAACTCATGGGCCATGGAAACAACCTCCGATTATCTTTGCCAAAAAAAAAAAAAAAAAACTATTCATTTTTGAACCACATGCAAAGAATACACAGACTTTTGAGTCAGGTCAGTCTATATTTGAATCCATCTTTTCCATTCATTGTTCTATAATTTTGGGCAAGTCATTTAACCTCTTTGAATCTTTGTGCTTTATCCTGTTAAGTGGGGATAATAATTTGGACCTTATAAGGTTGCTGTGAGGAAAAATGAAATCCGTGCATAAAGCCCCTGACACAAGTGATGGCAGTGCATCCTGGGTATACATGCTGGCTTCTCTTTCTCTCCCTCCCTCCTGAGTCTACTGGCTTCTCTAGGAGAAGGTTGCTTTAGAAGGTGAAAGGACCCTTTCTTCCCATTCATTTAGAGACATCCAATAAGCTTTGTCTTTTAAGAATCTTGAACTGTTTATTTTGTATGAGTTTTTAAAAATAGCTTAGTTAGCAATTCAGGAAACACAATTACAAAAGGATAATCTAGACTCAATGACTGTGGTGGAAAAAAGAACGAAATGAAAAACAAAAGAGAAAGAAACAAGGAGAATGCTGCATACATTATTTACAAACAGGAACACTTTCTACGCACAAACTCCAGGCACCTCATTACTTTGTAAACTATATATTCTTCTCAAGTATGGGGCACTTTAAGTTAATGATGTGATCCATTCATCCTGCCACCTTTTATTTATGTTTTCTTCAACAGTGAAATGAATAGTCAGAAACAATGCCCTGCTTATTCTGTGAACAAGAAGAGGAAAGGGAAGTGTGTGTGTGTGTGTGTGTGTGTGTGTGTGCGCGCGCGCGCGTGCGCACACGCGTGCGTGCATGCTTTTCGCTATGATTTAGGACTCAGGATGATTTTAACCAATACTCTCACAGGTTTATTTTTCAAACCTCTTAATAATGTTTAGAAACAGAGCCTAATACTAAGGACAAAATACTAAAGCAAAAACTCTGTGGACCTCTCTGTTGAAGACCAACCCTGTTCCTCTCCTGCTTCAGTCTGATTACCTCTGGGGAATGTGCTGTTCCTTGGAACGAATCAGCCTGTACAAAATAAGAGAGGTTGAAAAGTTTAGGACGTGGAAAATATGTGGAATTTGCTCTTGAATAATGATTTGTAGTTTTCTTTTGCAATAAATATGACCAATGACCCAGATAGGAGGATGGCAATTACTTAATGAATCAAGCTTCAGAAATGTAAAAACACTTCATAATAAAAATGAAAGCAATAATAGTAGGAAGCCAAGTTAAGTAAACAAGTATAATGCTCCTTGTATCTGTAGATGTACATTTACAAATTCCAAAGCTATGACTGTGGAAGGGATTATTCTAATGATACCAGCAGTGTCCATTTCCAATGCGTGTTGAATTGGTTCTTTTGAATTTGTGGACGGATAATGTTCCATGCTGAATTTCCACACATATCTGGGAGTGAGTTAGCTGGGACGATGTGTCACTCACGTAGGACTGTGATGTAGCAGCCCCACGGCTCTGACAATCATTTACTGGTGTGCAAGTCGCAAAACCCTAACAGGTTCAGGTCTTTCAAAGTAAATCATTTCCAAGTCTGTTACAGCCTGTGTAGAAACTGCTTTTGCGCTCTGTGGTATATTTAAAATCTGCTGTCCGTGTGAAGCTGTCCTTGACTACTGACCATTCCCTTAATTTGTGAAGTGGAATATGTTTCCAAACTTTAGAGGAGAGGAAACTGCCTTTATAAAAAGGTGGGGGAGGGAGAGGAGGCAAAGCTGTGAATGAGCAAATTCTGACCAGTGTAGAGCTGTATCTACAAGGAGCCATTTTTGCCTTTTAAAAGAAAAGTCGGCAGCTATTTACCTTAAGGTATATGGTACAACTAGGTTGGTGACTTTGGGGAAATCCCAGTCTTTCTTATAAAACAAAGGATTGAATTAGCTGATATTTAAGAGCATTTCCAGCCCTAAGACACTGGGAGAGCAAAATAACATTTTCAAGGTCAAGAAAATCTTTTAGAAAAATGTAGAAAGCTATTTGGACGTTAAACAAACAAACAAACCACACTGTAGCAGCATTACCTTCCTCCCTGTTCTCCGAGTAAATTGTAGTAGGTAGAGTAATCCGAGTTATTTGATGCTGTATCTCCAGTTGTTGATTTCTCCATGCCAACGTTTCTCAAGTATTAGCATGTATAAGGATCACCTGAGAAGCTGTTGAAAAGGCAATTGTACCTCCAGAGATTAGTTTAGTAGCTTGAGGGAGGAGTCCAGGAATCTGCATTTTATTTTATTTTATTAATTTTTAATGTTTATTTTTGAGGGAGAGAGAGAGAGAACGCAAGTGGGAGGGGCAGAGAGAGAGGGAGGAAGAGAATCCCAAGCAGGCTCCGTGCTGTCAGCACAGAGCCTGACGTGGGGCTTGATTTCACGAACCGTGAGATCATGACCTGAGCCAAAATCAAGAGTTGGATGCTTAACAGACTGAGCCACCCAGGTGCCCCAGGAATCTGCATTTTAAGGACATTCCAAGAAATTCTACTGCAGGAATCACTAAAAGTTACAGTATTCTCAAGGGAGAGAGGAAGTTTTCCTGGGAGTTCCTGGGAGTTATCCAGCTAGTGGGAGCAAGGGGAGTACTTCAGGAGGCTACCTCTGCTTAAAGAAACTCAGGTTCCGATGTTGGAGGTAGGGAAGTGTGCAGTGTTCATTATGAGGCTGAATCACTGCCAGAAGCTACTGGTCCCATTCAACCAAAAGCAACAAATAACAAACCTACTGAAAAAATACTGTTTGAGAAGAAAACAGTTCTAGTATGCAAGCAATTAGTAGAAAGTAAGGGAATTAATTGAAGAAGCATGAAGAGATAGGAGAGAATTCTTATCAAATTTCTAAAACATGCCAGGTACTCTCTTTTAATCCCTGCCACAATTTATGAGCAAAGCATTAGTCCTGTTTTGCAAATAAAGAACCCCAGACTGAGAGACCCAGTAATTCTCAATGTGACTGCACATTAGAATCACCTGGGGAGAGAGGGGGAACTTTGAAAAATTATCCATGCCTGGCCCACGCCCCCAAAGATTCCTATATCATTGCCCAGACTATATCTTTACAGCCCTGGAAATGTTGATATGCAACTGGGGGTCAGCACCACTGACGTTAGCCTATGTTAATAGGATGAAAATGATTCCCAAATGAGCACTCGCAATGGACCTCCTTTGACCTATTCTGGGAACAATTCTTCACTGTAGCCCCAACCCCCAAGGTAAGGAAGGTTGTTGAGTAAAAATCATATTTTATACAAAATGGGAAATTTTGAATAATGTAACTTATGTTATCTGGTTATTACTGTGATCCTGAAAGGTAGATATTATTGTTATGATCCTCCTTATAGGTGAGGAAACTGGGTCTGTGTTGTTTTTAATTCTTTTACCTGCTCAGGATAAAAAATTGGAATTAAACTCAGGATATTAGAGTCTTTCTTTGGAGTATACCACTCTTCTTACCTCAGAAGTTATCTTGTCTAGTCGTCATTTTCTAAGTAACTAAAGTTTTACTATCCCAGGTAGTTGGGAATTACATTTTAAAAGACTTTCTGAAAACAGTGAAATCTTCAATGTATTTATCAAGCCTATTGCAAGGTCATTTAACCTCCTGGAGGTGTTAGCTTTCATGATTGTTAAGTAAAAGCAATGACATTAAACATATTTAGAGATGCCATGGTAATAAATAAATATATTGTAAATGCTTTTGGGAAAAAGATTTTATTTTACAAAATGAGGAAAAACAAGTTTTTCCCTCCGTATAGAACACTAATAATATGATAGTAATTCCTTAATATTAATGTTAAAAGAAGTAACAACTTATGGATTTTTCAATAGTTTAAAATTAGGACTATGAAATAACATCAGCACTCATTTAGTAGCATTATACTTTTTTTTTCGTGATTTTCTAGTGTCTTCTTAATTCGTGTAATGCTATTGTAATCACATCGATTTAAGGAAAGGGTGAGTAAAGTTTTCAGGATGGGGACTAGTGAGATGAGGGCATTTTTTTTTTTTTAATTTTTAATTTTAGAGACAGAGAGAGAGACAGAGAGAGAGAGACTGATCTGGGGACAGGGGCCGAGGGAGAGAGAGAGGATCTTAAGCAGGTTCCATGTTCAGCGTAGAGCCTGACATAGGGCTCAATCCCATGACCCTCGGATCAAGAACTGAGGTGAAATCAAGAGTCAGAGGCTCAACTGACTGAGCTGTGGTGGGTGCCCGAGGGCATTCCAAATGGAGGGGCCAAAATATGCAAGGAATGGAACAAGTACAGTGTGACTCAGAGATAGGACAAGAAACTAGAAAGGTCAAGAAACTAGAAAGGTAAGCAGGGGAAGATCATAAAGTGCACATATGCCGAAGAAACAATTTTGAACTTTTTCTTCTAAATCTGCACTGTCCCATATGGTATCGCCAGTGGCCACATGTGGCTACTGAGCATTGGAAATGCGGTTAGTCCAAATCAAAATAGGCTCTAAGCATAAAATACACTTTCATTTTCAAAGACTTAGTCTGAAAAAAAAAGTAAAATACCCAATGAATAAGTTTTATATTGATTATATATTGAAAATCTTATTGTTGCTATTTGGATCATTCAAATTAATTACACTTGTTCCTTTTCTTCTTTTATTATTATTTTAAGTGTTTGTTTATTTTTGAGAGAGAGAGGGAGAAAGAGCACAAGTGGAAGGGCAGAGAGAGAAGGAGACACAGAATCCAAAGCGGGCTCCGGGCTCAGGGCTCCAGGCTCAAGAACCATGAGATCATGACCTGAGCCAAAGCTGGACGCTCAACCGACTGGGCCACCCAGGCACCCCACCCTTGTTCCTTTTAAATGTGGCTACTTGAAAATTTAAAGTTACTTAAGTGGCTTGCATTGTGTTTCTACCGGCCAGGACTGCTGTAGATCAGCCTTAGCAAACTATGACCTGCAGGCCAGTGCCCAGTTTTGTAGGGCCGATGAACTAAGAAATTTAAAAGAAATTGCTTTGGAGGCGCCTGGGTGGCTCAGTTGATTAAGCGCCCAACTGCGGCTCACAGATGGTGGGGTTCGAGCCCCGCGTCAAGTTGTGTGCTGACAGCTCAGAGCCTGGAGCCGGCTTCACAGTCCCTGTCTCCCTCTCTCTCTGCCCCTCCTCCGCTTGCACTCTCTCTCTCTCTTTCAAAAATAAATAAACGTTAAAAAGGTTTTTTTTAACGTTTATTTATTTCTGAGGAAATGAAAAAAAGTTTTTTCAAGAAATTCCTTTAGAAGAAGGAAGAGGAAAAGGAGGAAGAGAGACAAAAACTGCATGTGGCTTAAAAGCCTCAAATATGTGCTGCTTGGCTCTCTACAAAAAAGGTTTTGCTGGCCTCTGCTCTAGATTCTTACCACTCTGTGTCCTGTGGAACAGGAGCACTGGCATCTCCCAGGAGCCTGTCAGAAATGCAGAACCTCAAGCTCTAACCTGGACTTACTGAGTCAGAATCTCCATGTCAACAAGACCTGCAGGTGATTCATGTGCTTGTTAAAGTGTAAGAGGTACAAGGGTAGATGATAGTCATTGGAGGATATTTAAAAAAGAGAGTGGTGGGCTTATTTTCCCACATAAAACCCCTTTCTTTTACACCTAGAATAAGTCAGTTTGTCCAAGTACTTTGTAATATTTCTGTGGAGAGTATGGATAAACATTTCATTTTCCTGAACTGACATTGTGTCTGAGATGAATTCAACTCTATATTAAAGAAATCAAGGTCATGGGGTTTGGTCTGATTCAATGACTTCCAAAAATTTCTTTGACTATGAATGACAAGGAAATATTTTTTACTGGGGCACCTGCGTGGCTCAGTCAGGCAAGTGTCTGACTTCAGCTCAGGTCAGGATCTCACAGTTGGTGAGTTCAAGCCCCACGTCGGGCTCTGTGCTGACAGTTCGAAGCCTGGGACCTGCTTCGGATTCTGTGTCTCCCTCTCCCTCTGCCCTCCCCTGCTCATGCTCTGTCTGTCTCTCTCAAAAATAAATTAACATGTAAAAAAAAAAACCTTAAAAAATATTTTTTATTTTTACTGGATGTCAAAGTATATATATCTATAAATATATAGAGAGATATATAAACATAGATATATTTAACTGAAATCAAAGTTACACAAGATAGTATTTGCTTTTACTGGAGACAAGCTGCCGTATTTTCTATTGTATTCTATTCTTTTCATTCCAATCCATTCCATTCTATAATATTCCATTCCATTCCATTCCATTCAAACCAGTGTATTTCTAGTCATGACGGAGTACCTGGCACTGAACTAGCCTTCCCACTAGAAACAACTGTGAAATTGGGTGAAGCATATCCAATGCCTGATTTGAGTCAGTCAACTGTTAGGGAAGAAAACTTAAGAGTTATAGCTCATAATCACCCATTCTGTTAGGGATAATTTCCTTATTGTGTTGCAGAGAGTTGGGGTCTGAGCTGAGCATGGTCATTCCATTGAGTTTCGGAGGAGACAGAGATCAGAGTTTCAAAAAGCTGACATGGCTGGAATCCATGAGTCAGGGCAACAGAAATGAGAGAGCAAAGGGATCCCAGGAGTCCTTCCCGGGGTCACCAGGAGCCCATGGCTGAGGGCTGAGCTGTTCCTCTTGTGCAGAGAGCAGCTGAGAGCAGGTGCTGTAGAATTGGGAGCAGAATGGGCTAGGATGAAGCAGGCTGGGGGAAGGGCAGAAAGAGCTTGGAGTTCCGGCCCTGCCAGAAAGGGGAGATCACAGCACCACCCCTGGAGCCCAAAAAAGACAGCACCCAGAGGAAGACCAACTCCGACCTGCCCTAACAAAGCCAATAGCCCCAAAGCTCCAGAGGAGATAAAATTTGTAGGGCCAGGTCTAGTTAGCTTTGGCCACACATTGCAGCCCAGTCCCGTCTGGTCAATCTGACGAGCATGCCCTTGGTGGAAGAGTACAGTTGGAACTGACCAAATCAGCTATTATACCTGAGGTGGAAAGAGAACATCAGAGTGTATATTCTACTGCTACTGTAAGTAGCATTTTCATAAATGAAGCCTGTTACTTTAGTTGCCCCCCCCCAAATATTCATTCATTCATTTATTCCTTTGTTATTAAATAATTTCTGAAGAGCAATTATGTGTCTGAGATGGAGCTGGCAGTAGGGATACAGAGATGTAAAAAGACAATTCCAGCTCTCCTGATGCACACAGTTAGATAATGTGTGAAAGATAGTGTGAATCTCTATGGAGCTATTCCAGTTGAGAAGTGCAGTGGTGTCCCCTTACGTGTGGGGATGTGTTCCAATACCCCTGCGGAACGATGTCTGAAGTTGTGGATGGTACCAACCCCTATATATATATTTTCCTGTGTGTACGTCTCTATGATACAGTGCAATTTATAAATTAGGCACAGGAAGAGGTTAGCAATAATAACTAATCGTAAAATAAACAATTGTGACAATACAGTGTAATAAAGTTATGTGGTCTCTTCCTCAAAATATCTTATACTGTATTCATCCTTATGATGATGGTAATGTGAGATAATAAAATGCCTACGTGATGAGATGAAGTGAGGTAAATCACGTAGGCATGTGACGTAGCATTGCAGCTGCTTTGGACCTTTTGACTGTATGTCAGAAGAAGGATCATGTGCTTCCAGACTGCAGTTGATCACAGGTAACTGAAAGCATGGATAAGGAGACTACTGTACTTTGACATTTTGTAATTTCCTTGTATTTGCAATTTTTTAATGTTTATTTATTATTTTGAGAGAGAGGGAGAGAGAGAGAGAGAGAGAGAGAGAGAGACAGAGTGCAAGTGGGGGAGGGGCAGAGAGAGAGGGAGACAGAATCCGAAGCAGTCTCCAGGCTCTGAGCTGTCAGCACAGAGCCTCATGCGGGTCTCGAACTCACAAACAGTGAGGTCCTAATCTCAGCTGAAGTCTGACGCTTACCTGACTGAGGCACCCAGTCTCCCCAGACCTTATTCTTTTTCTTCTTTCTTTTTTTTTTAAATGTTTATTTAGTTTTGAGAGAGAGGCAGAACATGAGTGGAGGAGAGACAGAGACAGAGGGAGACACAGAATCCAAAGTAGTCTCCAGACTCCGAGCTGTTCAGCACAAAGCTCAACCCAGGGCTTGAACTCAGGAACCATGAGGTCATGACCTAAGCCAAAGTCAGATGCTCAACCAATTGAGCCACCCAGATGCCCCTGTAATTTCCTTACATTTCTAAAAAAATTTTCCAGAGTCATATTCTTTTCCTGGTGTTAGAGTAATGTTATTCTCCCATCCCCCCCATAATTTTAGCAGTTTTACTGAATCAATAATTTATGAAATATCTGTTCTGCTGCTCAAACATTTATTGCTTTATTATTTTGGTAATATCTGAGATAATTATGCAAGTTAGCTTCCAAAATATCCTTGTTAAATGTTTAATCCTTCATTACTATATATTAATTTAGAGAGTTGAGGTTCAACTGGAGTGTAATTCTAATATTTCATTAGAACACAAAAGTTAAGGCAGTTTATGTTATTGTTGTTTTTGATGTTGGAGATTTTTTATCAAGGTTTGTTTGCTTTTCTTTTAATTGTGATTTAGTTAAGAAGGATTCATCTTGAAAGTAACTCAAAATAAGGGAGCCTTATTGATGTGGTGATGATTCTGTGACATATGCCTGCAGACTGCATGGTGGGAAAGCCTGAGTTTATTGTTAATTGTTAAGGCTTCACTGTACACAGAGTGTATTGGGAGTTGTGGTCCACGTAAAAATAACAGGCACAAGCTCGACTCTCTCTGATCTCTTGTTATAAGGTGTATACAAAATAGATAAACATTTACGCTGTAAGAAGTATTGGGAAAGAACTCTTTGGCAATAGTATCACTTATGCATGGTAAATCTTTCAGACAGACTCAGTTTAATCTTAACAATAATTTGTCTTAATGTGCCTGAACTGTGTGAACGTCTGCAAGTCAATTCTTGTAAAGAGGCCACATACAAAACTAAAAAAAAAAAAAAAAAAAAAATGGCTTGCTGAAAAATAATCTCAAATGAAGGCCTCTTCTGTGGCCTCCTTGAATTCTTTCACATTATTAATTTTTTTTTCCTCTCCCCCACGTTCTTACTTTGGCTGGAAGGATAACTTCGAATAAAATGCTGAGAAGGAAGATGGTCACAATTTTAAAAATTGACTGGGGTTGGTTTTTGCCTACTCCTGCCTCAGTGTAGAGTGGGATTGTTTGCCACACACAGTCATGGTTATAGAAATAACATGGTGTCCTCAGGTCCTACCACTGTCGGGTGAAAATCTCAAAGGGAATATAAATCACCTAAATGAGGAATCCTAATCCTTTTCACAGCTTTCATACTTATGAAAAGGCGGTCGATTTGTAGCATGTAAGAGAGAAGATGATTTTACTTTGTTGGAATAATTCAAACATCTGCTCCTTACTTTGAATAGATTCTGATTTATGTGCCTGTACAAACTTGATATCTATAAAACCGACTCGCAATGTAATATTTTGAAATTTTATTCTCTCTTTGCTTTAGGGAGCTCCAGAACCTAGGAAGTGACTAATGATATTGCATGAGATAGATTAACTTAATTCTTTCATCATCAATTTTTGTTTGTGACTACATGGTAACAACCATAAAAATAGAGACTAAGCGTTCATTGCTTGGAGCGTTCTACTTTCCTGTTGTGCAGCAGGACGATGCAGCTATGTTCCATAATTTAAAGAATGCCTATATACTCCATGAGCATCATGATGATTCAGCAATTCAACTTTATGCAACGAAAGCAAAAAGAAGAAAAGTAGAATATTCAGATTCTGACTTAGTATGGTGTGGCCCAACACTCCCCAACCAAACACGTTCAAGCTTTCAACTCAATAGAGCACCTTAATAAGGAACTACATAATATTGGAAGTACGTGTTTCAGCACAATCAGGTACTGTGTTATCTCGACAGTTTAAGACTTAAAAGAGAAACTCTTTCTTCTTTCTTCTTGCCTGATTTCCCTTAAACTCTTTCCCCTAGGAAAAGGATATTGTTTATCTTCCCCCATGTTGATGACTCCAATAACCCGTGTTGAAAGTTTGCAGAATTGCATTGCCACTGTAGATCTATTTCTCACGTTACTCTTCAAATCGAATGTTCTGTAATATCTAAGAGAAACAGTGTTTCCAAGTCGTTGTGGTTGTCGTTTAAAAAAAAAAAAGTTTTTTTAAAAAACTTTTAATCACTTTAATCACTTTGATCACTTTAATCAAAGTGTTCACTGTTTCTTCCATTCTTTCTCCCATTTATCACTACTTCCTCGTCCTTTGCTTTCTCATTCCAAGGAGCTTTTTATGAATTGTCTTTAGTTAGGGTATAATTTAAGTCTGATTTCATAAGCCGATTACTGTGGAACCAGATGACAGAAGAACCTCCCAGAAGAGCACACTTAATACAGGAAGTGAGGTTAATGATTCAGTGGGTGAAACTCTTATTTCTGACTCATCATGCCACCTAATAAAACGCTATATTCACAAAGGAGATTCAGTAAACGTTTGTTGACTGATTACTACACCGCTGCTAAATCCTGACTATAAGAAAAATGCCACGTAGAAATCATCAATTTCAGTTCTGAAGATTAGGAAACAGAAGCACGGACAAATCAACTGACATGTCTGGTAGAATACGTGGAGGAGTTTGTCTAGAAACATTTCTATTATTGGCTCCATTTTATGTCCCTGTATGGTTTCCCTTTGCTCTCTTTCTCATCTCTTGAACAGGTACATTATATCACTATACATACTTACCTTCGAAGGCCTTTGTAGATATTTTTTGGAACAAGGCAGTAAAAAAGCGTTAAGTCCTAAACAGGTACCAAGACATTAGATTCAGAAATGGACCTTTGCCATCTGACCAAATTGAGTGTGACACAAATCGGTGTCCAAGTTTCACGTAGTTGATCAGAAACTATGTGGTAATCTGTGACAACCGGTTCAGTCTGTCAAAGATGCAGAATTGAGTCTGCGATTGGGCAGTAGTTTCCAATTACCCTGGCAGCCTTGGAGAAGTAGTCCACTCTTGAAAACATTCTTTCGGAATTACCTTGCCTGGTTTAGTTGGCGGACCTTAAATTTTCAAAAGCTCTAGGCTGTCATGAGAATGCACGTATATACATACTCACAATAATTTACACGGACTTTCAGCAAACTTAGAAGGCCCTGAATCTATCTGAGGACTTTCCATGGTATCATGACCTGTAGAATACACATTTTTGGCTTAGAGAGCCAGTGCATGTATCTGCTTTTGTTCGTTCATTTGCCAGTTTTGGGGGTATGGGGCTGGGGAATGGGGACCAAATTGTCAATCTTTAAATCTATGTTTATAAAATCAGTGGAAAAATTATTTCCTTTCAAAGCAGAGAGTAAATTTGTAAAAATTTGTTACTGCCATTGTACAGATTTGATTTTTTTGCTAGAATTAGAGATTTTATCTCATATTGAATGCGATTCCTAAAGTTAAACTTCTACTATCAAAAAGTCATTCTGGTATTAGAGTTCTTTCCAGTTCCAGAAATGAGAATCAAAGCATTCCATGAGGGAGAAAGGATTTATACCAGCCTCAGCAAACTAAGGCAGGAGGACCAAATGGGTCCTACCATCTTGGTATGCTAAAATTTTATTAGCATAGGGCTGCACCCATTTGTGTTTGCCTGTAGCTGCTTTTGTGCTATAGGAGCAGTTGAATAGTTGTAACAGAGATTGTGAAGGCAGCAAAGCCTAAAATATGTGTTATCTGGACCTTTTTAGAAAAGTTTACTCACTGCTGGCCTATACCAGTCTAATTAAAAGCATCATAACCTCAGTGCTATTGATTTTTGAGGCTGGATCCTCTTTCTTTTGGGGGGCGGGGCAGGCGCTATCTTGTGCATTATGGGATGTTTAGTTGCATCCCTGGCCTCTTCTATCCACTGGATGCTGGAAGACCCTGAACCCCTCTGCCCCGATAGTGACAATCACAAAGGCCACCAGACATTTCCAAATGTCCCGATTGAGACCCAGTTTTTAGCTAGCTAAAGTCTCTCTTCTTGGCTACAGGAGAGAGGAGTCCATACCTTCTCCATGACTTAAGGATCTCTTCCACTGTGAAGTTTTTCATTAGAGCATTCTTTCTTTCAAAGAAGAGATCTATTCTGCTATTACATCAGTTTATCTCTCTTTTAGTTTTTCAAAGAGGTAGAATACTAGTAATTTCTGCCTCTTAATTAAAAATACCTTAAAAAACCTTGTACTTGCTAAGAAGTCACCCCTTTCCTCATTATTATATTAGTTCTTCTTTCATCTTTTATTTGAAGCATAGTTAACACACAATGTTATGTTAGTTTCAGGCACACAACACAGTAATTTGACAACTCTGTATGTTATACCCTCATTAATATTATTACTATTAAGTGCTATCATCACTTCAAGCCCAAATAAATTAAATAATTTTGATTTTTCTACTCTAGGAAAAGAAGTAGTTATGTAAATCCAAGATATTATTACTACTCCTAGTTTTATTATTGGTTTCTTCTCTGATGCAGCTTGACCCCATTGTGTAGAACTGTCTCCATTAAGAAATTTCGTGAATGAGAAAGATTTATAACGAGTATCCCAGTCAGAGCATCACTCTCTGAGAATGTGAACCTGCTTCCTTTTCTAAACACTTCAGTTAACTGATTTCTACTCTTCTATTTTTTAAAAAAAATATTTATTTATTTATTTTTGAGACAGAGGGAGAGAAAGAGAGTGGGGGAAGAGTTTAGAGACGGGGAGAGAGAGAATCCCAAGCAGGCTCTGCGCTGTCAGCACAGGGCCTGACATGGGGTTCGATCCCACCAACCGTGAGATCTTGACCTGAGCCTAAATCAAGAGTCGGACACTTAACCGACTGAGCCACCCAGACACCCTTGATTCTACTCTTCTTTAAGTATTGCCTTAAGAATTATAATTATATTAGAAGTATTTTTTTTAAGATTTTAAGCAATCTCTACACCAAACTTACAACCCTGAGATCAAGAGTTCCAGATTGTACTCACTGAGCCAGCCAGGTGCCCCTACAAGTATTTTTCTTTTCCCATCTTCATTTAATGACAAAGCCTTACACATATATATGAAATCCTGAATGTTTCTTCCATCTTTTCGTTAAAAGAGTTGCTTAAAAGAGAAACGTTCTTTAAGAATTTTCTCTTAGGCTGTCATCTAAAAATAAATCTTTCTCTTCACTTTTAGATAGATAAACAGGGTTATAACTTTAGCCATTTAAATCATATTGTTGAACCTGATGGTCTGTGTACTTTCTGATCTAAGTAGATTTTACCTTTTAATATTTATCTTGAGTGGATATGGGTGAATTGGTTTTGTGAAAAACTCTTGTAGAAATCAGGCAAGAAATATTTATTTCCTCCAGAGTCTAATCTAAGGTCGATGACATTTACACACAGAGAAAATGAAGCTATTTCATCACTTCAGAATGAACTGAAGTGATCTATCACTGCAAATATAGTTTTTAAAAAACCGCCACACACAGATTACTGAGAAAACGTAATTTAGTGGTCAGAACAAAATTAAATATTTAGAGGAGTGGGAAGTGAGTTAAAAATAAATTCATTTACTCCCATGCTAGAATGACCTGCCGTCATCCCTTCTGACTTTTACCTGATGAGGTAAATATGACCTAAGGTTCAGGAGGTTTGTTCCATACGTGTGACGACTGTGACATTGCCATGGTTCCGAGCAAAATATTGTTTCTTTGGCACTGCTCACATTGTCATTACCATTATGCAACCTTAATTTTCATGTAGCTTAAATGATAGAACCATTAGAGTTTAGTCAAGTTACCATAAAACAATCCAACAGATTGTTTGCCTCTGTATTAATAATTCTTTTCAGGGGAGATACGTTCCTTTCTTATTTGGATATAAGAAATAACTTTTAAAGTATCAGGAAAACAACAGACATTAACAATATTTTCTCTAACACGAATGCCAAAGTGAATAAAATTCCTAACGACATGCAAGTTGGAAACATGTAATGTTTTCTTTATTTTGTCTTCAGTGATACAAGGTGGTCTCTTTTTTTTTCTTTTGTTCAACAATCGAATTTCCAGAGCCGGAAAACTGTTACCCTTTCATACTTGGGTTGATAGTCACTCTGACCTTCTTACACAAAGAGTGAAAAAAAAAATCACTCCAAACCCACAAACCAATGTTTTTATTTTGAAGAAAAACCAACTTTTTTTTTTTCCATGAAAGGGACAAAAAAAGAAAGAAAGAAAGAAAGAAAGAAACCATAGCAAACAAATGTTTTGTGATTCACAATTGCACGCTATTCACAGTTGTGGTGGTTATTATCCAATTATATGTGGTTTCTCCTGTATCATCTTGTCTGTGTATTTTACGGGTGTCATTTTGTTTATTTTTGCTCTGATTATTTTAGAATTAGTACAACATATAGTATGTCTGAGTGCATCAGTTCACTTCAGGCCCAATCTTGTAAATCTCCACACCCATTTTGCATAAAAGCTCCCACAGATCAGATAAATCATGTGTTGACGACCTGCATGTGGATATGGTTACTTGAGGAAAGTCCTAACGCTCCTCTTTCCCCATTTTCTTCCAGTTGTTTCATTTATATTCACTCATTCATGTACTCAAAAATCATTTAGATCCTCATGACATGCCGGAGGTGGTACTTTCACATTTTCTCATTCATTCTTAGGTTGATTCTGTGGTCTCAGCGTATTTATTTTCATTTTACAGATCAGGAAATCAAGGTTTCAGGGAGGTGGAATTATCCAAGATTACATAGGTAGTATGCATGGCTCTAGGATTTGTTACTTTTCTGCAAACTGTATTTGCATGGTTGGATTTGTATGTTTATGTGATGAGAAAAAAAGAGTTTAATAAATGGACTGTAGTGTTCCTAACTGAATCACTGTGAGGAGAAAAGATAAGGTGAAATAATTTATGTCTCAGAGCAACAGCATAAATTTCTTAATTATTAGGTGGTATATTCAAGAGAATGCAACGATTGTCTGGAAAGTGAAATGTTTGGTCAATCAAAAAATGTTTTTCCTGTGTGACATTGCTCTGGTTTTGACTGATCTGAGATGTTTCGGCCCTTTTGGAGTTCATGGCATAGGTTTGCCTATCTCGACCAGTGGGGTTCTCCAGCCTACCTTCTTTGTGTCCTTTTTCTGTGCAACAGAGGAAGAGATTAGCAGGTATGTGGCATTTTGCTTAGTTTTAAATAAGTTGTATTGCATTTCTTAAAATCGTAAAAGCCATTTAATTTTTTGATTGTATAAAACATACATAACATAAAATTTACCACCTCAGCTACTTTTTTAAATGTTTATTTATTTTTGAGGCGGTGGGGAAGGGCAGAGAGAGGTGGGGACAGAGGACCTGAGGAGGGCTCTGTGCTGACCGCAGAGAGCCTGATGCAGGGCTTGAACTCACAAACCGGGAGATCATGACCTGAGCCAAAGTTGGACGCTTAACCGACCGAACCACCCAGGCACTCCCCACTTCAACCATTTTTAAGTGTGCAACTCAGTGGCACTGTTGTGCAATCCTCAACCACTATTCAGTTCCAGAACCTTTTTTCATCTCAGAAACTCTGTATCCATTAAAGAGTAACTTCCCATTCCTCTCTCTCCCCAATATCTGACAACCTGTAATCTATTTTCTATCTCTATGAATTTGATTATTATAGGTACCTCATATAAGCAGAGTCATGCAATATTTGTCTTTTTTGAGACTGGCTTGTTTCACTTAGCATGTTTTCGTGATTCATCCATGTGGCGCGTGTACCAGATTTCTATTACTTTTTAAGGCTGAATAATATTTCATTGTGTGTAGATGCCATATTTTGTTTATTCATCCCCTTACTGAGGAACATTTGGGTTATTTCCACCTTTTGGTCATAGTTCATGAATAATGCTGCCATGAACATTAGTGTGCATCTGAGTTCCTGCTTTCAATTCTTTTGAGTATATACCCAGAAGTGGAATTGCTGGGTCCTGTGGTAGTTCTATATTTAACTTTTTGAGGAGTCTCCAAACTGTTTTCCATAGCAGCTGCACCATTTTACATTCCTGCCAACAATGGACAAGTGTTCTAATTTCTCCACATCCTCGCCAATGCTTCTTTTCTTTCTTTCTTTCTTTCTTTCTTTCTTTCTTTCTTTCTTTCTTTCTTTCTTTCTTTCTTCCTTCCTTCCTTCCTTCCTTCTTTCTTTCTTTTTCTTTCTTTCTTTCTTTCTTTTTCTTTCTTTCTTTCTTTCTTTCTTTCTTTCTTTCTTTCTTTCTTAATAATAGGTCTCTGAATGAGTGTATCTTTAAATTTTTAATAAAACATTTTCCATGATTATAATTAAAATATGCCCATAGATTTTTAGACTTATTTGTTTTAAATAATGGACTCTCCCAATTTGCATCTTTTATTTCTGAGTATATGCTAAGGGCTTATTGTTGGGAGAATTTTCTGTGGTGGGGGTGGGGGGAGGATGTCCATGTTTTGAAGCACTAAGCCTGTCCAATAGGATTCCTAATCAAATAGAACTCTGAACACCCTGAAATTAATTTATACAGTTTATACAATCTAATCTTTGTCTGAATATTAGGCATAAACTCTGCACACTATTAGAACACGTTCTGAGGGGGCGCCTGGGTGGCTCAGTCAGTTGAGCGTACGACTTCAGCTCAGGTCATGATCTCACACTCCGTGAGTTTGAGCCCCACGTCAGACTCTGTGCTGACAGTTCAGAGCCCGGAGCCTGCTTCAGATTCTGTGTCTCCCCCTCTCTCTGCCCCTCCCCTGCACATGCTCTGCCTCTCTTTGTCTCAAAAACAAAACACAACAAAACAAAAACATTAAAGAACACATTCTGGGAATCAAGAGAGCAGTAGCTTTTGCAGTATAAAATTCTGGGGTAAACGAAAGACACATACACTGTTGATTCTTCTAGGTGAACCAGATCTTCCTGATAAAAACAAAGCAGATACGGAAGATCCTGAAAACAATTAGCAACAGCCTTTATAATTATGCAAAAACGTAATGAGAAGAATGTCATCCATCACCCAGGGGCAAGCATGAGACCAGATAAATGCTTAAGGAATTGCTATGCTGTCCCTCAAAACCCCCCACCCCACCACCCATGTAAACTGTGAATGAGGAAAAGAAAACAAGGCTTTTGGTAAAATGTCCAAAGAAAACCTAATGAATAACACTTCTTTCTCATTACACCTAGGTTTCTGGAAATTGTGCTAAGAAAAATGTTCTGAGGGCTAACTACAATGACATTGTTTCCATCATGCCATATGTTTTGAGAAAATGGAGTTTTTAGCAAAGATGCTTATGACCTTTTATCTTATTCATCTAAACAGAGTTGAACATGCTTCTTTAAAAGCATCAAAAAGTTGGAATGAAAATAAGTTCTTGTTTGACTTACTTGTAAGAAGATACTAAAGCCAAGACTTGGAGTTCGCTTGAATTCTTAAGTAGATGGCCACATGTTAATGGATGTTGGGCCAAGGTGGTTTTATTTTGGGAAATTTCTAATCTTTTATGACTTGTTATGGTTCTGAAACTTCTGAAATACTGTTTTTGTCACCTTAGCAAGAAATCAACAATTGAGATAGAACTTTATTTATTTATTAAAAACAATTTTTTTTAATGTTTATTTATTTTTAAGAGAGAGAGAGAGAGTGAGCAGGGGAGGGGCAGAGAAAGAGGGATACAGAATCTGAAGTAGGCTCCAGGCTCCGAGCTGTCACCACAGAGACTGATGCACGAACCATGAGATCATGACCTGAGCCGAAGTCAGGTGCTCAACCGACGGAGCCACCCAGGTGCCCCTAAAGATAGAACTTTATTTTTTTTTTTAACGTTTATTTATTTTTGAGACAGAGGAAGAGCATGAACGGGGGAGGGTCAGAGAGAGAGGGAGACACAGAATCGGAAGCAGGCTCCAGGCTCTGGGCCATTGGCAGCCCAGAGCCCGACACGGGGCTCGAACTCACGGACCGTGAGATCGTGACCTGAGCTGAAGTCGGACGCTTAACCGACTGAGCCACCCAGGTGCCCCAATAGAACTTTAAATTGTAAGATACACATTTGCTTCCTCCAGTAATTGAAATTTACGTATTGATTTATCAGGACATTGTGCATATACATCATGTAAGTCTTTACTAGGATTTTTTATCATAATCCCAGCTAATGCAGAGCCTGGCACATGGTAATAGTGCATGTGGGAGGGAGAAACTTTTTTTTTTTAATTTTTAATGTCTATTCATTTTTGAGAGACAGAGAGTGAGGAGGAGAGGGGCAGAGAGAGAGAGGAAGACACAGAATCCAAAGCAGGCTCCAGGCTCTGAGCTGTCAGCACAGAGCCTGATGTGGGGCTCGAACTCACAAGCTGTGAGACCATGACCTGAACTGAAGTCAGACACTTAACTAACTGAGCCACCCAGGTGCCTCAAGAAGCTTCTTAATCTAGACCTGGAAGTTTAGGAAGTGAAAACAGTATTTTACAGGCTGTAATGATAGGTGGAAGGCAGTATTTGAGGAGCTTCTGGAAATGGGGAGTGATTCCTCAGAGACTAGGCAGGAAGGAGGGCATTAAAAGGAGCAATTTGTGGGTCAGGATTGGAGTTGATAGCTTCCGCGTGACTCTTAGCTCATGAGTTTTCTTGTGACCCATCCCACTACCCAAGTTTCCTCTAGTCTGATGTATGTGCTCCTCCCCTTTGCTTATCTGTCATACCTGTATGTTCTCTGTGACAACACTCAGCCTACTGTCCTCTGGATGAAAGTCCTGGCAGAGCAAAAATAACCTCTTGGAGTAGTGATGTCTCTCTTCCAGAGCACTCCACGACACCACTTCTCAGCTACCACTGCTCAGTGGCTAAAGTGATTGATTTTGAGGTGGGTAGATATGTTAAATACATCTAAGAATAGATTAGTCATTAGGCACCTGAAATGTTGAAGACTGTGGCTAGCCATAGGCATTTCATCAGCCACCCTGAACCCATTTCCTTTGGTTGGTGTGGAATATTTTTAAAAAGCAGAGCACATCTCTAAAGAGACGGAAAATGGGCAGATAAAAGCTTAGGGAGCCACACGTGAGAATGCATGTTTTTCAAATTGCAATTTAGTATTTACTTCAGTGACAGGGTTTATTGGTAGGTGGAAGGTTTGATTCTTAAAAAATCTTTGAAAACGTCAGGCATTTTGAGTTCCCTCTCTATTCGTGTATATATTTTACTTGTATATATATTTGTATACTTGTATGTATATTTGTATACTTGTATGTATGTGTGTATATGTGCACACACACATATATATATTTATAATCAGTCTCCATTCCCCGCCTGACTTCTGACTTCTTTTTCCTCCTGACTTCTTTTTCCCAGCAGGTTCAGGAGCAGGCCGAATTGCTGTGTTTAATCTTTAAGAGGGGTTCTCTGCCACAGTGCTGCAGCTCCCTCTGTCCCCCCACCTCTCACACAAAGTCTTGGGCTGGTCTTTCTTCTGGAGAAGTGTGTGTGGTGGTGATGAGGGTGGGAAAGAAGTGCTCTGGCATTGAGATACTTTCTCTAGGGGGGGAAGGAAGGAATTTTTCTTGGATCACTATTGCCTCTATAGTTTGTTAGCTTGATCATTTGCATTTCTTCATATATAGTTCACTCGTGCTGAAATTTTAATTTGGAATACTTTGCTGTTTTGTACTGTATCTATTAAGCCTTCCAGACAAGATGCATTTTATTTCCCATGTTCTTGTGCTTGTGTGAATTTCCCAGCTGACCGTCACAGTGGTGAGCCAGGGGCAGTCTCAGCAGAAGGATGCTGAATTGGGGACAGCGGGTGTCAAATAACAGTCTTCCCCTCATACTATCACCTTCTAGACCAGGTTACACTAAGGAATTTTACCCCATCATAATGAAGAGTTTTTAGAGAAAGAATATTGTGAAAAACATCATGCTATTTGAACACATAGAATATGAGAGACACAGCTAATCAGATCTGACCCATTTCTGTGGTACTTATCATGTGACCATCTGCCAGGTCCAGACCGCTTTACAAGATGATTCTGATGAAATTGTTAATAAAAATGGCAGACATGTATTGTGTTCACCATATTACACATGATGCTAAAGGATCTACGTGTCTGTGTCAGGTGGTTGTCCAATACTTTATGCAAGAGGAACTATTATTATCCTCATTTTACAGATAGGGAAACTGAGGTATAGTACAGTTAAGGAGTGTGTCCGTGGTGAAGCATCTAGTAAGCAGCCAAGTTAGTCATTGAACCCTAACTCCCAGATATGCCCCATATGATACTGTGTCTCCAGGCACAGCTAGGCGGTGGCCTCCTTTATCCCACCTGCCTTCATGCTGTGTTCACCTTAACCTATGAACTGAGCTAAATGTGGTCTTGTTTATATCAAACAACCTAGAAACTCTCTTGCCCATGAAGCCCCCATGCTTACAAGTGGCAGCATTTCATCTGAAAGGAAGGTGAAACGTTTGCCAAAGTGAATGTGTATAAACTTGTAAAATAAGTTCATTAAGTGAAAGGCTCTGTCTTTTTTTTCTTCTTCAATTTTCAATATTTAAAGCTTATTAGAGTTTTTACAAAAGACTTAATCATGTATTTTTTTTTATAAATGAATAATATGTTTTTAACCTAATAAAAAGTTAACGAAGCAGCCTCACAATACTTTGTTTGGAAGGAAATAGAGTTTAAATAGTGACCTATTTTTCCAGCCAAGAGTTGATGTAAACCAAGCTGTCATGCTAACTTTCCATTAGAATAGAATCATGTTAATTACAAATTCATTTTGGCTTAAAAGTATAGTTGTCAGGGGCGCCTGGGTGGCTCAGTCAGTTAAGCATCCAGCTCTTGATTTCAGCGCAGGTCCTGACCTCACAGTTGAGACTGAGTGACACGTAGGGGGATGGAGCCTCATGTCAGGCTCTGCGCTAAGGAAGGAAAGCGCTCGTGAGTCAGGTGTACAGGATATAGTGAAGAGGCAGCCTTTTCCTCGCGGCTCTTTGTCATAGATGAATTGACCATACAAACAAGGGTTTATTTCTGGGCTCTCTGTTCTGTTCTGTTGATCCATGTGTCTTATTTTTGTGCCAACACCATAATCTTTCGATTACTGCAGTTTTGTTGTGTATCTTGAAATTGGGGATTGTGATACCTCCAGCTGAGTTCTTTCTCAAGATTGCCTTAGCTATTCAGGGTCTTTTGTGGTTCCATACCAATTTTAATATTATTTTGTTCTAGTTCTATGAAAAATGTTGTTGATATTTTACAGATTTTGCATGCCTTATTTTAAAAATTGTTTTCAAATTCTTAAATGTATTTTTTGTTTCCTTTCGGTTTACTAATTCTTTGAAACTCAGTGTGACATTTGCTTTACGGTCAAATTACACGGTCAGTTTTTAGAAATACTCCATATGTATTTGAAGATCATGTTTTGCCAAGTTGGTGGACACAAAGATCTTTACAAGTCCATTAAAATCAAACTTAAGTACACAACTGAGTACTAACCAGGAAATGACTCTTGGCTGGGGAAAGAACCACCTGAGAGGATTAGAGGTGACAGTGTGTGGGGCTTCCATGCGACTGTGAGTAGTGCCTATTCCCACTAGCCAGACTGGAAAAACCTCATGATTCATGCAGGATTAGGCAGAGGACACGGAAAGACCTTCCATCATACCGGGGAACAATTAGCCCTAGCTTGAGCACTGCTTCAAGCCCACATAACAAATCTTAAAAGAAAATCTGATAGGAGCAAATTGTGTCCCGGAAAAAAAGATTGAGAATAATTTTGGGAAAACAAAAATATCAAAGAAGGTATAACTCACAATATCTACCAGCAACAACAGAAAGCTCTCCAGAAAACACTCAGATATTTGGAAACTAAATAACATGCTTGTAAATATGGGTCAAAGAAGAAATCAAAAAGGAAATTAGAAGTTGCTTTGAGCTGAGTGAAAATGCAAACACAGCATGTCAGAATTCATGGGGTGACATTAAAGCAGTATTTAGGGGGAAATTATAGCACTAAATGCCTCTTTGAGATAAGAAGATAGCTCTTAAATCAGTGACCTCAGCTTCCACCTTAAGAACCTAGAAAAACAAGAGCAAATTATATATTAAGTAAGAAGAAGAAAAGAAATACTAAAGATCAGAGTGGAAATAAATGATCTAGAAAACAGAAAAACAAGAGAGAAAATCAATTACACCCAAACCTGTTTTTTTGAGATTAAAAAAAAAATTGATAAATCTCTAGCTATGCTGATCAGAGATGGCATAAATTACTGATATCAAGAATGAGAAAGGTAACATCGGTAGAGAGTTTACAGATATTAGTAGAAATATAATAACTTTATGCCAATAAATTTGCAATTTAGATTAAATATTCTCATTCTTTGAAAGACACAAACTAACAAAACTCAAGAAGAAATAGTTACCCTGAATAACTTTATGTCAACTTAAATAATTGAATTTGTAGTTAAAAATCTCCCTATAAAGAAAATTACAGGCCCAGACAGCTTCATTGGTGTTTTCCACTAAATATTTAAGAAAGAATACCAATTCAAAACAAATTTTTCAGAAAATTGCAGAGGAGTGAATATTTTCCAATTCATTTTATCAGTCCAGGTTATTCTAATTCTAAAAACCACACGTTATATAAAAAGAAAACTATAGACCACAATCTCTCATGAAAATAGATGCAAAAATCCTAAACAAAATTTTAGTAATTTTAAATCTAACAGTGTATAAAAAATATAATACATCATAACCAAATGAGGTTTATCCCAGGAATGCAAGGTTGGCTTCAACATTAAAGAAATCAGTCAGTGTAATTCACCATATTAATAAACTAAAAAGAAAGAGCATATGATTGTCAAAATATATGAAGAAAAAGCATTTGGCAAAATCCAACACCCATTCATGACAAACTCTCAACAAATTAAAAATAGGGGGTGTCTGAACGGCTCAGTCAGTTGAGCATCCAACCCTTGATTTCCACTCAAATCATGATCCTAGGGTCATGGGACTGAGCCCCGTGTTAGGCTTTGCCCTGAGCACTGAACATGGAGCCTGCTTAGGATTCTCTCTCTCTTTCCCTCTGCCCTTCTCTGCTACTCTCTCTCTGTCTCTAAAATTAAAAATTAAAAATAAAAAAAGAGGATTTTCTCAATCTACAAAAACCCTATAGCAAACATCATATTTAATAGTATAAGACTGAATACTTTCCTTCTATGATTGGGAGCAAGGCATAAAGATGTCTGCCCTTATGATTTCTAATAAAATTGTATTGGAGATTCAATTGGCGATTCAATAAAGTTAAGAAAAAAGTAATAAAAGCCATTCTGATTAGAAAGGAAGAAGTAATGCTGTTTTTATTCACAGAAAATATGATTGTCTATGTAGAATATCCAATGGATCCACAAATAAGCTACCAGAACTGAATGAGTTTAGCAAAGTTAAAAGATACCAGATCGACACATAAATATGTGTTTTATTTCTGTATAATAGCAACAAGCAATCAGAAATTGAAATAAAAAGGATACTATTAAAACAGTGCAATGGGGCGCCTGGGTGGCTCAGTCAGTTGAGCATCCAACTGTTGATTTTGGTTCAGATCATGATCTTGTGGTTCCCGAGATCGAGCCCCACATCAAATTCTGTGCTGTCAGTGCAAAGCCTGCTTGAGATTTTCTCTTTCTCTCTCTCTGCCCCTCCCCACTCAAAATAAATAAATAAACATTTAAAACTTAAAAAAAATGAAAACTGTGCAATGGACTTAATGTTTGTGTTCCCCCCAAAATTCACATGTTGAAACCCTAATCCCAATGTGATGATATTTGTAGGTGGGGGTCTTGGGAGATAATTAGGTCATGAGGGTGGAGGAATGAGATCAGCGCCCTTCTAAGAAGAGGACAGAGTACTAGATAGCTTTTTTTCCCACCATGGGAGGACACATCAAGAAGATGAAGATAAGCCAGAAAAAGGCCAGTCACCAAGAGCTAAATTCTGACGTAAGCCTGGAGAGCTGATACACCTTAGAGACAGGGCGGTAAAAGTATATTGTTGGCCTTGGAGCTGAAGCTGGGGGTAAACTGCTGTTGGTGGTCTTTATTAACAGGAATTGGGAAAAAAGAGCGTTTTATCTGCATCCCAGTGACCAGAAAATGTGTTAACTTACTGAAGCAGTGAAACCATACCTGGTACAGTAGCTACAACTGGAGTCGCTGCCTGGTTAAGCTTATGATAATCCGCCATCATTCTCCAATAGCCTTCTGTCTTCTGCACAGGTCACGTAGGTGAGTTGAATGGGTGTGGGATAGAAACCACCACTTCTGCATCCTTCACGTCCTTGAGGGTATTACTGGCCTCTACAATCTCTCCAGAAAGGCAGTATTGCGTTTGGCGTACTATTTTCCTAGGCAGAGAGAGTTGTATTGGCCTCCATTTGGTCTTTTCCACCCTAATAACCCTCACTCCACAGAACAGGGAACGAGTGCGGGGATTCTGCCAGTTAATAAGTGTATCTATTACAATTATGCATTCTGGAGCTGGTGAAAGAACCGCAGGATGGGTTTAGAGACTCACAAGGCCCACTATGAGATAAGCCTCCTTTGATTTTTCTCCATAAGCCCCTTCTATGATGGTAGGCCATAGTGATGTTTTGAGTCTCAGAATTAGTGTCGATTCAGAGCCAGTGTCCAGTACTCCCCATAAAACAGTTACCTTGGTAAAAGGCCCGAGATCCCTTTAGGGAAGGCTAGGAGAAAAATGAACAGTATAAGTTTTTGGCAGTGCAGATCAAGGATCAATTCCAACAGATCAATTCCTTATACAGATCAAGGAAGAATTTAGTAGACTTCTTGTCTATTTCACTTCTAGAAATACTACGATCAAATAGCCAGTGCCATAGTGATGTACAGGTCAGACTATCCTGATTGCTGCTTTTACTCTGCTGTCTCTTACAGTTGCCACGCCCACCTTGCGCCTGGAGGCTGAATGCTGCCACTTGGCCCTGCCAGCCCGGGTTCCAATTACTTCCATTGCATCTAGGTTTCCCAAGTCAGTGACTTAGTCCCCACTAAGGTCTGGCCTACAGAAAAGAGTGAGTGATCACAGAGCTTTTCAAGGATGCTGGGGCTCTCCTCACAAATTTCGTTTCCACAGTTGTGATAAAAAGTATGCTTTCTAGGCTCTCTGATGTGGGAGAGTTGGCCTTAAATGACAAATTCACTCTAACGTTCCACTCTCCCCACATCTCTGAGTCCCTTCCTTTACATTAAGCCAAGGCAGATCTGTCATTTCTAAATCACTCACTGTGGGCCACCTCTCGGTCTATGTTTTAGTCAACCAATGAAACTGTTAGAGCTCTTCTTAACTCCCTGAGCTGCAACATTAATTGCAGAATCTAATTAATTGCAGAATTGCAGAATCTAATTAATCTAATTAATTGCAGAATCTTAGTGAGTCTGTATCAATGAATTTGGCTCAATTTCCACTGTTACCCCACACCCTCAACATCTGTTCCTACATAGGTCCCTCATTTAGCAATCTGTATAAAGTCGAAAGCTCAAATACTTCTGGAGTAGAGCACACCTCCTCATGGGTCACACTTTTTACCTCACCTCTAGGGGCCTGCTGTGACTTCAGTTCAGTTAGAGGTCTAGAAACAAAAAGGAGTGGTAGGGGTGGGTTCTGAGGAGAATCAGGATTGTCTTTTATAGCACCTCCATCAGAGGAGACCATTTCAGTTTCCTCGGGCAATGCAGGGTTAATTCCCTCAGACTGGGTTAATTCCCTCAAAGAAGACTTTTCAGAATTTAGGGACTCAACATTTCCAGCTTTATCAGGGTCGACTCACACATCCCCGTTCCAACTTACAGGATCCCATCCGATACCGTCACTAAACAGTAGGCACTTGATGAGGCTGGGAGTTGGGCTTGCATTGTAATTCAGCTAGTCACAGGATAAGATCCGACACTAGATTTTCAGCAAAATAGAAGATCTCGGGTAATGTATGCAGCACTTGAGCTAGGAATTCTAATCCCTGAGCTCATCCTTTTATTTCACGACTTTGTCCAGTGACATTAGGAGCAACAAGATAATCTCATTAAACTTGTTAGTTTTCCAAAAATGTTGAAAAGTTTCATATACATGGTGATCCAGCTCCTAGCTTCTTATACTAGTTGATTAGAAGTGTCCAGTGGAGATATTTAGTGTGTTGCTATTACCAGATCAATCCATGGACTATCAGTGCCCTCTCTACTACTAGAAATAGAGTAATTAGCATCTTTAAATCTAATCATATTAGAGGGTCCATTCCAGAAACCCCAGAAATAATTCAGAAAACTCATTCTTAAAATTCTATTCCTGGAGAACCATTCTTAGTATCAAAGTCTGTATTAGTTGGGTTCTCCGGAGAAACAGAATCTAAAAGGGTTTCTGTGTGTGTGTGTGTGTGTGTGTGTGTGTGTGTGTGTGTGTACGTGCGCGTGCAGGGGTGGGAGGGAAGAGGGAGAGAGAGAGAGTTATTATAAATAATTGGATTGTGGAGACCGAGATGCCTCAAGTTCTACAGTTGGCAAACTGGAGACCTGGGGAAGCTGATGGTGATGTTCCAGTTCCAGTCTGAAGGCCTGCGAACCAGGATAGCTAAGAGTGTAAGTTCCAGTCTGAGTCTGAGTCTGAAGGCAGGAGAAGACTGATGTCCCTGAGTGAAGACTGTCAGGTAGAGAGCAATTTGTTCTCATTTGGGTCAGCCTTTTTGTTCTATTCAGGCCTTTAGTGATTGGGTGAGAGCCACTCACAAAAGGGACAGCTCTCTGGTTTATCAGTCTACTGATGTAAATGTTAACCTTTTTCAACACCCTCCCCCCCCCCCCCACACACATACATATAGTCAAAACAATGTTTGACCAAATTTCTGGGTACCTTATGGCACAGTCAAGTTGGTACATAAAAATTAACCATCACAGATGGTAGGGGTTAAAGTTGCCATCGAACAAGAGATGGAAGCTGCCTGATAAAGTTGGCAAAACCGGTAGATGAAAAATCCTGTATTCTCAGGACTCTGGAGTACCCATGCTTACCTGCCCTGGAAGCTTCCATGGAGGCTCCTACATGAGGAAACTAAATAAATTTATAGCTTGTTTAAACCACTCTTATTTTGGTTTTTGTTATAGCCTTTAAAACCAATATCAAAATTATATTTTGCCTTTTGGGTTCTTGAATATATTTGGCTCTGGAGGAATTCAGAGTGAAGGAAAAATATTAAGTTCTTTTGGAAATGTGGATTTTCTCCCCTATATGTGTGTCAATATCAGGATTGAAGATGTAGATAAAAAAAAAAATAAAGGGGCACTTGGGTGGCTCAGTCGGTTAAGTGTCTGACTTCTGCTCAGGTCATGATCTCGCAGATCGTGGGTTTGAGACCCTCTTAGGGCTCTATGCTGACAACTCAGAGCCTGGAGCCTGCTTCAGATTCTGTGTCTCCCGCTCTCTCTGCCCCTCCTCCGCTCTGTGTCTCTCTGTCCCCAAAATAAATATAAACGTTAAAAAAATTTTTTTAAATAAAATAAATTTGTAACAAAAAGGGCCTTTTTTTTTTTTATGGCCTTAAGATAGTCTACGAGGGTATTTTGCCAAATATATAACAGGATGTGATGTGGGGGTGAAATTCTATCTGTAATTCCTAGTTCTTTCTTTCTTAAACTGGTGAAAAGGCAGGTAGGGGGACACCATGTTGCAGTCCTTGAGCAAACTCTAGTTTTGACTTGGATATGAAATATTTGTCTGGCGAATCTTACCTAGCAGTGTTGAGGTTTACATGAGGGCTTGCTTTTTATTAGGCATGTACTGATCTGACTTGTTTGAGTTTTATTGGCACTTACAACCATGAGAAGATCACTGATTCATAACAGCAGAATTTTAGGTGATTCATTCAATTCATTAATCAAAATGATTATTTCAGCAATGATTTACATTTGAGAATCAGTAACTAACTTATCTTTTCTGATTTAAAGGTACTTGAATTATTTGGTATCAAAAGACTGAAATATTTGTATTTGTTGAAGTATAATTTATATAAAATAGAATGCACATATCGTGGGTGTTTCAATGCCCTGTAACCTCTGTCTACGTCATGGAGATATTTCAAAAGTAATCACATCAGGCTTTTATGAATGGGTATTGATGGTGAAGGAGAAAATAACTCAAGATTTCTTCCAGATTTCTTGTTTAATCAACTGGCCATATGTAAATACTATTTCCTGAGATTGTGAGTACTCAGAAGATTATATGTTAATATGAATGTGAGTGTGAGTGTGCCCATGCGTGTGTTTGGTGGAGAGAAGCATAGATGGAAATGTTGGTGTCAATTTTTGACATACAGATGTTTTCAGTGCTTCCAGAACAAGTGGTGATGCTTATTAGACACTTGTCTGGAGTTCAAGAGACAAAGAACTCAACTAGAGATATAAATTTGCTCATAATCAGCAAATAAATGGTTATTGAATGATGGTAGTGGGTAAAGTTGCCTACAAATAAGTATATAGCTCTTGGAGGTAACTAATAGATTGTTTCCTAATATGGCTTCCATGGTGGAATAGTTTTGTTAGATACTTTGATAAAATTACTTTGTGATCAAATGAGTTTAGAAAATGCAACCAAGAGTACCCTTCTCCTGAAAATGTACAAGATACGTTATTGGATTAAAGACGAGGGAGTCCACTGGGGAGTCCACTGTATCAAAATATGTTTCACATTTCATAACGCTGTGTTTCCCAAACGCCCCCCCACTGTGATGCTAAGGAAGAAGGAAACCAAATCCTACCAGTCTTCTGCCTTGTGGTTTTACCTTGTGGATGACCCACACCCAAGCAACTTGGCCCTGGGCAAGTGGAATTCGGATTCACTTTCCAATAACAGTAGGATAGACAGGTCTTTGCGCTTAGAGTTGCAATGCAATCAAGTATTTTTATTTGTTTCTGTTTGCCAAATGTTTAACATCATATTTAAAGCAAATTATAGGTTCTATGTCCTACATATATACTCATTTTATTTTTTTAACTCAATTTAAAATTTGATATTGGTGTTAATGTTTAAATACTAAGATAACCATAACTTTGCTTTATTGTAGTACTATAGCAGAAGATGTTAAATCACTTAAAGATGTTTTTGAATATAATTAATATCCTTCTTTCTTTGTTTCTTACCTAATATGTTTATGGCTTTGAATAGGCTGTAGCAGTGGGGTGGTTGCTTAATCTTTCCAATGGGGCAAGGAACCCAGGCTGTAAGGATATGTAGTGCCTATTCAATTAAACAGGATTATTTTATAGTTTAACAAGGAGAAAGGCATCTGAGTATGATATTCTAAAGTAAAATTGACTGGAATACTCTTATGCACTTCGTAGGTTCATCCAGTGCCTCTTTGCTGCTGACCTTCAGAGGTCATCAAGCTGTCTCAGCCATATTCCACTCTACCTGGATATCCATAGGCACCTCAAGCCTGAGGTACCCCAGACAGAGCTTGTTATCTTATTCTCACCGAAAGGAGATGTGGGAAAGCTTTGATTGTTTCTGTTATAGTTACTTTTCCTCTTGGTTTTCTATTTTGCCTCAAGACATTCATTGATTGATTTTGCGCAGCTCAGAAATTCAGTCAAGTATCCTCCCCTCTCTTTTTCAAATCCAGTCATCACCAATTCAGTTGGTCTGAAATGCTTTTGCACCTCTGGACTCCACCCTGCCCTTGGATGATAGATTGTCTTGAGTCAGATCATCATCTCTCATCTGGGTTGTTGCAATAGCCCTTATCTGGTTTCTCTGCCTCTACTCTCTCAGGATTTCAGTCCCTCTCCTGTCTCCACCCTTCTGCTAGAGTTATCTGTCTAAAACACAGATCTGATCAAGTACTTCTGCTTTTACAATCTTTAATGACCATCTACAGGGAGACAATCTTTGAGTGGATTAGAAATCCTAATCTGATTTCAGGTACTTTCTTAATCTCATCTCCCACTTCTTTCTCCACTTCTACTTACACAACTTCTCCCAGACACAATATGGGTTTGTTATTCTCTGTCCCTATGGTGTGCTTCCATTCTCTGTGTCCTTGCCTTTTCATCACTCTCCGTCGCCTTCTTTCTCCTTAAATTCTGACTTCTACAGGTAGAAGGAATTTCCCACTCTTCTTATACCTCTGTCACAGCACTAAATGTGTTATGAAAACTAAGTGTATATGTGTAACCCTATCCCATGATAGATGGTGAGCTTCTCAAGCAAGGGTTGGAAATTTTTTCTGTAGAAGACTGCAGGCCACAGTTGTCTCCTGTGTTAACTACTCAATTCAGCCATCTTAGTGTGAAAGCATTCACAGATAAATTATAGAGGAAACGAGTGTGGCTGAATTTCTATAAAACTTTACTTACAAACAGAAATTTGAATTTCATGTAATTTTTACACGTCACAAATATTTTTCTTCTTTTGCCACCCGCCCCCCCCCCCCCCCCACCAACCATTAAAAAAATCTGACAACTATTCTTAGTTCTTGGCCCACACAAACACGAGATTGGACTGCGGACTGTAGTTTGCTAAGCGTGTTCTAAATGGTAGAGCTATTTCATATATATTTTCATACACTGCTGGTAGGTAACAAAATACCTGGCACTGAACGAATGTGTGCTAAAATGAATCATATAGAGACAAATGGTTTTCATTTTATGTTCTATTCCATTACAAACTGTGGTGGTGTGACAGAGTAAAATTTTTTTAATTAACTGAAGATGAAGTAGAAAACCATTTTTAAATTTCAACCTTTGTTTGAAAATCTTTCTGAGGTATGTTTTTCCAATTTTCTGCCCTAGTAAGTACAGTTTAGTGAATACATTTAATGATTATCTTGCAGTGCCCCCAGGTCATGATTACAGATAAGAATCTCTTTGTGCAGCCAACTAAATGTAGATTATAGAAGGTATAGCTGATTGAACCCCAAATGCATATAGCCTGGGATTTACTTCAGATACTGCTTTCTTGATGCAGAGGTTCAAGCTGTGCTATGCACTTCTTTTCTAGTGATCTCTTTTCTCTGTAAAGTGGGGCATAGGAACCCGGACTCAACCAAACGAAACTAATTACTGAAAGGTTCTCATTCTTTGGGTTCCAGTTCTATTGCTCCCTATATAGGGAAGGAACGCTGAGCATTGGTGTCATTGATTGCTTCTTTCTTCTTAGCCCCTCACCCAAGGGAGTTAAAAGTGCAATGTTGTTAAAGAGAAAACATTGAAAACAAGCAAGTTTGTAACACTGACCTAAGGAAAAAAAGTCACAGGTATCTACAGCATGGATCCCTCATTTTAATGAGCCAGTTGAAGTTTTCTTTTAAATTAGAGTGCCAAAATGGAAATTCAGAGTAATATAATACTGGAACCACCTAGGAGTCCCTTCAGGTGGTGAAAGCACAGAGGCTCGTGATTTTTTCCACCCAGAGTTTACCTGAGCACTTTTCTCTCTTCTACTCGTTGTAGATTGTCTACCTTGTTTTTCAGCATGGAACAGTGGTAAAGGTACTCATCTGGATCACAAGGACTTGAGTCCCTATTTCTGTTCTATAAATCCTTAAGTACGTGCTAATATTGCTAATATTGATCCTTACTTATTTGAGTAAATGCAGTCAATGTGGGATCCTGGAATAGATCCTGGAATAGAAAAAGGACATTGGGAGAAAACTGCAGAAAGTTGAATTACATTTATAATTTAGTTAATGGTTCTGTATCAGTATTATATAATGTTAATTTCCTGGTATAAACATCACATAGCTGTTATATAAATTGTAAACATTCGGGGAGGCTGAGTGAAGGATATTTGGGAACGATATTTTGGGGGCAACGTTTCTGTAAATCTTAAATTATTTCAAAACAAAAAGAGAAAGAAGAACAAGACCAAAAGGAAAAAAAGAAATCTTGTTGGACCTTCCTTCAAAATATATGTAGAATCTGGTCACTTCCTATAACCTCTGTTAAAAGCACTTTGACTCAATTCATCACTATCTCTCACTTGGATTATTATAATAACTTCCTAATTGGTCTTTTTGCTTCTATTCTTGGTCCCTCAGAGTCAATTTTCAGTGCAGTAGCCAGAATAATTATAAGCAAAAAATTAAAACTCTACAGTATACTGCCATTAGTCTTAGGGTAAAGCCCCAAGTTCTTACATTGGTGAAGAACAGCCACCATCTGGGCCACAGTCCCCCCGTGGTCCCCCCTTGCACACTTTCCCGCTTCTCACTTCCTCCAGCCATGTTGACCTCCTTGCTGTTCCCTGAACATATCAGGAACATTCCCATTGTAGAATCTGTGCACTGGCTATTTCTTCTGCTAGGAACAGTCTTTCTCCAGATACCATTATGTTCTCGTGTTTGAATATCATTTCAATGAGGCTGACTTACACTCTTTAACAATTTTACCCCCCACTGCCTGATGCTCATCTGTACTGGAACTTGCATTCCTCTTAGCACTGTTCTACCTAAAAGAAATTTCCATTGCACTTCTCATCTTCTAAGACACTGTTTAAGTTTATGTATTTATCATCATCATCATTGTCATCATCATTATCATTATTAATGGGCTAGTCTCCCCAGACTCAAATGTAAACTCCAGGAGAGCAGGAATCTTTTCCTATTTTGTTTCCTGGTATATCTCAAGAGCCTAGGAAAATTCCTGGCATAGGGGCATCTGGGTGGCTCAGTCGGTTGAATTTGACTCTTGATTTTGGCTTGGGTCATGATCTCATGGTCGTGGGATCCAGCCCTCCTCAGCATGGAGCCTGCTTGGGATTCTCTCTCTCTCTCATAAAAAAAGAAAGAAAAAGAAAAAAAAAAAAAAAGAAAAATTCCTGGCACAGAGTAGGCACTCTATAAATACTTGTTAATGAATTGAATAAAAGGTAGGATAGACAGAAATTGAGAACTACTTTGTTGGTAAAGGAAAAAATAGTGTGTAGTACAACTTTATGGCTATTGATTTGGGTCATGGGAAGGAAAAATGCCCCACTAATCAATACAGAAAAAAATATATATAATTTTCAACTTGTTTTATTTTGTATTTTTAAAAAAATTTACATCCAAATTAGCATATAGTGCAACAATGATTTCAAGAGTAGATTCCTTAGTGCCCCTTACCCATTTAGCTCATCCCTCCCTCCCACAACCCCTCCAGTAACCATCAGTTTGTTCTCCATATCTATGAGTCTCTTCTGTTTTGTCCCTCTCTCTGTTTTTGTATTATTTTTGTTTCCCTTCCCTTATGTTCATCTGTTTTGTCTCTTAAAGTCCTCATATGAGTGAAGTCATATGATTTTTGTCTTTCTCTGACTAATTTCACTTAGCATAACACCCTCCAGTTCCATCCATGAAGTTGCAAATGGCGAGATTTCATTCTTTTTGATTGCCGAGTAATACTCCATTGCATATATATACCACATCTTCTTTATCCATCATCCATCGATGGACATTTGGGCTCTTTCCATACTTTGGCTATTGTTGATAGTGCTGCTGTAAACTAGTACAAAGCACGTGAGGGTGCATGTGTCCCTTCGAAACAGCACACCTGTATTGCGTGGATAAATGCCTAGTAGTGCAATTGCTGGGTCGTAGGGTAGTTCTATTTTTAGTTTTTTGAGGAACCTCCATACTATTTCCCAGAGTGGCTGCACCAGCTTGCATTCCCACAGAAAACTATATTTCTAAAGGAAGGTATTTGTTGGATATACCCGTGAAGATGTCCAATAAACTGTTGAACATGTAGCTCTGCAACTCGGGGTAAAGGTCTGGGGTGAAGAGAGAAATTAGGAAGCTTCTACTTATAATTGTAGGCATGAGAAGAATGAGAAAATAAGGTCTTTTGCAGTTTCGAATATATTTGCTTATCATATCTGCATCCTAAGATGAGGAAGCCTGAGTGGCATGGAGCTCTGGAGGGCTGGGGGTGGCTGGGGATGGAGAAGAGCTCACGAATGAATGTGATAGGGTGCCAGAGGCACGTTTTACCTACTTCACAATCTGGCATAGAGCTAAAGCATTTATGGTTGAGGAAGGTGAAGGATTAGAGGATGCAACCAGGCAGCTCCTTGTCATTTAAAGTGAGACAACCAAAGGATGATGGGGCAGAGCTTCTAATGTCCTACCTAAAAATGAATCAAATCAAATCAGTTTTAACATACATGCAGGGTTGTTTTGTTTTGTTTTGTTTACTACAACTGGGCTGGAATTGGGGCAGGGTAGGGGTCAGAAATGGGGCGTGGAGGGAGGATCATGGCCTAGCTCTTACTTTTCTAAACTCTAATAGTCGAATACTCAGTGGTATTTCTTCAGTCTTTTAGACCATCACCTTGTCTGTTCTTTGGAGAATAATTTTGTCATTGAAGCTTTCACTTTGGCAAGAATCCGATTCATCAAGGAAGACAGAACTCCGTGTTTGCCTGCTTCAAGGCAGAGTTAAAGTCTACTTTGGCAAGCCTTACAAGGAAAAGAGAGAAAAGAAAATAAGAGCCATAAATCATCGGAGGCCAGAATACAGGATTAAAGATACTCAATCCATTTCAGAGAGGACTTTTGCTAGCATGTTCACCTAATGACCCTGTATTCTCCCATCAGCCTTTAGATCCTCCCACTCCGTGTGAGCTACGGGAGTGACATCTTATGTTAGAGGCAGCTACGGGGAACGATGAGATTCTGCAAGACTGGCATAAGGCTTACTTCTTAGTGACACTTCTAAGGGTCATTGTTCTTAGGCAGGGTCCATTTTGAGAATTTCATGTTCGTGTTTATGTAACAGTACATCTTCAGAAATAATAAGCAGTTGTAACTCAACCCCTGTTGGTCTGTGGTAAACAGAGGAGAATGGCAGGGTTCCCATCTTGTAACTAATCCGCTCCCCTTCACATGACTAATTTAAGTTGTGCATTCACAAACCCTTGGTGAGAATCAGATTTTAAGGGAACATATACTTCGTGAAATTGGGCAATTTTTAAAAGCCCAGGCCTCCAGATTTGTGTTCTGTACACTTGAACTTTAATGAACTTTTCTTCCTTTTCAGATAGGCTAAGAACACCTCTACACCTCATCATGAGTCACCTAGGTAATTATTACCTGTTGATTTTATAATAAAATGCTACTTATCAAATCTATCATGTCACTCTTTACAATATTAAGAAAAAACAATTTATATGGGCCAAATTACACCTGGAGACTGAGGAGAAAAAAAAATTGTTATGATTTGTTTTTAAATTTAACGACACTCTGTGTCAAGAAATCCTGCAAGGAACCTTCAGATAGTACAAGGAGCTTTACTTCTCACGTACAGAAGGCCGTCCTGCCGTAACTCCGGTTATCAGTATCCACTTGGAAATGAGGTAATTTGAACAAGGAATCAACACTCTGGAGCCTCCCCTAAGCCTTCATGTTATAGCTTGAATTCAGTTAAAGGCAGTCCTCAAAGGATTGCCTGTCAGTTCATTGTTTTCAATTAGAATGTATTTACCCTGAGAGAAGAAAGAAGGAAACTGGCATTTATTTAGCCAGGCTTTCCTGCTGTAGTGTGTTTCCAGTGTAATGATGCATGTACCCAAGAACCTAGTATACTGTGAATAAATATTTGTTGAATGAATAAATAAGTAATTAGCCAATGACAAAGTGTTCTCTTTGATTCCAGGGACAAGGGGAGCCTTTCAAGCGCAGTCATCTATTGTTTCCTGGAGCTGAGGTAATATTAATAGAGGAAGTACTCATGGACCTTCCATTGGTGGCTTCTGTGCCTCAGAATTAGCACTAGAAAAGTGCCCTCAATTTTCCTGCATGCTGAAGTGAACTAATCCTCGTTGAGCCGGGAATAGAAGGTCAAGGGTCATAACTGTCATCTTTCTGGGACACTCAACTTCCTGTGGGGGTCCCTGGGCCACACCCAGAGATACTCAACAACTTCACAGGGGAGGACTCTCGGGTTCCTCCTCTCCCTCCCCTAAACTTTGTTCACTAATCATTTGGAAGTTTGATTTGGGAGTTGTGCTTTAAAGCATCTGGCTTAGTTTTGAAATACAGCAATCACTGTTTCAGATTCCCCCACCCCTACCCCTCCGCCCCCCACCCCCACCCCGTCTTTTTTTTTTTTTTTTTTTTTCAGCATATGTGATGAGAACAGCCTTCGTCAGAACCATGCAGCAGCCGAATAGTTTTTGTGTCGCAGGAGTGGGACGCTTGGATTTTAGTCACCTTCTTTACTTGTATAAGCCACAGAAACAAAAGCTAAACCTGGTGCGTAGCCATGGTTCAGTTCACCCATGATAGGCCCTGAGAAGTTAGCCTTGGTTTCAGATACGTGTAAGTAAGCCATGGTGATTTGAAGTTGGGGAGAATGAGATGTGGTTGATGACATTTCCTGAGGATCTGTTGAGTAAGCGGTCGACTCATGTTTCTAAGGAGCATTCGGTTACTTCAGGTCAAAGAGATTTGCATGAGAAATTTGTGCACCTGGAAATATAAATTGCACGCTTAATAATTGCATGTGCAGTAAGGGAAGTTTTATTAAGGCCTCGAGGAAGATTGGACTCACTGGCCATACGTGCTAACAGCAGTGAGGAGAAAACACAGGTCTAGTTGAAAGGGATTACAATCTGGGTTTAGAGCAGGTGGGCGCTAGGATTCAGAACATTCTGACGATGAGACCAGCAGGTAGAGCTGGGAAGGGCGTCTGGGCTAAATGAGCAGCAGCAGAAATCCAGTGCTTTTCCTTTTTATGTGAAACACTCAAGTTTTGTGGGGAAGATTAAGCCTGAGAAATCTAAGAACAGTTTGACTAGTTACACTCTGGAAATCTGGCAAGAGGAAAGGTGAGTGATTAAGGTGGTTTCGGTCTAGCCCATAGTGCTCAGCACTCTTTGGCACTGCTTGGTTTGGCAAAATTGTTAACACCCTTCTGGAGAGAAGCTTGGGGCTGAGAGATTAAGGGCATTACAGGTCAAAGGTTGACTGTGTTAATGTATTTATTTAGGAAACCATACAAAAGCCCTTATTAACCTTGGCTTTTGGAGACCGGGGTTGTCAATCCTTCACTTTCGTGATCCCATTTTCACCTAAAAATGTTTTTGAGCAGCCCAGTATCAAAACAGAATATGTACCTCAGGTAGAAACATGTTGAACTGCGTGGTACCTGGAATAAATACTACGTACACTGGCGGCTTCGTTGGTTAGCTACCTATCACGTGAGCCGTTCTTTCGTTCCTATAAATTTAGTTACTATTTCAGGAGAGAAGGTAAGTTATTTTTCAAAAATAGGGTGGAAGGAGTGTTCTCTATTATTAAAAAAAAAAAAAATTCCTCTTTCAAAATGAAGCTTTCAGATTCCGAATCGTTTAGGGGAGCACTGTCTACCTGAAAAAAGAAATACGAGGTGTCTTTTAGTCTCAGGGGGGTTTAGCAACAAACCATTATTGTTTGCAGGCTGATTGTTCTGAGAAGGCGAGCTGCCTTAATGACAGCTTAGGCAGTAACAATCCATGATATAGTACTTACTTGGATGTAGCAACAACTGTGCTCTAAGCCAAGAAGAAGGAGGAAAAAAGTCAGTATCTTGTGCGTGAGAAGCTTGTAGATACCCTGAGGTGACTTCATATAATTCTAAAATAGCAGGTAGCTTCTTGCATAGCTAATCAAGGCATCAGCGCCTGGAGCAAGTGGAGGTGGCTGACAGTGTACTTTGGTTTCAGATGCATTCAGCTCTTTTTGAGTGATATGAGCTTAATTCATATTCTGGTTTCTATACTAAAAGTTTATGTGTTCTGATTTGGCAAATATCCTCCTTCACAACCTGACAGAGCGTGCTTTGATAAAGCTGCCCATCTTAACGTCTTACTTGCATTTGTTCATTTGTTCATTATATGCGGTGAGAAAGTTCGTACAGCTGAATAAAGGGAAGAGGGTTTTTTTTTGTTGTTGTTGTTTTTTGGGTTTTTTTTTTTTAAGCATTGAGTTATACCCCACCCTCCACTTCCATTCATTGCTCAGCAAAGGACAAAGGCGGCTCACCTGAAAAACTTGAAATACACCCTGTAGGTAAGTGGAAAGAGCTCACAGAGAAAGGAGTCATCCTGACTTTGTAAAGTAGGTAGGTCATTTCTGGAGAGAGCAGCACCTTCATGAAAGTGAAGGTCACAGAGTGACATGCTTAGGTAGTTTTAATTGCCAGCGTCTTGAGGTCTTCCAAAGAAAGTGTAACATCAGTGGATGGCTTTGGTTTGTCATTATGTCCATCCAAGCTCTGGGCTGTGGTTTTGGTTCTATAAATCCCTCTGGTTTAAGATGTAAAGGAAACGACTTCTCGTAGGGACCATTGGCCACTTGCTAGGCAATCACTGTTGTGAGGCAGATCTGCCTTATAAAACAGAGGGCTCAGGCTCAGTGCTCAGGAAGCTACAAGTGGAAACTCCACATTCAAAGAGCCCATAATTTTACTCTAATAGATATTTAGCAGCTTAAATGAAATAACAAGGAATACATTCACTCAGGCGCCATCCAGGAGGATTTGCTGGGTATTTTACATTCCACTCTTTGAAAGGAAAAACATAATTTTTTATACTTTCCCATGATATATGAATATTTTGGTATGCAAAGAGATAATACATAGCATACCTTTAAGGCTAAATCAAGTTCTGTTTGGCCAAAGGGATTTACTGCTATCAGTATAATGCAGGCCAGTCAATCAAGTTGAATTTTTCCTCCAAATCAGTGCATTAGCGTTCAACCAGGCAGCCTCTTGCTTTTTTGGTCTGGTTTGTTCACATGCTGCTCAATTTTCAGGATCAACAAATACGAATGCTGTAACTTACGACTCCATGCCTGTTTCTCCTTACTCCCCAGGACCTAGCTCTCGGGGGTAGTTTGTGGTTTCAGTCATTTTTCCTTTTATCTTTTTTTTTTTTTTTTTTTTTAGTTAAAAAAAAGTTTTCTTTATTTTGAGAGAGAGAGAGAGAGAGCGTGCACATGAGCGGGGGAGGGGCAGAGAGAGAGGGAGAGAGAGAATCCCAAACAGGATCTGCATCGTCAGCACAGAGCCTGACTTGGGGCTCCATCTCAGGAATCGTGAGATCAGGACCTGAGCCAAAATCAGGAGTGGGATGCTTACCCAACTGAGCCACCCCAAGAGCCCCTGTGATTTTTTTCTGTTAGCCACTCAGAACTCCATGGGTCTAAGCAGAGTTTATCATCCTGCCCTCCTTCCAGTCTCATACACCTTCAAGTCACAGCCCTGATTCTTCTTTTGATTCCCCTCTGACATCTGTTCAGTGCCCTCCCTCCACGGTGCTTGCCCTCCTGTAGTCCCTCTGTGTCTCTAGGCTGGAGTCCTGTCACATCGACAGGACTGAGTGTGATGGTTACTATGGCAAAGCACTCAGGCTCTGCAGTTAGAACAGACCTTTGCACTTAGTGTACCACTTCTGTTACTACCCAGCTGAAATGTGGGGGAAATAATAGGACTTCCTCTTAAATAGGAGCAGGCTAGTAAAATACTTGGCATGTTGCTTGGATAGTTAGTGCTCCATAAATGTTGGTCATTATGAGTGTCCGCTGGTCTTCCTCACCTCGCTACCTCCTCTTGTCACCATCAGCAGAGTTGTCTTCCTTCTACTTGGAATCAATCAAGCTGCGGCCCTTCTCAGAAATCCTGGGTCACGGCTAGTCCTGTTGGCTCAGGTTTGCACACATTCGGAGCCATCCCTCCGTAACGACTTCATGCTCAAGTCGTCCTCTTTGCGCCCTTCCAGCCCCCTGGGACAAAGAGCACAGCCCATTCCACTCTTGCACCTCGGTGCCTTTGCTCATGCTCCACCTGGCATGCTGCTCTCTGTCTCTGCCACTTGTTAGTATTCTCCTCATCCCTTGAGGTCCTGTTCAAGTGACATCTCTCCCCCCCAGGAAACCTTTTTATATAAATATGTTTGAAGTCTTTTTTGGCCATCTGGTGAGAATTGATTACTCTTTTGGTCACGGTCTCATGTCACTTTGCTCGTACCTCTGGTGAGACTTGCCCAGTTGCATTTTGTAATAGAGTTAGTTGCAGATATCCGTCTCCCTCACGGGATTCTGAACAACTTCAGGGCAGGCATCGTAGCATTAAAAAATCTCGCTATCTACACAGTGCTTTGGTCATAGTATATGATCAATAAATGTTTTAGAATTGAATTAAAATTAGATATTATGCGGATAGCATCTAAATATCTGTAAGTGGACTGGACCCGCTGGGCACATTTACTATAAAACTTAGTAGGTGTGTGTGACTCTGGTGATACGAGTGGGCCCTCCAATGTCTTTGATAGTCAGCAGCAGGGGGACTCCTCACTCACCCCAGAGCCTTGATGAGATAGCAGATAGAATGTGAGCTGGTGGGCAGGAGTCATCTTTCACATGGCTCGCAATGGAGAGGTTAGAGGATAGGGGTTTCCTCCCTTGCTAAGAGGGTAGAGAGGGAGAGCTACTCTTGCTCGGTACATAGTCCTAAAATGTGATTCTGGGTCACTCCATGGTGAGAGCTGGACAGGGAGAGTTGGGATTTATCCCTGGATGACAGGAGGTTGACATTTCCTAAAAAGCCCGATTCCAGCATAGAGGACACCCTTTGTCATCGGATAAAACGTTCACTAGCGTGCAGGTGGGAAAGGTGCCCAGAATGTGTTGAAACCTCTTTTCCCCTTCTTTTCTGGTGACAGGGCGGTGGCTGGGACATGGCTGCCCACCTCAGGACTGCAGTTCCTGACAAGCTTGGCAGCTAGGTTTTAGGCAAAGAAATGTGCTTAAAATTTATGTGTGCAACTTCTCACTCATTTCCTGAGGGCAAGTCTCTGGCACTGGGTCTCTACTTTTTCTTCTCTTCCTACTGGCAGGGATGGAAGTCATTGAACTGACCTTGGAAGCCATTTGTTGAAGATGGCAGAGCTGTGTCAGTGTGGCTCACTGAACGCCTGGGCGAAACAGAGTCTCCTGTTGCAGTGAGAACAGTATCAGCCGCTACATTGCGTTTATTACAGTGGCTGTCGGTTCCCCCATACAGGGTCTTTTCTTTTCCCAAAGCTGTCCCCAAATATTTGTTGAACACTGACTATGTGTTAGGCCCCCACTACGTGCGAGAATGAAAACAAGAATGAATGATTCTCAGTCTCTGTCTTTAAGGAGTTTATAGCTAGGTCCAACAGATAAGACACATTGTGATAAAAAACTATACAGGCGTGCTCTCGCCAGACCATGGTCAACCTATAACCTGAAGGTTAGGAAGGAAGAAAAGAAGGAAGAAAGAGAGGTTCCTTTCAACTGTAGCGAGCTAGAGAGTCCCACGTAGGAGCTGGGTTAGAAAGGTGGAGAGATGCAAGGAAGACATTCCGGACGGGCAAGTGCAGTGTGTATTTTGAGATTGGGGGAGGTGATAGTGAACTCACAAGTTTGGACAGACTAAAACAATTTGTTTTGGACCAGGGAGTAGCAGTAGTTACCTCTGGACAAGTTGTTGGGATGTGACTGGGGCAACATCTTGAATACCAGAGCGCCTTGGGAGTTGGTTTCTCCCGGCAGCCAGTGAGGAGCTGTCTAAGGCAACATCATTGCATACCACTGTGAATCTTTCAGTTTGCATGTAGTAACCCAAGCAACATTTTGTTTGTTCACAGATTTGTTGTCCTGGCACCTCGTAGGAAGCTGTGAGAAATTTGCTTCAGTCTCTAAAGTACAGTTTTCTACAAATAGCTGGTTTGTGTACCAGGGGCCTACGGCCATTCCACAGAGCCAACTTCAGAGGAACAAATATATGGATGGTTGTGTCAATGGCTCAACCCTTTCCTTTTAACTCCACCTTGAAAACAAACTTCCTGTCATCTCCCTAGGAAGATTTTCTACATTTTCTACACCAGTGACTTCTTACTGCACCTGTCTTTGTGTAATTACTTCTTTTAAAAAAACACAAGTAAACTTTGCATGTTTAATCTCATTCTTCTTACCTCACTAACTGGCATTTTATTGATTTACCTGTTCAAGAAGTCATGTTCAGACTCAGCACCTCTGCAGTTACTCTTGTTTGTTTTTATTTATTAACCACCTAGCAACATAGTCTTTACGGGAGCCCTCCGTAACAATTGGTATCCTACACACATGTCTCCAGTATTGTGTCGATTTTTCCAGCCATACACACATGTTTCTTCCTTTTGAACCAGTAGCAGGAATCTCAAAACTTGAGAAAGTCCAGCTCAGAGAAAGTTGACTTCTAGGTGGTTTTCCTTGTCTTATCTCCAAAGAGTTAGATGTCTGTGGTCTTGAAATGGCAAAAGTTTAGATGAAGGAGAGTTTGACTGCAGCTGGCAAAATTTGAGTCATAACTTTCAACTTGGGCGGGCTAGCATTAACTTCAGCGTGTTCCCTAAACATGTGAGGGTAGAAGGCCAAGATGCCGGAACAGTATTCTGTGACCCTTTGTCCAAGAGTGACCTTTCTTGAATTATTGAATCAGATGTGGGAGAAGATGGTGTGAAAATAAGAAGGCTTCTCAGATGTTTGAATTTTAGAAGACATTATTCTTGCCAATATGATGGAAAATGTTGTATAATTCATTTAACATTGTAGAAAATCAGGAATGGAAGCTCCTTTTGGGCCATGGGAAAAAAAAAAAACCTCTCAACTTATAAATGTTGATATCTCAGTAACTGTTTAACTTATGGAATATTCTGTGGGTCTAATCAACAGAATTGTGATCAACAGTGTGGTGATTTAGCTTCGTTTTTATCACATTCTGGCAAGTTGTGTTTAAACAGGTCATGATATCTTATTCTTTAACTACTATCTCTGTGTTTCCCCTCCTTACAAGAGCAGGGCTGTCATTTAGAGAAGTGAGCCCACGTTGGTGCTAGAATCACAAGGATGCTTTTGCTGCAATATGGATTTGGAGTGTACAGTGTAACCATTTATTTATCTCCATCCACATATGAATTAGCTTGTTTTCCTATCCCTCCCTGGCAGTGGCTGTTGCTTCTTTTAGTTGTTACCTTTTGTTCTCCCTACACATTATTTTTCTTAGTTTCTAAATACCATTGTTTTTGTTTTTAAAGTTTATGGTTGGGGATGGGGGACAATGGGGAATGACTGTTAATGGGTATAGGATTTATTTGGGGGGATAATGAAAAGGTTCGAAAATTGATTATGGTAATGGGTATGTGACTCTGAATACACACACAGAAAATAATTGAATTGTATGCTGTAAACATGTGCATTTCTTGAGCACCTTGTAGAACCAGATTCTCTGGGCCCTAGGATCCGTGGTGAATAAAATGAGTAAGTTCCCTGTCCTCAAGGGATTGATATTCAAGTGATGGAAATAAATACTAAATAATTAAAAAATTATTTTGTATAGTAATAAATGCTCAAGAGAATATTTAAAGATGAAAATACTATAGAGAGTTTATTTTAACTTAAGATAGAATCTTCAGGAGAGTTCTCTCTGAGAAGGTAGCATTTCAGGTGATCCTAAATGATAGAAGAGCAGCCAGACATGTGCATACTTGGGGCAAGAGCACTCCAGTCAAAGGGAATATACAGGGTCAAGTTCCAGGGTGGCTGGGTATACCAGAGGGCACATGATGCAGGTGTTGTAAGGGGAAAAGCCCTTTATTTTTGTTGTAATTACAATGGACAGCCATTGGGAGATCATAAGTAGGGGCATGTGAGAGTTTGATTTCCATCTTCAAAAGACTTCAGAGACCAGTCAGAAGGCTGTGATAGTGTTCCAGCTGTACTTGTGTTGTAGTGACATTGGGGAGATGTAACACGTGGTTGATTTTGGAGGCACAGCCCAGTGTATGTGTCTTTTATATTTCCTAGCATAATGTGGCATATACAATGGATGCTTTGTTGAATGGATGAATGTTTGGAGAGGGCCGTAGGGGGAGAAATATCTAAGTAACAACGGAAGGCCAATGATACATCAAACTTTGGTGCCATGAAATATTGACTTTTGAATTTATCAGTAGTTGTTGACTTCTTGATGGATGCTACTGTGGATTGTAGTCCAAACTTGTAATATCAGCAGTCATAATGCCAGACTAATTCCTTGAATTTCACTGTTCATCACAATGCAATGCGGAAAAAGAGGATTTAATTTGAGGTGAAAGATATTGTGTAATGGAGAAGTAAGGGTAGCTTTACTTTTAAGGTAATCTCTTTTCTATACCTTGATATCTTCCCATCATTGCCTCCACTTGTCCTGGTGATATTTGTTAAGTTATCAACACCTTTAAAAAAAAAAACCCAAATCTAGAAATTAGAGGGTCAATATCTTTGTAGTGATGTTCATTTGGGAGCAGAAATGGAAATCATGAGATATGGAACCTACTCTCTGTAGGATCCATCTCATTATCCAAGATATAAGGACACCATAGGAGTCACTGAGAATTGCTTTCCATATTTAGATTTCTGGTTTGTTAGAAATTAACTGCATCACAATAGGTCTACGCTCTGTTTCTGGGAAGCAGCTGGCATGGAAGGGAAAGAAGATATTCTCTGAATATCAGTTTATATCCTGGTTCTCTTGCTTACTGCATGAGCTTGGGCAAAACACTTCATTTCTGGGTTTGGTGTGCTAAGCTGCGATATGGTGGCAGTAATCCACTGCTTTCAGAAAATAACTGCCTTTCAGTATAATTTATACAGGAGATCACCTATTTAAAGTAATTCAAAACATGGTCTCTTTACTTCCTTTCCCTTTTCTTTCCTGAGGAAGTAGTTGTCAGGTGTAATTTTATTGCTTATCAATATTGTACTTGTTGTATGAACATAGAGGGGCTGTAGTCCTGTGGAAAAGTCTCACCATGGTGCTAAATTGGGTGCAGAGTTCTGGCTTCCCTTTAGGACATGCATGGATAACCAGCATAGCCAAGGATTAAATGAGTGGATGGTTTTCTGTGATTATGCCAGAATCTCAACCAATGATAAAGATATACGACCTGGCAGAAGTAAAAGTAAAGGTTATAAGTACATTTGGATGAAGGCTACCGAGACTGGAAAAGGATTGACCTTCCATTCAGATGTGAGCTTTTGACTTGGTTGCACTTTGCTTCCTCTCCAAACTGGCACTTTATTTTCAGCCTTCAAATAAAGAGCAACCATTTGATTTTGTAATGTAAAAACTATTATTGCCCTTAGGAAAAGGATTACTGAACTTTCTGTACCTAGTGTTTATGCCTTTAATAAGCACAGTGTTTCCAAGAGAATTGAATGCCTTTTTGTACTGTGATGTTTTTCTACCACTGCATCTGAGTTTTGTACCTTAATGTCTGGGAAACTTGTTTTTATAAATTCACAGAAACCTGACAAACAGTAGGAATTTGTTCTCTGTCCTGTAGAGATGGGCACATCCCTAAAGAGCTTGTTGATCTCATGCTAGCTACTTTGCTGTGAGCCAGGCGCCTTTCTTTTCTAAGGGAAAGATTTATACAGGGGAATAAGGTTCATGGGAAATAGCAGACTCAGGTAACTGCAGTGCTAACAGGCAGCACCACATATCGTGGGTTCATCCACTTACCTATGGAAACTCTTACAGGCTCTAACATTTGATTGTGCTTTACAGGTTGCATATAGTATTGCATTTTGATTCCAACTATGGCATCATAAAGGGCAATGACATACAAAGACCTGGTACTCTCCTAAATATTAAAAGCCAAAGCACGAAGAGGAAGAGTTTAAGTGTGGGGCAATGAAGCTGGAGAGAAAAGCAAGAGTCAGATGGCAAAGTGTTTTGTGTGCCAACTTCAAGACTTTAAACTTCATTCTAAGAAACTTCAGGAAGGTAAGGCAAAATCATGGGAGGTTTGCATGTCAGGACGTGAGGTTTTCAGTCATATATTTTAGATATGTCTTTCTTGGGGCTCTACGGAGGTTTGATTTGAATGGCGAAGGCTGGAAGCAGGGAGACCAGGTGGGTAGTTGTGGAGAAATTCAAGTAAACAAACAGGAAGTCTTGAAGTGAGTAAAGATAGAGAGGACAGAGAAATTGGGACAGAGTTGAGTGAGTGAATGAATGAGTGAGTAAAGAGTGGTAATGAAATAAAGGCAGTTGGAAGATATGACTAATTCACTCTTTTGGTTAGACAATTTCTTAACCAATCAATAGATTAAACTGTGTTGAAAGAAAGATTTTTGTAGTTGGTGTCGGCAAGATGGAGTAGGAGATACCAGCCTTCATCCCCCCTCCCTCCCTGCCCCCTAAAGAACAACATTAGGCAGCTATCCACAAAAGAAAATAGCCTTGGGAGGGCTCAAGAGTCCAACCAAGGACTTAGAGCAACACAATGGAGCCAAAACAAAAAAGGAAAAGAAAAAGAAAAAAGGATAATAACCGCACAGAAAGGATCACTGAGAGATGAGCTTAGCTGAGATATCCGGAGGTGGCTAGGGACCAAGAAGATGGGGTAATCAATATCAGTTGCACAGCATGTACCATAATGGCCCCGGTGGCCTGCTCTGCAGAGGACTCTGGGCAGCCCTGCAACTGAGCCCCCACGGCAGCCAGACTCCCCACAGCTTTCACAGAGGAGAACCTGGTGGTATTTGTTGGCACAGACCCCAGTGGCCTGCTCTTCAAAGGACACTGGCAGTTTTTGGCGCTGAGGTAACCAGCAACCGCCACAGTTGAAAATTCCCCAGAGAAGGAGTTACTGTGGTATGTTCTCTAAAATGAGCTGCTCTTTTACCACTCTGGGACCTGGGCTGTGCCTCAAAACCCTGTGCACACATTGGATCCTGGAGCCACAGCTGCTGCACAGGCACCCCCGTTTCACGACTCCAGCTCTGTGGCTGCTGTTTGTGCACAGGCACTCCAAACAGTGGCTCAATGTCAGGCATCAGAGTTACCCCTGCTGGAGGCCAGCCAGTGCTCCAGAGCCTGGAGTTGCTGTCACTTCATGTGCACTTGCACTCCAAACCCCAGCTCTGTGGCTGCTCTGTGGATACCCATGCATCAGACACCAGTGCCACCACCACAGCTATGGTGTCAGTGAGCCAGACCCAGCCCCTACAGGGATTCCCTGAGGCCCTGACATTCACTGTAGGAGAAAAAGAGATCAGTTGGTCTCCAGCAGTTTTCATAACCAAAGACCCCAACCGCCCTAGCTCCTTCTGTGGACACCCACAGTTTTAACATTGAGGACCTTTGCAGTCATTGCCAACACTGACATTAGCTGACAGATCTGCACAGAGGCTACACCACTGGGCCTTTCCCAGAGTGGGAATTGCTACAAACAACCCAGCCAGCATCCTCACACTTACCTGCAGGTGAAGGTCTTTACTTACCAAAACCAATTCATAAAGTTGGAAAGAGGCAACTACTCAAACAAATGTACAAACATCATCAAGAAACATGAAAAATCAAGGAAACAAGACATGACCAAATGAACACAATAACTTTTCAGTAACTGACCTCAAAGGAATGAAACCTACAGCCTCCTGGATAAGGAATTCAAAATCATTGTTTGAAGGAAGCTCAACGAGCTGCAAAAGAACACAGATATTTGGGGGGCGCCTGGGTGGCTCGGTCAGTTGAGCGTCTGACTTCGGCCCAGGTCATGATCTCGCGGTCTGTGAGTTCGAGCCCCGCGTCGGGCTCTGTGCTGACAGCTCAGAGCCTGGAGCCTGTTTCAGATTCTGTGTCTCCCTCTCTCTCTGCCCCTCCCCTGTTCATGCTCTGTCTCTCTCTGTCTCAAAAATAAATCAGTGTTAAAAAAAAAAATTTTTTTTTAAAAGAACACAGATATTTGACACCAAAAGCAAAGGCAACAGAAGCAAAAATAAACAAGTGGGACTATATCAAAGTGAAAAGCTTCTTCACAGAAGAAATAGTCAACAGAAATGAAGAGGGAACCTATGGAATGGGAGAAAATATTTGCAAACTATTCGATAAGGGGTTGGTATCCAACATATATAAGGAACTCCCACAATTCAATAGCTAAAAATCAAATAGTCTGATTTCAAAATGACCCGAGTAGACAATTTTCCAAAAAAGACATATATAATGACCAACAGATACATGAAAAGATATTCAACATCAATAATCGTTAGTCAATGTGAATTAAAACCACAATGAGGTATCACCACATACCTGTTAGAATGGCTATTATTAAAAAAACAAGAGATAAGTGTTGGCAAAGATATGGAAACAAGGGAACCCTAGTGCACTGGTGGGAATGTAAATTGGTACATCCACTGTGGAAAATAGTACAGAGGTTCCTCAAAAAATTAAAAATAGAGCCACTATATGATCTAGCAATCCCACTTTTGGGTATATACCCAGAGGAATATCTATCTTAAAGAGATATCTGCACTCCCAGGTTCATCACAGCATTATTCACAATAGCCAAGACATGGAAATAACTTAAGTGTCCATTGATGGATGAATGGACAAAGAAAATGTAGTATAAAATGGACTATTTTCTAGCTATAAAAAAGGAAAAAGACCTGCCATTTGGAAATCCATGATATCATGGATGAACCCGAAGGGCATTATACTAAATGAAATTAGCCAGACATTGAAGGACAAATACTGCATGGTATCACTTATACGTGGAATGCAAAAAGAAAAAAAAAAATCGAACTCATAGAGTAGAATGGTGGTTGCCCATGGCTGAGGGGTGTGTGTGTGTGGGGGGGGGGGGGTGGGAATGGGGATTTGTTTGTAAAGGGTACAGTCTTTCAGTTATGAGTAGGTTTTGAAGATCTAATGTACAGCATGGTGACTGTAGTTAACAATACTGTATTATATACTTGAAATTTGCCGAGAAAGCAGGTTTTCAGCATTTTCGGTGCACACACAAACACACACAAAGGTAACTACATGAGATGATGGATGTGTTAATTAGCTTGATCGTGATAATCACTTCACAATTTATATGTTTACCAAATCATCATGTTGTATGCTTTAAATAAACACAATTGTATTTGTCAATTATACCAATAAAGCTGGAAAAAAGAGAAATATTTTCAGGTAATATTTACTGGGGGTGTTGGGTTTAGTTGACTATAGCCCCTGGACACAGCTTCTTTTTCAGTCACCTTCAAGACACTGCTTTATCATCATTCAGAATTTCTTTGTAGCTGATTCCCCCTCTGAAATAACAAATTTTATTGAAACCAATCAAAGGAAAATGAAAAGAGATAAAATACTGCATATTTATTTTACTTCTCTGTCTACTGTGATTTCACCCCAATAAGTTTTTAATGCTTGTAACAGACTTCATTTCTTCTTACTTTCACATTAGGGAAAAAGGGAGATCTAAATTGAAAGATACAATAATAGTAGTACATTTTTTAGATTATAAAATTTAGAGGATAGCAAATCAGATCTGGTATTCTTGGTGTGGAATTAACATATTATTTGGATGTTTTCCACCTTGTGCCTTCCATAGGAAATATTTACAGTTTCAAATTTATACTCTCTTGAGCCACAAGATTACAAATGAAGGAGTCATATCATCTGTGAAGACCAGATTGCTGGAGAAAATAGGGGAGATGCTGGTCAAAGGGTACAAAGGTTGAGTTATAAGGAATGAATAAGTTCTTGATATCTAGCAGTCAGCATGGTGGCTATAGTGAATAATACTGTATTGTATACTCAAAATTTGCCGAGAGAGTTGATCGTGATTGTTCTCCCCCCCACACACAAAGATGTAACTACGTGAGTTGATAACTAGATATGTTAATTAGCTTGCTTGTGGTAATTATTTCACAATTATTTGCATATCAAAACATCACATTGTATACCTGAAATGTATACAATTTTTATTTGCCTAGTAAACCTCAATAAGGCTGAAAAAAATAAAGAAATATAAACATCATCAAAAGCTAAACTATTTACCATAAATGAGGTGCATAAATGCCTGTCAATAACCCACAAAATAACAGTAAATTTTAAAGAAAGAAAGAACATACATTGCGATGCATATAGTAGGCATTAAGCAAAATTGTATCATCACCCATGTAAGAAACATATGCTGTGAGCAAATTATTGAGTTGGGGTCAAAAACGTTGAGAAGTGAGTCCAAAAACATATAAGAAAAGGTTCTTTCCTTCCAATGTAGTTGATGAGACATATATATCAATATACATTATCTGACAGACTAGAGTGGGATAGCAATACAAGGCAACATTGCAAGACACCAAGCAACTTATGGTTGAAAACCAAAGAGATGATGGTAACAGTAAATGTCCAAGAGGGAAAGAAAGTTACGTGGGTCCAAGCGGTTTAGGATGGGTTCCATAGAGTTGGTATAGATGGAGAGGAAGGGAATACAAAGATAGAGACATGACAGTTTGTTTTTGTGGAAAGGAGAAATAGAGAATTGCAGTCCAAAAAGTAGGTTGGTGTCCAAGGGTAAAGACAATCTATCTTAGATATTAAGAGTCGCTTCTGAGTCTTGGGTTTGAATCCTAGAACACTTCTCACCAATTTTCTTTGGGCAAGAAAGCATCTTGCTAATCGTCAATTTCCTCCTTTATAAGATGTGGCTAATAATGGTTATTCCTTAGAGGTGTGTGTGTGTGTGTGTGCGCGTGCACATGTACTAACTGACATAATGCCTAGATTGCTTGGTAAAGTGCTATTCAGTGAATGGCAAATGAAGGAATGTGAACCATGTGTGTCCATAGGTAACCAGGGATGGGTTTTGATGTGTTCAGTGACATCATGAAAGCTGCCATAAAAAAGCATGTTAGGATAATAATGTAAAAAAATGACTGCGGTAAAAAAGGACTGGGGAGGGGGATGGAGTTACAGGCAAGGACAGTGCTTAGGAAGCTATTACATTAAATCTATCATGAGCAATTAAATATCCAAATTATAATGGCAATAACAGGGATTGAAAACAACAGCAAGAGAGGGTTAGATTTAAAAGCTTTTGCGCAGAAGAAAAATAGGACTTCGTGTCTGATTGAAAATGGATTAAGGGACTAAAGGTAAGGGGAAATTTACATAGAGACTTCTGAAAGTTTATGATTCTCTGACTCAGGAAATGGTGATCTTTTTAATAGAAAAGTGTGAGGGGGCAGCCAGTTTTCAGACGGGAAAGGTGGGGCTTGGTTTTTGATACATTGTTTCCCAGTTAGGATGTAAAATAAAATTGCTGAAGTACAGTTAAAGAGGCTCAGAGGGCAGGGCTACCGCTGGGAGAATCTAGAGGAGCAAGAAAGGAACCTGCAAAGAAGGCAGGTGAAAAACCAGCAGGGGTAGAAGGAGAATCCAAGGGATGTAGTAAAAACACACCATAGAGGAGGGAGATGCAGCCTGGTGTGCCGGGTCTGATCTGCAGGTGACACCACAAAGGTGCCTACCAGATGGACTGAGACTGCAGTTATCGGATACAGATGCCATCCCTAACTTTTCAATAGGCTGTTTCAGAAACAGTATGGGTTGGGAGTCCAAGGTGAGGTGAGATCAAGGCAGAAAGGGTAGAAGGCGACAGGTGAGAAGTTTGGCCATCAAAAGAAGCAAACTGTAGGCAGCAGGAAAGCAGATAGGCTTTCAAGATGCTTTTGGAAGGTAGAAGAGACAGAACAATTCGATGGGGGAACTTAAACATGAGGAAGAGGGGATCATCTCAGAGAGATGATAGAATGGGAAAAAGGCAAGGAACTGGGATATCCCTACTTATTAGATAAGAAGAAAGGAAAAACTGGTGGGTATAGAAATAGGTATTTTGAACTGGGACTTGCATTGGCCTTGGAAAAAAATGAAATTTGAAAATGAAACTGGGAATTGTTTCCAAATTGAAACTGAAAAAACAGGAGGCCACACAAGGAAAATGAGGGAAGTTCTAAGAAAGAATCATGGTATTTTGGCCATCTTTAGAGTAGTAAAAGAACAACAAACATCACGTCCAATACTGTAGGGTGAGCAAATGCCTGGCCAACTATATTAACCTGCCGTAAGTCATGAAGATGTCGGCACCTCATCAAAGAATTTTCAGATAAATTAACAAGTACAATGGCAAATTCAAGGTAAAATGGTACTAGGGAACAAGGTTGCTTTCAGTGATGGACTGTCCTACATTGTGAAGGCAGGGAAACTTGGCATTTCCTGATCGGGTGGAGCTGTGAGAGATTAGGAAGAAACAAAGAGAGAAACAAAGCCTAGTAGAGTACAACAGCTCAGAGTGTTTCAATGTCAGTCAACAATCAGTGGCATTGCCCAGAAAGAACATTGAAACAGTGGAAGTGATCCAGAGAGTAAGAAATTGTTATTTTCAAACCAACCAATTAGAAAGTGACATGACAGACTATAAATAGGCAATATGTCAGCATTGTATCATCAAACATCCTAGGTTGACAACTCAACCAAGCGAACAAAATGTTAGGGTGGGACTGGCCATCGTGAAGAGAATCTGCTGGTCAGGCCAAAATAAATACGATTACATGTGACATTTCAGAATGGCAAGGCTTCAAAAGAATAGCAGATGAAATAACCCTTACTAATAATGAATGAGAAGAGAAAAATACCCTGGGATGATGAAGAAAGACAAATAAAAGAGAAGGCAGAATTTAGATCAATAGTGGCTTAAGAGCAAGGACTGCATTTCAAGAAAGCTGTCATTTACTCGTTCTTTGTGCCTGAAGGTCCAAGTCTGTAACTGGCAATAGGAGATGTTTCTTCTGCCTTAAATGGCAGTGGGGTCCTATGCAATCGTTTCCCATTTACAAAGGAATACAGCTGAAATGATGATGATTAAGGTCATGGCTAGCTTTGAAGTTCTGTGATACTTGATGTTGAGGCACACATTTTCGTGTAAGAACCTGGACACGGTTGGATATCAGAGGAACATTGCTTTAGGAATCAGAAGAATCAGAAAGCTTGGATTCCAGTCTCAGATCTGTGTGATTGTGCATCTTATGACACGTCATTTGATTTCTCAGTATCTCAAGTGCCTTGTGTAAAATAACAAAGAGAGGCTAAGTGCTCACTGAGATCTTTATTACATTTTAAAAATCTGTGTTTCTACAAGAGTAGGGGACCACACTATTGACTGCCTAAATAATAAGGTTGTTCTTTGCCAAATAACATTAGGCTTAGAAACAACTATTTGTGGGTGACAGAGCCTTTCTAGAAAATTAAGACTTCCTATGGAGAAGGGATCTGATGCTAATGCAAAAGCACAGAGATAGCACTAAAGCCATTGGACTGAATAAGGTGACTTCTGGAGTGAGTGTAGATAGAAGGGTCTTCTGAAGATTGAGCCCAGCTTTACAACTTCAAGGTGGGGGAGATCTAGCAAAGGAGATGGGGACCGGCCTGTGAGGGTATAGGAGAACTAAGAACAAATAAAGTCTAGGTGGCCAAGGAGAGAAAGCATGTTATGGAGGAGGCAATGTCGTCAAGTGCTATTGATCAGAGGAAGATGGCGGTTGAGAACTGTCCATTGGACTTGGTGATGTGGGGTCATTAGTGACACTGATAAGAGCAGTTTCATGGAATGGTGGGGGATGAAGATCTGACTGAAGTAAGTCGAAAGAAGAACAAGAGAGAAGAAAATAGAGCTAACAAGCACAGAACCCTTTCAGTGTGTTTTGCAGGAAAGGGAAGCAACCACTGAAAAAAAGATACAAAGTCAGGAAGTTTTGTTTTGTTGTCCAATGAGAGTTATCCAGTGAGAATGATGCAGTAGAGTAGTAAATTGATGATACAGGAGCCAATAGATAACAACAACAGAAAAAATAACTAAGCAAAGTCATTTCAGATTGTAGTAAGTACTGTGGATATAAATAGGATATGTTAGCCAGGGAAGCATTGGGATCACACTTTAAATAAAGTGGTTAAAGAAAGCCTTTCTAAGATGTTTGAGATGAGATCTGAAGATTTTTCTAGTTGCTGTTGAGGGGGAGGCGGGGAAAGAGAGAGATTGAGAGAGGGACAGAGATTGAAAGAGAGGGAGAGATTGAAGGAGAGATCGATTGCAGAGGGAATATAAAGTACAGATGACCCACTTCAGCTTGGAATATGTGCAGTGTAGGGAAGGGGGTCAGTATGGCTGAAGAAAAGGGAAAAACAGAAGTGATGCTGAAGAGTGGGCAGGTCCCAGATCTTGTCATTGTTTGTAGATCATGATGGGTTTAGATTTTATTGTAAGCACAAAGAGAGGTCCCTGGAGGATTTTGAACACGAGCATATTTTAATATGATCATTAATAACATTGTTAATAACAATTTTATCATCTTGCATTTTTAAAATACTTTATAAGTGCTGAATCTCTTAAGTGGAAGCTCATGGAGCTCACGTCATTTGCTTGAAGGCTTAGCACAGACTTGGGTGCTGAGCTCAGTGGGATGCAGAGCAAAGACTCAAACCCAGTTCTACCACTTGCAAAGCCAGTGATTTTTTTCCATCACTCTGCAGTCCACCATTTTCAGCTTTTGCCCATACTCCCCACACTCAAATCTGTGGCCCTGTCAATACCGCTTCTTGACTGAAACTTCCTACTGTTTTTCCCTTGCTCTTTTCTTTGATTTTTGAACACATCAGGATTAACCCCAGGCATAGAAGATATACTTGAAGAAGCTTGTTTTTAATGACAACATTATTTTTATTGGTAAACTAAAATATTTGATATTTCAAGCAGAGTAGATTAAGACTTATGTCGGATATATAGGACAGGATTAATAGGGGCCAATAGTTTTGATTAAAATCAGTACACTGTGATTGAAACATCCGAATCATATTTTTAAAGTCTGTAGCATAGTTCTTCACTTGAATGTATTAAATTCTTAGGTTAGTTTGCCAGGCATTTTGATCATTGTTTTTTGGCATAATTCAATGAGCAAAAGGACCCTCTTCAATCTTTGAAACAGAGAAAAGATTTCCAAACTAAAGTCCATATTTTAATCGATGTTTAGTTAAGGAAGACTTGCTTATCAATCTTTTAGATTTCTGCTTGGAACTAGTTGCATGTGATTTCTTTCGAAGTATAAAAAGCATTTACCATAACATAGAATGTGAAGATAAATATTAGCCAGGTCTTCACATAGTCATAGGGCTGATCTAAGTGAAATCACTCTACGTGGCTCAGGCACAACAAAGGATTTACCTGTAAGGCTACAGTCAGAGTTAACTGGCTAAAAATGTCCCATTGGTTCAAGTGGCTCCAACCTGTTAAGATGTCCCCAAATAGAAGAGCTGAGAAGTCAGGTTGTCACTGTCCCCACCACGGAAACGGGCCAAGGTAAATCAAACTTCCCTAATATTTTACTCACTTCCAATCAGCTACAGTCACATAGAAACAATATTATTATTATTATTATGGCTTTACTCATGGCAGAAAAGTTTAAGTTGTTGAAGATTTAGTGCAAGATATGACCATCTGTACCAAAACATTCAGTTTACGTGCCGACTGTTGAACGTTTGTTTTAGTGGGGCCATAAAATAAATGCAGCACAAGATTCCTCTGTAGTGTAATTTTTATCACCTTATGTAGGAATAAAATAGTTTCTTTTGAGTTTAAAGGGCTGACATCAAGAGGCAAGAGGGAAAAAACGCCTCACCCTAAAACTAATTGTTTTGCTTATTAACATAGAAGAATAATGCACAGCTACAACCTTTACTGTACATAGATTACAAAATTAAGGAACTACTTTTACAGTAAGTCAAATTGTTAGATCATATTTTTATACCACTAAATCCTAGTAATATAAAAAATAATCTGTCAGGAAATCTACAAATGATTCAACCGCAAGTTGAGACTTGGAAACAAAAAGAATTGCATACTACCCACCTGTATCAGCTTAGCTCTAATTATATAGATGGAATTGTGTGTTATTTTTTTCGTTCAGTAACCATTTACTCAGTTCAATTCAATAGGTAATAATGGAGAACCTACCACATGCAAAGCCCTGTGTTAGGCACCACTAGAGAGGCACAGATAAGACATGGTCCCTGTTCTCAAGGAGTTTACAGTCCAGTGGAGGAGATGGATGAGAACACAACTAAACCTAACATAGGTCTGGCTGTGACAAATGCTGCAAACGAGAGTATAAAAGAAAGTGCCATTCGTTTTGCCCAGAGCATTCAGGAGGGGTTCACAGAGATGAATGGTGCGTAGAACTTCTCCAGACAGAGAGGGAACAAAGGGCTTTCCAAGTAGAGGAGCACTATGATGGAAAGTATTTAAGTTTGGCTCGAGCATGGAGTCCTGATAGGGCATGGATAGAGATGGATCTCTGTGGGAGAGGAAAGATACTGGAACTGAGGTAGAGGCCAGAGCCGAGTGAAGCCTTGATGGAGACAGGAACCAGAGCATACACAGTGGGAATGGAAATGAACCAGGGGCCTTGTGGGTCTTGTGATTTTTGTCTCAGTCGTGTTCTTTTGTCATGCCTAAATTACCTGCCAGGGATTTTCTGTTCTTTCTTTAAGACTCAGCCCTAAAAACCATATCCAGGTGAAGCCTTCCTCCACCTCCTGGAGGGCATATGTGTCTCCATTCTTGGTACCTCCATAGCATGTGGATCAGACCACGCTTGGAGTTCTTGTAAGCTACATCCATATGAGGAGCAGATTGGAAGGTGGGCTTCATTTTGGATTCACTGTTTGCAAGGGTAGTTTTAGGTGGAGGTGGGCAGTAGGCAGCTAGAATCCCCATCTGTGGCTCAGGAAGAACATAGGGTTTAAGGTAAAGATACGGGAAGAATTTGCATAGAAATGGTCTTAGAATTGGATTAAATTTAGGGGAAAAATAATGACTCAGTTTAGAACACGTTAAGTTTCAGAAGTCTGTAAGCATTCCTGTTTTATTTTTTAAACCCCGTACTAGCTGTGGACTTAAGTCTTTAACTTACACTCCAGATATGTCTGACTAAAAATAAAGTGTGTCGTTTGGTGAGGGGCTCAAAGTTCTTATTGGAAAAATTTTAAACATGTTTTAATACAAAACAGCATGAACCTTTTCTAAAAAATTCTAAGAGTCAGTATTTTAGTAAGATAATTGAATGCCTAATTGGGGCATATACTACTTAGGAAGCTATGGATTATAGTTATTATTAGGAAGACGTTGCTTATGTGAAAATTGACAATTAGCTTTCAAGAGTAAGTCAATTCATGATTCAATAGATCCTGCTATGAGATAGACCCAAGTGTGTGTTGAAAGGAGCCATCGGTCCTCCACCCAATGCCAAATCACTGAGGAATCACTCAGAAAAAGGGCAAATCTGTAAGGGCAGATGTTCTGGAAGACATAGTTGGTGTGTCTCTGGAAAAAAAAAAAAAAAACGATTGTGAAGTGTCACAAGTTACTCTAAAGTGACAATTTCAAGAAAAAAATTCTTTTCCTGCCAACTATATTGGGGAAGCTCTTCAGAAAGGGTTTTTTCTAAAGAGAAAAAAAAGTTACATCTTTGCTTTTGTCTCTTGCTGTTCCGAGTGTTGATAAGTCTGCAGTTAGGATGGATTTTTCCGTGTTGGATTCTAAATAAGAGGAGAAAGGAGGAGAGCTTGGGAGGAAAGGGGATGCATGGAGCAGAACCTGCAAGAGAGCAAGGGGGGATGGAAGAGAGTGAAGAAAGCAATTTGGAAATGAAAACTTCTTGACAAAGTTCAAGAAGGTGGGGCTAGGGTCAGGAACAGAGGGAGGAGGAATGTTCATAGAGGAAGGTGCTAGAGTGATGAGCATAGAGGCAGAAGGCTATTGAGGAAAGAAAACTGAGCATGGATGGGTGATGCTATGGGAATGAAAGCAGGGAGAACCCAGGCAGCAACGTCAAGAGGAGACATTACTGTTCGTGCCAATCCGTATTTATGAAAAGCATTAATCTCTAGGGATGATGATGAAGATGGCAAAAAAAGGACACAGGGAATTTGATTATGAGACTGTCAGAGATCTCTAAGCAGTTGAAAATAATGGGACAGGATGAAGATTGGAAGTGGTCAAAGGAAGAGAAGAAATTGGGGTGAGCGAGAGAGGAGAGGGACCAACTGAAAAGAGAGGGATGGGATGGGAGCAAGCGGTGGGTGTGCTTAGTTTTCTTTTGTTTTAGCAGGGAGGAGATCAGAAACCACTTGATGGAAGGCCATCAAGAGCCTCAGAGGAACCAAGAAGGACCTGAAAACAGAAGACCAGGAAAACCATCTTCAATAAGAGCAAAGAATTGAAAATAGGTATCTAGTAAAAACGGGCGAGCGATGGCTCTCAAACTTTTTCCACCATGCACACATGATTCAGAATGTTCATATGTTCTGTGCTATCATGGGAGTACATACTTTCTGGCAAATCAGCTGTGATTTCACCTCATTCTCATCCACTCAAGAAAGCCTGTCAAAGTGCAAATGAGAGCGACACTGGATCCCCTCTCATGTGGCCGAGTCTCTAGCATGCATGAGCCAGAAAACAAGAGAAAGGGAAGGTCTAGAGTATGGATTAAGGGGATAATGTGCTATCAGGGAAATGGGCAGGGGGCTTTTGTGTCTCAGCCATTTGAGGTTGAGAGAAAAGGAAGGGGGGACAGGGGGGGCTTAAGAGAACCTCTCTGATGAAGTTATTCAAAGAACCAAGCCTTGAGCAGTAAAAAACAAAATGTGTTAACGGAGAAACTTGGATGGGGGTGAGAGTGAACACTGGGGAGCTCTGAGAAGATGGAGAGAATACGAGCCAAAACCCAGGCAGTGCGACAGGGAAGAAATGGTGGGGAGACACAGAATCTGGGAAGGAGTTCTCAGAGCAGAGACGGGAAAGCTGTCGGCTCTGTCGGTGTTTCACTGTTGGGCAGAGAGCAGGCATTGCCCCAAGATCCAGGGGCCGGCCTGGGTGACCCAGGGTCCGCCCAGGTTGCGGGGTGGTCCTTAAAAGCAGTCTTTTTGCTCTTGGGTGATAACAGACTGGTGGGTCAGATATACCACTTTTTTCCCCTCTGTCCCCTTCTGTCAAATTATGAAAGCTTCATGGGCAATGTGTGTTTTTAAGTTTTAAGCACCACTCAATCAGAGGGGATTTTCCACAAGGACTTACAAAAATGCAGATTACACTGTAAAAATGCTTTTCAGCCAATAAAAGTCCTGTTTTACTGAGCAAATTTCTTTATGATGTTTAACTTTGGTTCAGGTTCTGATTCCGAGAAATGAAATTTGGTGGAGTGAAAAGGAAAAACAACGTGGAAAGAAGAAAACCCCAAGATAGCCATTTAAAACCCCACAATCAGACCTTGTTTATGTGATATGGACTCAGAGCTTTCTCTTCAAAAATGCACGCGATTAAGAAAATACTTTGAGAACCTAATAATAGGTCCTTGAAACCTGAGATCCACCTCTCATCTTTCTAACTCTTGGGAACGCAGTTAATAAGAATGTATGTTTTTAATACACCGATTCTTAGCAACAAAGTAGTTCTTTAATTAGTACAAAACTCGAATAATGCATTGCCTATTATCGTGCACTGCACGTAACATTTGGTAACTTGTACTGGCAGATTCGTTTACATATGTCACCACTGTACCTGTAATTTAGCTTAATGCCAGGTCAGTGTGCCAAGTGTGTGTGTCTGTTTTTAAAGCTTTCCCCAACAGTCGTTTCATGGGCCTTCGCAGTAGTAACTGAAACAGTGTCTGTATTAGGAAATCGTAATCAGTCAAAATAACTGTCTCTTGCAGGGATCCACTATAGTCTTCACTCGCACGAGGGCAATGAGTGGTTCACTTTTTAGAGAATTACTTAGTATTGTCTTAAAAAATGGGAAATACCGGCCGAAGGTGTAGTCAGTACGGTCAGTCTGTAATTTTGCCGAGGGAGATGCTTGGTGTCTTTTAAGTGAATTAAGTCAAAATCAAAGCGTGGGACTTGAAATATACTTGAGACCTGGTCAGATGGTTAAGGCACAGGACAGACCAGATGTAGTGATCTGACGAATCCTTTTTGGTGTAAGTTGTTCTAATTTCTCACATCACCACATGCAGTTTTCTGGTGTCGGGAATCACTTCTTGACAGAGAAATCAAGCTTCTCCCACGTGACCAATTTGCCCCAAAGGAGGATGCCTGAAAGAGAATGCCTGCCAGTCCCTTTCTGTCCCGATCTCTGTCACCGTGGTCTCTACAGGTGTTGCGGCTGGAAGCGTCAGAAGAAAAAGGACTCCAAAAAACATGCAACCATTTAAAAGTACCCTCCTCTCTCTTGAACCGTCAGTAGGAAGTGTGTGGTTTATTCCCTCACTCCACACCGGATTTAAATGGGCAGATAGCAGCAGGATTTTAAAAGTTTTTCATCATGACTTAAGTCTCTAAGATTTAGAGTATTTTGTTTGTCTGACTGTCTCACCAGTACAAACCTTCGCCATCGATATTAGAATGGAGAATTCCTTCCTTTGGAATTCACAAGCATAACATACATAATCCTTTATCTCTGGCAAAGCTATTAGCTTCTTGGCCTTTGGCTGGTAGATGTATACAGTATCTATAGTTATTGCATGCGAGTGTTCTCAACTGACTTGCAAACCCTTTGATCAAACCAGCTAAACTTGATTTTCCAGATTATTCAAGAGACAAGGCACACATCTATCAGCTTTACAAGTCCTGGCAAGCAATCAAGACCCCATGCTCCCCCACTCCCTTCAACAGAATCAAAGGTAAACAGGGAGCCAGCTCTCATTTAAATATGTAGCATCGAGATCTTGCCTCCACTTTCACAGTTGTAGCAGCAGAAGAAAAACAACAGTCGAAGTAAGAAAAAGGTTTCCTTGGCAAGGATGCCAAACTAAATAATGACACCCAAAGCAAAAACATGCTTCACTGAAACTAAACTTCAGTCAATTCAGCCTGCTTAAAACAAAGCTTTTTTTGTGATTTCAAAAGTGAACATTGTACTTTGCTCTGGCAGCCATTTCTGTGTTTTTGAATGATCCGATTATGCATAAATCCCCGGCCTACAGGTCTTTCAGCACCTCTATCCCGCGAGTGATTTGAAAACATGACTGAAAATTTCTACATACAGTGCCTGCCCTTTTCTTCCTCTTAACCTTTTGAAATATACACTTTGACTCCACTGTTTTGACATACATTGTCATTGTGTGTTTTCTCTCTCTCTCCCTTTCTCTCTCTCTTTTATTGCTTTGGAAATATTTATAGGACATCAGGGTCTCTGCTTCCTGTTCCCTCGAAGCTCATGTTCTTCATCACCCTGCCATCCACGTCTTGCTACGGTGCTACTGACTTCACTGGGACAGATTTGGAGTAGCCATATGTGTCCGCCTTTGTGATTTGTCCAGTTTGTAGTAAAGAGACAGCAAACAAAAATCAGTTTTGTCGTTGTTGTTGTTCTTAAATAATTAAAGCTGTGATGTTAAGGCCTTTATTTGAACAATGGCATGTGTGCTTGGCTGGTGAGTAGCCGACGGACTAACAGCATAAAATGGTACCCGTTTGAGAACACGTGGCCACATCGTGGCTTGGAAGGGGTTAAAGAAGCAGAGGAACACTTACCGGGCTCCACGTTTCTTTGGAAAGTCTCCGAACTAGCAATGCTGGCACGATCTGCTCTGCTTACACCGTGAATAAAGTCCCAGAGTAATGGTCACTTGACTTCCTTCCCTCTAAAACTGGAGACATCTCCCCATCGTTTTGGCTAAATTCCTAAATGCACCATCGCATTGTGTCTCGGGAGTTCCCGCTGATGTCAACAGGATACATTCCTTACCTCACTCTAGGACACCATCTGGCAGCTCTCTATTAATGCTCGTTTGGCAGAACGAGTTGATTGAGGGTTGCCTTCCCCACTGGGACCTTGAAGGTGTGAATGACAAGCATGGTGAAGCCAGAAATGATGCTTTGAACTGGGGCAGATGCTCCTCGGGGTGGGGAGGGTGGGGGGGGGGGAGGGCTGCTGCAGAAACTGCAAGGCTAATTCTCCATAAGTTGCCCCAAGGCCCCAGTATAGTCATAAACTGATCTCTCAAAGCCAACTCTGGGATAGGGTAAGTCCACGAACCATCATGCGACTTCCCTGAAAAGTTCTTGTTGCTAAGACCCACTTTTAAGAAGAATAGATAACTATATTTAGAAAACTCTGTGGATCTCTATCGTGTGTGTATGTGTGTGTAAAACTGCACTCTCCTGGTTTTTCCTCCTACCCTTGTGACAACTTGTTCTCAATCTCTTTTGCTCTTTCTTCTCATTCTAGATGTTCTAGTGAGATAACATTATCTACTGGTAGAGTTTCAATTGCTTACTATATAATAAGTACTCACAAATGCAATCTCAAGGCAACACTGCTCATTAGGGTTTGGAGTCACATATCCAACTAATTACTAGACAGCTGCTCTTCAGTGTCCTGTTGACCCCCTTCTATCCTGTGACCTGTGACCTGCATCTCAGTGAATAACATCACCTTTACCACATTTGTTCAAGCCATAAACCTGAGAGTCCTTCCGATTCTTCCTCTTCCCTTACTTCCCACATCTAATCAAACCAGGCCCTATCGACTCTTCCTCTCCAAAATCTCTTAGATCTACCCATTTCACTCCACCTTCTCTGGCACATGCAGTCCATGACTCTGCACCATTTCCTGCCTGGCTTATTAGCTGGGCTCTTTGCCTTCAGCCCCGGAAACTGACCTCTCTAAACTATAACTCAAATCTACCAGTCTTAAAACCTGCCTTAAAGCCATCAATGGCTCCCTCTTGCTCTTAGCATGAAAGCAAAACCTTCTAACACAGTTTACAAAGTCCGTACATCCTTGAACTCTGATTCCCTCATGGCCTTAACTCTTTACCCTTCACCTCTTAATGCCACACTTCAGATGCCACACTTCAGATTTACTTCTCCATCTTCCCTCATTCTGATTGTTGCCTTTTACCTGGTTATCTTAACTCCTCACGTGTGGATGATGCACTGAACTTCAAGTCTTGTTTCTACGAGGCTGTGCTTAGGAATCCTTCTCTAATGTTTCAGCTCCCAAGTTATAGCACTTCCTATTGCCCCTCTATACTCCAGCACATCATACATTTATCTCTGTGCATGATGGTCTCTTTAGGAGTTTCTATTTTTCACCCTTCCCCCACCAGGAGGACAATGACTTGCCAAATGTCCAATATGTACTATGTAGTTAGTAAATATTTCGATAAAAAAAGAACAAATGAATTCATCAAAACAGGAGCCATCAATACTAACAGGCTCCAACTCATCGGGTGAGGCAAATATGTCTCTTTCATTCTTGAATCCAGTGCTAGTAGAATCAAATTTAATTGAACAGAAAGAAAGTGAGGGAAATGGTAGGCCTTTCAGGATTCTTAGAGATCATCCTCATTTGATGGGTGAAATAACAAAGTCCCAGAGAGTGTAAGTTATTTCATTATCATACCAGAGGATGACTCCTTTTACTCCTGAGCCGGTATCCTATTTTTTCAGGCATTAACATTTCCGCTGCTTTGAGATATATGAAATGGTAACCCACTTTTTGAGTTTGCTTGTTTTAATGTTTCTTTTCTGGCTATTACTAAGTTGAACATAGTTCTGATATTTATTGGCCAAGGTAGGTTTCTCTTTATTCAGCTGCCTGTTTGTATCATTTGTTCATTTCATATTAGATCATTTTTTTTCTTAGACATTTTTAGGAATTCTTTATACATTCTGCATACTAATTCTTAGCCATTTGACTTGCAAATATCCAGTAAATTTGAAGATATATACAATCTGTGACCGGTAGTTCCATGCTTAGGCATGGAACTCTCACACATGGCCAAAGAAACATTTAAGAAGATTGTTCTTCTGGTGCTAAAGGCACAAAATTGGAAATAGCCTAAATGTATATTCCGTAAATGAATAAATCACTAATTTATGGTATACTCACATATTGGAAATGGAAGCTTAAATTTATGAAGTGGCTGTACACATTGTTAGCATTGATGAAGTCAGAAAATATGTTGCCTCCCAAAAGCAAAGAACAAATCAATTCACAGTATTCCATATACACACAATGTCACAAAACAATTCTTTAAAAAATATACTTTTTAATGTTTATTTATCTTTGACAGAGAGAAAAAGAGAGACAGAGAGCAAGCAGGGTAGAGGCAGAGAGAGGGAGACACAGAATCTGAAGCGGGCTCCAGGCTCCCAGCTGTTAGCACAGAGACTGATGCGGGGCTCGAACTCGCGAACTGTGGGATCATGACCTGAGCCGAAGTGGGACGCTTAACCAACTGAGCCACCCAGGTGCCCCACAAAACAATTCTCAATAATGTTTATAAGTACATATATGTAAGGTAAAAGCAAAAGACAGAATGCACATCTTTGAGGCCTGGAAAAACAAGATGAGTTGGAAGAGCTTAGAGAAGAAGCAGAGTTCTAGTGATGGGAGAAGTTTCTAGTAAAGAGGGTGGTGGGACAACGCAGACCATGAAATACCTTGCTAGCTGACACAGAGTTGGGAAGAGTTGTAGACTTATAAACATTATAATTCCTGGAAGGAGAAACCTATCAGTGGGAATAATAATGTTTGATTATACCTTTATGACCCATTTATATGAATAGATTATAGGAGATGAAAAGGAACTCAGAGCTCATCTTGAAGTTCAACTCCTTCATTTTAGCAACAGAGAAAATAGGCTTAGAAAAGTCAAAGTGTAAAGATAAGGGAAGATAGTTTGTGCCAGAATACTGGGCTACAATGAATCCAATCATTCAATATATATGTTACTGGCTGACTTCTTAATTGGTGGGTCGCCTAATTGTACCATAGCCATAGTAGGTTTGGGAAAGACTGGAGCAGAGAATAGATACATTTTGATTAGGTATGGATTTGTTTTGATGAATGGGCCATAACAAGGTAGAGTTTTGAACATCAAACAGGTATCGCCAAGTGGGCAGTTGCCTGTGATATGGGGTGTTTTAGAATGGGGAGACATAGGACATTATAGGGGTCGTTGGAGTTAAACTACCTCACAGTTTTGCCTGGATAAGTCTTACTTGCTAGCTGATCGATATCACGTTGGAACCATTTGGACCCTTATGGCTCCAATAAAGATTATCTCATTAGGTAGCCCAAGGCCAAGAGATAACTGTAAGGTCCCTCTGTGATGACCTTACAGAAGTTGACCTAAGGGGTCACCACCATCGATGGGTTCTTTTTGACTTTTCTAAGGGTTTTCTTCTGGTATGGCAGGTTGTGAGATCAGAGAAACACCAGTGATGTCCACCTTTGTCTTGGTGACATCTACCTCAGGCTCACTGTCAGTTCCAGTCCAGATAAAGGTAAAGGAGGCAGCATAAACCACTTTGTCTAAGTTAGCTCATTCATCAGCTTTCCCATCATAATTGACCTCACATTCCCTCAGAGATACTGGTCTATGGACACCAGAGAAGCTGGATATCTCCTTTGACATAAACATATGGGGTTGGTCAGAGATGAGATTCTTTTGAAGGTATCTTCAGGAGTTTCTTCCACAACATATCAATACTATGATGAATCAGATTAGCTAATTGCATTTTAAAAGGAATAGGGAGTTTGTCCTAAAGCAGAGATGTAAGACTGGCAGGTTTCAGCATGTTGATGATAGGCTAGACCAAATAAAAAACATCATAGCTTTAACCTTCTCCTGGCCAGCTCTTAGACATCTTCTGACATCTTCAGGTTAAGTCCCTCTATTTTATACATTCTCACAACTCTACATTTTCCTTTGTAGCACCGTTCAGTTTTTTAATTAAATACTCATTGGAATAATATGTGTTTAATGTTTGTCTGTCTAGATAGACTGCAAACTCTATGAGTGGAGGGATCAACTCTCTCTTAGTGTTTGCAATATTCTGGAGCCCTGGCCTGGTATCAAGTTTATCATAGGCACTCAACACTGAGTGTATACATGATTAAGTGAATGAGTATAAGGAAAAAAAAAAAATGGAGTGGATCAAGTATGAGTGGATACATGGATAGTATTGGTGGAGCAGTAGGACTATGTAGGCCACCATGGGTTAGTCCCTGTCTTTCAAGCAATCAACCAGGGGTGAGGCAAGAAGCAGCAAATGTTTTAGGGGCAGAACAGAAAAATCCCTGGCTCATTGGGGGGTACCAAGAACCTGTTTCTGAGAATAAAGGAAATTATTCCTGGAGAATAATTATTATCCAGTTATCCCTGGAGGTATTCCAAAGTCAATTTTGCCTATTTAAGATTTTTTCCTGGGTTAGCCACACCACAATGCTCTGAGTGATTACTGCGATGTCACCCTGCAGCCTCAAAAGACAATGATGTCTAAAGAAGGACCGCGAGAGTGTTTCTTCAAATGTAGATTTAGTCCTTAGGGAGTTTGTAAGATTGGACCCTGGTAATCCTCAAATCTTAACACAATGGTTCCTTGTAACCAGCATTGTCTTTTATGACTTAATTGAACTACCCATTAGTTAGATGACTCAGGACATAAAGGCATTACGTAAATATGAAATATTATTACTATACCATAACCATTTGATTCCAGATGACTTACCTTAAAGAACAGTGTATTCACTTCCACTTTCCCATGACATTTAAGTCTTGGTTTATGAGATTCCCAGAATGGGATGTTCAAAACTTTAGAACATAGAATTTAGTTGTCTGTGTGATCTAGCTACCTCCCTGTTTATGTACTATGTACATTGGTCAAAAATATAGTAGTCTTATATGATGTGAAATATTTTATCTTTGGTTCTGGATTGAGGAATATAAATGTGAGTTTTATAGTGATCACCACTGTTCTTTACTTTAAAAATCAATATTTCAGGGGTGCCTAGTTGGCTCAGTTGGTTAAGCGTCCAACTCTTGATTTTGGCTCAGGGCATGATCTCATCGTTTGTGGGATCAAGCCCTGTGTTGAGCTCTGGGCTGACAGCATGCAGCCTGCTTGGGATTCTCTCTCTCCTTCTCTTTCTGCCCTTCCCCCGCTCTCCGGTCCAGAGTAAACTAAGAACTCCAAGTTAGTGTTGCTTCTTTTGAAAATGTTGTGTGCACTTACAAGTTAAAGGGTTTTTCTCTTTTTCTTTTCTTTTCTTTTTTTTTTTTGTATATGAAAATTTATTGTCATGTTTTCGTCATCAAAACTTATGATCTTGGTCTTTCCTTCTTGCCTTTGTCTAAGGCCAAAAGAGAGACATTGCCTACTTTGACAACCTTAAAGTGAACTCCAGGAATATCACCAACAGTATGGCCTTTGCAACCAAATCCAGCAACCAGAACCTCATCATTTTCCTCGATAAAAATTCAAACCATAATTGGGCACAAAGCTTGTGATTTTTTTTTTTTTTTTTACCATTCTTGATCAGCTGGATGGACCCTGACATACTTCCTGATGGCAGAATTTGGCTGTTTGGCCTTCAACACTTTTTCCAGATGTGCTGTTTTTCTAATAAGGGGATATCATTAGTATTTTCAAAAATATAACCTCCCTGACTTCCTTTTGTTTAAATTGAATTTGCTTATAGCAACATGAAAGCTTTTTCTTCTTTTTTGAAATAAACAACGATCTAAATTTCTTTAAGGTGATAGACTTTATTTTTAAAAGCAATTTTAGGTTTTCAGAAAAATTGAACACAAAGTACCGAGTTTCCATTATTTTCTCTCTCCTCTGTCCCTGAAGTTCCCCCTATTATTAACATTTTGCATTAGAGTGGTACATTTTTTACGAGTGATGAACCAATATTGATGTATCATTATTAATTAAAATTCAAAGTTTATATTAAGTTTTACTCTGTGTTATTCAGTTCTAATGTTTTTGACAAATGCCATGTAACCATTACAGTAATATATAGAATAATTTTCCTACCCTAAAAATCTCCTGTGCTTTACCTATTCACCCTCCCTGACCTTCCCCAAATGCCTCAATGGTTTCATTTTATTAAAAGTAGAATCATATTCTTTTAATAGCAACATAGAAGAATGCCAGAAACATGGCAAATACCAAATGGACATGTATACTCTATTATTCTCTATTATTATTTTCATCTTATTACTCTGAGTTCTGCTTTTGAACAATACATTGATAAATATGAATTTAATTAATTTCTCAAGAAGCTTATCAATGAATTCTTTTCATCTATTTTTATCTCTAAATTCTCTGGAATAAGAAGAGCAATTTTCTTTCTTCCTTCCCTCCTTCTTTTATCAAAGGTGAGAGAGAGGTACTGAATTGTCAACCGTGGTTGATGGTAAGTACAACCACCTCTCGCCTCCAAGTCATACACTCCCATCGGTAACACCATCTTCAGCAGCATCAACATTACCAAGAATCTTTATTAAGTACCTAAATGTGCACACTGCTGTTGGGCTTATCAGAAGGAACTCCTTGACAGCCATTCTCTGGATCCTTGAGACTTGAGACTTGCCCAGAACTTGTCCTGCCTCCTAGAAGAGGTGCTGAGATTAGGGAAACCTTTCACTCGGCTTTGCCAAACAATCAGGCTTAGAGCCCCGAAGTGGATACCCTCTCTCTCAACATTGCTGCAATGTGTTGTAGAATTAAAACACATATAAAAGATGGCAGAGGCAGTATCTCTACATTCTTGAGCAAAGGAACAGGAATTTCCCAGCTCTGTAGCAACTGAACTCCCTAAAGAATAGCTTGCTTAATTCATATGAATATTATATTACCTTCTTTGGCATTCATAGACGCCAACATGTCCTCTAGAGCATGGTACTTAATTGTTTTTCTTATTAGTTCAAAAATAAAACATGTTGGATACATTGCCATGGCTGCTTCTCTAATTAATAAAAAGACTGTGTTGAGTTTAAAAACAACTAACTCTTTTCATGTCCAAGTTACTTTTAGTAGCTATTATAAATTATTACCTCCTTCCACATCAGAGGTGTCTTATGACTAAAGGAGGAGACTGCCCCCATGATGCTCTTTAACAATGACTCTTATGTTTCTTTTGGTAAACTCATAATGTTAATTACACTCTGCAACAGATGGAGTGCCTTCCATCAAGGACCTCAATGCACCTTACAAATGTCATGAGTCATCAAAGCCCTTCTTTAATGGAGGTAAGTATCTGTGGTCACAATTTTATAGTTAAAGAAGCACAGAGAAGGTAAGTGTTTTTGTTTTTTTAAAGTGGAATATGTTTTAGTCAAAAGACTTAGTCATCTTTTACGAAGGCAGAGACACTCAATGACTACTGAATGAAACTCAATGAATATAAATGAATGAAATGGTTCGTCAACAAGATTTGGCTATCCTGGCAATGAACACCTGGACCATAGTAATTATTTTGAAGAGTGATGAATAGATCAGAAAGGATTTACTGCTAATTAATCAGTCTTTACAATGATTGGTGGAGAAAATGGTGATTTAACCACCATAATAATATAGTAAATCTAGAAAATAGAAATGACCAAACAGTTTAGTAACATTGATAAAGAAACATTGAAATTTAGAGTTAGAAGATTCTAGAGATTGTTTAGTCAATCACTTTAATATTTCAGATAGGAACAGTGAGATCCAGAAAGGTTAAAAGGGGCTTGCATCAAATTATTCAGCTTTTAAAACCTTAATTTAATTTCTTTATACTCCCTCCTCCTTCAGAAAGGGTTTAATTTGACTCAGTCACTCAGCTAGAATCTAGGTTCCTGACCTAAATTTATCCATGTTTCCACTAAATTCCATTTTATTTTATTTTATTTTGTTTTATTTTATTATTTATTTCCATTAAAAAAACTTTCACAATTGTCCTTCTGCATTCTAACAATCATAAAATTATAGAATTTGAAAGTTCTAAGGAGGTCACTTTTGTCGATCTTCCCGTTTTAATTGGTGAGGAATCTGATATTCAGAGAGTTTAAGGGAATCACTCAGGTTGTGTGGTGAGTTACTGGCAAACAACTGGAATCTCTATTCCCTCTTCTTTCACTACTTCAGAATCTGGAATTTAATCTATAATCAAGATCCCAGTAACCCCAAACACCAATATAATTTCATCTTAATTTTTTTGAAATCCTCTTTTACTAAAGACAAGTGAAAAGTAAACCAGCTAATATTAGGGATTAAAAAAAAAAAAGTCCAGAGCATGTCATTAGGTCAATAGTAATTAAGATTCCACCCATTTATTTGATATCTTCTGAACTTGTGAATCCAGACAATGATGACTATACTTATCATAAAGGCACAGGTACTAACGATCCCAAAGTGCTTGCTGAATTTTCAAAGATTGAACCATCTCCATCAAGGAGGTTGTATATTTTTGTTCATGATAAAAATTGACAGCCATAGGTAAAATGATGGTAGTCTTGATCGGAACAACTAAGTAAAACAACACATTGATTCTTAACCATCATTGACAATTAATAATTTCTAGCATTTTTAGGTGTTGAAGTTTGCATCATCCCTGTCTACAGCAGTAATTCTTTAATTAAATGGACATGTCAAATAAAACAGAAGACTGCTCACATGAGTTTTCAAGATGGACTTTTCTCTTATTTTACATAGGCTTCCTTCTGTAAAAGTTGTCACACAATTATACACTTTGGATCGACTTGCCTATATATATATTTTTTTAATTCTAAAATGAAAGTATTCATATGGAAGAAATCTTGCAATATAACAATTACTTTCCATTTGTATGATGGTTTTAAGTGGAGTTGATAAAGACCTTCTATTATTGAGATGGGAAAGGTGGGGACAGGGTGGGGGTGGGGTGCTGAGGGGAGTGATCAAAACCTTCCCTTGTTACCAAATCCTCAAGTGCTCCTGCTGTGTCCTTAGCTTTCTTGGTAGATATAGCAGACCTAGGGAGGTTTGTATTGAGCTCTAATTCTGCAAATACTCACCTCTAGACTTATTTGCTATTACTGATAATTATTCTGCTGCCTTTATAGCTTGTTTTCTTTCTTTCTTTTTTTTTTTTTTTAATTTTTTTTTCAACGTTTATTTATTTTTGGGACAGAGAGAGACAGAGCATGAACGGGGGAGGGGCAGAGAGAGAGGGAGACACAGAATCGGAAACAGGCTCCAGGCCCTGAGCCATCAGCCCAGAGCCCGACGCGGGGCTCGAACTCACGGACCGCGAGATGGTGACCTGGCTGAAGTCGGGCGCTTAACCGACTGCACCACCCAGGCGCCCCTATAGCTTGTTTTCTTGACACACATGAGCTCACCATAGGAAAATGATTCTCTGCTATTATTTGTATAGGAAATTAACCAAGGAGTTCCCCATTACTCTGTTTATCTCTCTGTGTATGCTAGGGTCTTTGAAAGGCTGTAAGTGGAATTTGTACTGTGAATTGAATGTTAGTAAGATAAGGATGGGACGCCTGACTGGCTTAGTCGAAGGAGCATGTGGCTCTTGATCTCGGGGCTGTGAGTTCTATCCCCACGTTGGGTGTAGAGATTACTTAAAAATAAAATCTTTAAAAAAATAAGGTGAGGATAAGAAACAAGTTTATCCTTTCCTTTAGAGCCCCCAACTGCCCTGTGAGCAGGAACATCCTCTCACGACAGGCACAATGTCCCACTTCTACACCTGGTTCTCCATGAATACGTCACGACAACTTCAAGAGACCCTTTCAAGACAGTTTGAATTTTCTAAGCAAATCACTCAAGAAATTAGCACCTTCTACTTCAGTTAAATGCTCTGTTTTATTAGGAGAGCTCTGAAAGTTTAACATGCTGCTCTTCTTTTTACCGTCTTTTTCAAGAATAGTAAAGGGTTAGCAATGGTATTTAGTACAAGAAGCAAAGCATTTCAAGTTCTTTAAATAAATACATCAATAATCTCTTTTATTCTTGTATTTTCTAAGTACAAATGCTTATTTTTATAGATTGTCCTTTTGTTCAGCTCTTACCTTCCTTTCCTTGTCTAGGCTCTTAACTTCAATGTAGAAGAGACAAGGGATCTATAAAAAAATATTCTAGGTTTATATGTAAATGATGACCAGACAGAGAACACTCAGATGGGAAAGTTGAGACTCTGCAAATTTTTTTTTTATTCTTCCCTAGAGCTGATTGATAGGGAAACCTAGGGGCAAAGTTCTAATCCATGGTTATCACATTTTGTGCTATTACCTCTTCCACCATCTGAAATACCAAAGTGTTTAATAGCAACTGAAATGGAATCCACATCACATCTTTTCAAATTAAATAAATGGCTTGAATTATTAGCTTCATTTGTTAGAGAAAGAAATAAGGATTTCCGTGTACTACCTGAACCCCAAAGCATTGGCCATACAACTAGTAATTGAACGTCTAACTTCAAGTTCTGGCTCTAAGAATTTGAATTCTGGTCAGTTCAACAAACAGGTAAGGAGTTTTCAGCAATGTGCCATGCACAAGGCCATTTAAAAATTGTCATATGGGGGAAAAAGAGAATCAGAATGAAATCAAGGTGAGTTTTCAGGCCACTGATTTTGGCTTTTAAAATTGTGACTGTTGAGAATTATATACTTTTCAATGTAGTCTGTTCTGTAGTCAGGAAAAGAAAAAATGAAGAGAGAAATGTGCCCAGTGAATACTCAGGTATAGGAGTGGAGTGAATAATTGGTAACTAAATTATTTCAAACTGATTGAAATACAAATTTACTTTTATACAACAGAAATTTAAAAATTTACGTGCCCAAACTCCCGGATATTACTGTAATTTTTAAGAGCCATGTCTATCAATAATAATAACTGAATCTTTATCATATACAAAGCATGGTCCCAGGTGCTGAGAGGATCCAGAAATAAGAATCCAAGAGGCTTATTCCGAGCAGTGTTCACCACTAGGTGCTAACATGGAATGCGTGCTAATATAGAGTCATGACTTTTGTTTTACCAATGACAAAAGTCTTATGTCATTTGTCTGCATTATCCATTCAACAGCCTTAGTTTATATAACCTCCCACTTTCAATAGAATCTACAGAACTTTCCTATTGACTACTTTTTACTGTATCTTTTTAACATCCTTGTAATCAAAGTAATGCAGTTGTTATTATCCTTGTTTAATGGACAACAAACTGAAGTTATTAAGAAATGAAGTCAATTGTTCAAGGTCAAGCAAAGTCGCCTGACTGCCCCATTCATTTTTCACTAAACTTTCCTGCCTGAAGGATACTTGAGCTTTCTCAAGAAAAGTTGGAAGACACTTAATAATTTTTTTCAATAAAACTTTTTCTAATTAAAACATTTTACTATAATACCATACAAAGAAAGGAAGGGAAGAAAAACACCTCTCATCCCACTCACCCAGGTTGTTTTTGTAGATAATTTTCTATGCTCGTATAGTGTTTAAAAAATGAGATTGTATTACAAGAACTGTTTTGTGTCCAATTAATGTTGAATGATTGTCTTACTAACTGTGAGAATGAACTATAAAAGAATTTTTCCTCTCTTTGTAGCTTGTATTCTCTGCCTTCCATCATTTACTTAGTATATTTCTTATTTACTAAATGAGGTTCAGTTGTTTGGAGGTAAAATTCATACCTGGTTCACCTTTATCTTTAAACTCCTTAGCACTTAGCACTGTATACTGATTAGAGTGTGTATACTCAAACATTTGTTAATGAATGAATGGTTACTTCCACTGGGGAAAATACAACACCAAGGCATCAGTGACAGTAAATTCTCTGCTCACTGAGCTCCCTGATGTCTGTGGCTGGGTCTTTTCTAACGCTAGTAGCATAGATGGTAACTGAAACCCTAACTTGAAATTCTGGGTCTCATATTTCTAATGTCTACTTCAGTATCTACCTGGTTCCACACAGGCACTCTGTAAGTGTTTGTGGGATGAAGAGAGCAAGGAAAGGAGGAATGGGAAGGACAGTAGCTTATGCTAATGATGCTCAATCGTTTCATCCTGTTTAAGAACCACGGACTGGGGTGCCTGGGTGGCTCAGTCGGTTAAGCGTCCGACTTCAGCTCAGGTCAGGATCTCATGGTCCGTGAGTTCGAGCCCAGCGTAGGGCTCTGTGCTGACGGCTCAGAGCCTGGAGCCTGCTTGGGATTCTGTGTCTCCCTCTCTCTCTCTCTGCTCCTCCCCCGTTCATGCTCTGTCTCTCTCTGTCTCAAAAATAAACATTAAAAAAAAAAAAAAAAAAAAAAAAGAGCCACGGACCACTCAAAATGCTTTATCGGGATCATGTCATTTACTTCTATGAGGTAGATCCAATCAGTTTCCCCACTGCCAAAAGACAAAGCACAGAGAGAGAAAGTGATTTGCCCAAGCTCACACAGCTGATAACTGGTAGACAACAGGATTTAAATTCAGTGTTCTTTATCACGGAGTTATACTGCCTCTTGATAGAACCACATGGAGTTTCAGTACAGCACAGACAGGAGGGAAGGAGGAAAGAATGGTTACTAGCAGAGCATCAGTGATAGCCGATATATGATAGTGGTAGAAGCACTAGAGAAAGATCCAAAAATCTTACGTCTCAATAATAATCTTTCCTGATTCATTTAACTTCATCTAATATCTCTGGATTCACTATTCTAATCTGCTAAACGGGTATAATCATCCTAGAACCAATTTACTCAAAGTTGTTAATTTATGTAAACACAATTTCCACTGAGTGAAGTATAAAGTCCTGGTACTACGTCAGCTGAATATTCTGATAGCCCTTATATACATGGCACAGTGCATGTAATTAATCTGTTATGCTCAACACATCTTCACGTAGCAAGTAAAATTGACCTTATTTGACTCAATAGAAGCACTAAAATGAGCAGTAATAGACTCTCCATACATTCTTGGCAAAGGCAGTTTGATAAAATACACACATCTTAAATATTATCATAGACTTTCTATAAAATTTTTACGATGGAGCATGGATGGAGTCTCAGCTTAGTGCATGATGCATTGGGCCTTACCCAACCACCTTCCAACACAATGGTGGGGAAGAGGGTGGGAGGGGGTAAATGTCTAATCAGAGGAAAGAGCTCCACCTACTGATCAACAATTCCACTTCCTCCCACAGCCTTGGAAATTCATGTAATCTGTACCTTTCGGAGCACAATTACCGCTACCCCCACCCCACACACAGGCAAACATACAAACCCTGTCATTTATTGAGCATTTATTACTTGACAGACAATTGACAGTTATTTTCATTAGTTCTAAAGGCAACCTTAGCAGGAGTAGTCAACGGCAGACCTGAACCCAGATCACCTGCACTCAGAGCCTGAGTCTGCCATTTTCTAGGTGTGTGGCCTTGGGCAATTCACTTTAGCTCCCTGGGCCTCCATGTCCCCATCTGTGAAATAAGGTCTATAATAACATCTATCTCATTGGGTTGTTATGAGGATGAAACGAATCAACGTTTTTGAAGAGTTTACAAAAATGCTTGACATATAGTAGGTACTTGTGAGATAGATTTCAAGAAGGAAAGAATGGTTGAGGAGGCTGAAGTTTATAGAAGTTTGTCACAGAACTCTTCCAGAGGAGCTGAACACAGACTCTCTGACCCTCAATGTGCTCTTAAGCACTATGCTATGTATCTTCTTAATATGAGATATATCATCAAAATATAACCTAAAGGAACTAAGGAGGACATGCATTTGGGATCTTGTTCACCGATGGCGACTTTCTATTTTAATTAAGTTTCACCTTTTCCATATTAGTTCTCCATTCTTATCTTGGATTCCTAATCGGTGCCCAACCCCCCAGATTCATCCAATTGTTACTATAAGAATTTTCATGAAAACTAGCAATAATTCCCCCAGATTATTATGGTCACAGAACGTTTCTCATTCTATTTTTCTGGTAATTTTGAGGGCTTTTCCTAAACATCTCCTTGCTATTGCTTACAAATTTCTTATTTCAAGGTTCTGTCTCAACCTGATTGTTAAAACCACTACCCAACTTCTAATATAAAGGCCTGCAGCAGTAATGATCATGTGTTCACTATATTGAAGCTGCTTGTAGGAATGCTCACGAGGATCATAAAGGAAAGACTTCGTGTTTTTTATAAACTTGAATTAGTGCCGCTAAGGCAGTAACTTCAGACTTGCTGGAAGAATTTGGAATTTGGGTTGAACAGTAGGATTTTGATGACTCCTAACTGAGGTAAATAGGCTAAAGGTGGAGGGAAATATTAGACAAAAGTTCTGAGCATCAGCAACCCCAAAATGAAGACGAATAAGAGACAGATCCATAGGAAGACTGGTAGCCTATGGTTTCTTTTCCTTCCTGCATCAATTAGAAGGTATAGTCATGATAAATGATATGTGAGATGGGATAAAATATTTATTTGAGAACATTTTCCCCAAAATAATTAATTGGGGTGACTATTGGTGATTTTTCACACCATTTTAAGCATGGTTGGATCTCTTTATATTTTACATGGGATTTACAAAGTTTATTAAGCACCCAGGGGGAAACAAAGATAATCAAAATGTTGGGAAATAGAATAGATGAAGAAAAAACAAAGGACTGCGGGGAATGTAATCTTGGGGAAAAGCAATTAGGGATAACATAAGGGTTTTCAAGTCTATGGATTGCTATTTGTTAAAAAACCAAGTTATTTGTTCCCTATTTCAATAGAGATCAGAAATAGAAATGGACTTGTCGCAAGAAAGCTTATGTTTACACACAATAAAGAACTTCTTGATTAAACTCTAGAACTTATGAGGGAGCAAAATTGTGGGTCTTTGCTTTAGGAAATCTTTAAGAATTGAAAAGGTAAGCCTTGGGTAATCTCATGTGGTGTTGGGTTGAAGCAGAAGGCTTAACTGGAATTTCTTTAGGTCTCTTCTAGTACTTAAATGTCATGATTGCATAAATAAGAATGCATCCACAAAGCAGGAAGAGAAGTAGACAGAACAATCAGGCGTGACCCACTTAGCAATACAGTTGTTATTCCTGAACAAAGATTTTGGAAATCTCTGTTTTGAATTAGAGTTACAATAGCCAAAACCTTGTGACCACCTTGGAAGATTCTGGTTGGGCATTCTTTTTTTTTTTTTTTTTTTTTTTTTTTTAGCTTTATGGGTAGGGTTACCTTGAGTAACAAAGGACATAATTGGACAAAGGACATTTGTGTGGAAATTTGTGACGTGCGTGTGTGTGTATCTAAAAACAGTTCATGTTGTAATAAATATAATATCTTACATTTGTCTGAGACAGACACAATTTAGTCAGTTACTTTTTGGTAGTTTTCTAGTGATAGATCCTGGACTGAAATTAAAGGCTGATGTCTAAATCTGGAGGTGATGGTGAGATGTCCCCCAAGATTTTGGAAATTAGGTCGTCCCTTATTATTTTTTTAAGGTTAACTTAAAAAAATTGAAGTTAAAAAATTCTTGCACAATGGCTATGATTAGCCATTTAATATGGTAAATGGAGAATTTAGGAACAATTGACACTTGAATCAAAGTAAACTGAAGAAGAAATATCAGCAAGGAGAACTAGAATGTAGTTCTAACTTTATAAGAAACTTAGACATTTACTTCTTATCCTGTCCTAGAGAAAACCTCTGTGAATATGACAAGACTCATCAACTATGGAAGCTTTGAAAAGGCCAAGTCACAGAAGCCAAAATTATCAGGGGAGACTTGGTAAGACTCTCTTCTATTGGCTGAATGTCTTACACTACTTAAGGTTCTCTTAGTCCTCACGTTCTGATTCCATCCATACTCACCAAGATGATTTGGCTTTCCACACCTCTTGACTGTGGGAGATAGTGTATTGATCTGCCAACTCAATCATTCTAACCTTTTTGACAGTTAAATTTTTCATTGTAAATGACTTATAGATCAGTCCCTGTGAGCTGAATAAATGTAAATCTACTCAGGAGAGATGGTTCACCATCGGCATGCTGATATTAGTGGTCCGAAGCTGAATCTATAGGTTTCATATCCCGTTCTATTCACCAAGGCAAATGCCAACATTCAGGGGTTTGATTAGCCTCTCTCTCTCTCTCTCTTTCTCTCATTACTTGCCTTCCTCAAGCTGAAAAGAAAATATGATTTAAAAATATTTTCACACAAATGACTCTTCTCCAGCTCATACACATGAGAACTCCCTCACTAGTCCTAGAGAGTGGAAGTGAGAAGACCAAGTTAAGACTCAGGAGAAAGAGGAGAGACTCTCAGGCTGTCCAGCAAGAAGAATAATTCTTATGCCACAAGTGAGTGAAAAATGACTCACAAGGTCAGCAGCCACACTTATCAGAGACTTTGTGCCTCAATGATTTTGAAATGTAACAGCCCTGGTATTTACTGCGACATATATTAGCAGTTTAGGAATGGCTTTGTCTAGATAACTGGGATCTCTATGGTGCCATACATCATAAAATTCTATAGACATACGTGCATTGGCTTCAGATGGTAATGGGTTTCCTGACTCTTGCACAAGCACTCTAGTGGATCTCGCTACCACACCAACTCCAGTTGTGACCTTATCAGACTTCATAGGCTAACTAGGCTTTGGCTCGGGCAGTTTGTGAATGGCAGTGGTCCAAGAAAAACCAGGTGCTACAGGAAGTGGAATTGGTGATTCAGTCAGGTGCATTCTTCCTTATGATTCAGGCTGACCCACTAACTCATCATTGTGAGTGGGCTCTCTGCTTTCAGGGGTGCTTATGAATAAGATGTATAGTAAAGGTCTTAATCACTTTTGCTGACTGAAGAGCTTTCACAGAGATTACTCTATGTAATGCCTTCAGAATTTCAAAATGGAGGAATCAATTCTATTGTGGTAATAACTGTTATTGCTAATACCATTTTAGGTATGCTATATGCTCTACTTCCTATCTTTACTCAGTATTGAAATGTAGAATATATTATTACATACTCAGGCATTTTGCTCAGAGGTACTTTTGCACTTGGTAGTGGGTAGAATGTATTTCTTCTTCTTCTTTTGTTTTTAACTTGTCAAATCTGTGGACTTTAAAGCAATACTTATAAGTAAGGTTACGTATTCATTTCATTTGTTTACGCTCTTTCTTTAGAACTTAAAAAGGACTCTGAAGTAGAAGCAAACAAATTAGTAAATAAGAAAATGGAAGCAAGAAGAAAATACAGCTGAGAATGTATGGCAGGAGAGGAGTGAGCAAACATATATTAAAATATCTAAAGCACATATTATTGCTAACCTATAAAATACAATTATAACTAACTATTCTCGCCTAACTCAGAATAATTTAGGTCTTTCGCTTTGCTGTGAGACGGATCCGAGTTTACATCTGAACTCTGCCATATACTAGCTATGTCATTTTGGGCACGTTACTTGATGATATAGACTATAAAATGGAGATAAGAATAGTATCTACTTCAAAGACTTATTAATAAGTATTAAAGAAGATAGTCCATGTAACATATTTAGCATGATGTTTGGTACATAGTAAGGTCTATCCAATGGTAACTTTTTATTATGATAATAATTATTATATTAATTCCCATAAATTGATGACTGGATGGAGAAGTTCCCAGTTGCCTTTTTTTTCTTAACAGCTTTACTGAGATTCAGCTGCTTTTTAAAAACACGTATGCTTTTGAAGATTAGAAGAAGCATGAATCCAGCAAGCCATGAAGCATATGACATCATTCAAGTCCATTTTTTCCTAAGCACAGAGCAGGATCTCTCAATGACACCCCCAGTCAGCTCCTTCAGGGCTGGAACGAGGTTCTTGCTGTATTTCAGCCGTGCCTTCTCCTTGTCATTTTCAACTTTTTAAGGCTACATCTGTGATACCTAAAGGTTTTGATGGCCAATACAGGGATCTGTTAACGAGATATTCATTAATTTTATAAACAGTTGAAGTTTGCAGAGACTGTAGTTTTTTGGTTCGTCTTCATTTTGAAGTGACTTGAAGATCTACTTATCTTGGCTGCCCCTCATTGTGCATGACCTGGAGAAAATGGAATCTTCCCAGGGCTTTGGCAAATACCTTGTATAACCTGCATAGATCCTCACCTAATCCTTCCGTCTCTTCTTCCTTCTTGAGGAGCTGTCCCTGATTCTCTGCCATAGGCACAACCACCTACTTATTGAGAGTGAAGCTTTGATCCTGAAATACAAGCATTATCATAATGAAGCTGAAGCTGCCTTGGGCAAGATCACAGCTCACTATGAATTTGGGGAAATAAAAATCTGCCAAGGAAGGTAACACCAAGGGGGCAGGGGCTGGTTGTGGAAAATGAGGGGACCTCACTTTCCTTTCTAAAAATGTTTTATGACATTAGGGAAAAAGATCTAATTCTAGGTATTGTTTATTTCTTGAGGGCATCTACTATAAGGAAAATAAATCATCTGCCAAAAGTTTCTTTTCAGACACCCCATATTTTTTTTCAACATTTCTTTTTATTTTTTTCTTTTTCTTTTCCTTTCTTTTTAATTTTTGAGACAGAGACAGAGAGCACGAGTTGTGGAGGGATAGAGAGAAAGGGAGACACAGAATCAGAAGTAGGCTCCAGGCTCAGAGCTGTCAGCACAGAGTCCAACGAGGGGCTTGAACCCACGAACCTCAAGATCATGACCTGAGCCAAAGTCGGACGCTCAGCTGACTGAGCAACCCAGGTGCTCCAACATTTCTTTTTAAAATATAGTGATAATGTTTACATATAATTCAGGTAAATTCAAGACTAGCAGAATTTTCCATCTGAAAATAGAGCAGCCATATTTGAGGTGATAAGCTTAAGTGTTCTAGAAATGAGCTCATCAAGCCCTCCTGTGCATTTCCCCAGCATCTTCTGTGAACCTTTGCCTTTAAACAGATATTCAATTAAGTAGAGTGGTTGAACTGCTAAAATAAAATCTCTGCCCTGGGTGTATTTGTCCTTGTCAGTTCTTACCTGAGCAAATGCAGATCTTACATTTCAAACTTTTGTATAGTCTCTGAACTTGTTCTCTTCTCAAATTACTAAATATGATTACTTTGGTGAGCTCTGGAATAAGAGTGGGTTCAAGTCCCAGTTCAAGCACTATGTTGTGTGCCTTAAAGCAGGCCATCTTGGGGCACCTGGGTGGCTCAGGTAAGCATTTGACTCTTGGTTTTGGCTCAGGTCATGATTTCACAGTTGATCAGATCAGGTCCTGTATGAGGCTCTGCGATGGCAGTGCAGAGCCTGCTTGGGATTCTGTTTCCCTCTCTCTGCCTCTCTCTGCCTCTTTCTCTCTCTCAAAAATAAATAAGTAAGCTTTTTTTATTTATTTATTTGTTTTTTTTCCCATTTTATTTTTTTTTATTTTTTTTTCAATATATGAAGTTTATTGCCAAATTGGTTTCCCTACAACACCCAGTGCTCATCCCAAAAGGTGCCCTCCTCAATACCCATCACCCACCCTCCCCTCCCTCCCACCCCCCATCAACCCTCGGTTTGTTCTCAGTTTTTAAGAGTCTCTTATAAGTAAGCTTTTTTAAAAAGAGCTAGAAAAAAAGCAGTCCATTTCATTTTTTTTAGTCTGAAATTTTTTCATCTCTAAGCTAAGTATTAATAATAAGTTTGTGAAGGTTAATACATGTCAATTGCTTAATGTACTACCTAGCACATACAACTTGTGTTATCTATTGCTGTATTATAGTCATCAGTATTTCAATGTTAAATGTTAACTCCAAAAGAGATCAGTTTAAAGGATATGGATATATGATTTATAAAAGGAGAAATTCAAAAGGCATCTAAACTTATGAAGAAACATCCAAGTTCACAAACACCCAGATAAATGCAAATTAAACATTGATCATTTGTACTCAACAATTGAAAAAGACTATTGAAAATGATAATTTTCTGCTTAGGCAAAAGCACTGTTAAACAGGCAGTTACTCTCATACCTAAGTGCGAGATTATAAATTGTTATAACCTTTTGGGAATATGTATCAAGGGTTTTAAAAGTTCTCATACTATTTGACCCTATAATTGGATGTGTCCCTTAAGGAATTAGTCAATGAGGCTGTCAGAGATTTTTATTAAAGCAATATATATAATAATGATAATTGTGAGACTAATGTGTGAAAAGAGATGAATGGTAAAATCTACCAATGGGATGTTGTGAAATTTAAATAGAGTTCTTATAGGGCACTTAAGGTTAGGAAAAATACTACAATATTATACAACTGAATAGAGTGTATGATCTCACTTTGTTATTACATGTGTATTGTATGTGAGTGTTAGTGACACCTTTAGACATCTCCACATGAATGGCCAACAGACATCTCAAACTTGACCTGTCTACATCCTAATTTTTTTATTCCCAGCCTCCTGTCCCTAAATATCTCCTTAGTCTTCTTCATCTCGACAAAGGGAAATAACATCCTTCTAGTGGTTCAGGTCAAATCTTTCCTGAACTTCTCTCTTTCTCTCATACCCACACCCAATCCAGCAGCTAATCCGTTTACCTCTTCTTTCAAGCTGTCTCAAATCTGACCACTGTCCATCTCCAGCTGCTTCTCTGGCTGAGGCCTCTGTCACCCTCTGGCTAGGTCACTGCAGACGGCCCCCGGACCTGAGTGCTCACACCAGCCCTTCAACCCACTGTGCTCTTTTCTCAGCACAACATCCAGGGTGAACCTTTAAAACACGTCCAATCATGTCACTCCTCTGTTCAAAGCCTCCAAAATAAAGCCAGCTCTCTTATTGGCGTATAGAGGCCATTCTGACTGGCATTTCTGCTCTCTCTCTGGATTCATTCTCTACCACTCTCCTCAAACCATTGGTTCCAGCCACTCTAGCCCTTTGTGTTCTTTTCTAGTGGGCTTTTCCACCTACTCTTTCCCTCTACCAGAAATGGTTCATGTAGCTGGTGCCATCACTATCTTTGGGAATTTGCCTGCGTGTTACCTCTCCATGTGACCACTCATGTTAAAGGACCCCTTAGATCCCCTGCCAGAACCTCCAAACAAGCTCTCAGGGTCCGTTTGTGGGAGAACGTAGGGTAGTCGAGCTTCCAAGACTCCAGACACATCCAAATGAGACACTGCACGTGGCACTTTCTTTCTTTCTTTCTTTCATTCATAAAAAGACCCCCAACCTTAAAGCCCCAGTATTTCCTCTCTCTGCTCCCTTAGAAAACTTTTCAAAATAGCACTCACCACCAAATGACTTACTTATACTTTCCTTATGCATGCTTTCTCCCTCATAGAATGTAAGCCCTCTGAGAGTTAATGACATTTTTTTTTTTTGCTCACTGTTGGATCTCTATTACTTAGAACGCTGCTTGGCTTATTTATTGAATAACCAAGCAAATGAACAAATAACATATCTTTAAATTAATTCGATGTTTTTTATTTCCTTGTTTATACTTTTCTGTACTTTAATTTTCAAAAATGAGATTTTTTTCCTTACTTTTATTATCAGAATAAAAACCACTATAAATATTGTTCTTTTTAATTTTTAACTTGGCAATTGCTTAGTAATTTAAGGACTAACTGAATACATGAATCTTCCAGTCTTGTCTGTATTTTGTCTATGGAGCTCACTATACAGCCCAAGTCAGCCTGATAAAGGGCGAAGTTATTTGCCTTTCCTTAACTCCTTAACTCTCACTTCCTCTTTTTCATGGCATTATTGAAAAATACCATATTTTCCTCACTTTCTAAATCTGAATCACCATGTATTCAACTGGTGAGTTAATTCCTTGCCTGTCCTTTCAATTTATTACTACCATTATGAATACCTTAATTACTTCACTGTAACCTTTACATTTCTAGCACCCCTCTCCTCTTCTTCCAGTAGAGCAAATGCTATGTTGTTGTCGGTGTATCTGTGAACATACAAAGGATGCTAATATTTATATGATGGTCCAAGTTCTGGGAATCTGGTCTAGTCATTTTACATATACTGTATCCTTTTATTCTCAGAATAACCTTTTTTAAGCAGCTATTATTGTCCCATGTGACAATGAAGAAAATGAAGCTCGGGGGGCTTTGGAAACTCACCGAAGAGCACACAGCTAGGAAGTAGGAGAAAGCACATCTAGCTGACTCCAAAGCCCACACTCTTTCCACTTTTTATAATACACTGTGGTTGCCTCCCAGCTTGCAATTTGTTTATTTCTACATTTATACACTGCCTCTATTCAGAAAGGATTTGAAGGAGATGATGCTATTGTTATTATTACTCTGGCTTCTACCTCCATTCTGCCCAAGCCCAGGAGGTTGGGGAGGATGGCATGGGCTGGAGATGGGTTGGGGGAGAAAGCTCATCCTGTCCCCACAACCCATCATCTTTAGCATCAATTACCAAGGGTGGGGAACTTGTAACAGAATCTGTAATGTGGGGTATGCCTGGTAGAGGCAGTGTTGGGGGTGTTTGCTATAGGGCGATTCTAACCTTAGCTTGGTAACCACTAACTATACTAATAGGTCTTTGATTTAGAGTTTCCATTGGTCCTTTGGTGACTATTTTCATTGCAAAGTTACTTTTTCTTTTGATTTTTTTTATCACTAAACATATCCTTATTCAATCTTCTTTGTGGAGAATAACTTCATTAGTTTTTAAGAAGGGAAAAAGATGGTAACTAATGTCTGTGGAGTAACACTTTAAATATATTATCTTGTCTAATCTTCACAAATCCCCACGAAATAGATCTCATTATCCTTTTTTTTTTTTTTTAACAGATGAAGAAATTTGGGTGGAGAAACATTAAGTAATTTACATGGCAGGGCCCTAATGTAATTCTGTTGGACTTTAAAGTCTATTTTCTGCCTACCACTTTGTGTGTTCATTCTAGATTTTACCTATCTCTGCAAATATTGAGATATGTTGGATTATGGCTCTGGCACCCAGGATCTTTTTAAAAAAGAAGAACATATAGAACAGTTTTAGAGTTTGAGGCTGCTGAGGAAACCGGCATTATTCCAACCAAGTACAGAGATGCAGCCTCCTGGGCTTCCCAGGAGGTCTGAGCATTGGCATACTATTGATGTATCTATCTATGATTTGCTTTCTGATTTGAAATAGGTCTCTACATGTTTGTTTGTAATAAAAAGATGTTGATATTCCTTACCAAAATTAACATTACCAGGCTGCTTTGATGTGTAAACATTTGTGTAAGAAAGTTTAAATGACTTGTCTGGGACAACATGAGGATTAGCAAAATGGCTTCCTCAGCTCCCTTTCTTATTCTGACGGATATAATTCTATTGCTAAACTCACACTGCAGTCATATGTTATTAATGATATATCACTTATCTAGAATGTGATCTTCTAAAAGTTGCTTGCACTTGGGAAGAATCAAGTTCATCTCTGATGGTATTTAAGGGGCTGTAGAAGTAAACTAGTTCCACCAGTGTCGGGAAACTGTGAGTCATTTCATCTCTCATGCTATCTGACTCTGAATGAAGAAGGGCAATGTTCACATAGAAACCGTATAATTTGTCACGTTGAGAACAGACTGATCTTGTTCTAATGCTCTTGCAGAACTGCAGATATCTTTATATAAGGAGAAGTTTTCAGAATTTAATAAAATAAGGTTCAGCCTTAAGGAATGTGACTAATACATCTGAGATGTGTGACTCAAAACACGAGAAGGAAGAGATGCCTGTAGTTTTAACGTTTGAACAGTTTTGAGTTACTTGAGTTTTTTTTTTTTTTTTTAGAAAAAAATAATAGCTCATTGTTTTCATACTTAAAACATTCAAAAGTTCCTTTAGTTCATAGACTTAAAGGAGAATCAACCACTGGACAGAAAAAGATTGAAAAAAAATAATGGTCCCTAAAGGATAATATCTTAGTATTGTTATCTCATTAAAAAGTGAAAATACTTGATGCAATTATTTGCATATTGACCTTAATGTGTGATATCAATCCCAAGATAATTTCTTAAGATATTTTTCTAATGTCCACATTTCCCTGAGTACTTCGTGCCGCTCCCAGGTGTGTGTGTGTGTGTGTGTGTGTGTGTGTGTGTGTGTGTGTATGATTAGGTCTGCAGACTTGTGGGGACAAGTGTACATGCAAGTGCATGCAAAGGTAATAGCCAGCCCATCAGGGATGTCAAACATGCTGTATATTGGAAATGGGCGATGTTCCGTGTTTGATGACCCTTGCCAAACTGCAAAGTGCAAATTGGCAAAGTGAGTTTTAGCACTCACATAGTTTTGAAGATGGAAGAAATACATATTTACTCAAATCCCTAATTCAATAGAGTTGCAGACTGAGGATTTCTTTATAGCACATATCCACCCTTTTATACTTAAACATGCCACAGATTGTTTACTCACCACATAGTAAGGTTGCACAGTGTTCTCTCTTATGTTCTCAACACTTACTGCATAGCATATAGTTACTACCAAATACCTGTTAGCTACTGAATAGATGAATACACGAATAAGTGAATGAATGGTTAATGATAGAATGAGTCTCAGAAAGGCTGTACAAGCACACAACCAGGAAAAGAAAGCCAGGTATTTCTTATTCTTCTATTTTATAGTCCCTGTGAATTCTCTTTAGATGACTTAATTCCTTATTCTCTTTTACTCTTTATTCCTGGAAATACCACCTGTTCCTGGCTGAACCAGGCCCTTCTTTTCCCCTATTTTCACTTCTTTCCCAAAGTTTTGTTTAGTAACTGGGAAAAAAGCAACTTCTTCCTCAACTCCACTTTGTCTGAACATGCAGCACACATGAGTCACTCATCACTTCTAAGACACAATTGAGCCTTCCATCGCTCATGTTTGCTATAAATATTTACTGCCCCGATCTCTGATGTACTTAATGTTAACACAATGTCTGGGCAACCTCAGACCTTTGATATATCTATACTAGCCTCAGTATTTGTCTAGTCTAAGATCTCAAACTAATTTAAGTTGTAAATATGGGATCCATTCCAGTTAAGTCAAGGTTTTTGACAAAGTTGAAAACACTGTGTCTTTTTTTCTGGGTTGCTAGGTGTTGTTCTAGAGAATGCCTGTATGTCTATCCATCTATCACTTGTCCCCAAATTCTTCTAATGATCTTATGGAGTAGAAGGTGTTAGCCCCATTTTTTTTTTCAGATGGGGATGTTGAGACTCCAAGAAGTGGAGTGACTTTTAGAAAGTGCTACATCCAGGATTCAAAGTGAGATCAGTTTGATTCTTCAGATGAAGTTTTTTCCACGACACTGTGCACTTACTTCTTCCCACTCTATACTTGTAGAGGTCATTTAAAGGCACTGGGACCATTAAGAACTGACCAGTGTGTGCCTATCAGAGCAGACAACTACTCATTACCCCTTGCAGGTCTCTAGATCCTGGGAAGGCAGAGAGAACAGGAGAAAACAAGGGTGTAGAAAGCTGTTCTCTTGACACATCTCTCATCCCAGTTTATAGTGTTACTGAATGGGGAGTAAAGAGATATGACCACTTCATATTTTCAGAACCAAGGCTCATTAATCTCCCTTTCATATCTATGGGGACACTTCATTTTTACTCACTTGAGCTCAGAATACCAAGTTGGGGTGGGGACATCAGAGCAATTGGTCAGTTATGTTTTAGAAGGCATTTGCATATGATTTCACATTACTGCTATAAAAATATTCTCACACTTTTCCATTTTCACAGCTCTCATTCACTTTCTCCATTTGAATACTATCTATATTTTGAATAAGTAGACATGCAGTGTCTATCTTATGAGATTTACTCTAAAAGGTGCCAGGAGGATATGAATATGTATAGTGTCACTTCTGCTCCCTTTCCAATGGAGGAGAAAGGCATGTGACTCTTGCAAGCTAAACTGAGGTCAACGCTATAAATTCCCTCATTCATCCCTTCCATCAACAAACATTTATTAGGCTCTACTATGTGAAAGACATAAAATCGTAGAATAAAAGGCAGACATAACATGAAGGATGTGCAGATAAGGAGGTACAGAAGAGACAGAACTTACAGAGAACAGAGAAGGTTTCATGAATAATGTGGCATTTGTACTATATCTTAAGTAGAAAATTCTATACAGATTTATAAGGGATGGGGTCAGGTTACAGAAGGGAAATGGTAAGTTGGCCAGTTTGAATGAAAAAAAATTGAAGAAAGCAAGTGAGGAAGAGGCCAGAGAGGATTAAACTCTTTCTGGAAGACAGGAACCACGTTTAACAAGATTGCTTTATCTTGTCAGTATGTACTTGGAGTGATGCGCAAACCTCACAAATCACAAGTGTAGATCAGTAGGCCAGAAAATATATTTATGGAAGACTGGTGGTGGTAGTAATGGTGATGCTGTTGGAGGTGATGAGGACTGTGGTGATCTGGTGTTAGGGCTGATAGAAGAGGAAGAGAGGACACAGTAGGAAAGGCAGAGTATTGGGAAGGGAATGGAGATTCCACGTTTTTCCTGTACCACATTATTGGTGAAAGTCTATCTTAATTCTACGTAAGGAATGCAGCATCAAAGGTGGTATTGCACAGGGGAGATCATGAAATTGATAATACAGTAGATTTAATAGTCAGCTAAACTAATTAAAGAAGGCTATGAATCTAATGAATGTGATCAGGCCTCTTTCAAACAAAAGAAGACCCAATTAAAGACAAGTAAAACTGCTAACAAGGGAACAACCTAAGATATATAATTAACCTGTAGAACTCAGTGTCAGAGGATAGAATTAATGGACAGTATTAATTTAAGTAGAACTGTAAGATGTAAAAAGCATTTGGCACTTACATGAATAAACAATGTTATTAGTATCTAATATCCCAAGAGATAAGTATCATTATCATTTGTTAATGTCACTTAAGATACTGAAATACAGATTCTATTGCTTCCCTTATGAAGTTCAATAAATATAAGAATCTTACATTATACAGGCTTGAGTTAATTAGGAGTTACATGAATTCCATAGTGCAACATTGTTGAAATAAATAGAATCGACATAGCAATTGATCTATGTTTTTGTTGCCAGAATTGTTCTCCCTTTTTTCAGAATTCCCATTAATATTATTTTCAGCTGGTTTTCAATGTCCCTACAATGGTTTCCATTATTGCCCTAGGGACATTATTCTTTAAAAGAATAGTTGTTGCTGTATAGCGGCTTTTCTTTACTCATTGGCTTCTTTCTTTCTTATCCATCAACTAAATCTCAAGTCCAGATGTACATTCTTCAAAAAAAAAAAAAAAAGGCAAAAGTTCTTACTCAAGTCTTATATATATATTTATTTCTTCCTTCTAATTGGTGCAATTCCATATTCTTGAATCCTTTTTTCCTGAGCTGATTTCTTGCGTGTATTCATTAGTTTGACAAACATTTTGGGATGCTGACAGAAGGTTTGGAATGGCTTTGGAATATGACGGGTCAATGTTTAGATTCTGGCTATGGTGCATAACATCCAGGTGGCCTTGGACAAGTTGTTTGACCAACTTGAATCTTGTCCTTCATTTGTGAAAGTGGGTGGAAATGCCTCCCTAGCAGGTTTCTTGTGAAGATTCAAGACAATGTCTGTCTAGTGTCCATATGATGGACACTCAAGAGGTGTAGGCATTTGGGGCTATTTTCCTTACTCTGTGGCAAATGCACTGGCCTACTTTAGTTTTGCACTATTGTGCCTTAGGGAAGAATTCAGAGCAAAGTGTCTTTTAGCTTTTTTTCATTTCTGCTGCTGCTTCTTGCTTTCTATATATTTTACTTCTGGAATCTCATTTCATGCCTAACTAGACTCTGAGTCTCATCAGGAGACTCCCAGGGCTCCTGTCTATTTTCCAGAGTTGGTATATTTGTGCTGGCTGACTAGGCTACAGGGAAGGCCACCCCTGCATCCTCGGAGAGCTCACTTTGATGCAGACAGTGTTTCCTTGTCCTTTCTTCCAGATTTATGGGCTATTGTAATGATAGGGAAATAAAAACTTTATTTTATGAAATAATTTTGTTCCTGATTTATAGGAAGGAAATGACTTCGTAAGAAGGAGATTTCTTCTACTGTAAAGGTTCAAAAAGACATGAATGGTATTTCTGGAATAGTAGAGAAAATTTTATCTGTTTATTGCTGCCTGCAAAATAGATAAAATATTATGAAGCTGCAACATAACATAAAACGTACCTGCGTGTTTCCTTGTTGCTAGCTTATATTTTTAGTGCTTGGCTGTGTTTTAGCTTTGGGTTGTTTTAGAAGTATGTCAAACAGTGCCCCCAGACTTGAAAATGGGAGAGGAACAGAGAAACATCCCCAGAACGAAGATGAGAAACAGAGATAGGTAGAGAGTGGAATAAAATTCAAGTAGGGTGCTAGGAATCAGGGAGTCTTGCAAGTTTAACTGAGTCAGGGTTTGCAAAGGAACTGCAGTAAGTTTGGAGTCCAATGCCTGGTATAGGGCATTAAGGCAATAAATATCTGTTGACTGACTGCTGGCAGCTACATGACGTCTTCCAGTTCTCCATATGGAAGAGACCAATCTCTCCTCTTCCTTTTAGTCAAACCTTATAAAGGAAAAACTTACAACTTCTTTAAACTACTGGAGAGAAGACTTCTACATTTTCTTTCACCCTTTCCCTCTCAAAGTCTCGAGAGCAACATCCTGAGGTTAGGGCAAGGAGAGATTGCATGTGTAGCTCAGGGGTGCTAGGCTCCCCCCCTTTTCTGTCTAGTCTCTCTAGAAGGTGGACACCTACCTGTCCTACTTCTGTCCCTCCCATCAAGGCACACCTGTCTCAGGGCTTAACACTTACTACCAAAAGACAGGTCAGAGGCCTACCTGACCCTGGGTCCTGATGGGGGCACTCATTCTGCAGTCTCAGACATGCCTCTTCACAGTACTTCCCACAAAGGTTTCCAGGTCTAGATTTCTGGGAAATTTGAGGGAAGTCTCTTTCCAACTAAAAACCCAATCTTATTTTCCAGTCCAGGCTTACAACAAAAAGGTATTTGGATTCCTATCTGACTTTTGAGTATATGTTTCAGTGGATGTCAGTCTCAGAGAGGGTAAGAGGATAAGGTGTGTTTCATGTTCCTCCTTACAAAATGCAAAACTTCAGACCTCATCATCCCATGGTGAATTCACTGGGGAAGCTTGAGAAATAGGCCCAAGGGCTAATTTACATCATTATCACTACTATCATCATCAACAAAAACCCTTGGAGAGATCAAGGCTGTGGGCTAAGCAGAGGTGGGAGGTGTGGGTGCTTATTAAAACACTATTCATTGGTCTTTTTTTTTAATGTAAAGTTTTGATTATATTAGGTTGTTTATTGAACACAATGATATAGTCTAAAGTATGGTGTAGCTGTATGAGGCTTGTTGAGATGTATGGCAACCCAATGGCCTTCTACCCTTCTCCTTTTCTCCAGTGGAAACCACTTCTCAACTCCTATCTATAACTGGTTCTTTTGGTATTCACCTCCAAATGGTTACTTCTGGATTTTGAACTTATCGACATTTCTTATTGACTTAGGCTTTATTTATTGACTTCTCACTTTGGAAAATAAGGATCTGGGTCTGTTTCACACCCCATCTACCTCCACACAAAAAACCTTCCTGTGCCCCATTTTCCTAATGTAGTTACATTGTAACGTTGGCTAGTTCAATCTTCAGGATTGCGTTATTGTGATTGTGAAAGAATTACTGGCAGCTTAATTCTGTAGCATAAGGTCATTGCTGTTCCTTTTCTGCACTACTCTTTGTTTTTTCATGGAATTAGTAACTGTCATTAATTCAAGCCCAAACTCGTGCGTTAGTGCACTAGTTATTCTATCAGTTTCATTTTTGGAAGATGTCTCTCCTGGAGATGACCAATCTCGCTAGTACAGGCTGGTGCTCTACCGTCATCTTGGGATCTCTTTTCACTATAACCCTGAGGACTCCCTTCTATCACTTTTGCACCGAATCCGTTCCTTCTTGGACACTAGGCCTTGTTCTTTGCAAGGAGGACATCCTCCGTTCGTTTCCTGCCTAAAACACTCAATCTAGAGGAATCAGATGTTATTTTCCCCAGAGATGAGTCTCTAGTCCTGTAACTCTCCTCAAAGTTAATAGAAGTGAGTTACTTCTTACGATTCAAGATTTTCCAAGCAATTCTATATTATCACTAGGTTATACTCTCATAATGAGAACCATCTATGAGAACCTTATTGGAATTTAGAGTTTAGTCTATTATCATGATTAAAAACTCAGAGTTAATAACACTGAAAACACACACACACACACACACACACACACTCCTTTACTTTTGAAAATCCCATATGACGGACTCACAACACAGTGTTTCATCTTCCTATTGCTGTTGTAACAAGTTATCACAAACTTAAGTGGCTTAAAATAACAAATTTACTATCTTACAGTTCTGGAAGTCAGATGTTTGAATTGGCTTTCACTGGGCTAAAATCAAGGTATGGACATGACTGTGCTCCTTTCTGAAAGTCCTATGAGAGGATCCATTTTTCACCTTTCTTAGCTTCCAGAAGCTACTTTCACTCTTCGGCTTATGGCTCCTTCCATTTTCAAAGCCAGCAAAGACCAGTGGAGTCTTTCTCATGATGTCATCTCCCTGGATCTGACTCTTGTTTCCCTTTACCCATTTTCCCCTAGTGCGATTACACTAGGCCCACCCAGGTAATCCAGGATGATATTCTTTTAAGTTCAGCTGATTAGCAAATTTAACTTCATCTACAAGTTTGATTCCTTCTTATCACGTGATGTAAACTAATCACAGGTTTGGCGGATCAGCACATGGACATCTTTGAGTGGCCATTATTCTGCTGCAACATGCAGGAACTCTTTTTTCCTCTAAAATGCATTCATTTTTGAAATAGATATGACAGTCTTTAACTTTGCACCCTGAAACTATTGATTTAATGGCATAGGACAAAAAATGAACAATAATTCATTCAATCCAAACTTGGGCAATTTAAGTCGGCAAACAGCTGGGACCCTGCGTTTGTCCTCAGTTTACCAACTTCTTTGGTCTTGATAAAAACAGATACTTTTCCACCATCATAATCTAGACAGAGAAAGTATTATTTTAAACCACTTGGTCCTAAAAAAAAAAAAAAACTCAGTATAAGTGGTTTAATTCATTTGATAGAAATATAAACTTTTACATTCTTCACAGTACTTTGGGTGGTTTTACTTACAGATTTATTTCATACAATTGATTGAAAATAAAGTTATTAGTGTCATTATACCAACACTGAAAAGAATTCTAACAGCAGTATACACCACACAATGAAAATAACAACACACACACACACACACACACACAACCACATACTTCCCTATTGTTAATAGTCTAGAAGTCAGAGTCAAAATGGAAAGATTTGTTGTAAAGATATTTACACACTAATAATCAATCATAGATTATTGCTTCAAGAGATACATTGAAAGTTAAAATAGCAGGCATTTTCCAGGAAAATGAATATGTAATACTCTAAAGGGCTGCATCTTTCTTTGGTCCTTCTAATAGGCTCATGGTTTCATTTCCTTTGTTTTGCTCAAGTCAGTAATGCAAATGTTAAGCTCCCTCTATTAGTGCCCCTTTACAGTAAGTTGATACTTTGGAGCTTTTAAGTGGACCTAAATGGTTTTTAGACATTTTCATTTCTGTTTTCTACCAACCAGGAAGGCCCTAAGGGTGGAGAGTCATGCCTTCTTTGCAATTCTTCACAGTTCCTATAGAGTTTATTACAAACTTAGATTTTTGTTATTCACTCGGGAATATAATAGTTGGTGAGTAGTTGCCTGTAGAAATGAACAGGGAAAGAAACGTTGTTTACATGGGGAAATGGTATAACTTCTAAACTACTAAAGTACATTTTTGAAGCCCATTTTTGAGTTGAGACTCAGAGTGTAGAAAACTAAAGGTTTTATAAGATATCTTTTTAAAAAATTTTTTTTAACGTTTATTTATTTTTGAGACAGAGAGAGACAGAGCATGAACGGGGGAGGGTCAGAGAGAGGGAGACACAGAATCTGAAACAGGCTCCAGGCTCTGAGCTGTCAGCACAGAGCCCGATGCGGGGCTCGAACTCACGGAATGTGAGATCATGACCTGAGCCGAAGTCGGATGCTTAACCGACTGAGCCACCCAGGCGCCCCATAAGATATCTTTATCTAGGGTTATTTTACTTTAAATTAGTGATGCTGTCTCTCTGAGCCCAATGGTGCAAGAATCAATTAAAATATGTTAGAGTTAAGCTTGCAACCATTCTGTCCCACTCCCCAAGTTTCTAATTGTTTTGGGTGCCTGATTTAGAGACACTTTATAAAACGTGATGGTTTTCTAAGCTATAAACTAACAGGCAACTCAGAATATGTGTGTGGGTCATCTTCTGTCTCCAAAGTTGGTGAAGTAAATTGCAGCAAATGACTCATTTCTCACAGCTCCAGCATGTTAAATCAATGAGTGTGTTTGCTTGACTCTTGTCTCCTAATGAGCTGAAACAGATAGAACATTTCTCATGCATCCAGATGGGATTATTTTGGAAAGTAAACTAATGCACATGCCCACACAAAATTCCTCTGCTATCTCTGGCCAGATTCTGTTAGCTGCTCCCCAAGATGATTTACCGGCCATATGAGACTGAGCTGCTCCTGAATGTTATTGGCACCATAGGAATTCTTCCAGAAGACAAATTTTTCTATTTTTCTTTGTTCAGTTTAATAATTTTATGTACAATATATTTTTTAGAGATTTTAGATATTGTGTTTGTATGTGTACCTATGAGTGTGGGGGAGGTTTACGTTTTATTACAGCAGGTGGAACTGTATGTTGGTACAGTTATTTGACTTTGGATTGATTATTTACGTCAATGATTGCTAACATTTAAAATTATTTCACAAAGTTTACTCCCCTTAATATGTAAAATTCTCTTATGAGTCACTAAGAAAAAGTACAAACAACCCGAAAGAGAAAAGGAACTTCCTTTGGTTATGTAAACCAGAGCAACTTCTAGAGGCATTTTTCAATTTGTACCAAAAGTGTGATAAAATATACTTTCTGTGCTGCCAGCAGTTACACTTCTAAGATCATATACTAAGGAATTAGTTTATAATAGCCATAGGTCAAATCTTAACACACGTTTCACTACAATGCTATTTATTAAAAATAAATAAACACAAAGGCTTGAAATAACCCAACTGCCCCCAAATAAGGAATTGGTCCATGTTAGCTCAGGGCTTCCAAAAACAGAAGCCAAGATAAAATTAACAATACGAGACGTTTATTAGGGTAAATGGCAGCGAGGGGAAAATGTAGAGGGAGAACCATCACACTGCAATGCAGGTCTCACCCTTGTGAGAGAGAGGGGGAAGGAAGGAAGTTTGAGCGAAAGAGCTTTAGACAGTAGTGCAGTTGAACAGTTTTGGCGAGGTTGAGAGTTCTTAAGCCAAATTGCCTATCAAAGAAGTCCTGTGTCTCTCAGGAATGCTCATGGGAAATGTGACCTTTGCTCAGATTCAGTGGTGATTCAGACAGCAGCAGCTGAAACCGTCAGTCAATTATACTCTATGCAATAGGAGATTTGAGAAGAGTATTTTTACAGATACCAAGTGTTAAGCAAGTTTTGGCATGACCGCATATGGATTTAATCATTATAGTGAACTGAAGGAGATGAATGTTGACAAGGGAAAATATTATAATTTACTTTTCTTCACAATTCTATGTTTAAATTTATAATTAAAATATTAATTCACTTAAAATTTTAATTAACTTTATATCCTTTATCATATACATAAAGTAACCACAGATCATCTTTATACCTTTTAAAATTTGGGAAAAAGAGACAACTGAGATTCGAAAATGCACTAGAAAGACACTGCAAAGACAGGGGCACCTGGATGGCTCAGTTGGTTAAGCCTCTGAGTCTTAATCTCGGCTCAGGTCATGATCTCAAGGTTTGTGAGATGGAGCCCCCTTGGGATTCTCTCTTCCTCTCTGCTCCTCCCTGGCTCGTGTGCTCTCTCGTGTGCCCTCTCGCGTGCTCTCTCTCTCTCTCTCTCTCAAAATAAATAAATAAATCAATAAATATTTTTGAAAACTAGAAAGAAACTACAAAGACAATTCAGTCACTTCACATTTACTATAATTTTTGCTTTCCTAACCTTTGATGCTAAGTTTTAATCACAATAACGAGAAAGGAACTTATGAAATTCCCTATTGAGCACAGGTCAGTCATACATGAATATTAAATTGAGAAAAGTATTCCAGTTAAAGTATAAGGCTATAACTGAGGTTATTGCTTTAAAATATTTTAAAATACAATTCCTCTTATTTTTCTGGAAAAGACATGAAGTATGTGCGCTGGATACAAGGCTAAATAGAGAAACAGACCTTGTCGATTACTTAGACTTTATATTGCACATAGGAAAGGCCAGGGGAATAACAGGGTACAATGACTAATAGCAGTAATGAGTAATACCAGTTCACACTATGATGAATCTGGGACCTTCTCTTTCTGACCATGGCATGTATGCACAGAAGATCAGCACCCCCCCAAGGGTGAGGAGAATAGGTGGAGAACAGGAAAACCCTCCTGCTGAGGTAGGATTTTAAATATGTCTGCTCTGTTCTGTGTTCCCACACATCCACCTGTGAAGTACATCATTCAGTGATGATTAATAATTTCTGTGACGATGACCTTTGTATACATGCCAATTTGCAATTAGCTACTTCAGATGGAAAAATGGAATTTTAGAGCTGGAAGCAACCTTAGATTACACTAGTCCCATGATAGTCTATGAACAAGAGTCCCATGGTCAAATAAGCTTACATATTATTACATGGTACAGCCCCTCAACTTATGATAGTAATTAGTATATTAAAAGATATGAGAAATCTTGTTGTAAAACTCCATATTTTAAAATATAGTATTTCTTTTTAAAAAAAATTTTTGTTTAGTGTTTATCTATTCTTGAGAGAGAGACACAGAGCGTGAGTGGGGGAGGAGCAGAGAGAGAGGGAGACACAGAATCCGAAGCGGGCTCTGGGCTCCGAGCTGTCAGCACAGAGCCCGACGTGGGGCTCGAACCCACGAACCATGAGATAATGACCTGAGCCGAAGTCGGACGCTTAACCGACTGAGCCACCCCAGGTGCCCCAAAATATAGTATTTCTAAATAAAAGTAAAAATCTTCCTCCGTGTAAATCTCATGTTTCTTCATGAGACACGCTGTGGGAAACCAGAATCTTATCCTATCTTTTCATTTTTATGTGAAATCTTTGAGCTAAAAGGGTTCAATTTACCTGCCCACAGTCACATAACTGGGTTCTGGAAGATGGTGCTAAGACCAAAGCTGGCTGGCTCAATAGTGCTACTGTTAAAGGTCACGTGGCCATTTTGCCATCTTTAGGTAAAGATAGTTAAACTAAGTAGACCTTTGGGAACTTGGATAAAAACATCTACAATAGCTGACTCAGAAAGTATCCAAATATTGTGAAGTGTACCAAAATGACATGTAGAAAATAAGATTCGTTCTCGTCTTCCTTCCTCCTCAGCTACTGTTTTCAGGATGTGTTTTAGATTATTGGGCTGAAGAGCAAATTTCCTTGAGGAGCTGCTTCTGAGTAGCAACTTATTAATTGCTTCTGAAACGATTTTGAGTTATGTTTCTTTTATTGGATTCCATTGTGGAATCCTACAGAGTGTGCTGCTTTTTCTTCGATGCTTTTAGAGTTATTATGAAGGCATCTATTTGGCCAAGTGGAAAGCAGACTGAAACGCAACCCTCTAAATGTACGCTTTGGGGTGATTGTAGATTCTTCATCTCCTAAGGGAGACTGAGCATCTGGACCCTCAGGTTGCCCCTTCTCCTGCCTTGAACACTGAACTAATTTCCCAGAAGAATAGAAGTAGATTGATGTAAGGGTGTGCAGGCTGGGGGTCAGACCATAGGCTAACTGGCTCTTCCAGTTGTTGATGTTTTTGTTAAAGTTTCCAGTGATCTTGATGCCTCATGTTGAGTAAGAGATCCAAGAATGTAGCCAGGTCACTGGACTGAGACCAACTATACAAATTCTGAAGCTCTGCTGGGTTTGCACCAAGAAACACAGGTGGTCTTACCGAGCCACTTCAATCCCACCCTGGCCCGAGAAGAGCAGCAAATACCTGGGCGTGTTTATTATTCTCTAATAAATATTTTCCCATTTATTTCATTTTTAAAACAACCAAAGACAAAGCTTATTCAGCTGTAAAAATGAATTTATGTCTTGATTCGGTTGACTTTCCTTTTGTATTTTTCTCGGCAAAAGGGAAAGTGCTGGGAAATGGTAATTATTTGTACAAGGCCATCAATTAAAGAGCCCTTAAAAGAAAGTGTAACCTGACATTTTTTGCAGGGGGTGGAATAAGGGTCCCCTGGCTTACTCAATTATTTCTGGACTCTTCCACAAAGACCCTCTGAATGTTTGTTTCCACAGAGATTTCGACAAACACTGGAGACTCATCAACCGGAGTGAATTCCCTCAGTGAAATCGCTATCCTCTGCCAAGAATCAAAGGTCATCCCAGTGGAGTGCCGTCTTCGTGTTCAGCCGCTACGGAGTGTCTGGAACAGAGTGAGAACAAAAATTATCCCAGTTTGGTGCCCCCTGACTCTTTCGGGAAGAATCCCAACAAGACTGCCACCGGGAGTTCAGAGAACACATTTGAAGACTGGGGAAGGGCCAGGCTAAACAAGGGAGAATAGTGATGTAAAGACAATAAGATAAAGGAAATAAATGACTCAAAGACAAGTTTTAAGCCAATATTTACACCCATATTGCCATATTTACAGCTTAAACACTATGCCCCGAACATGCAGGAAGCAAGTTTTTATGAGTCTCTTAATGAATGTTAAGTCAATAATATCCCAAACAATGGGCCCCAGTGAACTTTCTTATGAAGGCCATTCAAGTGAGTTACTCAAATGTAGTCAGCTGAACTCTGTAATGCACATTTGTAGAAAAGAGATTTTCAAATTAGCCATTTCTGATATGACAGAAAGCTTTCTATTTCTTATTTTATTCATTTTAAAATGTATTTATTTTTGAGAGAAAGAGAGAAAGAGAAAGGGCAGAGAGGGAGAGGGAGACAGAGTATCCCAAGCAGGCTCCGCACTCTCAATGCAGAGACTGACGCAGGGCTTGAACCCGTGAACTGGGATCATGACCTGAATTGAAATCACAAGTCGAACACTTAGGCAACTGAGCCACCCACATGCCCCGATAGAAAGCTTTTTAGACCATGACATAGAATTAGGAGAAATTATCAAAAGAAGCCATGGCATAGAATTAGGAGACTTCTATAATGCCTGACTAAAAACATCTACACAGCAGATTTTACTGTCGACAGAAGCAGTGGTCAAAGAACAGGTACCACCATCACCATCATCGTAAGAGAATAATTATCCATGCAGATAAAACTAATTAAAGGACCAATTAGCAAAATAATATGCACAACTGGAAAGTTTGCGGCAGCCAGGCAACTGAGCAGATAGAATGGATGGGATCAATGGCTTGGTGCCACGTAATCAGGAACTGCTTTTTTTTTTTTCTTTCTGGTCTTAGAGACATCTGACCTATATTGGCTCATTAGCAGGTCCAGATGAATGATCAATAAGGCAGAAACACTCTGATCTCATAAAACACAAGCCCAGCAAAACTACCACTCAACTCTTTTGATTTTAGTGAGATGCTCAGATAGCACTTCTAAAACTTGTATTTATTTTTTGGGTGCCCCATTGTTCGGTTTCCTCCGGTTGCATTTATAAGTGTAACAGCAAATGACAGTCCTGCCAGTCCTCCTTGAAAGGTCAAAGACCACGTAAAACAAACCTCATTCAGAGACATTCCCCTCATGTGCATATCGTGCTAGACAACCAGCATCACAGAGGGACCTCATATTTTGAGCCCATTCAGTCTTGGAAATTCTGACTTTATAAGAAAAAAAAAACCCTTCTGATCACAAGAAGATAGTACTCTGATGGCTCACATACAAATTAGTAGAAAATTATTGTCTCTGCTGATAGTCAAACAGAGCATCACATCCAATTCTCTACCTGGAAAGACTCAAACTTCATTATCACTCAATTTAGACGAAAACCTTATTATCACTTAATGTAAAGAGAAAGTTGTTTATATAGCTTCCACCCTTTCTTAAAAGGAAAATGTCATTATTCAGGCAAATGTTACTGTAGAGTTGTAGAGGTAAAACCATTGGTGATAAATATAGATTCAAATGCTGGCTGGGGAATAGTGTGGGGCCTGTGTAGGCCACAAAGGTATAAATACGTCTCTCCGGGCCTCAGCTCATGGACAAGACTACCACAGTATCTGTCTCTTAGAGTTCTAATAACAATGAAATATTTGTACATACGAAATTAGGGAGCTCTTTGCCTGGTTATTTATTTATTTTGAGAGAGGAAGAGAGAGAGTGCGTGTGCGTGTGTGTGCTCAAGACGGGTAGGGGCAGAGATATGGGACTGGAACCCATGAGCCTCAAGATCACTGAGCCAAAGTCAGACTCTTTTTTTTTTTTTTACATGTATTTATTTTTGAGACAGAGAGAGAGAGAGCATAAACAGGGGAGGGTCAGAGAAAGAGGGAGACACAGAATCTGAAACAGGCTCTAGGCTCTGAGCTGTCAGCACAGAGCCTGACGCAGGGCTCGAACCCACGGACCGTGAAATCATGACCTGAGCCGAAGTCAGACGCTTAACCGACATCAGATGCTTAACTGACTAAGCCACCCAGGCGCCCCCAAAGTCAGACTCTTAACTGACTGAGCCACACAGGCACCCAGACAATTGGTTCTTACTACCAGAGATTTCTATTGATAGAATCTTGTGGTGTGTTTCCAGAAGTGTGCACTCATGAAGGAATGTGAGAAAAAAAGTTAATAATAATCATCTTAATATTATTATGAAAAGAGTTTTGACTTCACCCCTCACAGGGTTCCCCAGTCCAACCTTTGAATGCCATTAGAATAGGCAAGGCATTTGAACCTGTTGGCCAGAAAGAATCCCTAATAGGAGCAGCAAGAAAGAGAAAGAAGAAACGAGGGAGGGGGGATTGACTTGAGTCCTCCTCTGTCAGGTATTTTTTACCAAAATCTCCAGGCAAAATGTGTCATGGTGGGCAGGTGCCAAAGAAGAGATGGTTGCTAAGGAAAGACACATTAAAACATATGTTGATGATTCTCAGGAAGATAAAGTAAGTTGGCAGATAAGAATAGGTATTTTCCCCCCTTAGGCTCTAGCCCCTTACTTCTTTTTAGTTTTATCTATCCTGTTTTTAAATCAATGTTTCTTTAAAACCAATCGCTTTTTACATTATTTATTTACTGCGGTACTTGTAGCTCTAGATAGGGAAGGTGGAGGAGTTTGAATGAGAGGCAAGCTCTGGCCTGGAGAGAAATGAGCTGACCAGGGTGATGGTCAGAGGGCTCACGTGAGCAGTACTGAGAGTGGAGGCTGGATCCTTGGGTTGGACTCAGAGGGGTAAAGAGGATCAGGGGCCCCCAGGCTAGGACAAGGCTCTGGGAACACACCAGCAGGGTATCAGGAAGCAGCCATCTTTCTTCACATGTGTAATAAACCAGGAATGATGCACAGGTTAGAAGTGCTCATCCCGGGAAACCACAAATTTCCATTATCAGGATAAAGGTAAACGCATACCCAACATTTTGTTGTGGCAACCGGGGCATTGTGTTTTAGGTGCTCAGTCCCTCAATTCCTCCTGTTGAAAACTGCAAATGATCTATTCAAGCATGTTCATTCTAAATTAAGTTAAGTGTGAATCTATGGTGGAGATCTGGTGAAACTTTTCAAACTCCAAAAGATTTCAGGAAAATATGCTTATGGAACATCCATATTTCAAGGATGAGAATTCAGAGGGAGAGTGGCTTTTTTCAATCACTATTTTAACAGGTCCCAGAATGAAAATCAATGGAAAAACAATTGGCCTGTTGTGTAATTCACAGCTTCATATATTAAATTCAGCATTGTAGTTTCTTAGTTTTTTAAAAAAGTTTTGTTTAAATTGAGTTAGTTAACATATAATAATGATTTCAGAAGTAGAATTAAGTGATTCATCACTTACATATAACACCCAGTTCTCATCCCAACAAGTGCCCTCCTTAATGCCCACTGCCCATTAGCCCGTTCCTCCACCCAACACTCCTCCAGCAACCCTCAGTTTGTTCTTTGTGTTGAAGAGTCTCTATGGTTTGCCTCCCTCTTTCTTTTTATCTTATTTTTCCTTCCTTTCCCCTATGTTCATCTGTTGAGTTCCTTAAACTCCACATATAAGTGAAATCATATGATATTTGTCTTTCTCTGACTGACTTATTTCATTCAGTGTAATACATTCTAGTGCCATCCACCTTGTTGCAAATGGCAAGATTTCATTCTTTTTGATCACCAAGTAATATTCCATTATATATATACCACATCTTCTCTCTCCATTCGAGAATCAATAGACGTTTGTGCTCTTTCCATACTTTGGCTATTGCTGATAGTGCTGCTATAAACGTTGGGGTGCATGTGCCCCTTTGAATCAGCATTTTTGTGTCCTTTGGATAAATACCTAGTAGTGCAATTGCTGGGTCATAGGGTAGTTCTATTTTTAATTTTTCGAGGAAGCTCTATACTGTTTTCTGGTTTGCATTCCCACCAGCAGGGCAAAAGTGTTCCCCTTTCTCTGCATCCTTGCCAATATCTGTTGTTTCCTGGGTTGTTTAGTTTCTTAATTTTTTAAGTACAGTTTGTACTCAATATGGTAAATTTAAATAATGTAAAAAAAAAAAAAAGGAAAACTATTATCATCCCTTTATCATTCTAAGAAAAGACTAAATGGCCCTCAATAAAAATAAAATATATTCAGATACATTTACATGCCAGTATCCCCAGCTTTTAGAAAGTTTGCACTATGCCACTTCACTTTTATGGGAGACCCTCATTAGTAGCTGTTTTCGCTAACACAAAGAAATTGGATGAGGATTTTCACTTTTAAGAAAAAAGGTGGGGGCGCCTGGGTGGCGCAGTTGGTTAAGCGTCCGACTTCAGCCAGGTCACGATCTCGCGGTCCGTGAGTTCGAGCCCCGCGTCAGGCTCTGGGCTGATGGCTCAGAGCCTGGAGCCTGTTTCCGATTCTGTGTTTCCCTCTCTCTCTGCCCCTCCCCCGTTCATGCTCTGTCTCTCTCTGTCCCAAAAATAAATAAACGTTGAAAAAAAAAAAAAAAAATTTAAAAAAAAAAAAAAAAGAAAAAAGGTGAAGAGCAAAAGTAGTGTTCAGTTTGTTTTGCAGCAAGCCCTTACAGAGGCAGCCAGCACACCCCCCCAGCAGTGAAAGTGATTCCGCCAAACTCCTTCCCCAGGAACGAAGCTCAGCCCCTTGGCCTCAAGACACCAGAGCTTTGAACTGTTGTCTATGAACATCTGTGCTTCATCTTAATTTATTTTGTACATCCATTAACAAAATGTGTCCTAAAGTATCAGAAAAGCTTAAAAAAGTTTTTTTTTTGGGGGGGGGGGCGGGTTCGGGATACACTCAAAGACTTTTCCATGTATTATTGGCAATTGTTTGATTTATGTCATTTCAGTTTATGAAAGTTTTCATAGGAATGTTCTACTTTCAGATGGGGGGGAGAGCTATATTCCATTTTCATTTAAAGCTATAACCATAATTTTGCTTGCTCCCAGATTCACCTTTCTAGTGACTTATAACAAATTTTTTCAACACAGAGTAATGAAATATTATTGAAACATTCTGCTTTTTGTGTGGATTTTTTTCTTTTACATACAGATATAATAGATCCCCCACTCCTGTCCTTTAAACAATAGTATTTGGAGGGGCTCCTGGGTGGCTCAGTCGGTTAAACGTCTGACTTTGGCTCAGGTCATGATCTTACGGTTTGTGAGTTTGAGCCCTGCATTGGGCTCTGTGCTGACAGCTCAAAAACCTGGAACCTGTTTTGGATTCTGTGTCTCCTTCTCTCTCTGCCCCTTCCCCACTCACTCTCTGTCTCTCTCTCCCTCTCTCTCTCTCTCCCTCTCAAAAATCAATAAATGTTAAAAAAAAATTTAAGCAATAATATTTCAAAAATAGGTTTTGTTGACACTTTTTCCACAAGATGGTTGTAGGTGTTTCCTAAAGAAAGTTTTATTATCAAAGAAGTTTGGAAAATTATGAGTTCAACAAAGAAGTTTCTTGATAATAGTACTTTCATGAGCTTTTGTTATGAGTGTGTTCATCAAGAAATTTCCAGAAGATTATCCAGAAAGAAATGCTTCCAAACTTACTTGGTTTGAAAAAACTTGATTTCATGGGAGATCTAGCATCTCTTAGGACTAGTATTCTGAGCAAAAGGGCTTGAGAAATGTTGCTTTGCACTAATACACAAAGTGACGAGATCTGTATTTCATATGTTTGCAGAGTTGATGGGTTCTAACATTCTGAAGGCAACTTCATTAGGGTTAAGGAAAAGCAAAATGCAACATGGATATGGCAGACCTCTTATTCTAATGTTTTGTTGCTTTTCAAAATGAACATTGACAAAAGAGCTTATGTTAGAATAACCAAGTTAGGAGAATGTCATAGTAGAAATTACATTCCTCCTCTTCTCCCTCTACCAGGATGAAATAGAGCAGGTAAGAGGGGGATGGACTTTGCCTCTGAAAAAGAGAATGCTCTTGTTATGGTATATATGTGTAATTCTTTCTATATGTACATAAGTAGACAATAACGGTTTAATTGTCTATAGGTCAACTGTCAGTGGCCACTTTCTCATTTGCTTTTGCTCAGGCTAACACATGTACAGCATTGACTAGCCACGTTGTCAGTGTCTTGCTTGGGATGTGGAGAAAGGAAGGGTTGTGAAATTAATGGAATGGGGAAGATGGCTGGTCTTCTACCTTTTTTCAGAATTGGGCTTCATTATTTTGTTTGAAGTATTTCAAACGCCCAGAACTCAGACATATCTTCAGTGAAATACAAACCCGAGGAGAAATATACAGGATTCTTTTAATGTTTTCATTTTCAAATGTTATGCTACCATTCTCTTTTATGGATACAGATGTTCCAGAATTGGCTATACTTGGTTTAGTGCATATACTTAAACATTAAATCAACAATCTATTCAAAATTAAACTGCTCCCATTTTAAAAGGACTTAACTAGAAAGTAACATATATTAAATACAAAAAAAAAAAAAAAAACAAAAAACAAACCACCACCCACTACACAGAGTTTATAATTTAGTTAAATCATTGTACTTCTCCATAGCATTCCCACCTGCCACATACCCCCGTACTCTCTGGATCCCTTCAGCTACTCTGAAAAAGCCTTAATTTATTAACTTACTTCAATAACCATATGAGCCCATGTGGTCTAAAGTAGAAGACAACACTGATTCCAAAAAAATTAGGGGTGTGGGAGAGGAAGGAAGGCTGACGTCTAAACCTAATTAGCCAGTTCAGAAAGTGGCCAGCACAAATGAGTTCAGAATTCCTTTTAAGAGTGATAGCATTTGGTTTTCTATATTTATATTCCTATATCCTAGTGTGTACAATGTAAGCTTTGTGATGCTGTGTCTGGCGGTGTTTTGCCTCCCTTTATGACAGGCAGTAATTGTAGCTAGTACGTCATGTACCTGGGGGTGAAAAGTTGCTGGAGTCTCCTTTTGGGCAGGATGCTAGCTGGCACAGCCATGATGTTTTCTCCCGCCCTGTTCCTCCAACCCTTCTCAGTTTAATGACAGTCTTATGTTTTATTTGTTTCCTCTGATCCAACATGTTTATGTGAAGGCAGTTCTAGAATACATAAAAGTCAGTTGCAGGGTGGTAATTATTGACCATGGTTTTACATAGCAGCTCATGTGGTGAGAAGATAAATGTATAATCACCTGGTAATATGAAAAACTCTGACTGAAGGACCAAAGGACTTTGTCATTTTACTCCACCCTCCGTGAGTCAGTGAAATGGATTGAATTATAAACCAGAAACAAGCACTTCAATTTGATGAAACTCATCCTAAAGAGGAAAGTGTCATTACATGTTGGCAGTTTATAAAATGTGATGAGCTGCCCTAATCCATTGGAACCGACATGTCCTTAATAATAGCAACATTCTTTGTAAATTAAATAGCTATTAATTTTTTAAAAAACTTGTCAGGATATGCTTATGCAGTGATGCACATGTGATCACAGGCATTTCCATTGTGTCAGATATACAGAAAAATAGCACCCACTTGGGAATTTGTAAAACAATGTCAGCATCTGTGTATCTAAAGGCATGGACAGAACCGGACCTGAAACTCTGGAGTGATTTTCCACGTCTGAAAGGACAGAGTCCTTAGGTGGTGATATATGTCACATGGCCATTGTGCATCAGACCCCCAAATCAATCATCCGACAAATATACATTCATTGAGTGCCACTGTGGGTCCAGGAACAACGCAAAGGGGAATGCAAGGAGGTGGCTGGGATCTGATCTACTCCCATCCCTCTGCAGCTTGTGTAAGCCTCTCCAGTCAGCAGCTGGATATTCTGATATTCTGGTGCCTTCTTTTGTCTCATGTGAGGAAGTTCCCTGTCTCCAAGGGGATGACCTTCCCTGGGGCCTGGGCCTTCAAGGCTGTCCCTGCAGAGAACACTATGCTCACAGAACAAGAAGGAGTGTGTTATGTTGGTGGCTTATTAGCCAAAAAGAAATGTGTATGTAGCATGGTTCTAAGTTAACTTTTTCTTCTCTTGTATCCACCATGGACCTCAAGAGAAATTCCCTAGAATTATGTTAGAACACATTAACAATTCTTTTGCAAGGCTATTCAACTGCTTGATGATTAGAACACATAGAGTTTGTCACATCAAGTCACCGAAGCCAGGCTTAAAATAATTTGAAAATAGAGTTTTCTGACATGTCTTACAGATAAACCACGGCAAGAGTCATCTTAAAGTAAGGCTTTATCGTTGATACATCTGTTTATAACCTTGGTAATGACATGTCTGAAGCAGACAGGATATGGCAAACTGGGATGTAATTAGAGGGCTTACTATCAGCAGATTTCACTTAATGGAATGTTATCAATGTTTTGCTGAAAATTGCGAATATCAAGCTTGAAAAAACTGATGGTTGCTATTTTGTCCATAATCCTGAAGTGAAAACAGCAAACGAACAGTGAAGATCAGAGCTATTGTATATGTAAGCTGGGCCCTGTGTAAGAGCACCCCGTGCGGAAGGCAGTTGAGTGGGGGTAAAACCCAGCTTGCATCATGCTCACTGGGCCATGTGCCCTGTGGTTAGGCTATGTCTTCCCAGAGCGGTGCCTTTTTCATACTTGCACAGAGGTGCTGTATGGAGTGACTCTGGCACTACCATGCTTGTCTTCCCAAGGCAGATTTTTGAAAGTTCTGCTAGTCCGATGAAAAAGGAGGCAAGCTTGACATGGCCAGGATTTGGGAAGAGCCGTCTTACTGCTTAATTGGGGACTGATTCCAACTACGGTTGATATTCTTTCTTTAAGCAAGATGGGCACACCTCAGTGATTCCAAGTTCTTAGGCGAATCTGGGGGTTGAAGAGAATTTTTGCTCCACCCACCTCCTTTTCCTGGAGAGTTGTCAAGAATCGAGATTTCCCCAGAGCTAGAATAATTAGCAGTGTCCAGCCCTGCTGAGAAGTTGCAGAATAGATTTCCCCTGAAGGGGATGTCTCTCTCCTGCAAACTGCTACCTGAATCAGAGGTGTAGTTTAAAACTCTGGTCCAAGAGCGCTGCAGAAATGGAGAGCCTGGACTTAGAGCTGCTCCCTGCACTGTGCGAACATATCGGCTTGTAACAATTTCCTAGGTTTCCAGTGTTATCACACACCACTTCCATGAAATTCGGTTGGATCTCATTGACTTTGTGGAATGTTCCCTATCTTAATGCCATCCTCTTTTGTGTGTGTGTGTTACATGTTAGACAGCCCAAGAATTACCACACTGTTCCACTCTACATTTGCTAGCTCAAACACATACACATGCCAACCACTATCAGTACCAGTAAAATTCAATGAGAGAAGCTATCAGGAAATAGATAAAGAGTCATACAATAGAGACTTTTTTTTTTTTTTCTGGAGAGAATGAGGCCAGGCAAATGGATTTTAAAATTCTGTTACTATGACTGCACTACATTTATAAGCTGAAGGCATCAAGAGTTGACACTGCTCATAGAATACCAAGGGAAAATTCTGAAAAGGAAGTATCTATTCTCTTATTACCCAAATGTAAATTATATGTGCTCTTGAAGTATGCCCTTTATTTAATTTTAATGCATTTTAAATTTTAATATGGATTGCTCTACATGAATCACGCTCTTTGTTTTCAACACCATTAGCACACAAAAATTGAGGAAGGGCTTCTATTTTCTGGCAATTCAGAGTATTTTATAAAGTGTAGCACATAATATTGCACCTTCTATAGAGGAGGGACTCAATATTTGTTGAAGCAATTTCAGTGTGATATGTTAGCTATGATCTATCATGAGTAGGTAATGATTTCCTAAATTTCCAGCTTAAAAGGATTCTTCTATTGCCATTCACATTTAAAAAATTCTCGGTTCTCAATAAAACCAAAGCGTGGTTTTATTAGAATATGTTGGCATCCCTCTCAAAGACTTATGCAATCAAAGAGATTCAAAGTCAATTGTTCTGTGCCAAATTATTTTCTTATTCTATAAAGATGCTCTACAAAGTCTGAATTCTTTTTCATTTGAATAAAGCCAGTGATCGAAGAACCTGTATTTGAAGCATGGCTTATTTATGTTAGCGAGGTATATAGAGTAAGAGACAAAGGTATTTTAAAAACAAACAGACAAAAAGAGATTTGGCTCATGTTTTGATGTACTTTGGACTTTGTAAAGGAGAAAAGACAAGAATACAAATAATTGTGTTGCAATTTAGAATACAAAATATGTGAGACAAGAGACTCCCAAAATTAGGGCAGAAGTTCAGAGACAAGTCTGGGGCAGGATGGAAGACATCATGGAGAAGGTGAGGAATACGGCACGGATGAAGGCACAGTGGTAGAAATGCTTATAGCCATTGGAAGAACACAGAGCAGTCTCATTTGGTAAGAGTAGAAGACACACAAAAAAGAGAAGTTGTAAGTTCAGGCTGCAAGATAGGTTGGAGCCAGGTTGAAAAAGGCCTTCAACACTGGATATAGGAAGGAACATCCTGTTAAATGTTGAATAACCAGATACGGGGGTGGGGGGTGTGTGCGGGGGTAAGAGTTGCTAGATTTGTACTATTTGCTGATTTTTTATCCTCACATGAGGCCACCGTATGTGGAATTGAGAAGAGGTGCCAACAATCAGCTCTCATGAGTTGGGACAAGCTGGCTCCAACGCATTCCTGGCTGTTAGTTGAAGCTATGAGAAGGGAGGGAATTGGAAAGGAGGAATATAGAAAAAACAAAAGAAACAATCAAAGAGGGAAAGACAACCTACAGATTCCCTGCCTAAGGATAGTGCGGATGATGTGGAGAGGTGCTAGAAGTTAAGAAAATAGGACATCAACATGAGTGAGTGTCATAGAAGCCAAAGGAAGAGAAAGAATATCATGATGGAAGAATTACTGCTGAGTTTGGCAATTCCAAGAAATTTGAGGGTTTTAAGAGAACATCCTTAGGCAATTGGTAGTCATAGAAGACAGAAAAATAAGGGATTAAGAATTGAGTCTGTGGTGTATGGATTTATATTTATTTGCAATCACCACTGGGTCATATTCAAATAATTCCACTGTCTCAAGGAAAAACTGTAGAGGGAATAAAAACACGAATTAATCCAAAAAATTGAAATAAAAAATTCCACACTCAAGATTTTGGCAAACTCTCCATGACTCAGCTGATTTGAGATGCTTCAATGACTTTCTCATTCTTCTCCATTTCTTGCCATTGTCCTTTCAAAGAAAGCCTTCTCAAGCCTTATTCGTGAGCAACTAGCCATGATATATGGGACAATTTTTTTTTCTAATTCCACATTGAAAAGAATTTTCAAAATGATTAAATCCAGAGAGTCGGCTTAACTCTTACAAGACCCTTTGGCACTGCCCACATTTAACCACCCTCCTCTTCTCCTGTTACCCTCCTGGGCCTTTAACTGCTGTCCATCTCTCAAAGGGCACAGGAACTGAAGTCTTCAGCAATGCTCTAAGAGCTCCGGGCCGTGGAGTTATCATATATATCATTCTTCTCTGACCCTTTATCTAGAGTGACCAAAAGATTTATTTTACAAACTAAGACACTTTGGAGAGTGAAAGAGTATGTCACAATAATTACTCTGGCACGATATGCTTACAACTGCCTTTACCTCATGTGATGGCTTGCCAGATAAAATACAAGATGCCTAGTTAAAATTGAGTTTTATATAGACAACAGTAACTTTTTAGCATACGTATGTCTCATGCAATATTTGGGACTTATACTAAAACTAAGTGTCTATATGTTTATTTGCCAAATCCGGTGACCCTACTCATGAACACCTTACCCATTTACATGAGTACCACACTGCATATACACTGAGCAACAGAACTATTCTGACCTCAAACTGGCTAACATAATTTTCAAGGCCTGGTGCAAAATGAAAATATGAGGTCTCCTTGCTAAAAAATTATTCCCTTTTTTAAGACAATGACAATGAAGTATTAAATTAAGCATGGGGCCCTTGTAAGCATGGGTGATGGCACAGATCACACGTCCATAAAGCTGGCCCTGTTTTTACCATTTTGTATGGTGTGTGTGTGTGTGTGTGTGTGTGTGTGTGTGTGTATGTGTGTGTTTTACAGTGAAATCTAGAAATATTTCCTCTCTATATAAAAAGTAAATAGGCAGAAATGAGCAACTTTAAACTTGGGATTTTGATGAAACAGTCTAGGTGATAATTGCATCTGGAGGGGAGCTTGATTATAATGTGCATGAGAGTAGGGATTATATATGCCCTGCTCACCCAGTTCTATGTATAGTGCTTGAGATATGGAAATCGCTTAATATGTTGAATGAATGTTTTATAGGCACACATATGGTGTACATTTACCTGGAAGTGGCATTCAAATTAAATAAAGGACACATTTCAAGAGGAATTGTAATTTTCACTTGAATAATAAGAGATCAAATGGCAAAAATGCACCAGAACATTATGTATACCATGGCATATGCATGTATATTATATAATATGTATGTATGCATATTAGGTGGTGTTATGTGTGTTCCTGGCTTCTCACTGTAGTTGGTGAATATATACTTCATTGACAGTAAATGTCCATGTCTTGATGCTGTGAGCTCCCCTACTGATAACAGATAGGCCTAACTTTTCCAGATTCCCCTCCCTCAATATTTCTGAAAAACTTTAGAAGTATTATGTGTAAATCAAGTGTCCCGTATGCCACCTTGTTGGTGTTAGGCAAGTCTCTTGACCTTGCGAGTGCCAGGAGGGGGATAAATGGTGGAAGTTCCAGTGCCAGGGACTGTGGCTGTCACTCTACATCCTTCTCATGGTCATTTTGCTGCTTTTGGACATTGTGTCACTGCTGGCTCTCTCCCTGCGACCAAGAGCTCTCACACTGTCTGTGACCAGGTCCTTCATGGTAGACTCCCACAGCAGAATGGTTTGGGTACCAGTAATACAATCCTTGCATTTGCATCATGTAGGGGCTCCAGGAATGAGGGAAAGTGGGTCAGTGGTGGCCACCCACAACGCTGGACTTCCCCCCTCAGGTATGGAAGCCAAATGATGTTCTGTTTACTGCCAGGGTCCCGTTTTTTCCTCCCTAGAGGGGAAAGGGCGTTGTTTCATGCGTATCAATCTAACCCCCAACTCAGTTACAGTCAGAGGTCAAGATCTTTCCCAGGGAAGCTTGGGCCCCAGGCAAATCCAAGATACATTGGATTTCTGTGGTCCTGAAAAGTCTGTGATAGTTCTGAGGCCAGTCTGCCCAGTGCATATGAAGGACATCTAGGTGATGGTATTGTCTATTTTTCTAACGTTGCAAGGACAGTGAAAGGAGTTCTCAGCTGGTTTTGTAGGAGAACAAGTGAGTATCTGTGTAAATATTAAGCTTCTGGAAACTTCTTTTTGTGCCATGTTAATTTGCTCCTAATTGTATTACATAATTGTTCCTTAAATTTTTACTAAGTAATTTTTTTTCCATTTTCAAACTTATTCACAAAAAAAAATCTTGGATGAAACGAAGTAGGCAGTGCTTTCTTATTCTCCAATCCAGCCAAATCAGAGCTTACTCAGGAATCAACTTGAGCACAGGCATTTTGTTTTTTGAAATATGATTTATAAACTCTTCAAAACTGTCAGTCTATTTTTAATGGATTCTTTTTTATGTATGCAACTTACTTAAAAATTAATCATTAACAGGGGCGCCTGGGTGGCGCAGTCGGTTAAGCGTCCGACTTCAGCCAGGTCACGATCTCGCGGTCTGGGAGTTCGAGCCCCGCGTCGGGCTCTGGGCTGATGGCTCAGAGCCTGGAGCCTGTTTCCGATTCTGTGTCTCCCTCTCTCTCTGCCCCTCCCCTGTTCATGCTCTGTCTCTCTCTGTCCCAAAAATAAATAAACGTTGAAAAAAAAAAATTAAAAAAAAAAATTAATCATTAACATTTATGTTAATCAATAACAACTCAAGATGGCATCCAGATAGCCCTCATCTGGTATAACATAACAATACAATTAAATTTTATATTTTATATTTTTAAATTTTTGCTATCTATGTATTAATCCTTACAGTATGAGGATCCTTATGCATATCTGTTTGAATACCTCAGCTCATCCATCCAAGCTTCATATATATACATATATGTATGTGTGTGTATACATATATGAGAGTTTTCCTTTTTTCTACATATGGGCTAAGTAGAATGATTATAGTAAGTTATTAAATGCTGACCCACAACATCAATGTTAAACAGTGATTTTCATGGTACACTAATGGGTATGTTTTCTGGTGAGAGAATTGTACCTAAGTGATAGCATAGCTTCTTATTCCTAAACTGGATATACCTGAGTAGATGATGCATAAGGATATTATAACATTACTTTTCAAGACTGCATCAAGAATTTCAAATATGCCATGAGTTGAATACCATATATTTGTGTTAGTGAGGTGTTTCTTTTCATTTTGTGCAAGAAAAAGATTTTGGCATTCTCAAGTTTTGAGGTAGCAGGATATGGTGGAAATAACATTGGTTTGGGAGTTGGTAGTCCTGGCCAATAATCTCTAGCAACTACTAACTGTGTGAACTTGGGCACATTACTGATCTCTCTGAATGTTGTTTTATGTATTCATTGTAAACTCAAAGGTTATAAGAATTAAAGATGCTAATGAAAGACATATGACTTTAGGAATGAGAACACATGGTATTGACTAAATAACCATTTTTTTTCTTAGATTTGTTCAAAAATGTTTATTTTCTAAAAATACTCTACCCTTATTCCATCCTTACTTATTGGCTGTCATTTGTCCTATTGTCTTGTTATTTCTTCCCAAACCAGTTCATAAACTATGAGGCTAGCTCAAGAGTACAAATGGAAGCCCATATACCATTTATCTAAATATTTACAAGCTATAAATCAAGCTAACACACTGCTAACTTAAGTGTATACTGTCTTCCAGCTTGATAAATCTACATTCACAATGGCCTGGAAGGCTATTTTGATTTAGAATTCTCAGACTCTTGATGTGGTGGGGTGAGAAAATCTGGCTCGAGACTTTAGTTATTGGTCTGTCAGTTTTCTTCTCCCATCCTAGCTCCCACTCACACTATGAGGATCCTTATGTATATCTGTATGAATACTGCAGCTCACCGATGCAAACTTCTTTCACACTCTCTATAAGCAGTCACTTCTTGACCACGAGTTTGGCCTACTGATGTGTACAATAGAGAGTAGATACACTTGGCCTTCAGGAGAATGAACCAAATAAGAGGACACACAAACCCTGGATGCAGATTTAGGACGGGAAACAACAAATCTGGGATCCCAGATACCCAGAGCATGGTCTAGATGTGGAGGTAGGGTGGGACAGTTTCCTACTGGATATATACACTAGTTCCATGGATTTTTCATTCTATAGGAAAGGGAACAGTTAGAGGAAAGCCAGGGCAGCACCCTCAAAAGCACAGAGCCCAGGACTTAGGCCATTTTCTATAGATCTTAAGGCAGTACTTTCTGGTCCTTGTACAAACACTTGGATTGTATTTTTCAGAAATGAGCTCTAAGATGTCATTAGTCTTTAATATGGTCATGTATATTGTGAATCTCCAAGGTTTCTTTTCTTCTCTTTCTTTTCTTTTCCCTTTCCTTTCCTTTCCTTTCCTTTCCTTTCCTTTCCTTTCCTTTCCTTTCCTTTCTTTTTATTTGAGAGAGAGAGAGGCAGAGGGAGAGAGAGAGAATCCCAAGAAGGCTCCATGCTCAGTGTGAGCCTGAGACAGGGCTGGGTCCCATGACCCTGGGATCACGACCTGAGCCAAAATCAAGCCAGAGCTGGACCCTCAACTGACTGAGCTACCCAGTGCCCCTGACTCTCCAAGATTTCTGACCATGGAACAGTTTGTGTGTGTGTATGCATGCACATGTGCCTGTGTGTGGAACACCTCCATAGGACAGGTTTTGGCAAAACCTATTCTAATCTCTAATGTCATAGAGTGTTTATTTCTCTTCCTCCTACTGTCTCTTAAATGTAGGGGACTCTATGTTTACTTGCTTATATTTTCTTGTTCCACATTCTTGCTAGATGATTTCATCCATATCCAAGGCTTTAATCACTAACTGTATTCCAATGATTCCAAACCGTCCATCCCTCACCTCTCTCTTCAGCTCTACACTTACTACTGAATGACTCTACCTGGATACACAAGTTCCACATGTTGGAAACTCAACTCATTATCTCCCTCTGGTCCTGTTTATCCTAACATGCTTCTTTAGTGAGTTTCTTAGTGAGTTACTTCTCTCACTAAATTCTTCATTACCTAACACTATTTTGCCAATTGCCTTGGCCAGAGTCATCTTTGATTGTTTTCTCGACCTTACCTCCTTCCCAATTTATCTCCATATTTTGTTGATTTTACCTCTTCAATATTTATCCAATCTCTCAGATCTATAATTTTCCAAGGATCTTCTCATTTCTTGAGCACATACTTGCAATTTTCTATTTCACCAACCCTTCTTCTACATTGTAATGAGAATATTTCTTTATAAAAGACTGGGGAAGAATTTTACATTATGATATGGAAAAATCTCCATGATATATTATTAAGTAAAAAAGGGATTCAAAACTGGACATAGATTTTGAGTTTTATGTAAGAAAGGAAGAAAATAGGAAAATATATTTATTTGTATTTGCAAGCAGCTAATAAAATTGGCTGTTTAATAGGGGCGTTTGAAATGAATGTTTCAGGGCAGGGATGTATATGAGATAATTTATTGTATACTTTTTGTTTGTCTTGATTTTTTTAAATGTAAATCTGCTAAATACAAAAATTAAAATTCAAAACTATTAAAAAATTTTAGGGGCGCCTGGGTGGCTCAGTCGGTTAGGCATCTGACTAGGCTTAGATCATGGTCTCGCGGTTTGTGGCTCAAGACCCGTGTTGGGCACTGTGTTGGCAGCTCAGAGCCTGGAACCTGTTTCGGATTCTGTGTCTCCCCCCTCTCTCTGCCTCTCCCATGCTCACGCTCTGTCTCTCTCTATCTCTTAATACTAAATAAGCATTAAATTTTTTTTTTTAATATTTAAAAGTGTATTATGTACTACTCTCTCTTCCTCTCAAAGTAAATAAATATATATTTTTAAAGGGGCGCCTAAGTTGCTCAGTTGGTTAAGCATCTGACTCTTGACTTCGGTTCAGGTAAGGATCTCATGGTTTGTGGGATCAGGCCCCACGTCGGGCTCTGGCGCTGAGTGTGCAGCCTGCTTGGGATTCTTTCTCTCCCGGCCCCTCTCCTGCTCTCTCTCTCAAAATAAATAAATCAACATAAAAAATAATAGTGTATTATGTATTACAATGTAGTTATTACATATTATAATACATGATAAATAAAAATTTAAAAATCAAAGAATGAAAAGATTAATAAATTCTATATCTAAATATGCTATTGCTTCACTTAAAATATATCTTGGGTATGGGGGCGCCTGGGTGGCGCAGTCGGTTGAGCGTCCGACTTCAGCCAGGTCACGATCTCGCGGTCCGTGAGTTCGAGCCCCGCGTCAGGCTCTGGGCTGATGGCTCAGAGCCTGGAGCCTGTTTCTGATTCTGTGTCTCCCTCTCTCTCTGCCCCTCCCCCGTTCATGCTCTGTCTCTCTCTGTCCCAAAAATAAATAAACGTTGAAAAAAAAATATATCTTGGGTCCACTATTATATTCAATACCAAGTAAAGATCATTTAGAGTGGTATGGAACTCTTTTCAGGATATGGATTTTGTCCGCTTCTGTAGCCATATTTCTTCCCACAACCCAAAAGATTTCACACTATGGCCATATTAAATGGTATGATCATTCACATCACATATTAGGTCTCCCATGTCCACATGTTTCCACTATTTGGAGTTCCATCCTGTTTGATTTGGTCTGCCTGTTCATCCCAACTCAGTCTTTTTTTTTTTTTTTTAATGTTTTATTTTTGAGAGAGAGAGAGAGAGAGCAAGTGGGGGAGGGGCTGAGAGAGAGGGAGACACAGAAACCAAAGCAGGCTTCAGGTTCCTAGCTGTCAGTCCAGAGTCTGATTTGGGGCTTGGACTCAAGAGCCATGAGATTGTGACCTGACTTGAGGTTGGAAGCTTCACTGACTGAGCCATCCAGGTGCCCGCCAACTCAGTCTTTAGAGCTTAGCTCAGACTTCCCCTTTCTTCCCCTAAGTTGGATTCAGTGATTTGTTGCCAGCTTTATTACTCTATACCTTTATTTCTTATTGTCCTCCCCAATCTTTATTGAATTGACTTATATAATTCCTGATCTAGGCTGTGCGTATATTAAAGATGAAGACTATCCTGTATTCACCTCTGTATCTGAGGCACACAACATAGCGCCTGGTTTAGAGTTTGTTCAATGAATCTATACATGGAAAATGAACGAAAGAATAAATGAGTGAGTGAGCCAACACACAGGGGAAGGATATTTACAATGCTGGGAACCTGCTATGAACCCAGATGGGGTACATGAGATGAAGACATTGTTTTGTACCTGACTTCTAGACTCTTGATTTTGGCATAGCTTGTTGTTAATCCCTCATACTTAAATCACATTTATCCTTTGGAAATTAGTCCCAAGTGTTTTCTCTCTTGACCTGAATAGTTTAGCTCTCTATTTTCATTTCACTTCAGCTTTCTGAGAAACGGTCAGTTACTCTAATGATCTTTCCAAAATTTCCCTGAAGTAGTCTTTGTTGGAGGATACTACAATACTCCCGTCTCAGTGTTAGGGTTCAGCCCTTGAATAATAAGACAAAATAAAGAAAAAATAACGTGCAGTTTTTTCCTTCATAAATAAGGCTCATGTATAATAATCAAACACAGTATGTCATTCTCTACAGAAAACTGCCAAAGAGAAGAAGAGTGCAGTTCAGTGTTCTGGGAATTGAGATTTCCATTTTTCATAGGTCATAGAACAAATATCCTTCTAAAATTAGGTATTTCTGTTTTAAGTTTTCAGAATGCATTTTAGTGACTCTTGGAATAAACTTCCTTGGAAGACATGATCTTTCCAAATAATACTAAGAAATGAATTGTGCCTAGCAAAATCTAAAGTAAAAGACATCAATAACTCATTTTTTATGCCAGGCTATAAGTAAACCTAATTCACAAGTAGTGGGTGGATTAATCTGGAACTCTGAGCAGAGTCAGGCCCACTCATCTGCTTCCCAGGCAGCAGATCCTGGATATAGGACTGCCCCAAGGGCTCCGGGAAGATGGTTGCTGCTCGGGTCTTGTGGTGAGAAGAGCCCAAGGGACCAAACCCCAGGCAACTGGCCTCTTCCAAGGATTTGGTTTTATTGGATACAATTTTGTACTTTGATGTTATTCCACTTACTTGGGCTCTGGACTCATCAATACCACAAGTTTATAAATATTTTAATATTAAAAGAGATTGTGTTCATGGACTATGCTGAGAAAATTATTCTCTTGGACCTACTTGGTTGAACCCAACTGTTTGTTTTTTTGCATCTGAGCTCAAACCTCATACTTTGTCTATCATTGTTCCATTGAGATGTGAAGAAATAAGGCCATATATTCAGAAATGTTTAAAATTGAGTTAGAGAACATGCACTATGAAAGATGTGTTACTATTAGGATTTCCAACTTGTGACTGAAGCAACAGACAATTAAAAAACTTGCCCATAGCCAGTAAATGAATCTCTGTCAGTGTTACACCTTAGTTTTGGACTGAGATTTCTGTGGTCATCTGTGCTTATTAATGTTGTGTTTAAGCTCAAACACTCTTCTCTTTCTCTCTCTCTTCACACACACACACACACACACACACACACACACACACAATTATATTGTACATAATATAAGGACATATTTTGTTACCTATTATAGGCTAAGCTAAAATTCTAACTTTATGTTTTTAAATGTCAGAGTCCTGAGGAATGTGAAACTCATAGTTAGAGCATTCAGGCCTCTATTTTTTTTAAAAGACTAAAGGGTAATTTTAATATAGATGTTAGTACCTATGAAAGACATCAGATAAAAAGATGCAATGTCCCATTTCTTCTATTTATGCACAGAATAGCTATTCAGTTGTTCTGATCACATATTGTTCTGGTAAAATCAAGGGCACTTGACACATTGTGGTACCCTCCGTTTGGGAGATTATTTGACTTTTAATAAGGGTGAATCTTTTGGGGAGATTTGGACTAAGAAATGAATGCATTTTTGGTAGGACTCCTAACTCGATCCTCCCTAGGCACAGAAGCCATGATGACTGCTACAACAATATTGTCATGTGCAACAATCCTATTTGTTCATGACCTGCACACTGCCAAAGAGCAACACAGGCTCATCCCTCCCATCTCAAAGCTTTGGGCTGGCACTGGGGTGTATCTGTCTGTGTGATCTGGCTGCATGTACCTTCTATTTTCTGGTAAACTTGGTCTATTATTAATCACAGATTTTGATCACTGATTTATTAATAATTCGTCCAGTAGCTTATTATAAACCTTGTCTGTAATACTATTTTAGGTGATTTCATGAGTGGATCCATCCCATAAGAAAACATTTGTTAGGTACTTTCTGGCAACATCTGTTAGGTTTGGGCTCACTGTCCTTGGGTGTGATACCACTGCTACAGACCAAGATAACATGGACTGGGAGACGTATACATCTGACAGCCAGACATCAAGAGAAGAAGTGAAATGAGTATGCTAATCAGTTTGTTTTGGGGGAAGATAGGAATAGCCATAATAAGGCCCCTAAAGGACATTTACTTACAAGGAGATTTGAAATCTGACTTGTGAGGAGAGTTCTAGTGTTAAATATAACGTCATTGCATTATCCAAGTGTCAATTTATGAGTCAGTTTTGAGAGTTAAATGAAAAGGTTTTCATAAAAAGTTATTAGAATATAGGATTATTAGTTTTCTCTATGCATTAATTGGATTATTTAGTTCCATCCGGTGGCTCAGCAGAATTTGCATGCACAAATATAGAATAAACATCTGCTTAAGTACATTAAAAAGGCATTTTTGACGTTTTAGCCTAGAAATCTGCTAGTTTTGTTAATATCCCAAACCTTTCTTTTCAGGCGTGATTATAGGTGAGCTGGCACTCAAGCTACAATTGCATCTATAAGGTTTAAGATATTTAAGAAGACATGCTATTGCTTCACACAATATGAAAAGCTTTGATTTGGAACTGAGGATGAGAAGGAATGGGGGAGGGTGCCTGGGTGGCCCAGTCCATTAAGCATCTGACTTCCAGCTCAGGTCATGATCTCAGGGTTCGTGAGTTCAAGCTCCACATCCAGTGACCATCAGCCCAGCTTTGTGTGAGCCCCGCTTCTCTCTCTCTCCCTCTTTTCCTTTCTCTCTCTCTGCCACTTATGGAATTCTCTTTGTCCCTTTCTCTCTGCCCCTTGCTCACTTGTGCCCTCTCTCTCTCAAAAGAAGAAGAAGAAGAAGAAGAAGAAGAAGAAGAAGCAGCAAGGGGGGGATTTTTTGCCTCAAAAGAATCAAGCAAGCAAGGAAGAAATCTAAGATAACCTCTAGGTAGTTGCTACCAAGAGCATTGGTCAACCCAAGTTCCAAGCATTCTCTTAGAACAAGGAGAGCGGTTGACAGAGCTTTTTATAAATGGGAACCTTGCAGAGAAGAGAGTAGACTTGGAATTATGGAAACCAACCAGCTTTTTGGTAGGCAGCCAAAAGCTTTGTTGGAAATGCCCGTGTCTTTCCCAAACCATTTGGCTCCCCTCCTGACGTAATTGCAACTGAAAGAGAAATATTTAAATGGCCTGGAGTGAGGGTAATGGAAGGATTTCAATTACCAAGGTACATAGGAGATTACTTTAAGTGGCATAAATCGGCCTTAAGGCAAACTCACAGATCAGGCCCAGCATTGCCTTCCAATGCACTCTGCATCTACCCTCTCCGAAGGTAACGCTGTGTGCTTTTCAGTAATGTAAAACAAAGGTTAGGAGTCAAGATGTAATTTGAGCACATATCTATTGGGAAATACAAATCATAATTTCGAATGTGGAATAAAGCCAAAATAATTGAGCATGCTGAAATAATGGTCAAGGGGCTTTAGGTAAGTTTGAAATGATATAAATGATTTTAAAAATTCATGCAAATATATATTGAGAAACAGTTGGAGGCACCAGAGAAAGCAGTTCCAAAGTTTTAGAGCAAAACATAATATCTTGAATATCCAGCCAATAAAAAAAAAAAAAATAGTAACTTTGTATTTAAACACTTAAGCAAAATAGAATAGAGCTTAGCACTAAATGTAGTGATACATGTTTCACTATTTCATGGCATTGGCTGTGTATGAGCAAGGCCTACTTACTGAATGCAGAGGGATTTAGCTGGATCTGTTTGCAGTTGTAGAGATATCTGGGCTGTGTAGATTGAGTGAGGCAACTGTCTTTAACATGACTTATTGTTCTAATCCCTGCCCATCTTGTCGCTTTGCTTTCTTCTTACACAGATTTTCTCCTATAACACTTCTTCTTTTTAAAATTTTTCCCCCAACGTTTATTTATTTGTTTTGAGAGAGAGACACAGAGAGTGAGCGGGGACGGGGCAGAGAGAGAGGGGACACAGAGTCCGAAGCAGATTCCAGGCTCTGAGCTGTCGGTACAGAGCCTGACATGGGGCTCGAACTCATGAACCAGGGCTCGAACTCATGAACCGCGAGATCATGACCTGAGCTGAAGTCAGACATTTAACAGACTGAGCCACTCAGGGTGCCTTTCCTATAACACTTCTTAAATTCACTTGTCTTCCTCCTCCTTCCCCAACTAAGACCCCACTTCTGACTCGAAGCTGGTTTCTTCTCTGAAAGTGTCACATTCATTTTGCCCACCTGCCAAAGCCTCCCTGACTGGAATGGCATCTTCTAAACTCTTCCTTATTTCCTCTTTTAAGTCACCTTATATTCTACCCATCAAGCTTTTCTGGTACTTGGTCAAGTCAGTCAGGAACAACATGTGTATTTTAAATACGATTGTCTGAAAAGAGGGATTGAGACAAGCTAGTCTGAAATAGCCTATACCTGGAAAAGAACAATAAACAAAATAATATGATAATGGTACAAATATAGGCATATGTGTTGATGGTACAGCAAAAGAGGCCAGAAAGGAAATCTAATGAATTTTGAAATGTCACATAGCTAACATTTACTGATTACTTACTATGTATGGGATGCTGAATTCACTTGTCACAGTGAGTGGATGAGAATGTCATTTGAGATGAAGGGGTTGAAGCCTGCAGGAACTTTCCCCAGGTGAGCTGGGCTGGAGCTAATGTGAAATCCAGCCCACTGGGCCTCAGAGACATATCTTAACCTTTACACTCTACTGCTCTGGAAAAAGGAAGTTTAATAAAGCATTTGGGAGAGTAATCATTAACTAATAAGTATTTGGGGGTATAATTAGCCTTATGGTATTTTATACCATTAGCCAAAATGAACCAGGAAAAGTGACACATATATATTTAGGCCATGGAAAAAAAAAAACACTAGAAACAACAACATAAAATTCATTTCAACCTTGTAGGAATGATCATTTTCTAATTATTGAACAATACAAAACATGACAGGGACAAAGTCACACATTTGTCTGTAATTTATCACAAGTTATAGTATTGACTTTTAAACTTCATCACAATTAAAAACAATAAAACAAAACTTTAAAAACTAATAGAACAAGAAACCACTTGTAATGAGTATGATTAATAGAATTGGTGCATCCAACATATAAAGAGCTGTAATGTTTAGGAAAAAAACCAAGGATCTCAAAGAGCGAAATTGGCAAAAGTGATTCACATAAGAAGAAATACAAACAAAAATGAATAAATATATCGGTCAGGCCACATACAGAGTGTTACAATTATTTATTTAAACTAATTTTGTTGTAAAAGGGATATAGAAAAATTAAGTATGTCACAAAGACCAATGAGAATGATGAAGTGATCCGAAACAATTTTAAACAAGGAATGGTGTACAGAGAAGTTACCAGGGAAAGGAGATTCAGAAAGTAACAGGAGATGATGCCAAACAAGGTGCCCGGTGGTCATGTTTGGTTCACAGGACTACCAGGCCTTGAGCTGGAAGGAGGCTCAGAAATTAGGATGTAGTGGGGCGCCTGGGTGGCACAGTCGGTTAAGCGTCTGACTTCAGCCAGGTCACGATCTCGCGGTCCGGGAGTTCGAGCCCCGTGTCAGGCTCTGGGCTGATGGCTCAGAGCCTGGAGCCTGTTTCTGATTCTGTGTCTCCCTCTCTCTCTGCCCCTCCCCCGTTCATGCTCTGTCTCTCTCTGTCCCAAAAATAAATAAACGTTGAAAAAAAAAATTAAAAAAATAAAAAATAAAAAAAAAGAAATTAGGATGTAGCTCATGGCCATAGTTATCAAATTATAGCATGCATCGAAATCACCTTAGAACTTGTTAACACGAAGCCAGGCTTCACTCCCAGTTTCTTATTCAGTGGGTTTGCAGGGAGGCCACTGCCTCATTTCTAGGAGGTTCTCAGGTGATGCTGATGCTACTGGTCTGGGGCCCACACTTTGAAACTGCTGGCTTATAGAATCACCTGGAGACATACAGCTGAAGACAGGAAGCACAGTGAAATCAATAATGGAGAAAAGGAGGGGTGGAGGGAGAGGAGACAGAAAAGGATGGAGAAAGAGAGAAGGAGAAGCAGCTAAGTATTTAAGGAGACAACAATGAAAAAGGAAAATATTTTTCTCATTAGAAAGTATCTAGCCAGGGCAGCTGAGTGGGGCTAGAGTGAATTACAAGACTGATATCACTCTAAATTTATCATCACCATTTTCTCACCCTTCTCTACCCTCCTTCCTTCCCTTTCCTGTTAATGATTTTGTGACTAATAATCTACTATACTCCAGCCCCCTGCACCCTCAAAATGCACCCCAGCCTTCACCCCTAGCACGCATTCCTGAACTCTCCAAAGCCCATCTCCTACCTTCACCTCACCATTGAAATGATTTTCTTAAAAGTCACTGAATCTGTAGATCTGTTCTCAGTCCTATGTCCTTGACACATCAGCAGTGTTTGTCAGTTAACTTCTCCCTTAGTTTATATGACACATTAACCTGCTTTTCCCAAATATTGGGTCTCTGACCCGTATCTTTGATTTTCTCCTTGTTTACAAAGCTTATATTTTAGAGTAAATCTTCTGGAATAAATTCTTCTCAGATTCTCCAAAATTGCTTTCTTGTACCAGAGGAGATAACTAGGCTTTGCCCACTTGGGCACAGGGAGACAGTAACTTTCAGTATTTATCATTTTTTTTTTTTTTTTTAATTTTTTTTTTTCAACGTTTATTTATTTTTGGGACAGAGAGAGACAGAGCATGAATGGGGGAGGGGCAGAGAGAGAGGGAGACACAGAATCGGAAACAGGCTCCAGGCTCTGAGCCATCAGCCCAGAGCCCGACGCGGGGCTCGAACTCACGGACCGCGAGATCGTGACCTGGCTGAAGTCGGACGCTTAACCGACTGCGCCACCCAGGCGCCCCTCAGTATTTATCATTTAGTAAGTATTTATTAAGTATCTATGGAATGTCATGCCCTGGTGACACTGTGGTGCACTAGCTTGATAAAGCCTTTGCACCTGTGAACCTGACATTCACAGGAGAGGATATAGGCAATACCCTGGTTAACACATGAATACATTAGATAATTAAAGCTGGTGAAAAATACTCTAAAAAATAATAAAACAAATTGATATAGTAGTGTGTCAGGAGGGGAGGCAGTAGTTTGGGTAAGGAAAGTCAGGAAGTTATCTCTGAAGAGGTGACTTTGAGCTGAGATCTGAATAACAAAAGGAAACAAGCCACGTGAAGATTTGAGGACAAAGTCTTTAAACAATAGGAAGGAAGTCAATGTGGATGGAGTGTAGTAAGTAAAGTGGGAGGGGTAGGTAATGGGGCAGAAAGACAAACAGGACCAGACCATATGGGGCCTTGAAGGCCATAGTGACATGTCTAGATCTTTTTTTTTTTTTTTTAAGTTTTATTTAGTTATTTGAGAGAAACAGAGACAGTGCTCGTGGGGGAGGGGCAGAGAGAGAGGGAGAGAGAGAATTCCAAGCAGGCTTCACGCTGTCAGTGCAGAGCCCAATGCAGGGCTTAAACTCATGAAATTATGAGATCATGACCTGAGCTGAAACCAAGAGTTGGACACTTAACCAACTGAGCCACCCAGGTGCCCCATTGAGCTTATTCTTTTTTTTTTTCCTTTCAGATTTTTTATTTTAAAGTAATCTCTACACCCAATGTGGGGCTCGAACTCACAACCTGGAGATTAAGAGTTGAACGTCCCACCAACTGAACCAGTCAAGTGTCCTTTGGATCTTATTCTTTATTTCTTTCTTTATGTTTTGAAGGAGAGAGAGAGAGAGTGAGTAGGGGAAAGGCAGAGAGAGAGGGAGAGAGAGAATCCCGAGCAGGCTCTGCACTGTCAGTGGAGCCCTATGTGGGGCTCGAAATCATGAACCATGAATGAGATCATGATGTGAGCCGAAATTACAAGTCAGATGCTTAACCAACTGACCTACCCAGGCAACCCTTGGATATTATTATTATTATTATTATTACTACTACTACTACTACTATTATTATTTGGATCTTATTCTTAGCATGATAAAAATTCATTGGAGAATCTTAAACAAGTCATTTATTTTGGATAAAGATGATAAGGATGAATGTTTGACCACATGTAGCTTTCTCCTTTTATTCCAAAGACTTTTCTGAAATAATAGTGAAGGAATAAAAAAAGGCACAAAACTTTAAGAATAATGAAAAAAGGAGAGGAGAGAGCAGGAGATGAAGCATTACCACATATTTTTGGAAAATGCAAACAGATAGAGGAATGGTAACTGATTTAGATAGAAGTGGGTAATTATAGCCTAAAGTATGTGCAGAGAGTAACAAAGATGAGTGAGTCAATTCTTACTGACCAGGATTTGAAGTCATGGGGTTCCAAAGGGAGGAGGGCAGGGGAAAGGCCTAGAAATAGAGGGATTGGATGGAAGTTTGAATGCAAAGCTATTAGTCTCAAGAAAATCATGACCAGTCATGCATCAAGATGATGTCCTCTCTGGGAAGAAAAAGGGCATACACTCGATGGAGTATTTGAGTAGTGAAAGAATGAGGGGCACATGGGAAAATGAAAGATGGGTATGTGCAACTTGGGAATGAAAATAGATTAACCTAAAGTTTGCAAACTGAGTAGAGTAATTCTCATTCCCTTTTAATTGCCTATTGCATGAACATTGGTCTTTACTACATAGGCAAGAAACTCAGAGAACCTTTTCTTGGGAGAAATAGAAAAACTCTAGAGAACATACATCCACGTAATTCTCTGATTATTCAGATTTCAGTGGAGCCCAGCACTTGATCAGTCCTGATCATGGACTGGATCTGGTTTCCAAGCATTATTAAATATAAACTCTGAAATAATAATAATCAGACATTTGAGAAAAACCTTCAATTTAATCTCCCTAATAAAAAAAAGAGAGGTACAATCAAATAGAATAGAAAATTCTGGAGGAAACAGAGGTAAATCAAAGAACAAAATAATTATTTTTTAAAGTTTTTAATATCATCAGGAAGATAAGATATTGCATATCTAACACAAGATCAGAAAACTATAAGAAAAGAATCAACAAAGAAAACAGGTTTAGATGAAATGAAAAATACAAGAAACTAGTTGGAAAATAAAGTATAATAAAACTTCCAAAAAATAGAACAAAAACTAAAATGGTGGGGAAAAAAAAAAAAAGAAAAGGAAAGACAATTCTTGGAGGACCAAGGTGTCTAACATTTAACTTAGAGTATTTCAGAGAGCTAAGAAAAGACAGAAGATTGTGAAAAAAAATAATACAAGAACATTTCTTCCAATTAAAGGACATGAATCTTTAGATTGAGAAAGTTGACAGAATACCCAGGAGAATGAATAAAAAAGACCTACTTCAAGACATACCATCCTGACACATAAGAACACCATGCTGAGAGAGGCTTCTAGAAGCTTCCAGAGATAGAAAAAAATAGGTTTAAGGGAATAATTTGCAACACACCATTCAACTTTTCAATTGTTATATTACTGACAAAAGGTAACAGAGGAATACTTACAAAGTACCAAAGAAAATTATTTTCAACCTTAAATTTTATACCCAGTCAAATTATCATCAAGTTTAAAGGTAAAATAAAATTATTTTCAAACATTTGAGTCATGTAAGATCTTAAAAAAATTATACCCGCAAGTAAGACCCAAAATATGTATAGAAATATAACTACCCAGCTCTAGAATTAAACTATATTTAAACAAGCAGACTCATGAAAACTCTGGTAAGTTGTTTAATACGAAAATAGCAATATGACTATTCTGAGGGAAGTGGGGAGGAGAAGTGGAGAATGGTGTTTGATATAGGAGAGCTAAGTCTTCACCAAACAAAAAGGAAGCCCCTAGAAAATATCCAAATTCACAAAACAAGAAATGTCAATCATATTATTTGGAAATATGAAAGTAAATGGCACAAGAAACAAGATAATACAACATAAGAAGCCATGACATAAGGAACTTCTTTTTTTAAATATTTATTTATTTTTGACAGACAGTGTGAGCAGGGGAGGGGAGAGAGAGGGAGATTTGTTGGACAAATCATCTCTGTGGGTATTAAGTGACAAAGATGGCCCAAGAGCAGTCCTAAGTGAGTTTAAATTCTCAATAAAATCGGGTAATAGCCAAGGGAGGTTAGTAATAAAATTGAGAAAAAAGTAGATAAATGGTCTCCATTCGTCAGGGCTTTTGATGGAAAGAGGGAAATGACCCAAAAATGCAACATATCCCCAACTCCAGGCTCTTGTGTGCAAAGATTCACGAGGACAAAAAAGCTTCCGCCAGAAGGCTGTAGAGGGACTTGTGACCTGTGGTCAAAACCCCTCACTTGCACTGGCCCCACCTAGGGCAGCTGTAAGCTTTTTATATTTGTCAGTTTCATACACATTGTCCCAGGTTTATATTTTGTTATTTTACTTGTTTTCTTTTCTTTAAAACTGTTCCCCAAATTGTATATACATTTCAGAACTGAAGAGCCTGGATCCACCCTTGCTTGGAGGAATGGGCGGGGTGGGACTGCAGATAGTTTCAGTTAAAGAAAGTCAAGAGAGCATTCAGAGAACAGGTTGATGATACGGGAATTTGCCAATGACGCATGGTGAGATTCAGAGAGTATACTGGAGGGATAGAATCAGTTTCCCAGGGGACTCATAAATTACCATCAGCAGAGAAAAAGTGAAACACAGATCCTTGAAGTTTTTCCTTGACTTCCTTTCTGGAAGTTCCTTTTTGAAACAAAGCATGTCCCTTTTGACACTTTGAATATACTTGCCTTGGTCTACTGGTTGAATGACTTGACACAAAAAGATAAAGATAAAAATAAACCATTCATTTTTGGCGTGGGCAAAGATTTTTAACTGACTGAGCCAACCAGGCGCCCCTGTGTGGGCAAAGATTTTTAAAGCAGGACATGAAAAGTGCTAATTTGAAGGGGGAAAATAATAAATTGATCTGCATTAAAATTGATAGCTGTTCCTCAAAGACAGCATTAGAAAAGTAAAAAAAAAATCAGGGTGTCTGGGTGGCTTAGCTGGTTAAGTGTCTGACTCTTGGTTTCTGTTCAGGTCATGATCTCATGGTTCATGAGATCAAGCCCCATGTCAGGCTCTGTGCTGACAGTGCAGAGCCTTCTTGGGATTCTTTCTCTCCCTCTCTCTCTGCCCCTCCCCTGCTCTCTCTCTCTAAATAAGTAAATAAATAAATGTTAAAAAAAAGTTAAAAAAAAGTTAAAAAAATCAAGACACAGACTGAGAAAAGACATTACTTGTAATATTATATGCAAATTATACTAACCAGGAACTTGTATGAAGAATTATTAAGGGACACCTGGGTGGCTCAGTCGATTGAGCGTCAGTTGAGTCAATTGAGAGATTGGCTTTTGATTTCAGCTCAGGTCATGATCTCACAGTCATGGGATCTAGCCCTGTATCGGGCTCTGCACTGCCAGCACGGAGCCAGCTTGGGATTCTGTCTCTTTCCCTCTTTCTGCCCCTACCCCCTTCAGTGCGTGTGTGTGTGTGTGTGTGTGTGTGCGCGCGCGCGCACATGTGTGCTCACTCTCTCAAAATAAATAAAGAATTATTAACAGCTACAGTCTATGTGATTTTTGTTGATTTTAATTCCAGCCTTTACCTTATGTATACATTTTTGTTTTATTATTGTGTTTCTGCTTTATTTTACAAAAGTGGGATCATGCTCTGTGTTAGTTTGTACTCTATCCCCCTCACTCAATTTAGTAGTGTATAAGTAGTAGGATCTTAGAAATATAAGGCACAAATAAAACATATCGTCTAATCATTTTTTTTAAAAAAGTCAATGTCATTTCATTTTGTTATTGGGATGTAATTGACATATAACATTATATCAGTATCAGGTGTATAACATAATGATTTGATATTTGTATACACCATGAAACCATCACCACACTAAATCTAGTTACACTCATCACCACACATAGTTATAAAATTTGCTTTTCTTGTGATGAGAAGTCTTCAGATTCACTCTCCCAGCAGCTTTCAAAAATACAGTATTGCCACCACCCCTGAGGACCTTATAATTGGAAGTTTGAACCTTTTGGCCACCTTTACCCATTTTGCCCACCCTCCGCCTCTGGCACCACCAACCTGTTCTCCATTTCTTATAGCGTTTTGGAGGAGTGAAGGGACTCCCTCCACGTTACATAACTGGTCGATCCTGGTGGAGCACTGTGTCCTGACCCCAGGTCCACTTCTCTTCCGCTGGGGAGAGAAACTCTTCCGGAGAGCCTTGTATTAATCCTTTGCTTTCACCCTAGGTTGTACCCAAGTGGGTGCCTGCCCCTTTGTAAAAAAATATCTGTGAAAGCAATTTTCATCATTTGTTTCACAAGCTCATTTTTTGGGGGTGTCCAGAATCCTGTAGAGATGAAATTTTGACCAATTATAATATCCCTTCGTCTGCAGGATAAAAAAGAAAAACTCTTGAGGAGTAAGAAGGAAGAGAAACATGCACTGCTAAGAAAGGTTCAGGTTGCAAATTTCTCTTGCTTATTTATTGAGGTTAAAAGTTAAACTGGATTAGGACAATCATATTTTTCTGACACGTTGACTTGCTTCTTAAGAAAACATATTTAGCTTTTCTTCTTCATGAATCATTTCAGTAGAAGAGCCAGGAGTTATGTTCTTATGCTGAGTAGAAACACTGAAGGCCCCTTTGTGAGGGATTTAGCCAGCCACATGTATTTATTTGGCTCATTTTCCCCCTCTGGGCTAAATCTTGATTTAAAATTTGTGTGTGGACCAGAAGGAGAGGCATTTGGGCTCATTTCTGTGATTTTCCATAGACAAAATTAGCACCGAATTTATGGGCCCGATAGCATTGTTTTCCAAGCCACGGGCAGGAAGTTTTTCTCTTTGTCATCATTTCCTTCTTTGCCATTTCCCTACAGTTACTCTTTCTCCTGGTTCCCAAAATCTGGCTCATTTTGTGCTGGGGAGTGAGAAGAAATGGGGCTGAGAATAAAGTGAAGAGGTGCCAACCTTTAGAATAACAACAATTTGATATTAATAAATCTTCCCTTCAAATGGACTGCTCCACTCATAAAGCTGATTTATGCTGTCACATATGGGACTTTTCATTTCACGTGACCCTTTTGTTTGCAGAGGTCATAACCTCTGCATGTAGAAATTTCCCATTATCATTGTTGGAAGGTTTCAGGTATGAGGCACACTTTCCATTTAGGTCTTCAGTAGAATATAAATACGACCTATTTTCTTTGTTTGTTTTGAGAGAGAATTAAATTTCACACCCACCTAATCAAAAATGGCTGGAAATTACTTATCATGACATTTCCCCCCTTCAAAATAGGGAAATAACTTTAGGATTTTTATTCTGATTGTAAATAATTTAGGCAATACAAACACATATAAAGGAGAAAGTAAAACTTCTACGTAATCCTACCACTGAAAGATAACTTGATGTAATTTTAATGTATATTCTTCTTAAAAAAAATGAGATTCTACTATAAACATTCTTTTGTAACAAGTCTTTTTTAGTTAAATGTATATTGGTCTTTTTATATGTCAATAAATATAAATTTATATCCTTAATAAATAATATTCCACCTATAAATGCACCATCTTTATTTGATTCAGTATTGATAGACAGTTAGCTCTTTCTAATTTTTGCCAATGTGCGAATCCCTGTGATGTATACCTTTATATATAATACTCTGTGCTCTTCTCCAATCAATTCCTAGGGAATAATCCTTAAGAGGAGAATTTCTCTGTACATCACTGAGGTTTGTAATGCATTATCACCATATTTCTTTCTAGAAAAGTTTCACTGCCTTACCTTCTCACCAAGAATGTATGAAAATGACTTGTTTCCTTCAACCTCATCAGGATAGACATTTGCATTTTACAAATTCTTTCTCTGCCCACTAGGTAAAAGTAATATTGTTATGTTAACTTGAATTTCTTTGATTATCAATGAGGCTGAATATCTTTTCTTATTTGTTATTTGTGTCTTAAGATGTAAATTCTCTTTTGAATTCTTTGTCCATTTTTCTATGAAACCATTTCTTTAAATTGATTTTTGAGAACTTCTGGATTAAGCATGGACAACCTTTTGACCACCATATATTTTACATGTTCTGTTTCTAGATTTTTGTTTATGGTGGGTTTGGCTCTACAAATTTTATTCTTATTTGGTCCAATCTACTATGCCTGATCAATAATTTCTGAATTTGGGTGTTACATTCAGAAAGGCCTTCTGAACTAATTTTTAAAGAGAGATAAAGAAATATGTACTAGCCTCCTTGCACACTCAGTAATGGATAATATAAATAGATTAATAACAGCAGAGTCTGGATTACTGGAGGACTTCAGATTGGATACTTTTTAAACATAGAATTTTCAGAAATTTTTACTCATGGAGATTAACTTACAGCAAATGAAAGACCAAAAAAATCTGTAATTCACAATTACTTTGTGATTATAATTTTGTAGAAGTTATTAGACTTAATTTACATTTAGGTATTTGTCATTGGTTGACATTTATTCTTTCTGTCTTTATTCCATACCAAGATATCCATTTTTGCTTTTCTGGTGGGTATTCAGTTCAATTAAGGTAAGGCTGAGTAAATTAATAATATTGAAAAGTACAATGCGTAAAAGTCTATTTAAAATGATACAGTGACATCATAACAAAAATTAGTATATTCATACTTCATAAACTAATGTTTAAATTGACTTAATTATTGTTTCCATGTTGTTTGCAGCATGACTTCTGCCTACCAGTGATTTGGCACAGGTTTCCATTTGCTTTGGTTCTGTCATCCTTCCTGGTTCTGTATATCTTGTTTGTGTTATTGTTTGCTATATTGGGATCCATTAATAAAATGTTAACTTGAAAACTTGCTGTGAAAACATTTCATAGTCTTGGATCCAATCTGTGTAATTTACTCAGGTTGTAGGTAAAACACTCAATGCCTTCTATTGTTTTTTTTTAATTTTTTTTTTAACGTTTATTTATTTTTGAGACAGAGAGAGACAGAGCATGAACAGGGGAGGGTCAGAGAGAGGGAGACACAGAATCTGAAAGAGGCTCCAGGCTCTGAGCTGTCAGCACAGAGACCGACGCGGGGCTGGAACTCACGGACCGCGAGATCATGACCTGAGCCGAAGTCGGACGCTTAACCAACTGAGGCACCCAGGCACCCCACAATGCCTTCTATTGTATTGCATCTAACTTGGGTCCTCATGAAAATTCAAGTGTAAAATGCTTTATATAAGATGACTATGCTTTTTATCCAAAGTACAGTATCTTTAAGAGTAGAAGGATTGTAGAGACTATTTTAAAAAAAAAAACTGTTTTTTAATGTTTATTTTTTTGAGAGAGAGAAAGTGTGAGCAGGGGAAGGACAGAGAGAGAGGGAGACACAGAATCCAAAGCAGGCTCCAGGCTCTGAGCTGTCAGCACAGAGACAGAAGCAGGGCTCGAACCCATGAACTGTGAGATCATGACCTGAGCCAAAGTTGGACGTTTAACCGACTGAGCCACCCAGGTGCCCCAGGATTGTAGAGACTAATAACTAAGCCACAGTAACAGGAATAAACTGGAAATATCCCAGGTAAACCAGGGTAAAGGATAACACTATTTAGAGAAAGATTATAAAATACATGTGGGGGATATTATCGTAATTGAAAATAAATTTCTTCTTGAAATTGCTTATTTAGATATATCTCTTAATGTTCTGACATAAGAAGATAGATTCTATACTAACTCCTTAATCTGGTTATCTTTCATTCAATTTAAAGCTTCCTAGTCCCCATTCTTAATAAGATATAATTTTTCTTTTTCCTTCCTTCCTTCCTTCCTTCCTTCCTTCCTTCCTGTCTCTTTCTCTCCCTCTCTCCATCCCTCTCTTCCTCCCTTCCTTGTTTCTTTTCTTTTCTCTTTTTTTTATTAAAATTTTTTTTTTAATGTTTATTTATTTTTGAGAGAGACAGAGACAGAATGAGAGTGGGTTAAGGGCAGAGAGAGAGGGAGACACAGAATCCAAAGCACCCTCCAGGCTCTGAGCTGTCAGGACAGAGCCCAACATGGGGCTCAAACCCACGAGCTGTGAGATCATGACGTGAGCTGAAGTTGGATGCTCAACCAGCTGAGCCACCCAGGCGCCCCTCTTTCCTTTCCTTTCCTTTCCTTTCCTTTCCTTTCCTTTCCTTTCCTTTTTCTTTCCTTTCCTCTTTCTTTTCTTTCCTCTTTCTTTCTCTTTCTTTTTTTCTTTTCTTTCTTTTCTCCCTCCCTCCCTCCTTTCATTCCTTCCTTCCCTCCCTCTTTTCTTTCCTTCCTTTCTTCCTTCCTTCTTTCCTTCCTTCCTTCCTTCCTTCCTTTCTTCCTTCCTTCCCGTGCAAGGTTGAGGAATGGAAGAAAAAAAAAAAAAAAAAAGATTTATAGTAAGATACCTCAACCTGAAAAGGCTATGTTTATTTATGTAATCTGTGTATTTACTTGTTTTTGATGATTATGAAATGTTTGTAGGCCATTAGTTAGGGACTTACTGGATTAGAATGTAGTTTGTGTATAGTAAATATTAAGAACAGTAATAGCTAATGAGCAGTATAGCAGAGTATGAGTAAGCGGAGAATAATAATAGTCATTCTACATATATTATCTTTAATCCTTATAAAAACCCTGTAAGGTACCATTAGCCCCATTTTACAGATGAGGAAAATGAGGTTCACTAGCTTGCTGAAGGTCACAAAGTTGGGATAAAAGATAACCACTGTCTGAATCCAAACCCCATGATCTTCACTGTACAAGTTGTGTCTCTCTTAAGACCTGGAAATTGCCCTTGTCTTCTCTCCATCATCATCTTAAATTTTCTCCACAATGATTAAGAACCTATAATTATAATATTGTGTGTCTTTTCCAGCAAAAATAAATATGTTATTTATGTTGTCTATACAGTCAATTTCCTGGTCTACTTGTTACGCCTGCTTGGCCAACATGTTTCACCAAACAGAATTACAACAGTCTTCCACAACCAATGGCTGTATACCAGGGACAGGAGTGATAGTATTTACTCACTTAGCTACAATAGTTTTGGAGGTTGTAATGGACTAACAAATAATAATTTTTTCCTAAAACAGATTATAGACCTGCTTGTTTAGTCTCCAAAGATGGCAATCTGCCATGGTAGCCAGTTTAAGCCACTTCTAAATTTTTTTTTTTTACATTTATTCATTTGAGAGTGAGAGAGACAGAGCATGAGTGGGGGAGGGGCAGAGAGAGAGGGAGACAGAATCAGAAGCAGGCTCCATCCAGGCCCTGAGCTGTCAGCCCAGAGCCCGACGCAGGGCTCGAACTCATGGACTGCGAGATTATGACCTGAGCCGAAGTCGGACACTCAACTGACTGAGCCACCCAGGCACCCCTAAGCCACTTCTTACATACTCTTTCTACTGTACCCCACAGCCATAGCACGCCCATCTCCCTGAGCCTCATTTAGGTAATAGGAGCACAGGTCCCTGATTTCTGTGGAAACTGTTCATAAAAACACAGTCTGATGAGTGGTAATGACACATTGATAAACACAAACACAATGCCATTGATTATATACAACAACAACAATATCTAACTAAGGGGATCTGCTCTCGTGTGTTAGTAACCAGGACAAAGGCTAAATCAGAGCCCCATGTAGAAGCTGAGGTCCTGGAACATTGGGAACATTGGCTCTGAAAATTCTAGCGCCTTTTATGTCCATTCCCACTAATCTGACCTGCAGTCCACCTACTAATACATTCTGGAGTCACTCTGAAGTCAAGGGCACATATTCCTGCTTTGAAACATTTGCAATCCAACTTCCTGAAGGCCAAAGTAGACACTGTTGGCCTCTTTGCCAATTACTTTCTTTCTACTATCCCATGAAATCTACCATGCTGAATTGAATCATTTATTAGACAAGGTTCCAGTTGTAGTTCTCTTCTAACTTGATTCCTCCACCCTACCTATAATATATTAACATTCTCTTGATTATAAAAAACAACTCTCCCCTTCAAAAAAGTCTCCCAACAAAAACTTCACATTTACTTAATAGTGTCTCCCGTTCAAATTCTTGCCCTAACGCTAGCTTTTTAAATTGATATTGACATACTTTTTCAAACTTCTTTTTCTATTTAAAAACATGACCAGTGATTTTTTTTTTTAATTTGAAACAATCCCAGCTTTTCAGAAAATGGGCAAATACAGTATAAAGTACTTTTCTCCCTGAGCTGCTTGAGAGAAAGTTGCCGTCCATCCTAAAATATTTATGATTTGGGACAGAGACTTCAGTAATGTTCATCTCTGTGTTCTCCGTAGTGAGAAACCATACTGCTTTCTCCATTGTTCTGCCATTGCAACTGCTGAGCCGTTTAGTTCAACTTCACTAGACGTTGTTAAAGTCTTCCTCAAAGGAGATGCCAGACTTTCTGAAATAATCTGGTGTCTTCCACCTTCTTCACAAGCCAGTCAGGCTGGGCTCTACTCTGGTCCTCTACAGGAAGGTCTCCTATGAAGATCGTATCAGACCCGTAACCGTTCACACTCTGATGTTCTTACTCTCTATTCTTATCCTCTTTCGTTGCTCCGTAGCACTTGACATGTCTTACCTCCCCGTACTTTTTGAAACTGTCCTTGTGACTGGTTTCATTCACTTGTTTATTTATTCAGCAGATATCTGTTGTTGAGCACCTGATGTGATCCAGGCACTCTGTTAGGCACGTGGGTCCAATGGTGAGTATGACAGAGAAGCCCTCCATCCTTGGGAAGCTAACGTCAAACTATATTAATTTTCCGAAACCACATGTTGCATCATCCACCATGTGTTCCTATGCTTATAATGCCTTCTTTTAAATTGAAAACAAACTTTCTAGTCCTTATTTATTTATTTTTTTTCAACGTTTATTTATTTTTGGGACAGAGAGAGACAGAGCATGAACGGGGGAGGGGCAGAGAGAGAGGGAGACACAGAATCGGAAACAGGCTCCAGGCTCTGAGCCATCAGCCCAGAGCCTGACGCGGGGCTCGAACTCACGGACCGCGAGATCGTGACCTGGCTGAAGTCGGACGCTTAACCGACTGAGCCACCCAGGTGCCCCTCTAGTCCTTATTTAACAGCCTCCTATAATGATATCCTAGACTACCTTTCTAACGTTGCCCTCCATTACTGTCATACCTGACACCAGTAGTTTCTAAATAGAGCACCAAAGACCCCTGCCCCGGGGAACAAAATTATTGTGTCAACGGATCCATGAATCCATGTATACCTCAATATTAGACTGAATCAATACTATCCTTTGGACATCTCATCTCTATGTTGTTCAAATGTATATAGATGTTGTGGTAAATTTATTCCAAAGTGAATTTAGAGTGACTTTGTCTATGACAACGTTGTCTTGATGTATTATTTTCTATGAAAGGCTACAATGATTTCCATAGTGGGTGGGGCACAAACTCTTTTCGTGTTTACAAGTAAACCTAAGTTTCCAAAAGTCTTTATTCTAGCAAACGTGGACAATTTTTCCCCTCACTATCTTGCCTTCAAGTTTTTGCTAGAGTTCGGTTTCCTGTGGCTTACTTTCTCCTTTAAAAATTCTTTCTAGAGGTATCTCAGTCAATTAAGCATCCGACTTCGGCTCAGGTCATGATCTCACAGTTTCTGAGTTCAAGCCCTGCATTCGGTTCTGTGCTGACAGCCCAGAGTCTAGAGCCTGCTTCAGATTCTGTGTCTCCCTCTCTCTCTGCCCCTTCCCTGCTCTCACTCTGTCTCTGTCTCTCAAAAATAAATAAATGTTAAAAAAATTAAAAAATTCTTTCTGCGGGTGCCTGGGTGGCTCAGTCGGTTAAGTGTCTGACTCCTGGTTTCGGCTCAGGTCATGATCTCACGGTTTGTCAGTTCGAGGCCCGTGTCTGGCTCTGTGCTGGCAGCAGCATGGAGCCTGCTTGGGATTCTCTCTTTCTCCCTCTCTCTCTGCCCCTCCTCTGCTCTTACCCATGCTGCCTCTCTCAAAATAAATACAAACAAGCTTAAAAAAAATAAAAATTCTTTCTGAGGTTCAGTTTTTGTTTAAAAAATTCTCTACTGCAAAGTGCCTTTTCCTGTTGTAATCTTTCCCTGGACTATCCTTTTCTATGATTATCCCAGTGCTATGTGTAAGAGACTATGTTTAACTTGTCTTTGTGTACCTGAAACACCCAGCATAGTGCTACACATCAAAAGAGCAGAAAAGCTTGTCACGTTGACATAATGATTGTCCTGAAAATAATCAGTATCAACAAATATATAACATAAAACTCATACACTAGAGTCAACAGAAATAAGGTGACATATTTGATTTATTTATTTATTCATTTATTTATTCATTTATTTACTTATTTTGAGAGAAAGAGAGAGCGAGTGCGTGAGCAGGGGAGGGGCAGGGAGAGAGGGAAAGAGAGAATCCCAGTCAGGCTCCACACTCAGCATAGAGCCCCACACGGGGCTCCATCCCATGACCACAAGATCACTACTTGAACCAATATCAAGACTCAGCTGCTTAAGCAACTGAGCCACCAGGTGCCCTAAGGTGACATACTTCAATTATTTTTTACTTTAATGAAAAAAAAATTGTATGAATCCCCCATTATGCTACTTTAGAGCTTGTAGAGCTCTAGAATTTATCCTGCTTTTCAGCTATTTTTAGCCCCTATACCTAATGCACAAGAGGCTGAATTAACTCCTGTTTATTTCACATGCAAAATAAATTTTCTCTTATAGATAATATAAGAATCTACCTCCTAACAATAGTGCCTAATTAGTGTATTTCTATGAAGGACTCACTTATCAAAGTTAAGGGAGGAACTCATCCTTGGTATTGTGTTGTGAAGGAAATCTGACCATTATGTACTGCACAACTCTGAGAGATTTTTAAGTTATCACTGGGGACAGAGACTATCTCTTTCATCTCTGTACTTTTCTACTCATAGAGAAAACATATTGCTTCACATGTAAAGTGTGTTCAAAGCATCTAGTAAGTGAACACACACCTGAAACAGCCACAAGGCAGCCTCTGTGCTGAGCATGAATTAGGTCTAGTTAAGTCAAACGGGGGCCCCCCGAGTGATAATTACTTACTATCGAGGCCCAATACATAGGATAGGCCTTCATCTATATTTACATAAGAGAAAAATATTAAACCCTATTATGCCTCTTCTTTGTCCCATTTTATCAAAATTGTATGGTATATTTTTCTCACTCTATTCACAGAGAATGATAACAATTTCAAAAAAAAAATCTGTGCCTTCCTCGGTTACCAGTGTTCAAACTACATACTGCTTTTAGATCAGTTACAGCTGGACAGGTATACATCTGAGAATAGGAAACTGCAAAGCGATCCTTGGAGACCTTCCAGAATTGCAAACTACAACTTTGGCTAGTCTCTATCAATCAAGAGAAACTGGTGATGGGGAGTTCAGAAGTCCATTTTTCCCTTGCCCTTTATCTGTGACTTACATTTATTAGAGAATGGGTTATTATCGGTTGAGATTCAGGATATCACTTCTTCGCCAGTTTAGAGACCAGTCATTCTGACTTTAACTGGGAAATCATCTCAAAGTTAGAAGTGATGCTTCTACATAAAGAAAAATTTCTTCTTGTCTTAGTGCGAACAGAGTACTGAAAAAAAGTCATGAGGCCTGAATAAGAGAGAATTTCCTAGGGAGGGATTGAGAACTGCAAGCACGGGTACACTTTACACAATTGTGACCTGGGTTCAAAGCGGCTTGGTGGGACTGACCGAAACCGTCCCCCTCCCACTGCAGAGCCAGGAACAGAATTTGGGAAATCCCATGAGACTGAATTGGGACTACAGTCAGAATGACAGTCATATAAATTTAGAAACTAACTCCTCATGGCAGTCGGATTAGGAAAATGTCCTGAAGTTCAATTGATTCTATCATCAGACAGCTATTTTTAAAAATGTTTTTTAAAACCTCCATATAGTCTTACTGGGGTGCGGTGCTTACTTCCTCCTTCCTTTATCTTGGCAGAACATCCCCATAATCAGTTTCCCACAAGGAAATGCCAAATCCTAACATCAGACGGTTAGAGCAAATAAAAATTATTCCACATTTTCCTTTGCTGAAGAATCATTAGTACCATTACCATTAAATCTTTAAGAATATATCCAATTGTTGAATACATTTCTAGCAACTGGAACATATATTTTTAAAGATCTTAGCTTGGGGCGCCTGGGTGGCTCAGTCGGTTGAGCGTCCGACTTCAGCTCAGGTCATGGTCTCGCGGTGGTGGGTTCGAGCCCTGCATCGGGCTTAGTGCTGACATGACAGCTCAGAGCCTGGAGCCTGCTTCCAGTTCTGTGTCTCCCCCTCTCTGTCTCTCTCCCGCTCACGTGCTTACGCTCTGTCTCTTTCTCTCAAAAATAAGTAAACTTAAAAAAATAAATAAATAAATAAAGATCTGAGCTTTAATAAAAATCCAACCAAAGAAGAGAGTAAAGCGTGATAGTAATGAGACAACTAATCAGACATACTTTGAAGGTCACCAGGCTTTATCAGAAATGAGGATGTTTTAAGACAGGCTCTCTTCCTGCAACTCCTCAAATCCAAGTGTAGGCTGGGAGTTGGGGGACGGGAAGGGGAGGCTGTCACAAGGTGTCCCTGTCCTGGAATTGCTAGGGTCCAATCATAATAGTTGAGAAGATGCCCAAGGAGGAGGGTAACATTCTGACTCATCAAGATTTATAGTCAAGCTTAACACCTCCCCCCACACTGAGAATCAAACAAGGATCATGCGCTGTCCTCAGCCACAGGTGTGAGCCAAAGCAGCCTGAACTTGCCATTATCCCTCTTCAGACCCCTGTTAAATTGTTAACCTGTCACTTAACACTAGTCCTGGGAGGTTGCTTGATTCGTCTTTATCAGTTAAAGAAAAAAGAAAAAGGCAAGGAGGACTCGTTCTTTTTTAGGTTTCACCCTGAGGGGCACCCACACTGGATAATCCAATTTAAGGACACTATCTTGGCTTTTCCAGTTCTGTTCACAGCAAAATGAACTGAGTAGAGCATTCAGACTTGCACTTAGAGTCCATCCTCTTTGGAAGGGACAAAAATACTTTCTACCAAAATGTTGCTTCCCATTCTTTCTTTAAAAAATACTTTCCAAATATCCATGCCATTTATTCTTATTATTGCTATTCTTATTATGCGAGAGTGAATTATATTCACTCATTAAGGAGATCCATTGATGTGCTAACATGCTAAGATGATTTCTTTACATCTTATCATACATTATCAAAGCCCCCAAAGTCCAAAGCGTAAAGTGTGACATCATTAGTGCTTTCAGTTAGCAAGTTTAAACAGATTTGTGTAAGAGTCATGGGTATTTTTTTTTTTTATGACGAATCATCATTTATTTAAATCTAAGTAAATATCTACCAACTTGTGCCAAAACAAGGTGTTCATGCTTTACTTGATTCTTTAAATCGTATTGTACTTAAATAATGGCTCCTCAGGATTGTGTTGAAACCCTTGGTTTCTTAAGTAGTATGTCCTCTATAAGAGGTAAGTTCCAAATAAATAGGACATGACGCCATTTTATAATCGGTGCCAAGATAAAACAAGAAAGCGCCTCCTAAGTTAAGCCAAACAAAAACAGACATTGTGGCAGGTCTGTCTACTCATAACTCTGCATCGTTAATTCAGGTTATCTCTATTTGTCTAAAGCTGTTTGATTTAATCTGGTTTTATAAAATGTCTGTTACTGAGTTGATGCCAAGACTTACTTTGTGATATGCTCTGTTTTTTAAATACTGGAAGACAGAGAATATACTTTAAACGTATCAATATTATTTTTATTTTTAGCTTTTTATTATAGAATGGTACAGCAAAATAATATGGACGCAAAAAAGGTTAAAGTTTAAGATTGGCGTGATTGATACCCTAACATCATGTCACATTCCTTTTATTTTTTTGCATTTTCTTTTTAAAATTTTATTGGTAAAACACTTTAATGAGGCATGATTGATATTCAAAAAGCTATACATATTTAATATATACAGCTTGAAGAGTTTTGTGATAAAATGCACTGTGAAACTATCACCATGCTCAAGGCTGGAAACTTATCTATCACATCCAAAAGTTTCCTTTCTTTTATTTATTTATAATATTTTCTGTATTTTGTGGTAAGGGCACTTAACCTAAGATCTACCTTCTTAGCAAAATTTTAAGTCTACGATACAGTGTTGTTAACTATGGCCTCTATGTGGTACAGTGATCTCCAGAACTTGTTTATCTTGCATAACTGAAACTTGGTACCTTTTGACCAACGTCCCTTCATCTCCCCTTTCCCCCAGCACACGGTGATCACAATTCTACTCTCTGGTTCTATGAGTTTGACTATTTTAGATTACTCATGAAAGTGGAATGTAGTTATTTGTCCTGTGACTGGCTTATTTTACTTAGCCTAATGTGCTCCAGGTCGGTCCACCCATGTTGTTGAAAATGGCAGGATTCCCTTCTTTTTTAAAGCTGAATAATACTTGATTGTTTGTACATATCACATTGTTGAATGGAGTTAATAATTGACATATAACATTATTACCAGTTTCAGATGTACAACATGATATTTGTATACTTTGGGAAAGGATTACCACAAGAAATTGAGTTAATATCCATCACCATACATTGTTACAATTTTTTTCTTGTGATGAGAACTTTTAAGACGTACTCTCTTAGCAACCTTTAGATATATAACGCACTGTTATTAACTATAGTCACCATGCTGTACATCCTCCTGACTTATTTATTTATTTTATAACTTCATTTGTACCTTTTGACTACCTTCACCCGTTTCGTGTACCCCACCCTCTGCCTCCGGCAACCACCAATCAGTTCTCTGTATCTATGAGCTTGTTTTGTTGTTCTAAATGTTTTGTTTGTTTTGTTTTAGATTTCACATGTAAGTGAACACATACAATGTTTGTCTTTCTCTGTCTGACTTGTTTCACTTAGCATAATTCTCTCTAGGTCCATCCATGTTGCCATGTTGTTGCAAATGGCAAGATTTCCTTCTTTTTATGGTTGAAAAACATTCCGTTTTATATATATATACCACATTTTCTTTACCCAGTCACCCACCTGGACATTTAGATTGCTTCCATTTCTTGGATATTTGCTGCAATGAACACGGGGGTGCATATATCTTTTAGAGTTCATGTTTGCATTTTCTTAGGAAAATACCGGAAGTAGAATTGCTGGAGTATACAGCAGTTCCATTTTTTTTTCTAGTTTAATTGAGATATAAATGACATACAGCATTATATAAGTTTAGGTATACAGAATAATGATTTGGCTTACATTTATTATGAAATCATTACCACAACAAGTTGAGTTAATATCCATCATCTCATATGGATACCTACCTACCTACCTACCTACATATATATACATATATATATTTTTTTTCCTTATAATGAGGAGTCTTAGGATCTACTCTCCTAACCACTTTCACATATTCCATATAGCAATGTTAACTATAGTCATCATGTGGTACATTATATCTCTAGTACTAACCTATAACTAGAAGTTTGTGTGTCGCATTTTCTTTATCCATTTATCCTTCAGTGGACGTTTAGGTTTTTTCCACATCTTGGTGATTATGAACAAGGCTGTAGTGAATATGGGAGGACAGACATCTCTCACAGATCCTGACTTCAATTCCTTTTATATACTGAGAAGTGGGGTTGCTGATCAAGCGATAATTCTATTTTTATGTTTTTGAGGACCCTCCCTACTGTTTCCATAGTGACTGCATGAATTTACATTCCCACCAATAATGTACAAGAGTTCCCTATTCTCTACATCTTCACCAACACTTGTTATCTTTTGTTGTCGTTTTTGTTGTTGTTTTTATAATATCCCCATTCTAACAAGTGTGAGGAGAGATCTTACTATGGTTCTAATTTTTCCTAACGAGTAGTGATGTTGACCACCTTTTCAAATACCTGTTAGCCATTTGTGTATCTTCTTTGGTAAAAAGTCTATTCAGGTCCTTTGCCCATTTTTAAATTAGAATATTTGTTTTTTGCCATCGACTTGTAGGAATTTCTTATACATTTTGGATAGTAACCCTTTATCAGATACATGGTTTGCAAATATTTTCTCCCATTCTGTAGGTTGCCTTCATTTTGTTGATCTTTTTTTCCCCCTGTGCAGAAGCTTTTTAGTTTGGTGTAATCCCACTTGTCTCTTTTTGCTTTTGTAGTCTGTGCTTTTGGTATCACATCCAAAAAATTCATTGTCAAGTCCAATATCTAGAAGCTTTTGATGTTGCTTTAGTTTTAAAACATTATCCCATTTTGCTCCTTTAGGATCTTAGTGTGTTTAAATTGTGCATTTCTCAACTACTTGTTAAAATAAAGGCCTGTGGGTTCCTGGGTGGCTCAGTCAGTTGAGCGTTTGACTCTTGATCTTGGCTCAGGTCATGATCCCAGGGTCGTGGGATCAACCCTGTATCAGGCTCTGTGCTAACATGGAGCCTGCTTAAGGTTCTCTGTCACTGTCTCTGTCTCTCTCTTTCTGCCCCTCTACACAGCTCATGCTCTCTCGCTCTCTCTCTAAATTAATTAAAAATAAAATTTAATTTAATTTAATTTAATTTAATTTAATTTAATTTAAAAGGTCTGATAAATTCCACATTGTTTAACCCTCAAGTCACTGTGAAGCCAATCTAGGATTCTTCTCTATTCTCCTATGGTCCTTTGTCCTAATCCTTCTGTCATAGCAGTTGTCACACTGAATATACATCATTACTTGCAGTCTCTTCTGAGTCCTTTCCAGATGGTCATTTCTGGATGTCTATTCTTTTGTGTACGTCCCATAACACCTTGCACCATGCCTGGCATGTAGTAGATTCTTACAAATTTTTTTCAGTTAATAAATGAATGAACTAATTAATACCATAAGTATTTAAGAACCTGGAATTGAGCTATTTTAAAACCCCATGAATAGCAGGACAGCTTTTAGAGGTATGCACTGTGTGCACAGGAAGCTTTCTTGCTGCTTATGACCCTTTCAAAGGCCAAAAGGAAAGCTAAATATAACCTATACATCAAACAGTAATTTTATTGGATTACCAGATTGATCGATTTGATTTAAAAAAAAATTTTTTTTTTTAGAAAACATATTAACCAGAATGTTTTTACTCTTAACATTCTAAATGTTTGACATCAATGTTCATGTTCTGAGATGCACATCTTTGGTGATGGTTTGTTTGTTTTCATTGGTACAGAAACTGCCGCTGAAATAAAACCTCAAAAGGCTGTGTGAGATGGAATCTTGAGTATCTAAAGGTATTTAAAATAAATATTTCCACCCTTGACTTTAACAATTTTCAAAACAGATGTCTTCTATCAAAGAAAGCAGGGTTTTTTTTTTTTTTCCCTTTTAACTTGGCAAGGACATTTGTACTTTCTACATTCTCGATTCCCTGATAGGAAAGGTTTTTGTTTTGTTTTGTATTTTTCATTTTTCATGTTTTAGAGTTGTTCTCTAAGAGATAGAGGTAGGATGATGCACGGTTAAGGACATGGGCTTTGTAGGCAGGCCGTGCACAGTTCCAACGTCAGACCACGTAATAACAATGGCTAAGATTCGTGGAGAGTTTAGTAGGTGCCTAGCCTTGGGATACTTTTCTTTGTATGAATTATTTCACTCAACTTTCACAACTTACAAGATATTATTATGCATATGTTTTACAGGAGGAAATTTATGCTTAAAGTATTAAGTAATTTTCCAAGTACACTCAGCCAGTACCTGAAAAGGGAGCATTTGAATCTAGGTCTATTTAATTCCAGAACCCATATTTTAACCATTACACTCCCAAATGACTAGTAATTGTGACCTTGGTCAAATTTCTACACATCTGTGCATCTTGTTGCCTTATTGGGGGATTTTATAAATGAACATTTATAAAACACAGGATGGTGCTTAGCATAAGGTAAGCTCTTGATAAATTATAACCTAGAAATAATGATTATTTTTTCTTTTAACAGCCAATTGTCTGTTAGACAATTAGAAAAGAAGGAAAAATAATCTTCTTTATTGATCCACAAACATATTTCATGTATCTTTCATGCCTTCCTGTAATTTTCATCTGGTGTTATTTTTCTTCAGCTTGAAGAACTCCTTTACCCTTTCTTGTGGCATGGATCTTCTGACAACAAATTAGCTCCACTTTTGCTTTTCTAGAATGTTCTCTTTTTTTTCAGATTTATTGAAGTATAATTGATAGATAAAATTGTAAGAAACTTAAAGTGTACATCGTGGTGATTTGACATACCTATACGTTGTGAAAGGATCCCCACCACCTAGTTAATACATCCTTCACCTCACGTTTAGCTTTTTTGTTTCTGTGTGAGAACATTTATGCTCTACTCTGAGTAAATTTCAATAATATAATTCAGTGTAATCAACTATGGTCACTGCGTCTTACATTATATTCTCAGACCTTATTCATTTTACAGCTGTGTTTGTATTCTTTTATCAGTCTCTATTTCTGCCACACCTCAAGCCCCTGGCAACCACTTTTTACTCTGTTTCTAAGAGTTTGGTGGTGTTTTGTTGTTGCTGTTGTTTTTAGATTGCACATATAAATGATATCATGCAGTGTTCGTCTTTTTCTTTTTGGCTTATTTCACTTAGCATAATGTTTTGACAGGATTTCTTATTTATCATGTCTGAATAATACTCTGTCACATAGATATGCTACATTTTCTTTATTCATTCATCCATGAGTGGACACTTAGGTTGTTTCCGTATCACGATGTATGTGAATAACGCTGCAATAAACATAGGGGTGCAGATGTCTCTTCAAGATCCTGTTCTCATTTCTTTTGGATATATACCCAGAAGTAGGATTGCTGAATCATATACGGAAGTTCTATTTTTAATTTTTTTTAACATTTTAATACTATTTTCCATAGTGGTGGCACCAATTTACATTCCTATGATTTTTTAATTTACTTTCATTAAAAAAATTATAAAAAAAATTTTTTGTTTATTTTTGAGAGAGAGAGACAGAATGTGAGCAGGGGAGGGGCAGAGACAGAGGGAGACACAGAATCTGAAGCAGGTTCCAGGCTCTGAGCTGTCAGCGCAGAGCCCAACGCGGGGCTCAGACTCACGGACCAGGAGATCATGACCTGAGCTGAAGTCGGATGCTTAACTGACTGAGCCACCCAGGCACCACTTTAAATTTTTTTTTTAATGTTTATTTATTTTTGAGAGAGAGAGAGAGAGAGAGAGAAAGAGAGCAAGTGGGGGAGGGGCAGAGAGAGACAGAGTCACAGAATCTGAAGCAGGCTTCAGGATCTGAGCTGTCAGCACATACCCGGACGTGGGGCTCAAACTCATGAATTGTGAGATCATGACCTGAGTCAAAGTCGGTCGTTCAGTTGACTGAGCCACCCAAGCACCCCAGCCTTCAGTTTTTTAGAGTTTATTTATTTTGAGAGAGAGAGAGAGAGAGAGAGAAAGAGAGAGAATGCAGGGGAGGGGCAGAAAGAGAGGGAGAGAGAGAATCCCAAGGAGGCCCCACACTGCTAGCGCAGAGCCCAATGCAGGGCTCAAACTCACAAACCATGAGTTCATGACCTGAGCCAAAATCAAGTGTCAGACGTTTAATCGACTGAGTCCCCCAGGCGCCTCTAATTTGCCTTCCTTTTTGGAAGATATTTTTATAGAATATAGAATTCTTACAGGTTTTTATTATTTATTTATTTATTTTTAAATTTCAGTACTTTAAAGTCATTCCAGGGGCACCTAGGTGGCTCAGTCAGTTGACTGCCCAACTCTTGATTTTGGCTCAGGTCATGACCCGAGGGTTGTGGGATCAAGCCCCGAGCTGGGCTCCTTGCTAAGTGTGGAGTCTGCTTGGGATTCTCTCTCTCTCTCTCTCTCTCTCTCCCTCTGCCCCTCTCCTTCAATATATTTATCACAGTTATTCTAAAGCCCTTGACTAACAATCTTAGCATCTGAGTGATCTGTGGGTCTGTTCATATTGATTGATCTTTTTCTTGACTATGGATCACATTTTCTTGCGTTTAATACTTTTTAATAATTAATAATTATTTGATTTTAACACACATTTCATAATCTAATAATTTAAAAATGTAGGCTGGGCATTGTACATGATGATACATTTTAGAGATTCTGTATTATGCCATTTCCTCTGAAAAATATGGAGCGTTTTTTTGTTTGTTTTTGTGTTTTAACCGGCGTTTAAATTACTGGTGGATCTCCTTGATCCTGCCAATATTTAATTTTAGTTCTGAGCTTTGTTAGGGTGGATCTATTTCAATTTTAATCCTAGTTCTGGGATGTGATTCTTACTCTTAAAGTGTGGCCTTCTCGGGTTTTAATAAAAAGTTTAAGATGTTTACCAATCCCCATTAACTTAATAAAACTTGATCGTCAAATTTTGTCCCCACATAAATATGCAGATTCTGAAATCTCTGCTAGTTCTTTCAGCCTTCCTGCATTTGATTTCCACTGGAAACATTGCATTATTTTTTTTAAGTAGTCTCTGCATCCAACATGGGGCTCAAACTCATGATCCTAAGATCAAGAGTCACATGCAGGTTTTACCAACTGAGCCAGTCAGGTACCCTAGCAACATTGCATTCATGTTTCTCATTTGTGCAGTTCAGGATTTAGCTAAGAATCTAAAGGCAGTTTGCAGAGAGGCCCTAGCCTCATTGGTGACTGTTTCATTTGCAGAATTTCTTTTTCAATTTCCAACTGCTCTGCTAGAACTCTGACTTCTGACTTCTTAGCACAGGACTTCTCCTTTCTGATTGAGTTCTAGACCTTATATGCTGCATTGGACTGGGGATTTCCCGAAAAAGAAAAGAAAAGCCAACTATAGATAGATAGATGATAGATAGATGATAGATAGATAGATGATAGATATAGATCAATCTACATATATATCCATATACCTTACCTAGTTTGTTTCCCTTATTTCAAGGATCATATTGTTTCCATTTTTGGCTTGCTTTTGGTTGCTCCTCAGTACCTTCAAGTAGTTGTGTTTTATATATTGTCCAGAGTTTATAATTGCCAGTGGCAGGAGGATTATTTTGGAATATGCTACTCTCCCATTATCAAAAGCCAGAAGCATACGTTTTCAATAAATTATATTACAATATCAATCATCTTTTTATCAGTAGGGCGCTATCAATGTTAAATTTGGCATAGTACTGCATCTGGCCATGGAAAGTGCTTTCTAAGTATAAGACATTCTCATTAGAGAGATGACTTAGAGCTTGCCAGAAAGACAACTAAAGAGTAGGAGACAACTACAGAAGACAAAATCACAGTACAAACAGAGCCCTACAGCAGTCTGAACTCACAATAACCTGCTGTCACTTGCACAGCATCCACTGCAGCTGTCTTGTGAAGTCCTTATAGCCAGATGTTGCTTCTGAAGAAATCATTGTAAAGTTCATAAACTCAAGCAAAGACTTTTAGTTCTGACCCGGTGTGACTAATATACTCATCATTAGGCAGAAAGAGAAATCAAAGAAAAATACAAGACTGATGAAATTTGGAAATAATATTCTACACTGGAATGAACCAAACTCATTGGCTGCAGATCATATGCTCCTACTTCAGAGGGATGGAGAAAATTGTGCCCTAATGGGCTCTTGTAAAATGTGTAGCACATCACCTACTCATGGCATCCTATCTAGTGTTTTAGACTATAGTTGTCTTTAAATGCAGCTATAAAAATAAATACTGACTCACAAAACCACAGCCAGAAAAAAAAATCAACAAATATTTATCAAATGCCTACCATAAAAAACCTATGCAGAGTACCTAAAACACTAACTATTCTCAAAATTGTAAGTGCAATCAAAACTTTGTGAAAAATGACTGGATATATAAAAAGTGATATTACAACTTGAACTAGAACTTGAAAGTGAAAGTAGCAACCCATAAGAAAAAGGGATAGCACCCACATGTGGTGCTAACATAACCAAAATCTAAGGAATAAAGAGGCATGAAACAAGAGAGAAGTCGCTTTAATTGGGGTGGTGTATACATGGGAAGACATGAAATTGAGTTTATAACATGGGGTCAGATAAGGGTTGAGAGTGTCAAATATTTGGGGCGGATGAGCTTCATCTTGGCAATAGGGCATTTCCCAAGATAAAGAAATAGCAAATGGAAGGGCCCGTGGGTGGCTCAGTCAATTAAGGTCTGACTTCGGGTCCAGTCATGATCTCACAGCAAGTTTGAGCCCTGGGTCGGGCTCTGCTGTCAGCACAGAGCCTGGAGCCTGCTTCGGATCTTTTGTCTTCCTCTCTTTCTGCCCCTCCCCCGCTCTCTCTTTTTCTCTCTCTCTCAAAAATAAGTAAACATTAAAAAAAGAAATAATAAATAGAAATAGTATTCTCAAAGAAAATATCTTCAATGGGGAAGGTGTATTATTATTACGATATTACAAATTTGATTTTATTTGGTATTATTTCTGAAGCTTTTCTTTGAAAAGAAGAGAAAACACAGTACGCTCAAACAGTAGAGAAAAAATTAGAGACAGACTTTACACTTAATGGAAGCATAATTACTATGATAATAATGGAGATAATCATTATAATGAAATATGAGAGGAAAGGCCTTTTGCACAACGTAAGTTCTCATTCTTGCATTTACCCTTTCCACTCTGCATATTTCCACTCTGGTATAGTCAGAGACTTTTAAAAGCCATTCAATGCAGCACGCACTGATACTGGCTACTTTGTGTACCGAATTGCCCAAATGTTGTGCACTCATTACTCAGTCAGCCACTTATTATTTTACAAATATTAACTGAGCATTCACACCATGCCTGGCCTTATTCCCGGCACTGGGCAAACTACATGAGTTTCTTCCTCCATGGAGCCTCTTTTTTAGGGCCTCCTCCTCCACCTCCCGGAGGCCACAGGCTTACTGCCCATCCTCGTTCCTTCAGACTGAAACACAATCCAGCCTGTTTTAGTTTGAACCATCAGCTTCCCTGTCTTATCTCCTCGTGTCTTTTTTTCTTGGTTTCATATAATATTGGAGAACTTCCAGAGTGAGACCTGGATGAAGAACAGTTCCAAGGTCATTTCAGCTTTCTAAGTGGGACCCAGACCCAATATATTGTTAGGTATTGGGGAAAATAAGCCGGAAAATAACCTACTTACTTTACTTTGAGCAAACCAGTGGTGGTGTTGATGAACAGATTCTATGTGAAGACGTAGTGAGGGTTCAGTATGGCATACCCCGTATACTTTTCCCTCAGTCTATTAACCTAATACCTCCTCCTTCATATTATCTCTTGTTGAAATGAAGCAACAACCATAGGTCTGTCATTCAACTTAATTTTCTTTTTATTGCTCTTTCATAGGAGGGACAAATAATGTTAAAATGAATCCTAATGTTCTCTGTCATGAGAAGAATTGAATCATTTCTTGAGGCTCAACTATTTTTAATATGATACCGTATGACACTAATTCACCATAGAACCCAAAGCGGGTGCCTGGGTGGCTCAGTCCGTTGAGCGTCCACCTTCGGCTCTGGTCATGATCCCCCGGTTCATGGGTTCGAGGCCCACGTTGGGCTCTGTGCTGACAGCTCAGAGCCTGGAGCCTGCTTCGGATTCTGTGTCTCCCTCTCTCTCTGCCCCTCCCCCACTCATGCTCTCTCTCTCTCTCTCTCTCTCTCTCTCTCTCTCTCTCTCTATCAAAAATAAACATTAAAAAAATATTTTTAATATAGAACCCAAAGCAGTAGAACCTATCAATAGTTCTTTGATCTCCGTATATTCTGGTATATCAGTGACCTACATGTATGGAGTCAAGAGCAGTTGGAGCCAGTAGAGTTCTGTGCTGAAAGCAGAGAGGGTGACTCATGGCTGATGAGCACTGTTCACTGCCAGCTTGATTTTTAGAAATCAGTCTTATTTTCAGCTGATTTCCATAATTGTAAACATTTTAGTACCTTGCTTGGAGCCTTCCAGGCATATTCAGAAAATGAATTCATGTAGTGTTTATTGACAGGACATAGCATTTGGCCCATCGAGTGGATTTTCTATTACTAGTAGGAAAGAAGTTCTCATGGCAAGAAGAAACCTGCATATAAATAAGTCAATTTAGTTCAAAGATCTTGACACAGTCCATAAAAATATTCTAATAGTGGACATGCTCAGGAAAAGATTTATGAGAATGAGAAATTATATTTTTATTTTCATTCTCATTTTTTAAAAAGGGATAGTTTCTGCTATAAATCAAGAACAAATTCCAGAATAAAATGTCCATGAGTGGAATATTTAACATCTTCTGAATCTAAGCTAATACTGGGACCTCTTAATTCCTTTTTCATGGTGGAACTTATTTTCCTTTTTATATCTGGAATCTATAAAAAAATAATTTAACTGTATGTAGTTAACCATACAGTATTGTGCACTTTGAAATATGTTGAGATGATAGATCTCATGTCAAACGTTCTTCTAAACAACAATAGCAGCAAAAACAATGCAAAAGATCACAAGGAAATTTTTGGAGGTAATGAATATGTTTAGTATTTAAGTTGTGATAGTATCACAGATGTATACATATGTTCAAACTCATCAAGATGTATACACTAAATGTGTGCAATTTTAAATATATCAATTATACCTCGATAAAGCTTAAAAATGAAACTGTGCTTAAGTCTACTTGACTTGATCAAATGGTAAATTTGATATTCGGTAAGGATGACCCTTCAGTCGTCTTCTACCAGAAGCCTCAACCCCCTGTTCTCCAATTCTAGAGCTTAGCCTACCTCAACCCTGTCTTACTGGCGTGACTGAGCCACAGGACACGGCATCCTGCAAATGGAGAGTATATTTCCAGTCATCCTAATAATAATCCATTAGAGCAGCCTAATTCATAAAATATTTTATAGCTATCATACATGTGAATCCAATGGAATTAAGGATGTGAATTTATATACAAAAGTGTAGGAGACACACACTGGGTTATCTGACCTCTCTTCTCTGGGATTCATCCTTTACCTTCATTCACTCAGTCACAGGAGCAGGTTTCTGCCAACCATTTTTATACATCGTAAGAATGTCCAATAGACTCCAGTGTTACTGGTCCAGGGGTAGGCAACCGACATCAGCTAAGCCTAGCAGAATCTTTTCTTGACAATTTTGAATGGAGCCCAAGAGATTCCAACCTTAATCTGGGTTGGTGAAAGGAGATATAAACACTTGGGTCATGTTTTCCGCCATATAAATCAGGGAACAGATAAAATAACTTGGAAAGATGGAGGAAAAGGAAGAGAAGCAGAAAGATGGGAAGAAAACTTTGGTGGGCAGTTGGGGGCTTTGGAGGGCCTCCCCATGACTATCTTCTTTCTGGCATATTGTGAATGTCCATAATATGTTTTTTTTAATTCCCTTAGACCCCTCAGGATTATAGGGGTTTCCCAGTATTCATCTTATAAGTCCTTTTTGCCCACATTACCTATGGCAGGTTCATTCATATGATTTGAATTTCAAAGTCCTAACTAATACAAGAAAAACAGTTAATCCTAAAATAAAATTTTCAAATGCATTAGAAGTAGAAGTTCATTAGCTATGTCCATTTTTCCTATTCACGTCGTGCACATTACCTCTGTCTAACGAACTTGGGAATTCCAAGTCCTAGACTTGCTAAGTCCTTGCCTACCTGCTCTTTCTTCTGCTTATAATGCCTCCCATTTCCTACCTAACCATCAAAATCTGGGCCGAGACTCAGGTATTCCAAGAAGTCATCACAACTCAACCCAACTCATTCCACTTTCTTCCGAATTCTGTTTTCCACATCTCTCCACAGTCCAGAGACCACATTATATTATTTTGCATGTGTTTAACAGTTGCCTTAAATGTAATCTTAAAGTACTTTTTTCTTTGCTAATACTTTTTGTTGTCTTCAAAAAAGACAACAAATTATTTGACAAAAGAGATGAGGTATTTTATTCCCTATTTTACTGTTTAACTTTAAATAGCTCCAGTACTGTGAATTGCCTGCCACAGATACCCATAAGTATCCATGGACTGTCTCTAGCAGATCCTAAATGAGTCATCAAAATCCCAATTCTACAAAACTAGAAAGAAATATTTGAAAGCTATTGGCATCAAGGAAATAAGATAGTGATGGCATCCAGAATGGCTAAAATGTTAACCAACTAGAGCTTACCTATGATGCGTTACTTCACTCACAGATTCCCATTTCTAAAAGAGAAGCAGTGTTGGAGATCTAAATTCTTTTATGCATATGATATTTAGATGACTAACCACAGAACTCCCTCCTTCTAAATGAAGCAAAGTAGAGCTCTCCTAAGAATCTGGTGCCCTGGATTAGATTTTCAAGATCTCACTCATCAGGAGATGCAGTGAACGATAAATTCTGTAGAAAGAGCACACACTTGCAGAGAAAACACCAAAATTATGGAAAGAACGAGGTATCGTAACCTCAGAAAAAGTGTTTGAAAAACGTGTAGGGGGAAATCTTTTAGATTCTACTTTATAATCTACAGGGAGTCATTAAAAAATGGATCATCCCCTACTGATGAGACTATTCTTTAGTTATAAGTGTGTCCTAAGACATTTTTAAAATTCACCAGCAATTAGGAAATAATGCAAACTATGGTAGAAGAATTCTGATCTTCTATTTTTCGGAGGATCAGGAGGAAACTATTATATAGGGCTGATAGAAATTTTCGCTATAGAGTCTTAATTTTTATGCTGTCACATGCCTTGAAGCCACTGGGATGAGAACATTTTTTTGCAAATCTAAAATAAATAACTGGAGTAGGCCTGTTACTCACAGAAAAACACAGTGTGTTTACATGAATACCTTTTCTACTTGATTCTTTTGACCTGAGAACTTGAGTGAAACTCTGAAAAAGCTGCCAAATTCCAAAGCTGGGAACAGACCCAGACCAGCATGACTTTTATTCTCCTCCTCTAACTACCTGGAAACATTACCTCAAATAGATAGGGGTTAAAATTTTACAATTTCATTTTACCAATCAATATTTGTGAAACTTTGTGACTGCATATGTACTAAGAATGACAAATTATTCTGTTTTAATCATCTGTTAGGTGTTAACAGATTTAACTCAGCCAGTTTTTTTTCCTTCTTCCTATTTCTCCTTCTCTGTCTTCTCAAATCTAGTCTTACTTGGATTTTTAACCTGTGTTTGCTTTTGCCCCAACATAGTTTGCTCTGTTGAATCTGCTTTTGCTCAAACTTGCAGACAACCAGTTTTCTCCCAATTGCATATCACTTGTCATCTCTCAGTTTGAGGGCTTTCTGAAAATTTGCCTGGTTAGGAAAAGCCAGTAGGGAATAGGCAATTGTATCACCCACTGAAAGGAAGGCAGGTGGAAATCCAGTAGAGAAGCTACACTGGCAGGGAGTTCTTCTGTGGCAGGGTAATGGCCATATCTACTCCTTTATTGTTGCTGCTCTGTGACCCTCCAGGCCTTCTTCTTTCCTGGAGTCTGCTCAGGTAATGGCCACTTTGCTCACTGGCATGTCAATTGCTCCTTCTTCTATAGTCTTACCTCAATGCATTTGATTTAATGATCAACACAGTGGACATACTTGCTGTCTGAATCAGAGGGTACTTTACCACTTTTTAAAGCAACAATTCATTACTCTTCCCAAATTACAGACCTGTTGGCTAAATGGACATCCATCAAAGGGCTTGCCTGGTTCTTACTTGAACAACCATAAGTTGGGATTTTTCTGGCCAAAGTTTCATATAAGGAGCCTTGGAGTTTTCAGGCAAAGCCATCCCACTGCAGTCTACCAACTCTTAGTCAATGTGAGGAAAATCTTTCAAAGATAACTGTTCTCTCTTCAAGAATAAAGCTCCAGAATAGTCACTACTCAATTCCCCTCTCCCTTCCTCCCTGACTCTCCTGTCTTAACCTGTCTCATGAGAAGGTCATGAACAATTAGACATTTCTTATGATGTACTTCTGGCTTAGGTAAGACATAATAATGAACATGCAACCATTCAGCCTTAAAATAACCTAAATAAGTAAAATGTAACTTTGACTCCACAAACAACATTTATTTTCCTTTTTCTCTTCTTCATATCCTCTTAGATTGACCTATTTTATAGCACCATTCCACCTGAAATATTTTTTTCCACATTGGTTTTATGGTTCTCATATTTTGTGAATGAGCTGCCATTTTTTGGTGTATATCAGATTTCAAATTTTTTAAAAATAAAATTATCTAATTTGCTCTTTTAATAAAATTTTGACCTACCATGCCTATAATAATATTTTCCCCATGTGGGTCATCATACTCTTTAAAATAGGAAGAAATAACTTTCAGATGCAGGGAGCTTTTGGAATGTAAGTTTGAGTCTTTTAGAAATTCAAATAATCCCAACTTTTGGATGCAAACAAAATAGAGAGACTTGCAAATGTTCATGACTCATAATAGAAATGTGCCCTTTCATCCAAAGAATTTTTCAGCATTTAAAAAATGCTGGTGAGAATGCAAAATGGTACAGCATCTTTGTAAGATAGTTTGGCAGTTCCTTACAAAGCTAAACATACTCTTACCATATCATACAGCAATTGTGTTCCTTAGTATTTACCCAAATGAATCAAAAGCTTATGTCCATAGAAAAGCTTGCACACAAATGTGGATAGCAGGTCTACTCGTTATTGCTAAAACTTGGAATCCACTAAGATGTCCCTCGAGAGGGGACTGTATAAACAATCTGTAGTATCTACATACAATGGAAAATCATTCAGCAATAGAAGGAAAGGAGCTACTAAGTCACAAAGAGGGATGGAGGGAACTTAAGTACATGTTGCTAAGTGGAAGAAGCCAGTCAGAAAAGGCTAAATGCTTCCAACTATATAACATTCTGGAAAAGCCAAGACTATGAAATAGTAAAAGGCTGGTCAGAAATTTAGAGGAAGGGAAAGAGGGATGAAAAGGTGGAGCACAGGGCATTTTTAGGGCAGTGAAACTATTGCTGTGTATAACAATACCGTAATGGTGGGTACATGTTATTATACATTTGTCAAAACCCACAGAATGTACAAAAAATCAGAATGAAGCCTAATGCACTTTAGTAAATAATACCTTAGTATTGGCTCATCCATTGTAACAAATACACATACCACAGTGATGCAAGTTGTTAATAGCAGGAGAAACTTGGGGCAGTGAAGGATGGGATGGCGAATGAACGAGAACTTTCTGCTCAATTTTTCTGTAAACCTAAAACTGCTCTAAAAAATAAATTCTATTAACTGAAAACAAAACAAAAATGAGCTTGGTTTTTCTGGACTATGGCAGAGTAAGAAAGTCTTTAAGGGCTTGCAAGGACACTTTCTGTAACTTCACGGCCCCTCCTCAGTCAAATACTGGAGAGAACCGGCATTAATCAGCCAGTGTGTCTCTGGTGCCAATCTCTTTGCTAGGTGCTTTCCATGTATTACCTCAGTGGAGCCCTGTAAGGGAAATATTGCATGAGGCATTGAGTCTTAGATTAAGTAATTTGCCCAAGGCCACAGCAACGGTTAAAACCACATGGGCCTTGGAAACCAGTGCCATAGCAAGGTCTATGACTACCATGTCCCCATCCCAAGGTTCCCCTACTGGGCAGGGTACAGCTGAGATTGGGGGGGTCTCTCCCTGAGGTAGCTGTGAGCTCCTGAGTCAGAGGGAAAACATAGAACACTTATGTGGAAGGCCTCTGTAGATATCTGGCATTAATATTATATAATACACTTGCAGTATTTGCAACATCCTTTATGATGCTCTCAGGATATTTTTATTACAATTATGGGTAACGGCCCCTGAAAGGTAATGCCCGCAGTTCTCAATTTACCCAAGCAACTACCATATTCTTTTCTTTACTTCTGCTCTTACATTAAAAAAAAATTTCAGGGCTTACATATTACCTTTGCTAATTTTGAAAGGCAAACCTAGAGAATCAAAAGCTCAAATAGCTCACTTTAAAAGCACTTGAGAACAGGAGAAAGTTTTACGTGATTACATTAATAGCAGTGACAAATGCATGTGAAACACTTAACCATGGTCTGTGATGCAAAGAAAACCCATTTAGGTGTCATTCATCTTTTTTACATTAGTACAAGGAGTACTGTCTGCTTTCTTCTCAGACAACACCGGAATTAGAATGCTGCGTTTTCAAGAAGCCAGCTTCCTAACTTGTATTTGTAGCACCTTTCTGCAGAAATGGTTAAGACTCTGAAACCCCAAATACAATACAAAATCTTTTTTTCCTTCCAATTTCATCTCTCTAAAAAAAAAAAAAAATTATAGGGAAACACTTTCCCATTGAAGGGACATAATATTTATTTACCAATTGGTTATCTCTAGTATTTTTCCTCCAGAGGAGATAAACTATGCAAAATAAACCAGAAGTCCTGATAAGCTCTTTCCAAACTGGGAATTGTGAACAGAAGAGAAATAGGAGATAGAAAAGAAATGAGTGATGGGGTGTGAGGAAACGGCATGAGGGAGGGAGGAGGCAAATGAAGAAGGGACAGAGGGGTGAGAAATGGTCGCTCTGAACATGCTTCCCACATGCCCTAAACCCAGCTGCTTTCAGTTATGGACTTGTGCAGCATTAAATCTTCAAGAAACTTTAACAATTGTCACCACCGCCACCACCCCACAACCATACACATGCTCACACACACTCACATGAGCACACACACTCACATGTGCACACACACACACACACACACACACACACACTCATGTTCCATAGATGAGAGAAACTATATGATATGGTGAAAAAAATGTTTTTATTGACTATCAGGAGACCTGCCTCTAATTAACTAATGATCTTGGCAGGTTACTTGATTGCCTCAACCTTCCATTTCTATACTGGAAAGAATAGGGGTTGGGCTTGCAGATTCCATCATCCCTTTCATCTCTGGCTTATCTGCAAATCAGCCCTGGAGAAGTTACTTGTGCAAAAGCCATACAGCTAGTAAGAGGCAGGGCCAAGGTAGATGGAGGGTCCCTGAGGAATCATTAAGGTTTTTATAGCTTCCTTTGGGTGGAATAGTTTGTGAAGATGTTTATTCCATGGGCTATCGCAGGCACCCATCTTTCTGAGCTGCCCTGTGTTTCTCTAAACCTCTTTACAGTTTGGTCGTCTATTTACAAATTTTCCTTGGCGGGTCAAGTCAGCCTGTATAAGATATCCCAGTACTAGCAGCCTGGCTCATTTCTGCAGTGAAAGTGAGAAGCATAGAAAAGAGCAGTGTGTTTACTAATGAGAGCAGGAAGACTGTGGCTCACTAGAGCAGAAAGGCAATCGGGCAGGTAAGTGCTTCAGCACGCAACGGGTAGAGAATCAGACCTTCTGTCTCCCTGCACCTTATCCCATCCCCCACAGCTGTGCAGAGAGACTCTGGGACTCAGTGGACAGGAGATCCAATGTTGGCTGTCTCTCCTCTCTGCCCTCCAAATACACATTTAAAGACTCCCAAAGGGATTTCTTGCAAACTTAAATTTCTGATGTGGAAGGAAGTGTTTCCAGATATTAAAAAAAAAAAAAAAAAAAAAGCACAACAAGCTCCAACATCACACAAAAGAAAAGAAAACACTTAGGTTTGAAACCTTGAAGGAATATTAAATAAGAGATAGAATTTTGGTTATGCCAGATATGAATGCCAGTACTATAGGAAAGAACCTCATAAAACATATCAAGCCCAGGCAAAAATAAAACAAGCAAAAATAGAATATCATTTGAACTATAGCAGGCCCATAAGTTCAGCTCCAAAATTACAAGCCAACACACATACCATATTGTGCAACTGAGCCTGAAAAGGGGGAAATTAGCAATAAACCAAAAAGCTTTTAAAAGTAACATAGTGAAGTAGAAGAAAACCCCACAAAGCTACAAAATTCAGAATAAGTACTATCTGGGAAGAAACAGCAACAAATTATGCGATTTTCCTTTTTAAAGATTTTGGATCGCAGAGTACATCTAAGACAGTGGATGAGTCAATATGGGTGGGTAGGTTCAGTATGTTTGACAAATAAGTTTTGCTTCTCACCAGGACATTTGGATACTACATAAATAGAAACCTTCTTTTCATCTCGAGAAGCATAAGGAAGTGCTTTCTCAGAGTGAATATTTTCCTCAAATCACTTGGAAAAGAGAAAGAACATTTATTTCCATGTTTCTCCTATCTAGCAAACTCTATTGACCTTAGGTTGAACTCGAAAACATTGTTCTCGTGCAGCCTCTCTATAAATTCCAAACTTGCCTTGCTTTACCACCTGTCCCTGGTCCTAGAAACATCATCTCTTACACTACCTCCTACACTTAAGAGTGGTTTTTTTGTTCCGTGGAGGCGGGGGGTAGACTCGCCTCTGGTGGCAGTTCCCCGGGTGAAGTTGGGCGTGTGCAACAAGAGCCTGCAGCCAGCCTCCCAACAAAATTCTGGGAGACGCAGGGGGTTTGTGAAGGCTGAGGGGGTTATGGGTGCTGAATGCTGGGAAGACAGACCGTTGGTCACTTTGGCAGCTAGTTGTTAAATACGATGCTCTTTTTGCTTGGTGGAGCTCATAGCCCATACTTTCTGGAGCCCTGGGAGAACTGAGGACCCTTCTGACACTTGTGTGAAGACCAGGACCCAGTGCACTGTTGGCCATACTGGGCTGCTGTGCTTCTGGAATGCTGGACTCCGGTCACATTCGTCCCCGCCCTGCATAGAAAGCAGTGGCAGGCAGCCTCCCCCACCCCGCAACCACCCGTTGCCAAGTCTCGAAGTTTGTAGCGCAGGAGGTGGGGTGTGTTTTTGGAAGGTGAAACTCTACTCTCCAGTTACTTACCTGCTACTTACCTGCAGCATTCAGAGTCCTTCGCAATTTAAAATTCAAATTTGCCCTTCACAGTTGGTGTTATTAGACTTATTTCAAAAAGGGAGAGAAGGAAGATGAATATAAATATGCCCTAAAGAGTGAAAGGAATTGTCTGAAGGAAACAGATCAGGGCCTTGTGTTTTCCAATTTATTTGTTTCTCTGCTACTATTCTCTTTGAGTTTTCTCTCACTTAGTTTCTGACCCACACTTGGATCTAGAATACAGATCAGTATCCTTAGAAGGAAACTGAATAATTAAAGGTCATTCAATATACTGTCATTCTTTTATATAACCTCCAAGGGAAAGGCACTTAGGGCTAACAATGCCGTATGGTTCAATCTTGTAAAAGTAGAATTATCATTGTAATCCTAGAATACCGAGCTTTCTACTCGGTGTAGGCCCTCACGACCATTCTTAACTAGTTGCCTTTATGTTTATTTGCCAGGGTATGTAATAGGGTGAACGTTCTAAGGCATTTTATTTTTCCAAAGAGCTGGTTGGAAAATCTCAAATATCTGTACTTAATTGCCAAATGTACATATAATTGGTAAATGTATATATATATATATATACACACACATATATATATGCGTATATATATATATTCTTACTGCCAAATAAATGTGTCTGTGTATATGTTTGATTTATGATAAAAATATTTTTCCCATGCCACGTCCTCTTTTTAATAAACTCAGACTTTCTCTTGGATCAAATCTTAAGTAGGAGATACATTCGAATTTAGTTGTTATTCACCTATTAAATATAGAAATTCCATGAATATTGAATACTCCATACGTGTGGTGTTGAACATACGAATCCCATGGGTTTCATAAGGTGGTCCTTTCTTGCTCACCTGTAGAAGTATGGGGGGAAGGTGGGGCCACATACATGCCTATTACCCCAGTTGGGGAATGTCTGGTTGAACAGAACAGCAACAGTTCTCTACTTTGGGGCAGGGAGCATGAGCTGAATGAAGGGAAAGCTGGGATTTAAGCTGCCCTAACAAATCTAGACACTGTAGCTCTAAGTTGGGTCATGTACAGTAGAAATGTTTGATTCTATATTAGTTGCTGCTTCCTGTCTGGAGGGATCCCGGCCTTTTTCACAGGATGCTCCTCATAGAAATTAAAATATTTGTATTACAAACTTAAGAGTGTTTGGAACGCAGTTGAAGAGCCTCTGTGCTACACGTGACTTACTCAAGCACTTGGACCACCTCTGACCCTACACAAGGACTGACCCTGAGCAAGGACTGCCAGCCTCCTTATCTCGCAGGGCACTGGTTGGAATCCAAACCGTAAGCAGCCCTGGCTAAGCACCTTGCAAAGCCAGAGAGATTGGTCTTTTCTCCCATCTTGATCAATTCTATTCAATAATCTAGGTATCGAATAAATCAATAAAGAAAGACACTGTCAATGAGCTTTTAAAAGTCCCTTGTATAATGATCAGAGTTGCTCAGAGTATGAAACATGAATCTGGTGATTTCATATATGCATTTTTGCTTATTATTATTATTATTATTAAATTATTTGTTAATGTTTACTTATTTTTGAGAGAGATAGAGAGCATGAGGAGGGGAGGGGCAGAGAGAGAGAGGGAGACACAGAATCTGAAGGAGGCTCCAGGCTCTGAGCTGTCAGCACAGAGCCTGATGCAGGTCTGGAACTCATGAAACAGGAGATCATGACCTGAGCTGAAATCGGACACCCAACCGACTGAGTCACCCATGTACCCCATTATTATTTTAAAAAAACAATATCAAAAAGAAAAGCTGATTGTTTTTCAGCTTTGTCTCCAACTACTTTGTGTGCAGCTGCATATCTTAGCCACGCCTGCCACCATTCAGAAATCATCCTTTTATTGGCCCCAGTTAAAACGTTCATTCTCTGATAATTAAAGTAATTCAAGTTAGGATGAGAATAAAGTTTAACTCCATCCATTTAAAAGAGTTTGTGGCCATAAATCAATCTTTAATTATTGGAACACACAGTGAAGCGGCAGGCATTCTTAATTTCCTCACAAGCTCTCTGGGACTCTCTTTACCTATTTATCTCATTTTTCAGGGAGTAGACTATAAGGAAACAGTTTTTCTGTGCCAGAAAATCTTAAAAGCTTCCCTCTCCTTCCTTTTTGGAATCCCTGTGTTTCTTCCCAGCTTCAGGAAGAAAAGAGTCACCAATTTGAGAGAGTGTGTATTGGGCAGAGGTAGCTTGACTTCTCAAAACTGAAGTCTGAATTGAGTGAGCGGTGCTTTTGCTCTAGCCCTTATGAAATTGTCTGGCGAGACTTACTTTTGGGTTAAAGGCATCAAAATGTCTGGAAGCTCAACAACATGCTCAAAAATGGAGACAGTGATCATAGTAGGGAGTTAAACCAGCTGGCCTCCCGCTCAAGGCTGCTGCTCAGTTGATCACTGGCGGCGTGGCGGTATAAAGGTGTGCTGAGTGTAGCTGTACAGCTAAAAACAAAATGGTGTTTGGTACATGAAAGACTTAGGTTTAAATCCCAATTTGGCCACTTCCCGGGAGGGTGATTTTGTGTTGATTACTGAAGCTCTCTGAATTGTCTCTGTTTCCTCATCTATAAAATGGGCTATTAACCCCAGTTCAAAGAGGTTGATGTGCCAGGGAAATGAGACGTGAAAGTTGCTGACCACATAGAATCCCATTTTTAAGAACTGGTCTGAAATTAAATAGATGGCCCTGAACTGTGGTTTCTCTAAGACATTTCTCAGGCCCCTACCCTGCCACATGATTTTGGATTTTGATTTAGGGGAGTCCAGAGGTTAACTCTGTCTCTCCACCCCAGGGAAGAGAGGGGGGAGGTAGGGAAGAGAGAAGGCTGGGGTTATCTCCACATTTAGTCTGGCCCCAAATCTGTAACATGAAGCCAGGCTTCCCCAGGAATTCAGAAATCCTTGCAGGACCACTTCCACCCTCCAGGACCCCTGCTGTCTCAGAAGCAAAGCTGGGGGTCAAATCTTGGGGCTGTCTCTTGTATCTTTTTTGTCAGGACCAAATCTCTGTTCCTGCTGCACATTAGAAATTCATATGGAACTTAAAAAAACACTAATAACAAGGCTTTAAGGCAAGAGATTCTGACTTAAATGGTCTGGGTTAGGGCCTGAGCAATGGTAGTTTTTTAATTATTATTTTAGAGGGAGAGGGAGAGAGAGAAAGAGAGAGAGAGAGAGAGAGAGAGAGAGAATGAGAGAATCTTAAGCAGGCTCAATGCTTAATGCTTAGTGCAGAGCCCAACACAGGGCTCTATCCCACGACCCTGAGATCATGACCTGAGCTGAAATCAAGAGTCGGCTGCCTAATTGACTGAGCCACTGAGGCTCAGTAATTTCTTTTAACTGCCTCTAGTGATCCTAGTGTGCAGCCAGAGCTGAGAACTCCTCCAGATATTGCAGATCGAAGTGATCTGGAGATGTTGGGGTCAAGGTTGCAGCAGGAGGGGTCTGATGAACTGATGCTGGAGAGCCCTCCCTCTCTCAGGTGCTTCTGTCATTGAGGCAAGGGCAGGAGAGAAGGAAATGGGGTAAAATGAGCTCCACCTGGAATAAGTCCTGGGCAATGATAAGCAGCCCTTTCTTGTCTGCTTGTGGGTTCTGATTTTCTGAGTAGCTGTGGAATAACAGAACACTGCAGATTTTTTACAACATAACTCCAGAAGCCTCATTTAAGCTGATATCATTATGGACTTTTAAATCTCCTGCCTACATTTAGTTCCTTTATTTCTGAATTAAGAAGTACTTAAAATGTAATGACTTACTTGAATTGCTTGTTCTCTAATGGTGGTTACAGAGCTGTTCTCTTTAAACCTCTGCACACGGAGGATATTTTGATCAAGTCAGAGAGAGCAACATGAAAGCATTAAAATTATGGGAACAGAACCAACATGTCTTGATTTCCAGTCCTCTCTGTCAATTAAATCACATAATAAAACTCAGAGAGGGCTATTCCTCTCCTTGAAATAGTGAGATGTACATGTCTTTTCTCTTCCTTTTACTGACAGATCTCTGACCAGCCATAATGACCACATTTCTTTTCTGCCTCATCTGATGAAAACCCTTCTCGCCCAATGAAATCCAATAATCCAATTTTTACTTTCATTCTTGTTTATTTCCAGCCCCAAATAAACGGAGTATCCTTTTGCTAGATACCATGGCTCCCCTAGGTGGCTAGATATTGCCTCTCCTTCCCAATGAACAAAGCCTCCAACTGAGTAAATAGTAATCTTAAGCATCGTAAGAGAACAGAAAAAATATTTACTCGTCATTGTTAAATAATTCAGAGACACCTTAAGGACTATATAAAAACCAAAATTTAATGCAAAAATAAATATTTCTGACTTAGGAATCTGCACAAGGAGTGGATTCATTTAACTACCTGATCCCAGATCAAAGGGCTTCACTGTCCTCATACTACCCACCCTCATCTCCAAAAGATATTAATATCAATTGTCAAGGAGAAAATTTATAACATGGAGTTCTGATATAGCCAGGATGGATTTAATTACCTTCAGTCAATTTGGGCAGGAGAGCATAAGGGTAGTCGTGAAAATAAGCTCCTACTAAATCAGGACCTGTATCTAATCCTAATGACAGAAGGGCTAACGAAAAGGAGGAAATTTTAACGTCTAACTTGCAGATGACAACTGTCATAGGAGCCGTGGGTGACATTCCCATAGAGGAGAGGATTTCAGAAAGCAAGCTCTCACATTAATTACTGGTTCACTGTGCACAGTGGATTCCTTCATTCCATAAATATATATTGAGTGCTAGTCACTTATTAGACACAGCACAATGAGTTTATTGGAGGTGTGATATTTCGTTAGCCAGGCGTGGTGACTCTGTTAAGTACATCAGCTGGACTACTTGGGTTTAGTGTACCCTGAATTTAAAATGATCTCTGCGTCCAGGGTCCCAGGGAAACCTTATAAATCATTTATGAGTTTCTTGGAAAATCATCTATTTATTTCTGATTTCGACTTTGTTTTTATGGAGTTGGGCTCCACAAAATTAAAATTCTTTACATTTTCTAATTATAGTTACTTCACTGATATATGTCCTTGATTTTATATTCTCTTCTTATATTTCCTAGAGGCTTGTTAATATGTTGTAGTATTTATCAATATAAAAATTAGCTACATATACACATCATTATTCTATACCATAAATATATAAAGCATATCTTATTAAGTGAAAAGACAAGGTACAGATACAATATACATTGTATTGCAGAGTATTGGGGGACTGAAGAAGGAAGTTAACTTTTATTCCCACCTTCTGTACCATTTACATTCTTTTTTTTTTTTTTTTTTTTTTTGAGAGAGAGTGTGCATGAGTAGGGAAGAAGGGCAGAGGGAGGGAGGGAGGAAGAGAAAGAGAGAGAGAGAGAGAGAGCAAGTCTTGAGCATGGAGCCTGGGACTCTATCCCATGACCATGAGATCATGACCTGAGCTGAAATCAAGAGTGGGATGCTTAACTGACTGAGCCACCCTGGCCACCCCCACCGCCCCCCCCCCTTTTCCCATTTACATTCTTTATCATGATTAACTTTAATCATCATAATAAAAAGAACTCTTTTAAATGAGTTAGAGAATCTAGACAGATACAAACAATGTTCACTTAGTACACTGGTTGGAAGTCCAGTGGTGTCAGCCATAAGGGCTTAAGCTTCAGTTCTACTGAACTTGATTGTGCTTTTGATAACTGGCAGTGTGTCAGCAGGGTGGATTGCCAAAACACTTAGGAGAAGTCACTTGATCAACTTGTCCTTGGCACAATGGCCATTCTGAAAATAGATATACTCAAATGAAATGAGTTATACTAAAAACTTATTCCAAACGTTCAGTTAACTGAGTGCTTGTCGTATCTGAAAAACATGCTTTAAAACGTGGAATTGTTTTATGTTAATGTGAAAAGCACTGCCTGAATTACAGTATTTAGTTTTGAGACACGTCTTGTCATGATTTAGAGTGCCCTTCTGGGCTGGCTTACCCTTGCTCTGGTCCATTTAGGGATTTCCAAGCACTCAGGGCATATGCCAAAGCAGGAAAGAGTCCGGTGTCTGGAAGTGAGAGAAAAAGAACATATAGATAAATTTGCTACCACAAATACACACACACACATACACACACACACACACACGCACACATGCGCATGCACGCACACACACACACACACACACACACACCCATAAAACTAGGGAAAACTTTTTGCAGCAAAAGTGATATAAGTAAGGTTACTTATTTCATATAAGATGAGCTTTTCCAAACTTATTCCATATACACAAAGATAAATGGGCAAAGTCTATCAATCAACAGTTCTCAAATGAGGAAATATTGTTTGTTCATTCATTAGTTTGATACAATTTTGTGTGAGTCCTTGAGATAGGAGCCACACATATTTGTCATGAGGTCCCTAAGTGAAACTAGTAAGTGTTCCAAATGAGGAGGAAAGAACCTCATTTCCTACACATTAGGAGACTCCATCAGTATTGTGGGTCTTGTAACCACAGAAAGCATCACTTTAAGACAAATGGACTTGACAGAATCACTGCTGGTACTTCCTTACCACAGAGGAGTACTGTGTACTGAGCTTTCTTAGCTTGTAGCTTTCAGATAGCTAGACTTGCTGTAATTGCCAGCAAGAAACACCAAGTCATACCCAGTGCCATTCTTTAGCCTCTGGGCCTCATTTCCAGCATGTACCATTTCCACTGGGCCTCACATTCTTGGTTGTCCCCTCCTCACCTTCTGCTAGCTACTTATTACACAGTAATTTAAGATACAGAGACTAAGGACATAATTTAGGCTAAGGGTAAGGTGGAAGCAACAGGGACAGAGTGAGTCGATAAATTCGTGAACTACTTCAGAGACTCTCTTGACAGAACTTGACAATTTATTGGATGGGCGCTGTGGGTGAGAAAAAGGGAGGAGTGATGAATGGCACCCAGGCTTTTGGTGTAAGCACCTGGGAGAGCGTAGTGCCAGGAATGAAGATAGAAAAATTACAGGAAGAAGAGTATGAGAAAGAGATGAATTCAGTTCTGAACATGTTGAGTTTGAGGTATCTGTGAGATACCAAAGAAGAGATGTCGCAAAGGTTTGGTTATATTCCTCTGGAGTTAAACAGGGAGATCTGGGCTGGAGATACATATGTAGTTGTCATCAACATAAAGATGGGAATCAAGCCATCCATGGGTGTGGATGAGTTTGCTTAAGGCATGTTTGTAGTATGAGATGCTAAGTGGGCCCAGGCTAGAGTCCTGAGTAACCCCAATTATTTAGGGATGGGTCAAGAAGGAAGAGCTAATAAAACAGCAAGAGAAGTAAAAGGAAAATTGGGACCGTGCCTTTGTTCCCACTGATCCCTTTCCCTGGAGTGACCTCCCTCTTTTCTTTGCATGGTAAAATACAGCTAATCCTTCAAGATATCTCAAATGTCTCTTCAATGAAGCAAACTTTTTTGATCCACTCTCTATTTCCCCAAGTGCCATAAAAGCTGTTCTCTTTTCTCTGCTTCTATAGCACTTCAAAAAGAAAAAAAGAAAAAGAAAGAAGAAAGAAAATAGAAGAAAAATTGTAAACACAGCCACTGAGGACACCTCCAGCCACTCCCCCTACCATTTTCTGAGCTAATATGCAGGAGGAATGTGACAGGTGATTCTAATGCATCTTTGTTTCCTAGCACCAAACAGTACATATGAAATGGTCAATGAGCGTTGAATTAATTTTATTTTCCTGGCATTGAAAAGTCTGTACCTCATTCTGACAAAGGTTTCAGCCCAGTGAGACACATTATTCATAAAAAATATCCATGATTTTTTAAGAACTCTTGATGACAAAATCTATTTCTCGTACGGCGTTGGAACTTAATTTAGTTTGTTGTTATTCATGCCACACCTACTTCCAAAAAGGATTTGAGATAGCTTGCAATGAGTCATATAAAAAATTACATCTTTAAAAACAGCACAAAAGCATCATGCAATGGAAAAAGGTAATAACATTACCTGATAAGTTAGACCATGGAAAGTTGCAGCAATTGAGAATAAGATATGGTTTTGCACTTCCTAGCAGACAAGGTGATACATTCTCATTGTTTGAGCAGCCCTTGGATTTTTGTGGGACTTTGTGTAGGTGGAGGACAGCACATAGGTACATTACTCAGACCAGCTAAAATTCTGCCAGGCTTAATTAGATCCTTCATTTATTTGCAGTGTTGTGTATAGTATGCTTTTAGTGGTCTGTGAATTAGAATGACCAAAAAAAAAAACCCCAAAAAACAATAACTGTCTCACTTGCAGAAAAAACTAAACAGGACTTCTGTCCTGCAGAAGAGGATTCTTTTTTAAGGTAAAAACATTTTAAGCTACCTCATAACTATTCTTTCAGAATATGTTGCTTGAGAACACATGATGAAAAAATTCTGTAAATTTATAACCCTTAAATGTTTTTATTCTATTTATTAAAACACAATACTATCTTAATGTGTTTTAAGAGATGGTACAGATATTTGCCTAAGATTAGGGGTACAGTATAGAAACATTGCTCAGTGAACACATGGATTTTAAATGGTTTTGCAATTATTCCAGAAGTCTTGTGATCAGACAATGGGAACCATTATCTAGGGTAATGGTTTTCTAATCATTATTATAATTGTTTAGTTCTAATTGGCACTATAGCTATTTGGTCAAAGAACTCCTACTCTGAAGATCAACAAATCACAGCTCTGGTTTTAAGACTGGAATTGGTCTACCTGATTGGGGTCCAGAGAGGAATTTATCAAAAAGCCTGTTATCATCCCACTGAAACTAAACTAAAGAGAAAATATTATTAAATATTACCAACTTTCTTGCACGGTGATGAGTAGCTTGGCATTTAATGCTGGCTTCGGTGCATTCGTTCAAATATCCATGGCTTTAAAATAGGCACTGCCTTTATTTTTACACATTCAAAATTACAGTGTCTTCTGAGACAGTCCTAAGGTCCCAGAAAATCCTTCAGGTGATATGTTAGTCAAACTTATGGACTTCAAGGAGAAAATGATACTTTACAAAATCAGGTGGAATTCAGATTTTCAAACTTCCGCCAAAAGAAAGAGAACTCTGAGGTAAAATTTTTCTCTAAGTTTTTAAGTTCCACCTGCTGCTACTACGTTACAAGGCATATGCTGTAATTTTATTCTGTGACAGAATTTCCCTCTTCTCAATATTGCTAGAATTCAAAAGGATTATTTTGATTTCTAATTTCTTTAGAGCACCTTCATTTATTAATTTGTATAATGCAGAGAACTTGAGAATCTCTCTTGGTGTGCTTTAAACATATACACATACACATCCTAGAATCACAGCTAAAATCTGTTCATGGAAGAACAAGATTATTCACCAACCAGCACTTCCGAATCAGCACTCAGTATCATTGGCGTATGTCCCATATCACGAATCTGCTCTGTGATTTGACATAGATCCTGGACCCTGAGAATTTGCTACCAACTAAAGCTCCTTGAAAGCAGAGACAGTTTCCTATGGAGCCTGTATTTCTGGCAGCATTTAACAAAGTCTGAGTTTGCAGAATTTGATTCAATTAAATGTAGATTCCTAACCAAGCAAATAGGAGGATAGTTGCCTTCTCCTTGTCCTCCCCACCCTTCAAATCCTATCCTCCTATCTCTCATTCTCAACCGTATCTCTTCACCTCCCTCCGTGCCATTATCATAAACTCCCTTTAATTCCTACCATTCTTCTCCCTTTTCTTGCCTTTGACCTTCTGCAAATTCTATTTCCTTCGACTGGCTTATCCTTCCCCATCTTTTCCCCTGGGTGGGTCATAGTCATTTTTTAGGTCTATTATTTTGCCTCTTCTCTGGGAATACTTTATAACTGTCCAAGTCTGATCAAGTAGCCTCCAAAATTTGCTCCCACGCTATGATATCATAGCCTGATCAAACCATTGTAATTGAAGTAGCCCCACTAGATTATAAACTTGAGGAGAGCAGGCAGGGTTTGTTATTGTGTTTACCTACATGTTCTCAGGAACTTGGCACTATGGCTGAGATTTAGTAGGTGCTTAATAAATACTGGATGAGTGAACAAATGAACAAATAAGTTCAATGACCAGGAATACTTTCTCAAGAGTCCTTTCTCCCAGAATCTCTTCAACAATTGTGACTTCAGTGTTGGCACAGTGGCATTGTTTTAGGTAAATTTCTAAAAATCCTGCTGAATTTCTAAAAATCCTATTTACTAAAAATCCTGCTGAAATTGCTCATGAAGCTGGAAGTGCCATAAGATCAAATCTGGAAGTCATGTTCACATCATTCTTCTCTGTAGACAAGGATGGAGCTTGGGGTCCTTGCCTTCAGCTGAAGGATGTCCACCTAGTCTTTCTCTTCCATTCCTACTTTGTCAACTTGCAGGCCCCTTGATATGGGGATGTACTCTCTTTATTTTTATTCATTCATCAAGTATTGCTTGAGGGTCTCTTACAAAAAAAAAAAAAAAAAAAAAGCCATGACTTGGGAGCTACTCAAGAACCAAAATTCCACCAAAGTATGCCATCATCTCAGCAATCGTGAACCAGCAAATGCCAGGCAGAGAATGGGTAAAGGGAAAACCCTTACAAACCATTCTGAGAGTGCTCTGTAAGTTATACATATGTATTGGCAAAATCCTTTGATCAAGTCTCAATATGCCCCTTTCCTCATAGTAAGGGATCCATCCTCTCTTAAAAACAGATTAAAGCACACTTAGAGCCATCTGGAAGAAGATGCTGGCTGATTAGGGTTCAGTCTCTCTCCTTAGAGAACAGCTTACACAAAATTACACTGAATAGAGTTTCAGAATCAAGCTGCTTCTCCCTTTTCCTTTTACAATATGTACTTTACAGAATGCATAGTGATCTCTTAAGACATTTTTGTCTTTTATTTCCTAGTTTCTTTCTGACAGAAATTCTTTTCTTCACAGAGAAATAAGGCTTTTCTTTCATTGCCTCTATTCCCTTTATGACATGAAGTATTCAATCACAACCAATTTACAGATAATGTTGTGCTAGTTTCTGGTGTGTTTGTCAGTTTCGTCACCTGTGCCAGATTGTCAAATGCATGCCCTAGATAACGTGGATACCTTAGTCAACAAGTTTCATCGTGCTTGTCAATGGAAATGTGGACATTTTCCTCTCGGTTCTTTTTTTCTTGCCTGTACCTTTTTGGATGACTTTGAATTGGATGTTCCTAGCCTGGCCAGTGCCTCTTGCTCTATAATCCTTCTAGTTACAGAATTAACCCTGTTGTTAGCTATTTGTCAATCAACTTATAATACAGTGTCAAATTAATTCCCTGCATCACTACAGGTTTTCAGCTGGGAAGTGCAGGAGAGATGAGAACAAAGCAAATCTTATACCATCAGGTCAGAAAAGTGCCTGGAGGGTCTTCACTCAGAGGTTCTCTCCTGACTTATCAGTGGCAGTCAGCTGAGCTGAAGCTCTCCAGGTGGTTCCTGCTTTCTTTCCCCTAAAGGAAAGGAAATAGCCAAATGATATGAAATGCCACAAAGGGTCTAGCAATCCAATTCTTCAGGGTCGTTTGAATAAAGCAGCTTGATAAGCGTTACCTGAAAGTGCAGGTTGGGGATAATTTTGGTTTCGTTTTGGGGAGGGACAGGCAGAAGGGAAGAACTCAGTGACAGTTTTGGTGATCTTGTCAATATTAGTGACCTAAATTACGTTTGTTAAAAATAAAGCAAAAGATAAGAGGCAAGGGAGTTACAGACTACAGATTTCTTTTTTTTTTTTAATGTTTTATTTATTTTTGAGAGAGTACTAGTGGGGGAGGGGCAGAGAGAGAAGGCGACGCAGAATCTGAAGTAGGCTTATGGTTCTGAGCTGTCAGCATAGAGCCTGACTCACAAACCATGAGATCATGACCTGAGCCAAAGTCGAATGCTTAACCAACTGAGCCACCCAGGTGTCCCCCGACTACAGATTTCTAACCTGCAGATCCCTACCTGTATTTTATGCAGCCAGACTCTCCTTTTCTCTCTTAGTCAATAGCAGGGGTTGTGTGGGCATGCTTGTTTCCTCTCCCTCAATAAGTTGACAGCTGTAACAGAAAAGTTGGCATGTCCCTAGATTGCAGCACCAAGGTGGCACACAGCTCTATGATCAACTAATGACCAGTCAGTGGGAAGCAGCTATGATTGGGACACAGACATGAAAGTACTGGGTTCTATGATCTCTATGCAGGGCTGACTTTATAGGCATGTGACTTTACAGCCACTTAAAAGAACCCTATGCTTGGTCTAATACTCTGCTGTTGCTTTCTTGAAATTCTTAATAATTTCCAAAGAAGGGACCTCGTATTTTCATTTTGTGCTAAGCCCACAAAATTATGTAGCCAGTTCTTTCTTCAACATGTATTGTTGAGGCATAAAAAAGCAGGGGGTAAATCATGGGTAAAAAACTAGCTCTATGTGTACTTTAAACCACTTCCAGCCCCCACTCCCTGATCCCACCCTCATTTATGTACGTATTGAGAGACAATTTTGAGAATAGTTAAGAGTAAAGACTCTGTAGCTAGATTGCTTGGGTTTAAAACATACCATAGGAAAATTACCATACTTTTTGGTGCCTCAGCATCCTCATCTGTAAAATGGGATAAAAATATGGTCTATCTCACAGAATTGTTGTAAGGATTGAGTGATTTAACAAATGGAAAGTCCTTAGAGCACAGCCCGGCCCTTACTAGTGCTACATTATCTATTGTGTTATTATTTTTAATCTAGGTTGTATTATCTAATTAGATTCTATTTGGAAGACTATATAATAAACCAATAAAAATGGTTCCCTACAGAGAAGGGGACTAGGGGACAGGAATAGGAGCAGAAGTGGATTTTGTAAGACTCAAACTTAAGGGCCCCTTTAAGAAAAGCAATAGATATTCATTGTTTGAATAAAAGCTGTATAATTTAAAAGAACTGATTTTTCAAAATCTGACAAACATAAATAATAAAATATAAATGCATTTTTAAAAAAAGAAGAGCAATAGGTAAGTAAGGCAGGGCTGTCTGAGTGACTCAGTTGGTTGAGAGTCCAACTCTTGATTTCAGCTCAGGTCATGATCCCAGGGTCATGGGATCGAGCCCTGTGTTGGGCTCTGTGCTGAGCATGGAGTCTGCTTAAGATTTTGTCCCTTCTCTTCTGTCCCTCTCCCCAACTTGTGATCGCTCTCTAAAATAAAATTTAAAAATAAGGCAAACATTTATTTTGAAAGAAAACATTTTTAATGCTGAAAAACACTAAAAGTTTAGAAAATATAAAATAATTTCTTTATTAATTGACTAATAAATCTTTAAACGTTTCCCCCATATTTTTGCTGCACAATCTTTGCCTCATCATGTGACAATTTTATAATATTCTTTCCTATGAGAAAATGAATATATTTCTATTACCTGTGAGAATAGAAAGATAATTCTGTTTTTCCCATCTATATGTATTTTAATCATTGTTATTGAGGTATAATTAACATACCATAAAATTTATCATTGTGAAAGCACACTTTGGTGATTTTTTAGTAAATTTATATAGTTGTACAACATGCTTAAAACATTTCCATTAATCCAAAAATTTCTCTTATGTCCATTTATGCTTGCTTTGCTAAATTTCTTCTTCAGTGTTTTGATGCTATGTGAATGGAACTGTTTTCTTAATTTTATTTTCTGATTGTTGCTAATATTTCATACAATTGATTTTTTGTTTATTGATGTTGTATCCTGCAACTTTGCTAAGTGTGCGTATTTGCTATAGTAGTTCTTAAAAATATATTTCTTATAATTTTCTACATGTAGGATCATGTTGTCTGCTAATAGTTTCAGTTTCTCCTTTCCAATTTACATGTCTTTAATTTTTTAATCCTGCATTATTGCATTGGTTAGAACCTCCTGTACAATGTTGAATAGAAGTTGTGAAAGTGGAGATTCTTACTTGCTCCTTTTCTATGGGGGAAAACATTCAGTATATTACCACTAAGTATGATGCTAATACTAAGTTTTCTTGTTTTGTTTTTAATGCTATTAACAGATTGCAGAAATTCCCTTCTATTCGCTCTATTTGTTGAGAGCTTCTATCACAAATGGGTACTGATCTTGTCAAATGTTTTTGTGGCTTCTGTTGAGATAATCATGTAGGTTTGCCTTCTATTCTGTTAATATTATATATTATATTAGTCCACTTTCAGATGTTAAACCAACTTTATGTTCCTTTGTAAAAGTGTACAATCCTTTTTCCTATGTTGCTGAATTTAGCTAATACTTTATCGAAGATTTTTGCTTCTACGCTCATGAGGGACACTGTCTTATAGTTTTCATTTCATGTAATGTTTTTGTCTGGCTTTGACAATAGGATAATATTGACCTCATAAAATGAATTAGTAAGTATTTCTCCTCTGTTTTCTGAATGAATATGAGTAGTATTGGTATCATTTCTTTCTTAAATATTTAAGAAAATTCACCAGTGAAGAGGTGCCTGGGTGACTTAGTTAAGCATCTGACTCTTGATTTTGGCTCAGTTTGTGATCCCAGGGTCATGGGATGGAGCCCTGCGTTGGGCTCCACAATAAGCATGGAGCCTGCTTAAAATTCCCACCCACCCCACCTCTACTTCTGCCCCTCTCTCCTCACATGCGTTCTCTCTCTCCATCTCTCTTTCTCTCTAAAGAATGAAAAGAAAGAAAGAAAAGAAAATTTGCTAGTGAAGCCGTCTGGACTTGATCTTTTCTTTGAGGAGAGGTGCTTAGTTATTCATTCAATTTGTCAATTTCTTATAGGTCTAGTCAGACACCCCTTCTTGGGGAGATATATAGAATATCTGTGACTTACACCCAATTTGTACTCACTGGTTTCAGAACCGATAAACTTCTGTGATCAACAAATTGAGGAATTCCTATAAAACCATGCGCTAACGAACTGTGCCGCTAGAACTATTACAAATTAAGGAATTCTAACAAAGTCTATCTTGTGCAATTCCCATCAAAAAAGGAAATAAAAAACGTGTGGAACACTTATAATTGCATACACTGTATGATTGAGTATAATCTTGACAAGAGACAATTTCTGTTTTGGTGGATATCAGTGAGAACAGACACTTCCTCTTATAAATAATTTTACTTATCTGTGATAAGAATTTGCTACCGACTAGCTTCAGGTTCCATATAGTTCATAACTGAGTTCATGCATATCCTCTGCATATACCTCCAGTGCTGAGTGCTTGGTACCCTGGAGCACCTTCATATTATATGAGCTCTGATCCTCTGGTCTGGATACCTTCATGTCATGTCTGGGCCGGAAAAATGGTCAGCGGGATTATCTGTTAAAGTCAATTTTAGTTTGAGACTGCTAGTAATAAAGTAACTACATGCAGAAGCTAATGCACACCACATTTAAAAAATCACACTGATTCTAAGCTGAGGGTATCTCAAATTCCATTTCCCCTTAGCTGGAACCCCAAAATGCCACCCCACTCCAGTGCCAACAAAAAGAGAGAAAGCATGACAGAACAGGACTGGAAAGAAGCCATTTTCTGTACCAGCTGTGATGAAATTATCTAACTTTTGCAAATATGATAAAAATTTTGACTGTGTGAACATATTACTAGGCCTATCTTAGAGTCTTAGAAGGGGTCCATGCAAATGAGGAGCTCCAAAACTCACTTTATGAATTTCATGGTAAATGGTAAATCAATCTCAATCTCAGGGCAGAAGAAAGACTGACTCCAAAAAGTACTGGGTTTCAAGTCTTCTTCTTGGCAACTTATAAGGTGTGTAACTGATTTATTGAATAAAACTTCTGGGCTTTAATTTTCTCATGTGTAATTAAATGAGCAACAGTAATTGTTGACATTTATTCACCACTTCCTGCATGCTATGCACTTTAAGTGCATTATCTCAATTCTTCCCACCTTTTCAAATAGGCTTTGTTAAAACCCCCATTTTACAATGAAGGAAACTGGGTAATTTTCCTGAAACTTACTAGTGATTACCTCATATCATTGTTCTGTGCAGTTAATGTGAAAATAAATAACGAAGGTGACTTACACTCTGAAACATTACACCAGTCCTCATCAGAGAGAGCCCTTATAAGTGTGAGAAATTCCTCAGATTACCTGTAAGTCAGGGTACCATTAAATGCCCAATCAGACTGAGCCAAGTCAGGTCCTGGAGTGTCTCCAGCCTACCACGACTACTCATCAAGCTACAAGTCCAATGGGCAGGAGGCTAGACAGTCACACACAGTGTGGTGCAATGGTTTTCAAAATTTACTCAACATATGAATCATGAAGAGGCAATTGTGCTTGTTGAAATAACGATTCCCGGAACTTATCTCCAAGTATTCTGATTTGGTCAGTTCAGAACTGGGCTTCAGGATGTGCATTTTTATTAAGTATTCTGGGGTGATTTTGATGTAGTGGTTTTGGGGTTATGGATTTGGCACAGAGAAATTGGTTCGTTGAAGAAAGAGAGCTGCTAGCCTACCTGGCGTTAGTTTTTTTCTGTCTTTATATCCTGACCTCCAAAAGAAAGAAAGAAACATTTGTTTGTCCTACCTACTTGCTAATGCTTCTAGGACTTCAATCCTTCTGGGGAGGTAATAGTGTGTTGTTATATATTATTTGTATTTGACTGAATGAGTTTCATATGTTTTCTTGTGAGGGCTGGTTTTGATAGGAATAGAGTATGTGGACACTGCAAATGATGACATCTTTCCAAGGAAAGAAATGGGCATATGCAACTAGGAGAAAAAAGTAGCCTTTTTTTTTTTTTTTTTTTTTCACTTTATCTGTACTGAGTAATGTCAGGTCAGGGCCAAAAAGTCGTTTGTTACTTTATGGAACAATTATAGGTGAACAATGGCAGTAATTCTGACAGCTTGGAATACAGCTAGAGGAATAGGAAGAGCTGAACCTTAGGATCTATTAATTATTAAAATCAGAGCCTAAAAACAAGCTGGAGTCACTATCACATGGGGACTATATGTCAGATTTGAGATTAGGGATCTTGATATCTTCTGTCAAATTTGTCTGTGCCTAGATATCACTGAGGCACCTTGTTCTTTGAGATGTGAATACAATTCAGTTAGGCTATATTCCAGGCGAATTTAGTGAATTGGGAGGCTCTTAGTTCTTTCTCTTACTAGATCAGGGAAACAGCACTTTTTTTTTTCAGCTTTGTATGCCATACAGTCTCTAATTATTCAACTCTGCCATTGAAGCTGCCATAAACAATATATAAACAAATGAGCATGGGTCTGTTCCCATAAAACTTTATAGAGATAGGTGGCGTCCAGATTTGGCCCAAGGACATAGGTTGCAGACACCTGTTCTAGAAGGTTAGCGATGGCTTATTGCTTACTTGCAAATCTCTAGTTCTGAGTTCCTGTTTCTGCTGAATTAGTTCAGTTTATTGGTCATTTTATCACCCCATGGATTTCTCCCTATTCCACAATTTGTAAGGCAAGAAATGGATCTCCAGCAGCCTGTATAGAAGGTTATTTACACTGACATCCAATCGGGCAACCATGTCTAACCATGAGAAATTTCTTGTTGGTAACTTGCTTGGCATGTCCAAACTCTTATATAAGTCTCAGCTGACTCACTCTTTTTGATGTGCAAAACAGGTTGTACCACCTCACTCATACTAGAGGAAGCAAGAATGGAACTGATGGCTTCGTAGCAAATTGTTGGGGTGGGGGTGACCACATGGAGCTCCAAATATTACTCCGTAAACCAACAATTGTCAAGTTAGTGTCACAGATTAAGCTGGTCTGCTATCAAATGGTCTTCTCTGACTGAAATAAGTGTGGGTTGATTCCTAAAACTTGGAATTCAAGGAATGTCACATTTCCCCATTTTGTGAAATCATATTAAATTCATCTTGAACTTTTTTATTTCCAGGGTTTATGAGAAGTCCAAACTCAGTGATCTTCAGTGCTTCTTTCCCCTATTTTGGGCTACAGAAGGATCCCAAGATTGGTGAGGTACAGGAAAATAGAGGAAAGTACCATTCCTCAAACTCTGCATGCTTGTGGCTACCATCACCCATGTTTTAATGGTTTATTCCAATAGAGACAGCTGTCAGGCATCCACAAGTGACTTGAGGCCCTTCACCAAAGGTCCAAGATCAAGTACTTGTTTTGCAGTCTGTCCACCTGCAAGGGGTTGCATTTTAATGGGCTCTGATCTACATCATTGGTGCCAACTGATCATCTTACCTTCCTCAGTAGCAAGAATCAAACCAATTTCCCAGGAACTTGGTTGCTCCCCTTATGAAATTTTAAACCACAAACTCTGAGTCCCTTTCTTTTTCAGGTGATCCAGTTTAATAAACTTGTTCAATCCAGAATGTCAGAGGTACAAGTTGTATGTCTTGCATAGTGACTAATTTTTTTAAAGTAAGCTCGATGCCCAGTGTGGGGCTTTGAACGCATGACCCTGAGATCAAGAGTCACATGCTCTATGGACTAAGCCAGCCAGGTGTCCCATGACTTATGTTGTTTTCATGGAACTTTAATTCCTTTAGTGGGCATATAATCTCCAGTTTGCGACCCCCACCACTCCATTATCTTGCTCCAACTAGCTATATTTGTTGCAATTATTTGTTTGGTCTTTGAGGCATGATGGAATCATTCTTTTTGTTTCTTCCTGAAGAGTTTATAGTATTAAGAAATGATAGAATTTGATTTCCCCATAGAGTATTTCACTACATAAATTTTTAAACCAACTACTCTGTTGTAAAGATTCTATTTATTCTAGCCCAGTGGTTCACAAGGTATGAGCCCTGGACTAGATGTATCAACATCTCCTGAGAACTTGTCAGATATACAAATTCTCAGGCCTTACCCTAAATCTACTGAAATGAAGTCCTGGGGGTGGTGTCCAGTAATCTGAATTTCAACAAGTCCTTCAGGTGATTGAGATGCATATACGAGTTTGAGAAACACTGTTCTAGAACATGTTATACTTTGGGAATGATAATCCACTGGAGAAAAATCTGTTATTTAGAACTAACAGTAATCCTCAGATTAGTCCTTAGTTCTCTGTTCTTTTCTTTTAATACTGTCTTGGAACGCATATTCTGTCAAAATTTTAATTGATGCCCTCTTGCGGCTATGAGAATTCCCAAATGTATAACTATATCCCTGACCTGTTGTTCCTTCTGGCTTTTTATTATTGTTTTATTCCAGGATGACTCAATTATATAATGTTCTGACATTATTAGAAATTATATTTCTCATCATGGCCTTCTACCTTTCCTCTTTATCATCAGTGACCCTGTTGCAGGACTGGATTTAGCTAGGATAAGTGGAATAGTCACTGACTTCAGGTGCAAAATTAAAGGGGGCACCAAAAATCTTAGTAATTAAAATAAATAATATTTCAATTAAATATTTTTTCAAAGTTCAAATTAATGTAAGAAAATCCATGATGAATAAAATAAAAATTTTTTGAAAGACAGGATTAGTGCCTTATACCAAGCCATATTGGCTTGAGGCAAAAGGAAAAAATCAATAATACTGATCCTGCCTCAATTTAAACTTTGATACTTTGTTTGTTATGAATATTTTTGCATAAGTTTTTATTTTAAAAAGTGCTATATTAAAATATTATCTGTCTTAAGTACTGAGATTTTAATTCCCACTTAAATTTTGTGTCCAACGCACAACTTGGACCTTTCACGCTTTACCAAATCCCTGAAGACCGGTGTGTCAAGCATTTCTCCTATGCCTTACGTATGAATTCAGTTTTTTCAAAGTACTGCTTACTCTCTTCTCTTCTCAGAAGTCTCTGCTGATTACAGCAGGAAAGAACATTGATTAAATGCAGTGATTTGATAGGCACTGAAAAGTTGCTTGACCTGTCAAACTCATCTTCTGCCTTTGTTTTAGGTTATTATGACATAGTTGATACTTTGGTCCCAGGGGAAATAAAACACATTTTGGCTTCATGCTCCAAAAGGATTACAGACAAAAGTCTTGGATCCCATAAAGCTCCTTCGTATTGGATCAACAAATGATGGGTCCTGGAGAGCAAGTTCCCAGGTGAGAGGAGGTTGAGATGGAAAGGAGGAACATGGAGGACAGGAGAAACACCACCACTTTCCCTGGCCCGATGGCTCTCTCCTCATCATGTCTATAATAATCGCATACCCAGTGTGTACTAAACAATCTTATACTTGCTCATAGACTGCTCTGTAATCAGTCTGTAGATGAATCAGATGTGTATATTGATATTTACCAACTGCATGTCTTAATTTTAGGGATCATGTTTTCTAACCACCCCCCCTCCTTTCTAGTAGGCTCTATGCCCAATGTGGGGCTTGAACTCACAACGCCTACATCAGGAGTTGCATGCTTTATGGACTGAGCCAGCCAGGTGCCCCTGTTTTCTTTCTTTTATTGTGTTCTTTTCTTTGAATATGATGAACTAAGCAGCCATTCCAGAAGCATCATCTAGGCTTCATTTGGCTTCAGTCAGTCTTTTCTTTATTCAGTTCACAGTACACTTGAAATCAAATAGAATTGAGGAGATATCATTGAATGAAGCAACTCAGCATTAGAAGAAGTCAAAAGCCCAGTCAACTTTGGTGTCTACTAATTGCTGACAGTTACATGGAGACAACCTCAACTCTCTAGGAGCTTCTGAAGCATGGAGGTTAGATGCCTCCAATACAGACATATATAAATAGTACAGATAAAATAACTTAAAACATTATATCAATATATCAGAGTAAATTCACAGTTCAATCACATTCTCAAGGAATATCAGTGTTTCTTTCATATGTTTCCAAGCCAAATGTTACATGTACCCACAGCCAAACTCGTGGGTCTTTGAAGATGCAAGCATTCTGAGCACAAATTTACCTGTCATGCAAAAATTCCAAAACCAGCCCACAAACATGCCCTTCATAAATCACCAAGAAGTCTCTTCAGTAGTGATATACTATATGAATTAAATTGTCAAGTGTTTTCCTTTTATAGCAATTGATTCAGTATCTTTTAAAGTCCTCAAAGCTGTCGGGTTTCTACAGTTTGAACTCCAAATAATAAACTTATGCCTTTTTTTGTATTTAGAAGTTTACAACATAGAATTTCAAGCTCTGACCTGTTGAGAAAGTTACTTTAGTAGAATGAGATTTTATTACTATGGCAACTTAATAGGATAAAGGTATTAAGAGTAATTTTCCCTAGCACTCTCAGAGAACTTGCCATTTATGACTCGAAATAACTGTCTTACATTAAAAAATATACAGAGAGAGGGAGATTATCTTTAGATGGAGCATTTCTTTTTATATTCTTTTATATTCTAGAATGAATAGAAAGAATCTGTACAGCAAGCATCCTTTGGAATGTTTTTGTGCCAGTGAAAATGGTTCCGCTTTTGTGGGGCTTTGTGCCATCAAGACAGCAAATATGCCAATCCACTCAGCTTGGCTCAGCACCTGCCACAAGCGAGGAGGAAACTGCGTCAACTGTGTGACGACTTAATTTGTTTTGAGCTGATAATAGCCATGAGAGATGCCAACAAGTGATGGCAATTTCCACGTCCTTGTGACTCACAGAGATTCACCTAGAAAGCCACGTGTATGTCTTCTGGAGGATAATGCCCCATTGCACAGTTCACGGGGATATGGGGTACAGAGACCTCACTGCGGTTGACCTCCAAATCTGTGAAGCACAGTAGCACTGGAGCACAGATGCAGGACACAATATCTCTTTCTACATAGTACAGTAAAACCTTGGATTGTGAGTAACCTGTTCTGTGAGTGTTCCTCAAGACGAGCAAACATTTCTAATAAATTTTGACTTGATAAACGAGCGGTAACTTGCAATACAAGTAGTATGCGACACCGAACATCACATGACCACAACTGAGGCAATTGTTCTTCTCCCTCTCTCTCTCTCTCTCTCTGAAGGATTATGGGTGATTGTCTCCTATGCTCAGGTGCTCCGTCTCAGGCCACGGTGTTTGGCAGAAATCAGGGACTTTTCAGAACGCTGTAAGGTGCCCATAACTGGCACTAGTGTATTTTTTGTCACTTCAAAGCACCTATGGACAGTCTTGGCCTTTCCATACAAGAGTAGGCTTAGGAATGCTTTGCTTCATTCTAGGTCCGGCTGCCTGCAGATATAGACCCTTTCCTCTGCTGCCTATTGCCAGTTACATTCAATAGAGTATATGACAAGAGTTTATTAACACTATACTGTAGTCGACATCCGTTAGTGACAGAGAAAGTCACCCTACACAATAACCCTCGTCTCTTTTGTCTCTCTCACATCAGCCACAGAGGTTTTCAGAGTTAAGTGCAGGTTAATTTATTTTTTAACATTTTGTATTTTCTTTATTATTTTATATTATATTGCAGTATTATAACCATTTTTATATGAATATTTTTGGGTTGTGGACCTAATCATTTGAGTTTCAATTATTTCCTAGGGGGAAATTCATTTTGATATACAAGTGCTCTGGATTACAAGCATGTTTCTGGGACGAAATCTGCTCACAAACCAAGGCTTTACTGTATATTTACAGAAGACTCAGAAGAGTACCTGGATGACTGACCCTAGGAAGGACTCACACTGGTATCACGCATCTACTTTTCAAGACTGTGAAGCCCATGACCCGAAGGAGGAAAGACGCCCTCCTATGGCAGTCTTGTCCTTCTGGGGAACATTCAAGTCACAATAGGAGGAAGCTCAGGCCTTCAGAACCGTTTTGCACAACACGGGGTATAAACAAGTCGTGAGGCAATTTAGAGTGGTATGAGGTTAAAAGGGACTTTTCATTTTAAAAGCTTTAAAATGATCTGCCAGCATCATCACGGCAGAAATGGGAAAGAAAAATGATGTGCGTGTGTGTGTGTGTGCGCGTGCACGCGTGTGTGTGCATACATGTGTGTGTTTTGTTTGGTTCTTGGTTCTTCCTCTCGATTTCATCCTTCCATGGTTTGTCTGCTACTACAATGTCTGCTAAGGGTGAGTCAATTCTCTTTCAGTTGGATATAATTTGCAGGCACATTATCCTGTCTAATAGGAACAAAAAGCAGCCAGAAAGATTTCCTGAGGAGCAGCTGGCACATGCAAATATGAGGCTGCTCATTTTAATTTTGGTTGTCATGACATTTCCTCAATTACCTCATTGACCTGAATCACACTTCCTTGCAAGGCTTTCAGCCTTACTGTCTGGAAGATACAGACTTGTTTCTTATTTTGATAGCCTAAAGAAAAACCATGAGCACGTCTGGATGTTATGGTTCTCTCAAATGTTGGGCATATGCAGAAAATGTCATTTGAATTTGTAACATACCAAGAGTATAATTGAACAAGCCTGCCAGTCAAATATCCAGTGGGTTTATTTCTTTGCCAAAGAGCCATTCTTGGATGATATCTTCATTTTACAAAAGCGAGAAAGATAGGCTCACAAACAATAAAAGTAGAGGGCGCAAAGTACCTAAGGCTAAGAGAAATAATAAAACATGAGAATATTCATGTGAAGCCTACTTGACAGCATGGACACAAATTTATGTATTTATAAAGCAGAAAAAGGTGTCTGCCCTCATTTCTCCAGGTAGATGCTTAAGAAATGCCATCCTCATCTTCGTTATAGCTGGCATTACAGGAGGGGTAACTGCTCTCAGTTGTGTTTCGAAACATAGAGCAGAAAAAAGGTTGGTCCAGTCTTTGCAACCACTGTAATTTGTCTTTAGGAAGACAACGAGTACGCACTTTAGCTCTTTTTTGATGATACTATCAAGGATTTTAGTATGCCTTAGACAAATACATTAACCAGCCACTGGCACATAAATATATGAGAAACAAATTAAAAATTTGTTTAAACAAATTAGAGATTTGTTCTCATAACAAGAGCTATGGCATAGTTTTCAGGAATAAAGAGATACAAGTAGCTCTGATTGACATACACACGGCCAAATAGTTATATATAATTAACCTTTGGGGAGCTACTATGGCAAAATAAGTGGAATCAATAATTATAATAAGTTTCTACTTATATTATGAGTACATATGAAAAAAATTAAGTTTCTTTTCTTATTAGCTATGTTCTCCCATGCATTGCTAGTGACCAGAGTTTACGAAACTAGTTACTGGCAGAAATGTGGACAAACACAAGTGGAAACTCAGTTCATTTTCATTATGTCCAGCCTATGAAAAAAAATTCAGACTGGTCTTTCCCAGAAGCGTTGAGGGTACACTGTGTCTAAGATCAGATGGTCAGGTGTGCAGCCTTTGTGAATAGGCCTGTTCTGCTAATATTTACCAAAACCCACAAGTTCCTGTAGCTGGAAGATCTAGGAGCGAGCCTATTGTTTGAGCAAACTGAAGCTTTCTTTGGAAAATCTTGGCAATGGGAAGTACATTTGCGTATTTATTTATAACAACTGTCATACATTTTTCTCTCTAAAGAAAAATAAGTCTTTAATTTGCTACTGAACTTGTTCAGTTGACGGAAAATTTTTTTACGCAGCGAATTCATGTATAAAACATGACACAGGAACAAACTACCAGTACTATATGGAAATCTTCTGTAAGAAAGATCTTCTTGGTTTGAGTCGTTTACATCGGAAACACAAAGATGATCTTGTTGAGAGCAATGTTGTATGAAGTGGATGGCTGAAATAATTTTCAAGTTTCATCTCTTTAGAGACCAGATAATATGATAGTAAATGAAAACAAACACATGGTGATAATTTTAGGAATGGGTTTGCAACCCAGTTATGACAACATTTTTTTCATAGGTCTCCTAGTGTGGTGTTTTCCAAATATCCAAGAATACTAGAAAACGCATTACAGAGATATATGACCTACATTATCGGCACGACTTTTAGTAGATCAGATGCACCTGCCAGCATATACAATTTCCTATCTTGGTACTTTAGCAATGCCTTAATGTACACACTTGTCCATATGGAGAAGCCGTCTGAGGAAGGAACCTAGCTTATCAAAGCACTCTATCCTCGGTCCAGATTCTAGAAGGCTACCAAACCCCTTTATTTTTTTCAGACTATCCTGTACTTGCCTTACTGGCTACACCCTGGTCTCTGGGTTCCACAATCACTCCTTTAAAGTTCTGGGACTGGGTCAAATCGGAAAGCCCATGGTTACACCAGCAGGTCCTCTTAGCCTAAAATATGTTTCAAAAATTCTGAATGCTGCTTACGTCCCCTTTCTCCTGACCCCATACTTATTTGAAACCAGAGCAGACTTCAGTATTTTTGCACTAGCCTAAAACTACATTTCAACAGTGATCTGGAGACCTTCAAATAAACCTATATCCTCCAAAATGGACCTAAGTTTTCTGAGCAGGTCTTGGCTAGTTAAGCAGCAGTCAAGAACTCTCTGGAGACAAGACAAAACAAATACAATACTCTGCCAACTAATTATCTTGCTGATTGTTGATAAGGAGTTTTGAGTTTCCATACCTTCCTTCTCTCAACATGATAAATTGTTCTGGTATTAGTTTAGCCATATTAGGGCAAAGGCTCTGTGTCTTGGGGCACCTGGGTGGCTCAGTTGGTTAAGCCACTGACTTCGGCCCAGGTCATGATCTCATGGTTTGTGAGTTCGAGACCCACACTGGGCTCTGTGCTGACAGCTTGGAGCCTGGAGCCTGCTTCAGATTCTGTGTTTCCCTCTCTCTTTGCCTCACGCTCCCTGCCGCCCCCCACCCCCCCACCCCGGGCTCATGCTCTGTCTCTCTCTCAAAAATAAACAAACATGAAAAAAAAGAAAAGATGTGTGTCTTAGCCTATCTGTGCAAATATATTCTTTCTGCTTGAGTCTATCAAATATTTTTATTTAGCTCCTTCTCTTGCTAAGCACTGTGTGAGGTGCTATGAATTATACAAAGAGGCAGAAGATCCAATCCTGAGTTTTGGGTTTATAATTCAGTTCATAAGACCAAATTAATTGAAGTTCAAAAAGCAATGAATTGCTAAATTATCTGGTACTGAATTTAGCATGCTGGAAGTTCACAGAAAATGAAAAGATGTATGCGAGCCTAGCTAGGGAAGTTTCAATGAATAAAGTAACACAGGAACTATGTATTGAAGGAGGGTCTCGATAGGCAGACTGCTGGGAGGACTGCCTCCAGAAGAGGACCACTGTGACCATGTGTTTGCATATCCCAGGGTTGCCATGACTGCCTTCCATGTTTTTTGTACAGGGGTAGTGCCCAAAAAGTTACAAAGCCTGGCTTCCCATGGATTTTTCACGATAGCAAAAGTCATGCTAAGGTGTCACTAAGGTGTCACTAAGGATATTACAGTGTTACAGAGTTTGAGTTTGAAGATACCCTAGAGATCACTCTCCAACCCTCTTTCAGATTAGAGTGAGGAGCATTAAGCTGTACTGGAAGTACTGTCTCATCTGCTTTGCTGCAGACTCTGATCATGCTGGACTTCCTTCTAGACCTCCTCAGTTGTAGACACCCTGCAGCCCGCATCCTGCTACTTGGAGTGCTTCCGAGTCCTGCCAAGGTGTGACAGGACGCCTGGGATGGGGAGCCTTTTCTGTGCCAGTGACACTCAGCAGTGAGTGGAGACCACAGGGCTTCCAGGGCCTTGTGAGGAAGCAAATACATGACAGTGACTATAGTGAGTGTGAAGCCACAGGAATGTCCTGCTTTACTCTCTTTCCATGTGAAATTCGGTCCTTGGACTAAAATTGAAAAAACAAAAAATCTTACGAATATAGATGTGGAGAAAGACTGTCATTTAAAAGTTGCAAGCCATATTCTACCTTTAGAGAGAGGCTTGAATTTATATAGCAGACTGGAGAAACCTTTTAGGAGGCTTGTTCATTATGTAAAAGATAGAGCAGAACTTTCCCCTAGTTCTTAAAGAAAAACCTGAATATACTGAAATAAATTAGATTTAGATGTTTCAAACTAAAAAGTTGAGTTCCCTCCTGCTTCATGTAAATGTAGTGTATGTTTTAGCACTTGCTACCTAGAGGCTAATGTTCGTTTTGTCTGTGCTGAATTAGACTCTTCTGGCATATTTATTATTGAGTGGCCTCGGAGAGTGATTTCCTGTCTGAGGTGCCCCCAACCCCCCAGAAAAGTTGGAGCCATTTCGGTGAGGAATGACTTCAAGTAAGAAAATACTTTACCCTGGAGGAGTAAAGAAATTCACGGGGATTGGTGTATGCAACCTGGGCTAAAAAAAATTGGTGTCTATTTATGACTGAATAAGCCAGATTTGGGGAAATACATTAAAGTTGGAGTGCCATATACGGGTCAGGTTGAGGCCATGGGACCAGACCCACTCCTAAAGGTGGGAGTTGTGGTTTCCTTTAAAAGTAGTGAATGATCCATGGCCCATCACTCCAGGATGAGGTGGATCTTGGGACTACAAGTAAGAACTCAGGACTGTGGGCTTTAGACTGTTAGGTTTGGGGAGGTATTGGGATATTTTCTTATTTCTCTGAAACCTCATGGGTTTTACATGGGTTTCCAAGTAAAGTAAACATGCTAGAAGGTACACCTGTTGAAGGGGGTCTGGGTGTTCCTTTTCCACTTGGTAGCAGACTGGGAGGAAGGCAGAGAAGCATCATTTAGGGACTCTCTAAGGCATGTCATTGTGGCCTTGGGACTGAGGGCTCTGAGCACACCCATGTGTAACATAATTTACACTGTATGCAATTAGTCCCTTCTATTTTCCATAAACTTTCAATAAAACCTGATTGGACATTACTCTCTGGTCTCCTCTTTGCTGGAAGGAGAAGGCAGTTCCCCTTCCGAGGCCACAGGGCTGGTGATATTGGTGGTCATCCGCTGTTATGAACTGAATGTTTGTGCTGGTGTGATGAGTAAATGCACAAAGAAGACTACGAGGGACCCAAACCTGAGCAATTGTGGGAGAAAGCCATCATCTCCTCTTCGAAAGGGCCCAAAGACACTTTGAAATTGATTAATTATGGTGAACAGGTAGGTAGGGCTCCAGCTATCATTTGGGGAACTTTAAAAGGAAATACGATCTTTACATTCATATGTATCGGCGTCTTAAACATTTAATTTTTTTTTTTCAACGTTTATTTATTTTTGGGACAGAGAGAGACAGAGCATGAACGGGGGAGGGGCAGAAAGAGAGGGAGACACAGAATCTGAAACAGGCTCCAGGCTCTGAGCCATCAGCCCAGAGCCTGACGCGGGGCTCGAACTCACGGACCGCGAGATCGTGACCTGGCTGAAGTCGGACGCTTAACCGACTGCGCCACCCAGGCGCCCCTTAAACATTTAATTTTATATTATTTGCATAGTAAGTACCAAAGACTGCTCCCTTCTTCACGGATGGTCACAGTAAATCATCATGCCACAGACTATTTTCCAGGATCTCTGGAATGATTTCCTTAGTTAAAAAAAAAACCATGGTGTGACTCCTGAGTAGTCTTCACCTGGGGGAGGAGTATAATGGGAACCCTTTGCAGCCTAGCCAAGGCTCACTCCTCATCATACCTCTTAATTGCCTTAGCTGGTCACTTGAGAGGAGTCTGATCAATTGCAGAAGGAACCTAGAGGCTTTTGGGAGAAAGGGACCCCAGCCCTGTTCACTCATCTCTTTGGGTGGACCAGTATGGGTAGACCAAAGTGTACAGGAAACACACCAAGATTCTTCAAACAGAAACATACCAAAAAAATGAGGTATGGGCAGGGGTGGTTATTACCCTTGACATATACCAGACAAAGGCTATTTTAGAAAAAACAAAAACAAAAACAAAATAGAACATATGGCTGAAACTGGCATGCCCTCAGGATCCAGATATTGATGGCATAGTGTTGTGGTTTTGGAACAAAGGCTGAGTGTTTGAACATGGGATACTCTATGGTTTAGGTATGAGGTATCATTGCAGGATGGACATGCTTTTGCAGTACGTGCAGGGCTAGTTTTAAACAAGGGCATTCAGTGGGAGCAAAAAAGCAAAGCAGTAATGTAAGATCAAACTCTTTCCCCCATGGTACTGAGTAAACCTTGAGCTTCTTAAACTTAAAAGGGGTCTGTATATGTGTGGGAGGTTTCCCAGGAGAGGTCTCAAGAGTGAGATGCCAGACTTCCCACTAACAAGTCATGTGGATGCTCTTTGGAAAAACAAAAGAATATGACTGCTTTGTATCCCTTTGTTAATGAATCAGGGCATGCTTATTACCATAAAATTAAAAAGAAATCACAATGTTACACTGTGTAGGGTAATCCAAAATCACAACACATATTGAGATTTCTCTTTTATGTTTATAACTTAAATGTGAGATCCAAAGAACCCGGGATTAACAGAAACCCTAGAAAACTGAAAGAAGATTTGGTCTCATCTAGGTGGTTTATGAGAGTGTCATAGCACAGAAATTTTCTTGCGTGGCTGACTGCAGACTAATTCCTAAATTTCCCTCTTGAATGATTTCAATGGAATTCTGAAAGAATATATAGAATAAGAATGCTGGGTAATTTGTCAGCCTGTGGCTTCTCATTATATAGTTGATTCAATATTTTAGTTTGTTGCATTTATATGCCTCTTTATAATTGACAGAGCACTTTCTCGTATATTATTTTGTTTGTGCCTCACAGCAACACGGATGGATGTGTAGAATAGTGACTATTAATTCCTTTTAATACCTGAGGACACTGGGGCCCAAAGAGATTAAACAATATAACCATAAATGAGTGTAAGAAAGTTTAAATTTAAAAAATAGATACTTCATAATTACAAAGGGAAAATACTAACTTAACTGTGAAGACATGGCAGATACCACTTTAACCAAGTGATCAAGGTTAGCATCACCAATAATGAGAAAAATCAATATCATGTATTTCCTGACATGACATACGTCACTTACATAGGATTCTTGCCCAAAATACCAACCTGGATCATGACTAAAATAGCAGACACACTCAAATTGAGGGTCATTCTACCAGATTAGCCAGTAGTATTCGAAGGGTCAAGATCATAAAAGGCAGAGAAAGACTGAAGAACTGTTCCAGATTGTGAGAGACTAAAGAACAATAGCAACTAAATGCTATTTGGCAACCTGGATATTAGACCTGAAAAAGAACATTAGTGGGACAATTTGTGAAATTTAAATAAGATCTGTAGATTACTTAGTGTTAATTTCCTGATTTTGCTAATTGTACTGTGGTTATGTAAGATGTTAACATTTGGGAAAGTGGTGAGAAAGGTACACGGGAACTTTGTGTACTGTTTTTGCCACTTTTAGAAGAGTCTGAAATTATTTCAAAATCAAAGTCAAAGTAAATTAATAAATAGGTTTTCTCCTGAAGTGAAACCAATTTGTATCTTCAATGACAATTTACATAAAGTTCAAAATCAACTGAAATCTGACTAAATGGAGCATTTTTTTCCAACTTTTTATTTAAATTCTAGTTAGTTAACATGTGGTGTAATATTTGTTTCTGGAGTAGAATTTAGTGATTCATCACTTAGATTAAATGGAGCATTTTTGCATTGTTCAAACCTATGGATGACCCTCCTATGGGACTCCTCTACATTCTACTGTAGCATTCTGGAAAGATATAGAACATGGTGGTAAAGACCACAGCCCTTGGATTTGGATAGTCTTGCCATTTTCTATGTATGTGAATGTCAGTATCCCTGACTGGAAAGTGGGATAAGTAATAGTATAGGATTGTTGAGGAATTGAATGCGTCAGCGCATGGTAAGTTCATGCCACAGTGTGAGGTATAGGTTCCAGCTTGTGAATTATGACTGAATTTAAATAAAAGGGTGAGAAAAGATAGTTTTCTGGGCCAGTCACCACTTTGTGTCAGAATGGCTCATTTGGTTGATATTTCACCCACTTAAATGGACATGCTTGCTCAAAAGCTGTTTAAAGTATGCTCACTACTAATAAAAAAAGGGAAAGGATGTTATTTACACAAATTGCCCAGGGATATTTTGAAAACAATAAGCAAACTGCTCAAAGCTTGCCATGGAAAAGAGCTCAGCTGTTACCACCACATTACCACCGTATCAGTAGTCAGTCGGGTACGATCCCAGGAAGAGAGAGTGGAAAATGGAAACTCTGCCCAAAGTTCCCCGCCCATGGAGAGCAGGGAAGAAACCATGACTGCCCCTGGAGTCCAGCAAAACCTGCCCTGCGTGGGCAGACAAGGCTTTAAACAACTTGGAAAGGCTCTTCAAAGAACAATTAAAAACAACCTCCCGTGGTGGGAGGTGAATCTGGCTGGGAAACTCCTGCTTTCTTTCCCCAGGGTAGAATTCCCAGGCTTCTGGATCCTGGTGGAGCGCCCTTGGCAGTGGACAGAGAAGTATGTTCCCTTTTCACTTTCCTGGGGCTTGGAGTGGTGGTTTTGAGTACATGGGGTGAAGAACATCTGGCTCTCCTGAAGCTGAAAGAGATTTGCAGTCAGCAGGTGGGGGCTGGAGGTTTACGAAAATAGTGAGGTGAAGTTCATTTTGTGGACAAGTCTTGGCCATGGGTGTTATTTATTTCAAATTTTATACTGCTGAGCTCCTGTGGGCTTATTACAGATCAGTTCATAAACAAACACACGCTAAGTTGTGTCCTGGGGATAAATGATAAGTTTATGTGACTTTGGGGTTGCATGTTAGAGGTAAGAGGGGAGCCACAGCTAAGGAGTAATAAATTGAAATTCCAGGCTACACCCCTATTTGGGTAAAAGACTGCAGAAAAGTCCATGAACTACACACAAGTTTGAGACACTGAGTTAATGTCTTCAACATTTCCAAAAAGAATTACTGTGGAGTGAAGGCAGTAAGTAATTCCAGAGTATCCAGCTTTCCTTAAGAGTATGTGAAAGAAAGGATAAAATAAATACTTTGGAGACCTGACATGTCCTATGAAATAACTTTAATATGTATTTAATATGTACTTCATTTAATATGCATTTCTATTAGTAGCGACCCAAAATCATCATTTATTCAATTATCTCACAAGTATCTATTGAGTGTCTGCTATGTGCCAGAGTATATAAGAGCCAAGACTCTAATTTATGGTCAATATTTTTTGATGACTTGAGAGTTTCTCCTTTATAAGAAAGCTTTGACTTTTTGATGTAATGAGCATCAAGAGACATCCTTCCCAACTCAAAATAGATCCCTGAATAGCAATTCTGTGTGCACACACTTATCTTTGTGTGTTCAAAGTGGTGGAAACTCATTGGATGAAGGGGTGAGTGCTTGTGAGAGGGGTCTGTATGGCAGTCTTGTCTGAGCAGGGCAGTAAAAAGGAGGCTGCACATTCTCATATTATACCTGAAACAGAAAGATGTTTTATTTCTCACTGGAGGTCAATCTCAATGAGATATTGGGGAAAAAAGCCATCATCAAAGATAAAGAATCATAGTGATTCCATGAGATCATTTACCCTCCAAGTCCAGAGTGTCTTTTTGCAACGCAAAATGTAACAGGTAGGCAGAGATACAATTGGAAGAGAAGAATAAGTGGAAAATAACGAGGGGAAAATTATGTTGGAGGATAGATTCAGGCAGAAGAAGTGAGAGATTAAAAATGATAGAGAAAAGAAAAGTAGATATCATGGATGGCCAGAGAGCCCTCACTGACTCCACAAGTGTGACCTCGTAGTGCTTATAGCACAAGCTGAACTCCATGCCTCATCCCATCCCTTACCCGCAAGAGAGGTTCCTACCCAGGACAGAATGATCAGGAAACCTAGGTAGGAAACAATCCCAAGATTCAAGTTAGTGAAAGATCATTCTATGAAACTGACTGTAGATGAACTGCAATATTCATTGGATAACTTTTGTTGTCTGTGGAACGACTCACAGCGGGAGCTGGTTTGTAACTGAATTGCTGACAGGATTAGCACGCTTCTCAGTTCCCTCGATAGACTCTTCGTTATATTTTGACATGTTCAGCATTGAGAGAATAGTGAGTTTGGTAACTAATAAAACAGTAATAAAAGAGAAAGTTTTATTTTTAATTTTTGTACAATTAATTTTTAATTTTATTTATAAGAAAGAAAGTTAAGAATTTGTTAGTGTAATTTATTAGTGTTTATTCATTCCAGTTCATGGAAAGACGCACGCTATCTAATAAAAACAATTATTCCAAGTATTACAAGGGTGAATATGGTCTTGGGACAAGGATTCCCTTTTTCTCTCTCCTTCTTTCTCTCTCTCTCTTTCTCTCTCTACCCACACACACTTCTTACCTTATATGTCAACTATATTCAATTTCTTTTTCTTCTTGCCATTATGAATTTGTGGTTTTCAACATGAGTTCAGTGTTCCCTGACAATCTTTTTCTTTGCCCCTTTTAGTTCATCACAAAAGTTTATTGCTCTCACTATCTTCGTTAAGTTTATTACTCTCACTACCTCTGCTCTTGAACTACCTACCCATCCTCTCTGTTTAGGGACATGCTAGTTCCTTAGCTCAGCATCTGAGGCCTCAGTCTTCAGTACCCATGTTGCTGGACTTCTCTGAAGGTTTTTCATACCACTCTTTCTGAAACTGTCTTATTATTTGTTTTCTAGAATACTGTAACTCTCTATTTCTCCCCTTATCTTTCTGACTTTTCCATTTCCTGTAGTGGATATTCCCCTCCTGTTCCCTTCAGTGTTATTGTTTGCTAGAGCTCTATCCTGTGCTCTGTTCCCTCAGCACACTCTCACTGGGAAACTCATCCTTTCCCCATTTAACCTACTTCTGTGCTCAGCACTCTCAAATACTAATCTCCAGGCTGGGTTTCTTCTCCATCACTGCATGCCGAGGTAAGTAAAGCTCAACATATCTCGGCTTTATTTCCTCCCTAAGATGCCTCAACTATCTTTCTTGGCTTGGTGAGTAATCTATCCATCTGCCAAGTAATCCAAGGTTGAACTTGGGTTTCTTAGACCCATCTCTTCCTTCCATCTCTCACATTCAAAACTTCACCTTCTTCACATTTCCCAAATCTCTCTATACCACCCCATCATCACATCTATGCCTCAGTTCAGATCCTTATCTCCTTTTTTCTTGGAGAATTTTAATATTTTCAACTGTTTTTTTTTCCTGCCTCTATTCTTTCATGCCACTAATTGATTATCCACACGTCAGCCAGAGTGATTGTTTTAAAAGTCAAATCTAATGAAATTACTTCTCTAACTTATAACCCATTATTGGCTTCTCGTTGCTTAATGGCTCTCAAATGCTCTTAGTGCAATGCACAAGGCCTGATACAGCCCACCCTCTAGCCTGACCTCCAGCTTCTCTTCTTCCCACTGAACAGGCTATGGTCCAGCTGTAGCCCAGCAAAAAAGCCGTGAACTGAACAGCTGGAGCGGAAGACCCTATGGGGTTTTGTCATGTCCGAAAAGATGGTCTTAAATGGATAAGAATAATTAGGCTTGATATTTCCTTTGCCTCCCTCAGCATACACTCTAATTTATAGGTTTTGTTGGATTATGTCATTATTGGATGTTCTTTTCATAGCCTTCAATCTTATCAATATTGGCTGTTGAGGGCCCATGTGATGATCTCACACCATATCTGATATTTGCTCCCACTGAATAAAGAAGGTTTCTTTGTTTTAACAAAAAATAGAGACATTTACCATCACATTTACAGGATCTGAGGTTTTCTAGCAATGGCATATGTCATTAATTTCAGCCTTTGATAATCCAAGAAGTATGGAAAATTCCCACCTCCTACTCTTTTGTAGGATTTGCAACTCTGCCAAGTTTTGTAGCTCATTGGGATATTTACAAGCTAAATGGTGAGCTGTGGAAAAAAGAAATCTTTACATCTTTAGTTAGAAGCTTTATAAAGAGCACTCAAATAAGGCAGTGTGGTAAGGGAGGCAAAACACTGGATTCCATTTCCAGCTTTTCCCGGAACAAGGGGTGTGATCACAGATGAATTCCTAAACATTTCTAGGACTCAGTTTCCTCATTTGTTAAACCAGAGTCTTGAGTGACCTCTAAAATTACTTCCAGCACTAAAACAAAACAAAACAAAACAAACAAAAACTTTGATAATTTTCTTTTAAATTCCTGCTCAAGACTGTAGATGGTTTCCTTGATGTGGAGAAGAAATATAAATAGACTTTTGTATTTTTCAAAACCAAGTGGTCCTTCTTTGGGGTCTTCTGCCTTTTATTGCCTACAAATCAAGTTATGTCCATTTTTAAGTAGTTACTGAAAAGTTGAGGGCATTTTTTTTCCCTTACCAACTGAGCCTAGAGATACACTGACAACGTGATGTACGGCCTAAGGAGAATTTCTTCTGTTCATTTAAAAGGAAAATCAGCTTTTCATCTGGGTGAAAGATATCCTCGAGCTTTTGCTACTTTGAAGTTAGCGTGGAAAGATGAATGTTTAAAAAGCTGAGCAGTTATGGTCAAGTATGGATGGATCCAGTAAAAAAATAAATAAATAAAAAACAAAACAAAACAAAAAAACCAGCACAAAACTGTGAGCAGTTAGTGGCTGGCCCTGATGAGTGAGGGCTCAGGATCAGCGTGGGAAGTGAAAGGGCACAGGGGATACATAGAAGGTGGCCTAACAGAGCGATTTTTCTACAGAGGGACTTGCCATCTTGTTTAACATCCTTAGCTCTTGAACGTTTCCCTGGAAGAATACAGGATTTTTCCCTCTCCTTTCAGGACTAGAACAGATGTATCATGCTTGGACCAAAACCAAACAGAAACCACAGCCAGCATTTCAGCCTCATCCAAGTTGGAAATCATGACATGCCATGCTCTGAGTGACTATGTTTTCTGTCACCCAGAAACACAATTACAACACAATTAAATTATAAGTAGTTAATAAAAATATATATATGAGGGGTGCCTCAGTGACTCAGTCAGTTAAGTGCCTGACTCTTGGTTTTGGTGCAGGTCATGATCTCATGGTTCATGGAATCGAGCCCCATGTTGGGCTCTGTGCTGATGGTGTGAGCCTGCTTGGGATTTTCCCTCTCTCTCTCTGCTCCTTCCCTGCTCATGATCTCGCTCCTTCTCTCTCTCTCTCCAAATAAATAAACATTAATATATATATATATGAAAAAAATCCCATACATTTGGAAATGAATGCATGTAACATAAATATAGGGAATCATAACGTCAATTAGAAAATACTTAGAAGAGAAACATTTTAAAAATTATATGTTAAAATTTGTCATAAGAAACCAAAGCAGAAATGAAAGAAAATTTTAGTTAAGTATATATTAGAATGCAAATTAATGAGTCAAATGGCCAACCCAAGAAGTTGGAAAAAATCCAAATGAGTAAACTCAAGAAAAAAGGAATATAAGACACAAGAGAACAAAAAAAAATTACCTAAAATATATTTAGCACCTTACAGAAAAACAACCCAATCAATAGCTTATTCTTTGAAACACAAATAAAAGAAACAAATTTTTGATGAGAATTTTCAAGAATAAAAAAAGAAATAATGTTGAAAGTAAAAAAAGGCAGGCATATCTGCAGATACAGCCTATGTAGAAGTTAATTTAAAAATTCTATCAAGGGGGCGCCTGGGTGGCGCAGTCGGTTAAGCGTCCGACTTCAGCCAGGTCACGATCTCGTGGTCCGTGAGTTCGAGCCCCGCGTTGGGCTCTGGGCTGATGGCTCAGAGCCTGGAGCCTGTTTCCGATTCTGTGTCTCCCTCTCTCTCTCTGCCCCTCCCCCGTTCATGCTCTGTCTCTCTCTGTCCCAAAAATAAATAAATAAACGTTGGAAAAAAAAAATTCTATCAAGAATTTTGTGTTACTAACCTACATATTTTAATAAATGGACAATTTCCTGGAAAACAAATAACTTACCAAAACCAATTCAAGAAAAAATAATACATCTAAATAGTATACCCCTCAACACACACACACACCAAATACTACCCAGATCATTTTACAAGTTCTACCAAACAGTCCTGAATCAGATCATGTCCGTCACATCAGACTGTTCCAGGAGCGCTAACAGAGAGTAGGTCCCTCTATTCTTTATATGGGCTCATGTAGAACTTGACCATTTAGCAAGTGAAGAGTAATACAAGAAAAAATATATACATTGATCTCTTTTGTCTTCATAAATGTAAACTTTCTTTTAAATACAGTAAGCCAAAATCTGGCAACGCATGTAATTGAACGCATTTCACCACCTTAACAGATCAAAAAAACACTAAAAGTTATATGATTATCTTATTAGATACAGAAAAAAAAAGGATAAATTTTAGCATCTTTTGATTTGGTAAATACTCTCAGCAAACTAGGAATAAGAGTGGCTCCCTCTTCTCATAAAGAGTGTCCTTCAAAAAAAGACTATAACAAATGTACAATTTAGGGAAAATTTAAAACATTCCTTTAAAATATGACAATATGGAACAAGAAAATGATGCCCATTTTAAACTGGAGGTCATCCAGGACAATAAAGAGAGAGAGAAGAGATTAAAAAGAACAAAATATCTAGGAATAGGGGTGCCTGGGTGGCTCAGTCGGTTAAGCGTCCGACTTCAGCCCGGGTCACGATTTCGCGGTCCGTGAGTTCGAGCCCTGCGTCGGCTGTGCTGACGGCTCAGAGGCTGGAGCCTGCTTCAGATTCTGTGTCTCCCTCTCTCTCTGCCCCTCCCCCGTTCATGCTCTGTCTCTCTGTCTCAAAAATAAATAAACGTTAAAAAAAAATCTAGGAATAAATCTAAGTATCATAACAGTGATACTTTTTAGAAAGAATTATAAAATTACTAAAAGATATTTAAGAAGCTCTAACTACACAGAGAGATATACTGTGTTCAGAAGGAAGAAGAATCAATATTAAAAATGATGTCAATTCTCTCATAAGGCAATCATAGCATTATGCAAAGCATGGCCACTCTCTGATTTATTGCCTTAGAAACAACCAGTGCCAAACATTTACTTTGTTCTTTTTTTATATTTAAAATAGTATTAACAAAAGCCACATTAAAGTGTGTCCACTTCTAAGTAGGTACTGAAAAATTGAGGGCACTTTTTTCCCCTCACCAGCTGACCTTGCTGGTAACATTTCACAAATACTGACAGTGTGATGTACAGCCTAAAGACAATATACAACACTCTTTGGGCAAAATTTCCTTCGGGTGGTTTTTATTAGTTAGGGAAGAGTCTTGGTGGCCAATAGGATTATAAAATTCCTATCGCTGCTGCTGACTCTCCTACTCTGATTTGCTGCATACTCTCAAAGTAAGGGAGGGACTCATTTTGTTTTGCCATGTTGGGTAGTCACAGAAGCTGAAGATGGTCCACTTCTCTGTGTGGACCTGGTTTTCTACCTGGTGAGGAGCAGAGGAGCTTCTGGTCAGGAATGGTCTATGTCAGCCTCAACCGCATTAGCATTAAGAACCCCATCGCATTCATTTAGCCTCCCAAATAAAGCCATCGGTCAAGGCTAAGATGGCAGCAGGGCTTCGGCATAGCTGGTGCGATTGAGGTTTTCTGTTTGGCTCACAGACACAACTGAGAGTCTCTTCTTGCTCAGGATTGGGACTCGACCCCTATTAATAGGTCCCTGACTACTGTTGCCCATGGACTGTGGCAGCGACAGACATTTGATACTAGGATTGAACACTGAGGGAGAGTGTTATGAGCATTTCCCTCTGTCTTTCCCCTTAAACCCTCTTTCTTCTTCAGTTAAACATCTTTCCTTTCTCTTTTTCCTCTACCTACCCCTCCTTTCTCTCTCATTCTCATTTGTACATTTTTCCTGTCATTTTCACGCTATTTCATTATTCTCTTTCTTTCCTGTATGTCTCTCTCCTTCTTATCCCCCTTTTCTCTTTTTCTATCCTCTGCTACCTCTCCCTATCTTATTTTCTTCAATGTCTGGGTGTGTCCTCATAACTCCACTAATTTCTCCATATTCTCTTCTTCCTCTACCCTAGTCCCTCACCCCTTTAGCATTCTTCTGAAATGTTTCTACTCTTCATCTCACGGCAACATATAGGCCACCATTCTAATAAGAACAAGCAAGGCTCCCAACAAAACAGATGAACATTAATAAAACAAAAACATCATCCAGATGAGGGTCTGTGCTCCATGAAGTTCCCAGCCTCCTCCTCTTTTGGCAAATGTATTTATTTTCTTTTTTGTGTAGGCAGATAATGTTTCAGATAATACTCCAGAGATTCATTATCATGAATTTGCCCGATGCAGTTTTTACAGCTATGTTTTTTATTATTTTATAGTTAAATATTGGCTTAGCTAGGAAACCAGAAACTCTCACCAGAGCTCTATACCTCAGTTACCAACAAGACTATTTCACGAACATTTAGATACTCGTGTGTGCTTATGAAAATTGTAATTATTTATGTGTGACTCAAGAAATTAAAGGCCAATGATTAGCCTGTATTTCAAAGGGAAAAAAATTTCTGGCTGATCAGTTTGGGGAATCATTCATCTTTGTATCCTCAGTACCTAACACAGTTATTGGTGTCTAGGAGAATCTCAGAAAGTGCTTATGGAAACAAATATTGGTTTCCATCCAATGTATCCTCCTGGGGTCCCTAAGTACATAACTGAAAGGGTCTCAAATGACTGCATATTTCCACTTTTGCAACAAATAACAAAATTTGCACATAAAAGATTAGCATGACTGAATTATTTCTTGGCATTTGAACAGCCATTTACAATTGCAAGCCACTTGGTAGTTTTCACAACTGGCTATTCATCATAAAAACTGTACGGAAAAAGAATTTTTACAAATGTACTGATGGAAAATCCAAGGGGGGAAAAAGCATATAGATCCTCACGAGGGACAATTTTCTGCCTAGTTTAAGAAAATACTCAAAACCTAAAGGAAAATGATCTGTTATGACATTCTACAAACGTAGCTTCTCTAAGAAAGAACATGCAGAAATGGTATGAACGGGAAAATAAATAATGAAGAAACCCCGAATGGCCGAAAAATGTCTCTGGATTTTCCCAGTTCACTTGACCCTCCATGTTTCTCCCAGTTCCCCTGTAGACAACTAAAAAGGCACAGAGACTTAACAGCAAAGCCCAGTGCTGGATTACCCGGTTGACTTTGTTAGCACATGTTCAGAACAATAGCAAAGCACAAGTACAAAAACTATGTTGGAAAGAATATTTCAAAAAGAACTTCAAAATAGATACCCAAGAATCAGAATTTTGGGGTATTATCTTTCTGTTATATTATAGTTTAGGGATTAAAATCATTCTGAATTATATATAGCCGGGGGTAGTGGAGCTGCAGCACGGTATAGTATAAAACCTCTAAAAAGCCAACCTGGCCAGGACCCAGCTAAAAAACCTGGCCATTGATTCCCTTCTAGAGTGTGTACTCAATATTTTGTGTTCGGGGCTGATAACCATACACATGAGCAAAAATGAATAGGCCACATAGCCATAAAAAGAATAATCAAAATTGTCCCCCAATACTAATTGGATCCATACTGAACATTACACACAATTGTTAGAACACTATTAAAAGTATTAAGCATAGAGATTAAAAGTATTAAGCATAGAGTATTAAGCATCTTGCATAGGGTGCAAGATGTTGGTGGATTCCCAAAAAAGTCTTGCTCACAGTTATGCCCAGGACCATTTTTTGCCCTTAGCTCTGTCCTCTGCACCCTGTTATCATGGGGCTGAGACTGGAGATTTGTAGGCCAGGGCTGATCCTGGGTTTCTCACTGGACCAGGATGGTCAGGAGGAGGAGGTCTCCCTGCAGTACAGAGTCCCCCAGTACAGAGTACAGTACTCCCCCAGTACAGAGCCACAATGAACAAAGGGCTTAGACTCTTGGCTATTTAACTTCTTACCTGCATCATCCTGGGCAAGTTTGTTAAAGTCCCTGACTATACAGAGACAATAACCCCAAGCTCGTAGAATACGGGGAAGATCAAAGAGAGACCTAGAAAATATGTGAAAGCTGACCTCATACAGTAAGCAGGTATTCAAAAAATGATGGTTGCTGTCACACAGCTTCTTCTATGATTATATGGTACCTAGACAAGAAAACACTCATTTATTCCACCAATATTTATTGTGCACATACTAACAGATAAGCACTGAAGTGCTGAATTGGGCTGTAGACTCTTCCTCATGTGGGGGGAAAGGTACTAACTACCTTTCCCTACAACCTTATGGAAACTGGAATTGAGGAAAACACGTGGAATGTCATAGAAAATTGCTCTCAGCTGCTTTACAGGGTGAGCCAGATATTCCTGTTTCTACAACACGATTATCAAAAATCACAGCATCTGTAAAGTTGATGAACCCAACACCAGGCAGAGTTAAAACAGGTATTTTCGTTTTGTGCGGTTTTCTTATTTTCATTGGTGCCTTGACTCTCGTCATTTAGATGCTAAAGAGTCATTTCAATGCTAAAGGCACCTCCCACCAACTGTTGCCTGAATCTTAGCTCCAAACAAAATTGACTGGCTAAGGAAGGGAAAGCAAAGCAGTTCCTGCTCCTTCCCAATGGCAGAGAAAAGTCTACAAAGTTTTTTGTCCCCCTCCTCTGTCCCCATTATGAGATAATTCTACTCCCAAGAGAAATAATCTAGTGCAAATCAAAGAGTATATACTCCTACCCTTAATACATCCAGAAACTCGATCTGTTAACAATTTTTTAAGGTTTATAATCCAATGCCAGAAGAAACGATAGACTGTCAACTATTACAAGCTTAGTGTGTGAATCTGTTTATTTCATCACTTTCTCCATAATTCCTTTAGCCAACAGCAGAGGGAATGCATTTTGCCGGGGATGACAACCTTTAATTCTCCTATAAGGAGCCCAAAAGCTCTAGTTACCTCAGTGTGGTAGACAGAGTAGCCCTTAAAAGATGGTCCTGGTCCTCAGAACTTGTGAACATGTTACCTTACATGGCAAAAGTGATTTTGCAGATGTGATTAAGGTAAGACTTTTGAGAAGGGGAGATTATCCTGGACTATGCAGGTGAGCCAATGTAATCATACCAGTTCTTTAAAAACAGAGAACCTTCAAGAAAGACATGTGACAACCAACTCGGGGTCAGAGAGATGCTACATCGACCTTGAAGAAGGAGGAATCGAGGAATGTGTGGGGCCTCTAGAAGCCAGAAAGGTCAATACATTGATGTTCTCCTAGAATCTCCAGAAGGGATATAGCTATGTTGATGTCTTGATATCACCTCAGTGAGACCCATGCTGGAATTTTGTGTTACAGAACTACAAAGTAATAAATTCGTACTGTCTTAAGCCACTAAATTTGTGGTAAGTTGTTACAGCACCAGCAGAAAATTAAGGTGCAGGGGAACACGGAAGTGAAGACTCTAGGCAAGCAGGGAGGAAGAAGAGGGGGTGGTTAAGGCTGAACAGTGGGAAGGTCACTTTAGTCAATCCCCTTCCTTGATTCAGAGACTATCCAGTATGAGCACCACGCTGGCTGACTATGGACAAAAACCAGAAGCTGGGTATTGAAATGTAACAAGTCATTGTACACACGTTTGCTCACTTTAAGAGAACTTGGTTCTCCACTGTGGGGCAATTCTTCTCTGAAGATTTCTTTCCTTCTTGTTTATCACTGTTGCTGTTTATTGTTTTCCTAGAGTTTCTCATGAGGTGTCACCATTTTGTTCCTTTTCCAGATAACTTGTGTCATAATTGATTTTGTATTTGAATGTAAGCTTCCTCACTGCACATTCGACTGCAAGCTCCAAGAACAGGAGGACTACATGTGTCTATTCATCATTGTGTTTGCTTTGCTCATTCACTGGTGAATGAAGGGGGGCATTTCCATCTGTCTTCTGAGGATGTTGTCCCAACCAGACCTCTTCCTTCCCCTTAGCCCACGGTCTCTTATGGGATTCTAAGGAAGTTAGTCATGAATAAAGAAGGAAGTTTGTCCTTCAGTATTTCATGGTCAAGGAATTGATTTATTTGCAGCAGCTAAATCCTTTATTAAAGCGCGTTTTGTTTTGTTCTTTGGGGTTAACCTTAATTTTCAGATATGTAAGCCGTTGAGTGTTAACTTTTAACGTGATCATGGAACAATTTTGAGAATGAAAACACTAAAATAGCCACCATACAACAAGAAAATATCTGGTTTCATTCACTGAACCAACTTGACACACAAAGTCCTTGAAAGTTATGAGGAAATTGATCTAAGGGGAAGCCAAAAAAAGAAGATTGGACTAGCCAAAGGTCATATATAAAAAGACTAGGTGGAGCTAGAAAAAAATATCCAGGACTCGTGATTTTCAGTTTAGAATTTTTGAGGGTTTTTTTTTCTTATTTTCCTTAAGCACCATCTTTCCCCAAAAGGCCCATCTGAAAGTGGGTGGGACCCCGACAAAAAACCTGGTTGTTTTTTTTCAACACTTCTCCCCACTCCTCCAAAAAATGTGTTTATTTTGGTGAAGTCAGGTGACTTATGAGCCTCAGTTCTTAGAAGCACCAATTGGCTAGGATGCAGAGATGGGAAGGAGCCCCTCTCTCACTTGGTACTTCCCTCAGGCAGCCTGAAGCATATGCCTTAGGTCCCTCACAACCTTGCCCTAGAGACCCATGTTTGGCCCTTTAAAAGATGCCCAAGACAGACCCAGCCACAGGAATTAAGGGTATTTGTTGCTCTGTTCTTTTCCATCTCTCCTCCCCATTTCCTGCCTGTCTTCTTGTTGGCATCTCATGTTTGCCCTCAGACTATAGTTCTTTCTGGTACCTCCCCTACTTCAGCTCTTGGCCTTTCTCTATTCTAATGTGCAGAGACCGATTCTGGCCTTGCTGCACTACTCCACCTCTGGCTTCTCAGACAGGACTTGATATTCATCCCTGGCTTCTCGGCCAAGGAGCAGCCTGCTCCAAGTTTCAGTCCTATTAACTTAGCATGTGACAGGCTCACTAGGCTAGGGACATCTCTCTGTTTCATTATTTTTCTTTGTTTTTTCTTTTTCACTTCCTCTGATAATCACTGGGTGAGGTACTCATGATAGAATTCTCTTTTCTTTCCTTTTAAAAACGTTTTCTCCTTACAGAGAGACAGTAGAATGGTGGTTATCAGGGGCTAGGGACAGGGGGCAGAAAGGTAAGCTGCTGTTTAACAGGTATAAAGTTTCAGATTTGCAAGAAGTAAAAATTCTGGAGGTCTGGTCTCAACAATGTGAATATACTTAACACCAGCGAACATTACACTTTAAAAATGATTAAAATGGGGGCACCAGGCTGGCTCAGTCAGAGAGCATGTGACTCTTGATCGTGGGGTTGTAAGTTGGAAACCCATGTTCGGTGTACAGATTGCTAAAAAAAAAATTAAACATACAAAATTGAAAATGGTAAATTTGGGGCGCCTGGGTGGCGCAGTCGGTTAAGCGTCCGACTTCAGCCAGGTCACAATCTCGCAGTCCGTGAGTTCGAGCCCCGCGTCAGGCTCTGGGCTGATGTCTCAGAGCCTGGAGCCTGTTTCCGATTCTGTGTCTCCCTCTCTCTCTGTCCCTCCCCCGTTTATGCTCTGTCTCTCTCTGTCCCAAAAATAAATAAACGTTGAAAAAAAAATTAAAAAAAAAAAAGAAAATGGTAAATTTTATGTTATGTTGTTTTGGTCACAATTTTTTTAAAAGACGGGAATTTTAAAAAAGTGTTTTTCTCCTAAGCTCTGTTCTTTATGCTTTTAAAGGGTATTGAATTAGGCCCTAAATGTAACCAAACGTTAATTCACCTGAATGCTTTTCTTTTAAAATATTTGTATTTATTTACTTTGTGAGAGAGAGAAAGAGAGTGTATGTGAGCAGGGGGAGGGGCAGAGAGAGAGGGAGAGAGAGAGAGAATCCCAAGTACTGTCAGCGTAGAGCCCAATGCGGGGCTCAAACCCACGAACTATGAGATCATGACCTGAGCCAAAATCAAGAGTCAGACGCTCAACTGACTGAACCACCCAGGCGCCCCTGAATTCTTTTAGAAATAGAATCTTTTAGAAATAGGACCCAACTCTGGGTTTGCCCAAATCATTATTTCTTACTTCACAGACCTGATCCCAACAATATGGAAATATGCATTCCATGAATAATAGTTGAGCACCAACTATTTGCTAAGCACTGGCAGAAATTCAAAGATGAATTTCACATAAGCCATTGTTTACTAAAGTTTATATAACTAAATAATAATAATAATAATAATAATAATAATAATAATAAATCTGCCATTTATTATTCTGTGTCAGAAACTATGCCATGTCGTTTATACACATTATCTCTTTTATTCTTTTAACAACCTAATGAAGTAGGTAATTTTTATCTGGTTCTATAGTCTTTTAGTGGATTTGACATATAACCACTTGGAAAGCCAAAATAGGATTACGATCTATTGAAAATGGAATTAATATGTATTTATGTCTGTGTGCCAAGCAGAGTACTGAAGAATCTTACACATGACATTTAATCTCCATTTTACAGATAAGAAAATTGAGGATCAGCCATGTCAAGAGAATTGCCAAAGGCCACTTAGCTAATAAGACACAGAGACTTATTTAAAGCAGGCATGTGGCTGATCCCCAAGGCTGCATGAATTTTATCATCACACCATGTGGTCTTCCTGTATCGCAGTAATGCAAGTTAGGAAGTGGTTAAATGTGTTAAGAACTCTGTATGACTTGAGATAAGCAAGGAAAAAATAGAGATTTACCTCTAGCTGGAGTTGGTAAGTGAAAAAAGTAACTTAAGAAGGGGGAACGACGTCAGCACAGATACAAAAGGAGGAATGCGGAGTTTGTACTTGGTAAAGGCACAGTAGAGTTCTGGAATCTTCTAGGCAAGAAGTAGAGCAATAGGAGATCAGACCAGGAAGCCACACATAGGCCTGGGCCACCAGGTCCCAAATGTCAGTCTGAAGGGGTATGGGCTTCATTACCTATGGGGTGTACAACCATAAAGATTTTTTGAGCAGAGAAACTACAGGACCGAAAGTTGTGCTTTGGATATATTCACGTAGCAAAAGTACATGAAATGAACTGAGGAAAGTTTAGGAGAATAAAAAAACCAAAAACAAAGCTAAGCCCAGTTTCTCTTTCCTTAATTCTATCTCTTTTCATGTTAACATTGGCCTTGACACTGTGAACATGTCCCTAACATGTTGAAATTGAGGATTCAATAGTGTATTTGCCTAAAGCTACTTGTTTTTAAATGAATTAAATATGATTTTCTTTAAACTTTCCCTTCAAAGTCTGTAGGTTTAAAACATAATTTGAAGTTCATTTTCCAAGGAAGAATCCAATTTGGCTTTTGTTGTTTCTGGTCGGATATTATATGATTTTATTTTTTTATTGCAAGCCTTTGGAATGGTTCACAGATGTTGCTGCTAAAATAGATTCTCCTGGAACTATTTAGTTTGAGAGAATCTCTGTTACCATGGATTAAATTAATAGGAGATCTTGTTTAAAATTCAAGGCTGTGCTCAAATTTTGGAAATAATAGTATTTCCTTAAATGTATGTAAGGCCATCACGGAGACAAGTAACACGTGGAACACTCCTATAACTCCACACCATTGCAATTATGGTTGAGTTACTTTGTATTCAAATTAAAGACCATCTCTCTCAAGCAGAGAGATCAACCAGGTTAATGTTTGTTTGTTTTTAAGTTTATTTATTTTGAGAGAGAGAGAGAGAGCACTCAGCAGGTGAGGAGCAGAGAGAAGGAGAGACAGAATCCCAAGCAGGCTCTGTGCCATCAGCTCAGAGCCCGATGCGGGGCTTGAACCCACGAACCACAAGATCATGACCTGAGCCAAGAAAGATCAAGAGTTGAACACTTATCCGACTGAACCACCCAGGCACCCCAACCAGGTTAATGTTTTTATGAATTCATAAACTCATGCTCCTACTTGGTCAGTTGTACTGAAAGAATATGGTTATTAGAAGAATATCTATGGCTTAAATTTTATGAGGAACATACTAAAATTAAATAGACCATTCACCATTAGAAATAATTTAACAAAATACTATCACATTTAAATATCAACTAAATTTCAGCTGACTCGTGCACAAGTTGACATTGCATGTGACCAGCACCCAAGGTATCTCCCTTAGTCTTACTCTCTTTCACTCTTCCCCTTAATGAGCTCAGCTGTTGCCACTAACTCATGTCTTCATTGTCACCTGCATTTGAGGGATTCGCAGGTCTACATCTCCAATTCTTACCTATCTCTCAAGACCCAAATCTAAATATTCTATTATGCATCTCCCTATCAGGCATCTGATACTCAATATGTCCAAACCACATTTACCATTGTATCCACAATCTGATATACAAGGTAGGAACTCCACATCAGTATTTGCTAGATTGTGTTCCAGAAACACTAATCCCCAAAAAGCTTAAATTAAAAAAGAGATTTATGGTCAAATAAATTTTATAAATTCTACATACTTTACCATACTTTCTTAGAGGTTCTCTATGAAAATTAAAGTTCTAAAGGAACTTAGTTCTCCCTCAGTAGAAAACATGGTTATTTTGTTTATCTCCGTATTTTATTTGATGTGGGACATCTTTCATGCATAACACCTATTAACATTCTGAGAAACTAGAGTTTACAGAAGATACGTGGAGAACAGCCAAACAGTAGATCATTTTTCACTTCTATCCCTTAATCACTATGTAAAATTCATCACCTCCTTGTGTAGTTATATCTGCGGTGTATCTAGAGCCAGAATCTGCCTCAGTCTCCTTCCTGACTTCATCACTTACCAGTTGTGAGATCAGGGCAAATTATTAATCTCTTCATTCAGTTTCCAAGTTTTTAAAATGGTTGACCCTTCTTAAATTAAAGGATTGTGAGGATTAAATTAATGCATGCAATGCACTTAGAATATGGAACATAGTAAATGCTCAACAAATGCTCACTTTTTGAAAAAGTTTAATTTATTTATATATTTGGTAATCTCTACACCCAACATTGGGCTTGAACTCATGACCCTGTGATCAAGAGTCACACGCTTTGCTGACAGCCAGCCAGGCATCCTAGCAAATATTCACTTTTTAAATTATTAGTGTTACCTCTAAAATGTCTCAAATATTTGCTGTTTTCCACTGCTTTTGACACTTCCATGGTGTAGGTACTCATCATTTCTTTCCTGGGCCACATAATAATAATAGCAATTTACACTTAATTTGGCCCTTTATACATTTCCTTGATGTTTTCATGTACATTACCCAATTAATAAATACTTCATTTACTCTGTTTACACACCCTCTATCTTGCAATCCATCCACCACACTGCCATTTAATTCTTTTTAAAGCACAAATCCAATGATGCCATTCTTATGCTCAAGGACATTTAATGATCCTCTGAATTCTGTGTAATAAAGGAAAGTAACAGCTACTCATCAAAGTGGACACACCCTTGCCTTCACACTCACCATTACAGAATTTTATAATCTAGCCACACTGCACTACTCCTCAAGTTTAAAATATACTATGGGCTTTCAGATCACTTGACTTGGCTGGTACAATTTTTTGTTTTCCCTTGAATACACTTCCTTCCTTCTTTCACTTATTAACAATCTTACTCATTCTTTAAGGGCCACCTCAAATTATGTTCCATTTCACACAATTAATTATACAAAGACTATCTTCCATATTAAATTGTGAGCGGAACAAGAGGTGTTGTCCGAATCATTCTTTTGTACTTTACAAATCAAACATGATGACTTATATGTAGTAGGTGTTCATATAGATTATTTATTGACTAAATTTGCCTACATAGAGGGCTTCTTACTACTCATTAGTGTATACCACACCTTAAACAAATATTATACTTAAAAAAGTCAATTGGCTGATAATTCTCTCCTTGCCAAAAGTTTCTATTCTTTATAAAAGAACTCACAGTAGGATTCCTTCAATAGGGAAGTGAGCCAGTATGTTTCAATAAAAACACAATCGCATGGAATTTTGTAAAACACGCCTACAACACGCACCTGTATCCACCAGCCATCCCAGGATTATTACTTCTTGGGATAATACCATGTTTTTGTTGGGATTCTCTTGGACTAAATATAAAGGCCAATTAATATACCAGCCTTATAATAATAATATCATATCTTCATTTTTCCGATGGAGACTTCCTGGTTGGCTCTCAGAGAGGTGATCTAATCTATGGTCTCACTTGCTAATCTAAGTTCACTTTCAGGTCAGATGTACTCAGCTTGTTTCTGATTCAGTGACCTCATCTCCTTTAAGGGACCTACTCTTCCTTCAAAGCCTGCCATTGGAAAATCACACTGGAGACTTACCTACTACAGAGGCAAATTTTCCAAATCTGAAGCACACAATTCCCTACTGTGCATTGCTCTCAATACCTCCTTCCCAGGCTGTTGCTTAGAAATACTGGCTAGAAGTGGGAGGAGTAACACTTTTATACCTCCCATTCTACAAGTGTATTTAGTTTCCCAAAGAAGTTTAAATGCTTATGCTTGGAAAGCATATTTTCAATATTTTTTCTTGCTCTATGACTGCCAAAAGACTCATATCAGGTTTAAGTAGAGATATCTCTGTGGCATGAAGAAGTTTGGGGTCAGTGTTGTGTGTCACATTCTCTTTGTTCATCCTAATATTTACTGATTCACACCTACTACACACAATCGAATGCTCTGGACCCCTTAGCCATTACTGCTTCCCATGACTTGGATTGTTTGATTCCATTTTGTCGGTTAATGATAAACTATTATCTATGCCTGCTACACCTCTGCCAAGAGCTTTTATCCAGAAATTACTTTATAGTTATTATCTAATCTTTATAAAACCATGGAGGAAGTTTTCCCATCTAACAGACGGTAAATGATTAAGGAGAAGATAATTAAAGAGCCTGCTCAAGGTGACATGGTAATTTAGTGACGGAATAGTACTGAGTGTTCCCAATGTTCACTTTCTATAGTTCAAGTGGTAAACCTCCTAATATTATCTGAGTTGGGGTTTATTTACAGTTGCCTTACTTTTCTTACAAATCATTGAATAGCAAAGAAAAATGAGAGATGCATATGCATGTGTAGAATAGCATTAAAAGTGCCCTATAGAGAGTTATGGACTGATTGTTTTATTGTTCACCAACTCTGACTAGTATTCACATATTTTTTTAAACAATTGCTTTGTATAAAAGTGATTATGACCATAGGTATAATTAAGTACATAAAACTATTAAGACTTTCCTTGGAAATTTTGCAAACAACCAAAATAATTTTGAAGGGTATATTTTACTTTTTTAAATTAAAAAAATAGTCTTTCCTAGAATATGTTTGTATTCATTAATTCATCGGTACACTCTACCTGTTGTTAACAATTATAATTTATCATTGAGTAGCAATTGGATGGAAAAAAATGACAAAAGTACTCAATCTAGGGGGTATTTTCAAAATTCTGATAGCTATTAATTATCTCAATAACTTTGTGCATAAATAGAAAGTGCATAATTAGCAAGTGCTAAGTGTTTACACTTTTATTTCAAATTTCATTTTATCAAGTTGAACATGCTCCTTTGTTTCTAGAAGTTTAAAAAGCTTAAAGTCATCTTGCATTGTATAGTTCATAGAAAATAAATTCTATCCCATTTTGCAAGTAATCATAAATTTTAAACACAGGACTAGATAGTGGAGTGGAAGTAAACCAAAATGTAAGTCCCACAACAGAATGTCACCACATAAATAAAGAAAGTTAACTGTCCCTGATGGACTGTCAATATTTTAAAAAGTGCCTAGAATATAGTAGGTGCTCAATAAATATTTGTTGTATAAATACGTAATTCTCTGTGGAGGGAGAGAGGGATGGAAAGATGAATATGATGTGCTCTTTAGGGTGTCTGAAGAGCATTTGGAGAGTGTTCTACTAGTGATATTTAGGAGCAAATCAATTTTCAAAATAAATATTTCATTTTATATTTTTTCAAACCAACTCAGTTTTGTATGTATGCAATTATCTTATAAATAATGTGTATGATTTTAGTTTAGTTTTGAGACACTCTTATATAAAACATACCTAGTGAAGATAGGAAAATTTTACGTCTTTTCAGATGCATTCCCATACTCTGTAAATCGTGTTGCTCTGCTGTTTCTCACCCATTGTGGCAGGCTGCTTTAGCGCAAGCACTCAGCTTTGAGTGGCAAAGCACATTTAAGAAGAAAAAATCTTTGGGAGTGCAAGCTGGTGCAGCCACTCTGGAAAACAGTATGGAGGTTCCTCAAAAAACTAAAAATAGAACTACCCTACGACCCAGCAATTGCACTACTAGGCATTTATCCAAGGGATACAGGTGTGCTGTTTCAAAGGGACACATGCACCCCCATGTTTATAGCAGCACCATCAACAGTGGCCAAAGTATGGAAAGAGCCCAAATGTCCATCGAGGGATGAATGGATAAAGAAGATGTGGTATATATATACGATGGAGTATTACTCGGCAATCAAAAAGAATGAAATCGGGGCGCCTGGGTGGCGCAGTCGGTTGAGCGTCCGACTTCAGCCAGGTCACGATCTCGCGGTCCGTGAGTTCGAGCCCCGCGTCGGGCTCTGGGCTGATGGCTCAGGGTCTGGAGCCTGTTTCCGATTCCGTGTCTCCCTCTCTCTCTGCCCCTCCCCCGTTCATGCTCTGTCTCTCTCTGTCCCAAAAATAAATAAACGTTGAAAAAAAAAAATTAAAAAAAAAAAAAAAAAAAACAAAAAGAATGAAATCTTGCCATTTGCAACTACGTGGATGGAACTGGAGGGTATTATGCTAAGTGAAATTAGTCAGTCAGAGAAAGACAAAAATCATAGGACTTCACTCATATGAGGACTTTAAGAGACAAAACAGATGAACATAAGGGAAGGGAAACAAACATAATATAAAAACAGGGAGGGGGACAAAACAGAAGAGACTCATAAATATGGAGAACAAACTGAGGGTTGCTGGAGGGGTTGTGGGAGGGGAGATGGGCTAAATGGGTCAGGGGCACTAAGGAATCTATTCCTGAAATCATTGTTGCACTATATGCTAACTTGGATGTAAATTTTTAAAAAATAAAAAAATAAAACAAGTAAAAAAAGTAGTATTCAGCAATAGAGAAAGACAGAAACAAATATCTCCTATATGACTTCATTTATATGAAGTTCAAAAACTGCCAAAACACCCAGTATAAAAAGACAAGCTAGAGATCCTTTTGGGGAGGAGAGGTAGATAGTGACTGGAGGGATCACTAACAGCAGTTTGTGGAATGCTAGCCAAGATGGCAGTTACATATATGTTGATGATCATTCATTGAGCTGTACATTTATGTTTCCACGCTTTAACACTCATATATATTTGTGTTATACATTATAATAAAATGATTTTTTAAATATTAATACTATCACATAACAGCTAACTGAGAGTTAAATAGGAACAGAAAGCCATTGACCGTCACAAAATAGCTTTCTGAAGTCATGTTTTTTATATTTGCTTTCTTATTTCCTAAAGCATATGCACAGTTTTACTATCTAAAACTAGAAAAATCCTAGGCTTAATTCCATGGCTGTGCTAATTTCTAAAGTACATTTGTGTCCCATATTTTACCCAAGCATTTTATAGAGTGTATGGTTTTTAGATATATTTCTACTGTGTATAGATTAATTATAATTGATCTACCTACCTCCTACCATCTTTCCTGTTATGTTCTTTGTTGGGAGGCCAAGAAACAAACCAACATTAAAGTGTTCTGAATTTCAAAATAAATAAATAAATAAATAATAAATAAATAAATGAAAAGAAAAGAAAAAGAAAAAATCTTGCTATGAGAAAATGGGCTTGAAAGTCCGTCATTGCCAAGAAAGGTAGACTTTATAAATTATTTCAGGTCCTCCTGCAGACTATACCAACAGATGGGCCCAGTTGATCTTATTAGAGTGTGTGGTGATCTTTGCCCACCAATAACCTCCTCTCTTCTTTGTCCTGGGTCCACAGAGAGGCTGCATTCCCAGACTTCCTTGCAGGTAAGCATGACCATGTGGCTAAATTCTAGGCCACGGATGACTCAAAGTGCTGCTTGCCATTTCCAGACCAGGTTAAAAGATGTCCCGCCTACGCTTCTTTCTTCTGACAGATTTCTGGGATGAACGTCATTTCCGAGATGATCTTGCAAGCTACACAGCAGAGCAACTACCACGCTGAATCCCCGAATGACTGCATGGGGCACATGGCAACTCATATTCTACGATGGCAATTATCAGTTCCTTTACCCACATTTACATGCTGTTCCCCATCAAGAGATAGAGCCTATTCCTCCAGTCTTATGCAATCTGGGCTAATTTAATTGATTTGACCGTTTCATAGAATAAAATGTTATTATGAGACTTCCTTGAAGCTTTCATCAAGGCTTCTTGGCACTCAGTCTCCATGCTATTAGGAAGCCTATGGGGTCCTGTGGAGAGGCCCCTGGAAACTAGTTTTAACTTGCCAGCCATATGTGTAAATTATCCTGGAATACTGTCTTCTAGCTCTGGTCGAGCTGCCCTAGCTGTTATCATGTAGAGGAGAGAACTGACCAGCAGCATCTCAAATTCTGAATTCACAAAATCATGAAATATAATAGAAACAAGTGCTATTTCAAGCTACTAAGTTTTGACATAATGTTATGTTTCAATAAAAAACTGAAACACTATCTTACCTCCACCCAATCATTACCCTAGAATGTGTATGTGTAAGAAATAAGCCTCTAACTTTTCCTCTCTGTTAAGATAAAATTAACAAAAAATATATATATATTTAGTGTATACGACATAATAATTTAATATAATATACATTGTGAAATGATTACCACCATTATTAATGAACATATCCATCACCTTCTCACATTGTTACCTTTGTGTGTTGGTGAGAACACTTAAGATCTATGCTTTTAGCAAATTTCAAGTATACATTATTTTTTTTTTTCAATATATGAAATGTATTGTCAAATGGGTTTCCATACAACACCTAGTGCTCATCCCAAAAGGTGCCCTCCTCAATACCCATCACCCACCCTCCCCTCCCCTCCCCTATGTCTTCTTTAGAGAAGTGTCTATTCATGTTTTCTGCCCATTTCTTCACTGGGTTATTTGTTTTTCGGGTGTGGAGTTTGGTGAGCTCTTTATAGATTTTGGATACTAGCCCTTTGTCCGATATGTCATTTGCAAATATCTTTTCCCATTCCGTTGGTTGCCTTTTAGTTTTGTTGGTTGTTTCCTTTGCTGTGCAGAAGCTTTTTATCTTCATAAGGTCCCAGTAATCCATTTTTGCTTTTAATTCCCTTGCCTTTGGGGATGTGTCGAGTAAGAGATTGCTACGGCTGAGGTCAGAGAGGTCTTTTCCTGCTTTCTCCTCTAGAGTTTTGATGGTTTCCTGTCTCACATTCAGGTCCTTTATCCATTTTGAGTTTGTTTTTGTGAATGGTGTCAGAAAGTGGTCTAGTTTCAACCTTCTGCATGTTGCTGTCCAGTTCTCCCAGCACCATTTGTTAAAGAGACTGTCTTTTTTCCATTGGATGTTCTTTCCTGCTTTGTCAAAGATGAGTTGGCCATACGTTTGTGGGTCTAGTTCTGGGGTTTCTATTCTATTCCATTGGTCTATGTGTCTGTTCTTGTGAGGATGGTTCTCTTTGTATGCTGATGTCATACTCCCAGATAGTTCTGGCAGTTCTCAGAACATGAGGAAGTGAGACACAGTGACCCCCTTACCCTCCAGAAGATTTAGCTGAAGAGAAGTACCATTACTCAAAGAAGCCCACTCAGAGGGAACAGCTGCCACAGGAGCTGTAAGTGGGAGCCAACGGAAGTGACAAAGGAGCATCACAAAAAGAGGTTCACTAGAGAGGATTTCTTCCCTGTAGCTCCTTTTAGGGTGAGTTTATCTTAAGAAAGAAGGAAGTCAAGCCACAGTTTCTAATTATCATCAGAGGGGGAAAAAAAGTGAATTTTCTTACGAGAAAAGTAGTGGAGTTGGAACTTCAGAAACTCCAAGTAAGAGCTTACGTCAGCACGGAGACCTCTCAGCCTTGAGAGTCATCTCAGGAAAGAGTGCTATATTCACAAAAAGGGGTGAGTGGTAAAAGATTGCTCTTATAACCTCGTATGAAAAGCAACAGAACTTCAGTTAACAGTCCTTTTCTTCTGTGTTTGAGGTACAAAACTGCAAAACTGTTGCATTTGAAGGGCTTATTTTGAACATTGCTGGCACCTGTGAAGGGATGTTTTCAAAACTATCGCTCCCAAAATGAAGCAGAATTAACAGCAGGCTCCCCAATCGTTTAAGAAGCCCCAAAAGCATTGAGAAAAAAAGAAAGCGACCGGCATATAGGAGTGTTCAAATAATATGTTGGGTCTTATTTGATCTTTAAGGTTTAAATAGGTATGAAATTCATCTGCTAGAAGTACTCTCTGTGTCTCTGATCTTTGTTCTTTGGTATAACCACAAGTCTTCAACTACACTGGATCTCTACCTTCTGATTTATCTATTTTGCCATCCTCGACCTTCACACATTTTAAACATTAAATTAGTCATGCTCCCAAATTCATTTTCCACATACATGTTTTTCAAATGTTAATTTCAATGATAACTGTCTTAAAAAAATGATAGGTTCAGGCTAAGTACGGTAAAACTATTGCCACTAGATAGGCAGTCTAGACTCCTGGCAAGGCACCCGTAATTTTTTTTCTTTGTATTTAATATCTTTTGACCTAATAGATTAGTTTTAGGAGGACAAATTGACTTAAAGAGAAATCTCAGCACAAGAGTAATGTCCTTTTTGGAGGCCCTTAGTCAGAGAGTAAGCAAAGAATCAGAATCAGATTCTGGAAGGTTTCTTTATTTCTGTTTCAAAATCTCCTAAGAAAAATAAATCATTATCCATGTCTTATGGAAAATAAAGAAACTGGAAACAGGAACTCTTTTGGACTATGATTCTGGGACTTGAGTGATTGGAGTCTGTGATTATTTTGGCTCTTAATCTCCAGGGACAGTAACCTTCATAGTATGTCACCAATGGCATCTATTCTCTAGTAGGATAATTTTTAGAAAGGGCAAATAAAAACAATTCCATTTTTCATGCAATTTCCTCTTTCCCTTTGTATCAATGAGTTACATGTAGAATGGAAGCACACTTGATCCAATCAAGTTACTCCTAATGACTTCTTACTTCTCAATACTTAAGGGAGAAATTGAAAGTATTTTTCATCTATTCTAATGACACATGGTAACAAGACTACATAATATGGTTGTAAGAAAGAGACAGCAGATTTTAGAGCTAAGCAGATAGAAAGACACTTTTAGGATTCATTGGAAAAAGGAAGAGACACTTTGGCCCAGTTAGGTAAAGTAGGTGGAAAGTAGGAGAGAATATCAGCAACACGGGGGAAGGATTTAGATTTCCCTTCATCCTGGCAGCTTCAGAGGTGGGGAAAGTTGACTCTGGTGGAGTAGACTATATAGGCAAGAACTATTGTGCAATCTATGTTTTCCTAAAAGATAGGAAATGAAGCTATCCTAGTACTTGACTGGCAGGGAAGGAGAAAAGGCTAGTACCAGTGAAGAGAAGAGAGTTGACAGAAAGGACCTTAAGGAAGATCTTGGGCCACTTTGACTCTTAATCAAATGTAGTTTGGTCTTGGGAAACTGGCAGGCTGAACACAGAAGTAAACGTATCCTAAGGTCATGTGCACATTTGAGAAAACAAATGAACTGTCTTTGAGTGTGGTGAGTGTATTTTGCCGACTGAGATGTCTCAGGAATTCTCAGTATCTATATGTAACCTACCCATTTAATGAGCATATGTACAGCAAAAAGATGAATAACTGAAATAGTCAACACAGCAAAATTTAAAATAAATTTATTTGTTCAAGACATTTTATTGATTCCCTACTACTTATGCATTCATTCTAAGCACTCAGAAAATTCTGTTCCTTTAAGTATTTTATGTTCTTATCAGAAAAGACAGGTAATTAACCAAAATAAACAAAGTATATGATAAGTAAGTTGGTGATAAATGCTATGGAAAAGCATTCCAAGCAGACATAAGAGCAAGCAAAAGGGCCTTGAGGTAAAGGAATGCTGGACAAACAAGTTCAGAGACTAGATGAGAGAAATGTAGAACTGAGGTCAAAAAGGTAACTGGGAATCTTATTATGATGGATCTGGGAGGTCATCAATAGCAGTTATGTGTTTCCACATATCAAACTACCCTCAAACCTAGTGACTTTAAACAACAGTCATCATTTCTTTTGCTTACAAACATGCAACTTAGGGAGAGATTTATGAAAACGGCGAATCTTTGCCCCACACAACATCAAAGGGTGCTGCTCAATGAGGGGCTGGAGCGTCCACATAAGTGACGGCTTAATCACATGCCTGTCAAGTTAGTGGTGGCTGGGAGCACAGTCAGAATTATGGGCCATATGCCTTATTTCTTCTCTTCAGGTTCTCTCCTTAGGTATTTTGGGCTTCCTCACAGAATGATGGCCAGGTTCTACGTGTGAGCATCCCAAGAGAATAAGGAAGAAATGCATGGTATTTCTATGACCTAGCCTTGAAGTCATAGAGTACCACTGCTGATGTACCTCACTAGTCAGGTCAGCCTAAAAGGTTTGTATGGTTTCTTCTTTTTAAAGTATTTTATTTTTATTTTCTTAATGTTTATTTACCTATTTTGAGGGAGGGAGAGAGAGAACTTGAGTGGGAGAGGGGCAGAGAGAGAATCTCAAGAAGGCTCTGTACTGTCAGTGCAGAGCCTGGGGAATGACAAGGCTCTATAAAAATATGGGGACAGGTGCACCTAGGTGGCTCAGTCAGTTAAGCATCCGACCTCAGCTGGGGTCATGATCTCATGGTTCGTGAGTTTGAGTCTTGCATCAGGCTCTCTACTGTCAGCGGAGAGCCCGCTTCAGATCCTATGTCCTCCTCTATCTCTGCCCCTTCCCCACTCATGTTTTTTTCTCTCTCTTAAAAATAAGTAAACATTAAAAAAAAATAAAGGCATGTGGACAGGAGATATCGTGTGCCATCTTTGGAAAATACAATCTGTCAAACCATAATAATAGCTTTGGAATTATTCTGAGTGAATAGAGTGACCATTATGGTGCGTTGAGTAAAGAAGTGACTTAAGTTTTCAACAGGTCATTCAGTCTTCTGTGTTGAAAGTAGACGATAGTGGGGCACCTGGGTGGCTCAGTCAATTAAGCATCTGACTTCAGCTCAGGTCATGATGTCATGGTTTGTGAGTCTGAGCCCCATGTCGGGCTCTGTGCTGATAGCTCAGACCCTGGAACCTGCTTCAGATTCTGTGTCTCTCTCTTTCTTTGCCCCTCCCCTGCTTGCACTCTCTCTCTCTCTCAAAAATAAATAAACATTCAAAAATAATTTAAAAAATAGGAAGAAAATAGATGATGGCAAGGGCTGAAATAGGGTAATAGTAAAGAGGCTACTGGTGTATTAGGGTGAGATGTGAATGTGACTTGGACTAAAGTTGTAGCAGTGGAGATAGTAAGAAGTGGGGAGACTCAGCATATTTTGAAGGTAGAGCCAACATGATTTGCTAAGAGATTAGTAGCAGGGTGTGTGAGAAAGAGAAGAGTCAAGAATGATACCAAAGCGGGTATCCTTTCCTTCTAAACATGGCTTTTATCAAACTCTCCCCAAGATAACAATTAGAAAATTGAATAAAATACACACACGTGTGCGTGGACACACACACACACACACACACACACACACACAGCCAAAAACACTTGTTTAAAGGCAGAAGAAGGATCCCAAGGCAGACAGAAAAGACTTGAGGATCTAAGATACCAAAGGGAAAGGAAACGCATGAAGGTAAACCTAACACTTCATGTTACTTTCTCTTTTGGGTCATTTGCTGGTTTATAATTGGGGCATGTCTGAGAGCTGAGAAGCCAAGCAGAAATATGATGCTAACTGGCAAAGAAGCATCAAGGTGCTAAAGAGACAAAGTTGGAGTTCAAGGCTATGAGCAGCCAAGAGTAGAGGGAAAAGACCTCAGGCAGCAGAAAAGTGCAAAAAGATACAAAAAAGGTGAGTTAAACATTTGGTGCTGCTTTCTCTTTTAAAGGTTTCCAAAAGGCCTAGAAGCTGAGCAGCACCATTACAATGGTGTTAAATTTTGGAAAACTTTAAGAACTCCTCAGTCACTGATTCAAAAGGCACTGTATACTCAAACAGAAAAAACAAAGAAACTACAGTGAGTTATAGCATAGTAAAACTACTAAAATCCAAAAACCAACCAAACATTGTAGAGATAGCCAGAGAAAAAGGAAACATAAGCTATAAAGAAGCTACATTAACATGATGTCTGATTTTTTAATAGAAATGAGAGAAGCTAGAAAACAAGAGAACAACATCTTGTTGAAACAAAGGACAGGTGTCTAGAAGGGTATTTCTATGTCAAAAATATACTTGTTTTATGGATTTTGAAATAAATTTTAGATTTGCTGTCCAGTAAAGTTGTATTTATTTATATCCCTACAAATGATCTACTAGAGTGCTTATTTTGTTGTATTCACCAGCACAGATAATTATCATATTTTGATCTTTGCTGATTTAGAAAATAAAATACTATTTGAAATCTCAATTTATATTTCATTGATTACTAATATGGATCATCAATCGTTTCATACTGTATTTGGCTTCACTCACATTTTCCTACATTTAGCAAATCTTAGATGCTCCCAGTTTTATTGCCTGCCCACTGATTATTACGGGCACATGGAAAGATCATCACTGTGTTGGTATCTTTATTTTGTATCTGACCACTTTCCTAAGCTCAGTTATTAGATTTAGCAGGTTTCAGTGAATTCTCTTGGGTTTTCCAGGTAGTTAATTTATACTCTGTTAAGTAATGATAATTTTGTCTAAGAGGTATACTTCTTATTACTTTTGCTTGCTTTTCATCAGGTAAACCTCCAGAATAATACTGAAAAATGGTAAACATTATTATATTTCTTTTTTTTCACCGTACATATAATAATGTTGGCTTTGATTTGTGAGAAATATGCTTTGTCATTATATAAGCATCTTCTATTTCTAGTTTACTGAGATGTAATTTTAAGAGTGTTTAATTTCATCAAAGTCATTTTTAACATTTATTATAAATTTATTTGTTTATAGTCTCTTTTGTCCTATCAATGTGGTAAATTATATTAATATATTTCCTAATGTTGAACTATCACCGTATTCCTAAAATAAGTGCTATTTTTTAATGTTCTGATGTATTTTCATTTATGGTTTTTGTATCCTATAATCTTATCTCCATCTTTGTCAAGTTTTGGTAGCAGATTATGCTAGCCACATGTAATGAATGAACTACAATGTCCATAGTTTTACATACTCTGGAATAGCTCCATTAGCATAATTTATTCTAAAAAGGTTTTCCAATAATTTATAATAAAACCTATGTGAGGTACAGGAAAAGAATAAATTCTTTGACAATTTTGTTGATTTCTCTTGTGATTACTTGTTCCTTTGTTTTTGTTGTTTTGAGTTCTCTGTTTACGATTTTTAATTCATATATTTCCTGGAAAAATTATATATTTCATCAAATTTTTCAAATAGATTAGCAAAGAATTGTGGATAGTGCCCTTTTGTAAGTTTTCTGGGTCTAAAGTTACATCAACTTTCTTGTACTGTTTGTATTTACAAACTTTTCTGTTTTTCTTAATTCCAATGGCCAGATTTTTTCTAGAGTTTTTACTGAAGCTGATCTTAGATTTTTACCAATCTTATTTATTTGTAGTTTCTAATTTATTATTTTCTGTTTTTATGGTTGTAAACTCCTTTCTCCTGCTTTATTTTGGGTTTATTTTGTTGTTACATTTTTAGCATCTTGGGTTGAAGTTTTAATTCATATAATTTCATTCTTTCTTATTTATCAAATAAGGTCTTTAAATTTCTGAATATTTATATATTGACTGTGTATTATAAGCATCCATCCTTTGTACATGTATATGCAAAAAAGAACTTTAAGTGCCATTTTTGAGAAATGTACCTAAAAAGACCATATTTAAAGGATGTGAATATGCAAGAAAGATTGAACAATCTCAGAGTACAGTGAAATTTCTGTTAGCTATAACAACTATGTGGAACCATCCAGCTGGATTTGTGTCTTATTTTCCACTTAAAAATTGTTTTTCTTAATGTTTTTATTTATTTTTGAGACAGAGAGAGACAGAGCATGGGCAGGGGAGGGGCAGAGAGAGAGGGAGACACAGAATCTGAAGCAGGCTCCAGGCTCTGAGCTGTCAGCACAGAGCCTGACATGGGGCTTGAACTCACGGACTGTGAGATCATGACCTGAGCTGAAGACGGACACTCAACCGACTGAGCCACTCAGGAGCCCCTTATTTTCCACTTTTAAAGGCAAATTGTATTACAGGTGGGCAGGATTACATAAGATACATATTAAAATTTTAAAAATCTTCAAGGGGGATTACTTGGGTCAATGCATGTTGATCCAAATTCTCATACCTTTTTCAGTTCTTTATAATGATCAATTGTGTCTAAAAGGATGTCCTGAGGCGTTGTGAGATTATCATCAGCGATTATATTATTTTTATTATATTAGTCTTAGGAAATGTCATGAGTACATTTCTAGAAGGATTGGGGTAATATTTACAGGGATTTTTACAAAAAGAACTTTCCAGTTAATTCTTGATTATCTACAAATTACTTCATTGTCTGAACATTTAAATGAAACATTATTTTATAATCTTTCTTATATGCTTACATTTACTGAGCACTTAGTATTCTACCACTTTTGGTATACTGTCTTATTTAATCTTTGTAACAACATAATGAGAAAGACAATGATAGAGAAACTGAGGCACACAGTGGTTCAGTCTCAGAGTAAATGGCAAAGGAAGGACTCAAATCCATGGCCGCCAGAGCCCATGTTAATTCTTTACTGTACTACCTCCCAAAGGGTGGAAAATGTGAGGCCACAAAAGTCACAAGAGAAATCCTTGTGTAAATTTAGCACAGGCTGGAACAAGATGGGACAGCAATGGCCCAACAATATATCTGTATAACTTTTTTCATAGCTATTTCACTAGTCTGGATGAGAGAGTGGCTCCTCCAGTGCAGTACACAACCCCTTAAAGAAGATGACACTTTTATTGCCATTGCAGGGAGGAATTACGTACATTATAGCATTAGCAAAAGCACCTAGATTGTTTCTGTGTAGTCTGCCAGGTCATGTACAAATTTTCCCATTCAAAGGAATCTAATTTAAAGGAGCCTTTGCCTCAGTATGATACCACACCCAAATGAAGTATGTGCTTTTATTTGTCTGTGGCATCAGTGTTGGGAACCAGGTGCAATGTCCCTAGCAGAGCACAAGATGTGTCCTCAAGGAGGCCACCCTCAAAGGATCTTTTCTTTCACTTCCATAGGTTCCTTCCAACTTGGCATGGGATGGGAACTTTGGGTTTGCTTCAGGAGAATCCTTTGTTTCTAAAAAGCTAATACGTATTTCCTCATTTTTCTTGGCAAAAAATAAAACAACAATAATCATATTAACACTTGGTACTAACAATGAGAACACAGAGAAAGATTAAAAGTGGCAATGAATTAGGCTACTCCGCTGGATAGCATTCCAGAGGACACAGAAAATTCACTTAAAAACACCAATCCATACATAGTCCCAAACTTTTCCATTTTCATATATTTATCATGATTTTACCATACTTCAGTAACAATCAGATAAAAGATGATGATCTGACTCTGACACTTATTCGGGATGACTTAAGTTTTTGCCACAGCACAAGCCTTCCTTTGCAGGGACCAAATGTATGAAACTTTTATCATGCTTTCTACCTTGCCTGCCAAGTGCTCAGGAGTTTCTCTTAGTTCTTCTGCTTGCATCGTCACACAATGTCTTCTTTAAAAAGGAAAAATAAAGGACCTTGAACAAAACAAACAGTTGATATTGATCTAAGCTCACTACAAAGGAAAGTAATTAAAGGACAGATCATTATTTCTCTGATGCAATTTTAATCGCCCCCACAATAAATTCTCTACCCTGATTATCCCGCAACATTCAGAGATTTGGGCTATTGTGTTCCAGGTTTCATGCAACATAGTTCAATGGAATGACCTCATGAATGTGATCAAGGCAGGTTTATTTGGTTCTTGTTTTAGTAAGTACTGTCTTACTCATCAGCTGGCTTTTCATTTTTTTTAAGACCTTGGATAAATAACTTCAATAATGAGAAAGAGTTTACAGAAATGTAGTTGTGTCAACAAGAAATGAGTTTCCATTGACTGTTAGTATAATTATGTCTCATATTTAAAGACTTGGGAGGGAACAAAGTCTTTAAATTTAGGCTGTATCTTTAATAACTTTCAAACATTCTATATAGTACAACAAAGTAAAATAGTTTAAATTCATGTTGAAAGGAAATTAATTGTGTTCCAGTATAATAAGATTTCAGAGGATATTTCTCATATGAGAAAAGTAGAATAAAAACATGTTCAAATTGTTGTTTTCATTGCATCGATTTTCTATTTATTGCCTTCCTCTCTAAATATTGAGCTACTCATAATTTTGGAATAATAGCATTAGATATTATAATATAGCATTTTGTATTTAGCATGGTTTTATCTTTCATTCCTTCATGTGAAAATCTTTTCTTTCTATTTTTCTCATTAAATTATTTCATTCCTAGCCTAAGCATAGTCATGTTCTGCCCCTTACTAATTTTTGGATGTGTTTTGCTTCTCCAACCAGATTATAATCCCCTGGCAGAAAGGGGAGCATGTTTTACCCTCTTTGTATTGTTACCGCACAGCCCAGTCCCTTAGAGCAGTGGATAAGCAAGAAACATTTATCGATCATGGTTTGGAGCTTGCTCAATGAAGATTATACAAAATCAGAATGAGAAAATAATTAATGTAATTCATGCAACATTGTATTAGAGCAAAGAAGACCAGTATTTATGAAACAGGCATGATATACTAGACACTAGATATACAGCATGTAATGGAACCCTTGAGGTAGTTATTTATTAGTTCCCACTTTTCAGTGTGGAAATGGAGACTCAGTGAGGCAAAGTTCAGAAGCTTGGACTTAACTGCTGCAGAGCCAGGTTTTAGGTCTGATTCCAAAGCATAACCCCTTTCCACTGTGCCATGCATCCTTTTATGAAAACATTAAAACACAAACCTCTCTATAAAATTATATCTTTCATTTGTTGTGCAAGAAGTGAATGATATTTCTTGCTGCCAAAGTAGCAAGTAACCTTCTTCCATTGAAGGTTAGAGGGGAAAGCAACTTGTAAGCATACTATGTAAAATTAAGTGTGCACTCTAGATTATGAAAGGATTGTTTAAAAAACTAAGTCTGATCTCAAATTAGAGAATTTAGATGGGAAGATAACTCAGCAAGAGAGGAAACTCCTGGCAAAGAAACTGTGGCAGTATGAGGAAGAAAATATGGTATTATAGGGACCGATATGATGCTACTATTTGGGTACAGAAGAAGAAGAGAGGAGAAAGGATATATATGAATATGCATGGAATATTTCTGGAAGCATCTATATGTCATAGTCATTGCTCCCAAAGGGAGCACTCAGGATCACTGAGTGCTGGGAGAGAGAAGGAAGGAGACTTTTCACCATATATTCTTTCTTTATGTTTTGGGTTTTATAAAATGAAAGTTTGCTTTAAAAAATAAAAATAAAAAGTAACTAAATTAAGAGGCTGATGTGGCTTCATAAATATCTCTTGAATTCAGACATGAGAGGGTATATTTAATAATTGTTATAACAATAATAAGAAGGTTTTGTATATATCTGAAATACACAACTTCAAAATGCTTTTGCTTATATTTTGTAATTTAACCATAGTTCTATAATGGCTTCCCTTATAAGACGTAGTATTTTTTAACTATATTTTTATAGATAAAGAAACAGATTAAGCAACTTGGCCCAGGTCACAAGCAATAGATGGCCCCTAATGTTTTGACTCTGAGTTCAATGCTTCTATCTTACAAAAGATAGCAGGAGAGACAGTCCAGAAAAGTACAGAAAAGTGTCTCTAACTTGTTATAATAAGGTAGACAGAATAAAGTCCTGATTAAGATAAAGCTAACAAAAATTCAGAAGACTGCAAAATTAAATATATTTATAAGAAGAACAAGAATTTCGTAAGCTCATTGCTTGTGAAAGATGACAGAGAGAAGATGGGCTTGCCCACATTCTAATTTGCTTTTATCATCAACATGATAACATGATTGGCTGAAAAGAGGGAACACACTTCAGAAGGGTTAACTGAAGCCTGAGACTGGTTAAGGGATAAAAAGAGTGTACGTAATTACTCTCAATGAGCTTGGATCTCATTACCCATGCAGATTACACCCAAGATACAAAAAGAGCTTGTCCTAGTGATGGATGGTAGACAACAGAGGTGCTGAGAGGCTGTGTATGTGTACATACCTGATCTTTAAAGGGATGAAGAAAACAGATCTTGCAAACCATGTGCCATAAACTAAGCTCTTGATTCTAGACACAATTCTAGAAAGGGTTAATAATGAATAGCTTAGAAATCCTTATGAATACCCTAGTCACAGAGTGGAATCAATTGCATTATGTACTAGTTTGCTGGGACTGCTATACGAATTTCTCACAATTCTGGAGACAAGAAATCTGAGATCGAGGTGTTGGCATGGTTGGTTTTTCCTGAGAGCTCTCTCCTTGGCTTATAGATGGCCCATCTTCTCCCTATGTCTTCATATGGTCCTTTCTCTGAGACTGCCTGTGTTTAAACTTCCTCTTCTTGTAATGATAGCAGTCATATTGGGCTAGGGTCCAGCTTAATGACCTCATTTTAATTAAATTACCTCTTTAAAGGTCCTATCTTCAAATGCAGTCACATTCTAAGGCACTGGGGGTAAGGACTTCAACAAATGAATTCTAGGGGATACAATTCAGCCCGTAACAGATTAAGTCAGACTTTTCTTTTCATTCTTAATAACAATACAGCTAAAAAGAGGAAAACTAAATACCACTGGTTTTTAACCAAAATGTAGGAGAGGTGTGTTAGAATCAACTGGAATATTTTTCCAAAGTATATTCTCTGTCCTCACCACCCACATGGAGATTCTGATTATTCAATATTCTCCCCCTGCTCCAGCTGAGAGCTACCATTAGACATTTTTAAAAGCTAACATTTATTGGACACTTTCTATCTGTCAAGTACTGTTAAGTGCTTTATGTGGATTATTTTATCTAATCCTCATGAAAATCTAATGAGACAATTCTATAAGATATTATCCTCATTTTATAGATAAGAAATCTGAGGCCCAGAGAGGTTAAGTAATTTGCACAAGTTCTCAAAGCTAGTAAATTGAAGAGCCAGGATTCAAAACCAGCATATCTGGCTCTAGATTCAGTGTTCTTAACCACTGCACCATTCTGTCTCAACACAGTATATCTGAAGTTCAGCAAAGCACTTCTCAGAATGCCTCACGAACACAATGATATAATAGAAACTGAATTATAAAACAATTAAGTAGGTCTATAAATTTTGAATGGCTCTTCCTAAAGAACATTAGCTAGTGGATTGATTACAACATGGAAACATGGTTTCCACTTTTCACGTCACGGGCCTCTTTCCCTGGTCCCACTCTAGTCTATATTTAAATCAGTGATTTACATAAGAACATAAACAAGCAAGATTATCAAATGAACAAATGAGATTGAACTGGGAAAGATGGAAAATATTTGTATCTTAGAATTAGAATTTGTATTTCAACTCTATGTGGGAAACAACTGTGAGGTAATACACAATGCTGCCAGTGGAATGGAGATCACTTAGCCTGTGGGTTCTCAGGGGCATTACAAAGGGAGGTCTCCTGGTCTGTCTTGATGTCACCTTCCAGTCCTCTTGGTTGAAAGGTCATGAAGAACATGAGGACATGGAATCAGAAGGAAGAGATATGAAAGAGGTGACTTAGTAAACTCCAATATAGACATAGAGGGATAAGGCCAAGTTAACACCTCACTTGTGAACCAAAAATCTTAACTCGAAGACTTTAGAATCTTTGAAATTTTCTTGTTTTTAAAAAATCTTGTTTATTTCTTTGTAGTCATCAGCAGGAAAAGTCCCAAACCCTTGAGATCACAAAGGATCTATGTGATAGCCTATGAAAAGAGCAAGTAAAGATGTGCTGAGGATACGGCTTCTTGTTTCTTAAATTCTGGGGCAGGGGTAATGGAAAGATCGTAGGAAACAGAGTGACTGGTGACTGAGGCCAAGTGTCTGAGGTCTGAAGTCTGCTTGCAGGCAAGAAAGAAAGGTCCACAGACTGTCCAGAGTTGGGAAAGGGGCACCCAGGGTATGAAAACAGAAAATCCTGACAGGGCCTCTTGTAACTGGAATTATTTAATAAATGGACAGGAGTATTTTTAAGTTAACGTGTTCCCTGCATAGGATGAATAAAGTTGTAGAGGGGTTTGTGTTGAGGATAAGGGTTGTTGTAGATTCTATTATGAATCTACCGATTCTACAAAAGATAGTTCAAACTAGAGGTTATGCCTAAGATTGTACATTAATAAAATTCTGTATATTTGTATATTTACAGTATACAAAGTGTTTTTTCAGACTGTACATCTAATGTTTACATTATCTCCTTTAATTATTCCCTCGTAAAGTCACTCCCATCCAGCTTCTACTTCCACTACTCTACTAAATTGTTTTTAATAAGTGACCTCCTACTTTCTACATAAAATCAATGCTTTTTCATCCTATCTCATTAAACTCAAACTCTTTCCCACGCTGCCTTCCATAACATCACACAGTTCCAATAATTTCCCTCCCCGCCCTGTCCATTCCTTCTTGATCTTCTATTTCCATTGCAGGCTCTTCTGCATCTGAAAAAGTTGGGGCTCTTTGGGGTTTTGTCCTTGGTCCTGCTTACTCCTCAAGCCCCAATTTCTCCTTAGATAATCATATCTAAACCTGAAGACTAGTTACCAATGTTCCCCAAATATCTACAGTTGAGTCACTGTCGCTGACCTCCAAACCAGTTGTTCTGACTGTATACCGAACATCTTTATTTGGACATCCCAGAGGATTTTCAGATCTCACGTGCCTAAAATGGAATGAATCATCTGGTCTTCTAATTTCCTCTTTACTTCTCTCTCAATGTCGCCAACGTTGTTGGATTACAACATCATTTCCCAACTTCCAAGCCATTAACCTGGAGATCGTTCTGGACTTTCCTTATTTCGTACTCATAATCAGTCACCAAGTGTGGTTGTTTCCTAATCATCTCAAACTCGTTCCCTTTTGCTATAACTCCAATACTTACCATCTCTTGCTGGACAAATGGAATAACCTCCTGCTCCAGTCCTAGATTTCATCAGTCCATCTTACGCCTCCCAGCCCAAGAGATCTTTCAAAAACACAAACCTTATGAAGCGATGGCCCTGCCACACTTGCTCACCCTTGCCTTCAGGTTAACAAACAAACTTTACAGTTTGGCACGGAGTACATTCTGGAACATTTCTATATTTGTATCTCAGATACCACATGTGAAAGTCACATTATTCATCAAATAGTTCCCAATCACATCATCCTCTACCACACTTTTGTGTTATGTTATTCGCTCCATATTGGCCATTTTTTCCCATTCTGTCTTTTACTCAGCTCAGACATTGCTTCCTTTCTGACTCCTTCTTAGTTGTCCTTTTCCCCTAAAGAGTTAAGAATCTCTTCCATGCTCCTGTGGCACCCTGTACGAAGTTCTATATTTGTACTTATTATGTATTTTCACAGCTCATGTATGCATCTGTCTCCTCCAAGGATGTAAGCTCCTTAAGCAGATGCTACATACCGATTCTCTTTGTGCCCTGGCAGCTAGTATAGCAGTGCCTGACTTGTAGCACAGAGGGGGAAAATAGCCAAAATGGAAAGAGTCATAGGATAAACTTGTAAAGAAGTGATTGGTTTCCATCACAGAGCATCTGAACATTAATGCAGTTCGTGCGTCTCTGATAGGTGTACCTAGTTTGCCCAAGATTAGTGACCTCCTCTTCTAGCACTGCTCTTGCCTTCTGCTACTGCAGGACTCCAGAGGGAAAGAGAGGATGAGACTTTGGGAGGCTCTCTGATCACCTGTATTATATTCAGTGCCCTTGATGGACCTCCTAGATACCCCAAGCTCCACCTTCATAGGCTTTACCAAGAGAAAATAAAGAGGGTAAAAAGAGGGACACGTTTAGAAAATGAGGTGGGAGGGGCAGTTTGGAGAGGCCCAACCTGAGCAAACAGGCAGCAGGAGTTTAGCTCTTTAAAGAAGAAAGGGGGCATCATGCTCCATGGTTCCCAATGGCAAGTGGAACTCAAAAGATAGTCCATGAAGCCAAGTCACAGATCCAGCAATGTACCAGAAGGGACACTCTGTATGTCAGCTGGCAGGGCAAGAAATTCAGAGGCAAAATGTTACATATCTCACATTACTGAAAGTGGGTAATTTGTGACCTTAAAGAAAATTGGCAAGCAGGTAATGCAAGGCAGGCTGATTGCCTGCAGGACCAACAAGTAGTCAGTTTCATGGTCACTGTCAGCTTACCTTTAATGGACAAATAACCTAAAAATTCAGGGCCTTTGGGACAAATTCAACCCACAGCCTATTTTGAAAAGCCTGTGAACTAAAATGATTTTTACATTTTAAAAATATAAAAGAATGGCGCACCTGGGTGGCTCAGTCAGTTAAGCGTCCAACCTCGGCTCAGGTCATGATCTCACAGTTTGTGGGTTTGAGCCCCATGTCGGGCTCTGTTCTGACAGCTTGGAGCCTGGAGCCTGCTTCGGATTCTGTGTCTCCCTCTTTCTCTGTTCCTCCCCTGCTCTCACTCTGTCTCTCTCTCTCAAAAATAAATAAAGATTAAAAAAATTTTTTTAAATAATAAAAATATAAAAGAATAACAGAGAAGAGTATGTAACAGAGACCATATGACTCAAAGACTAAAACCTTCACTCTCTGACCCTTCACAGAAAAACTTTTCTGATCCTTGTATAGATGGCTCTGTACAGCTAAGCCTCCATTTGCTTCCAGAATGGTTTATAAAACTGCAGTCATTGGTATGAAATTTTTGAAAGTTATGCTTTCATTACATTATTATAACCAACTTGGATTTTTTTTTATGTTAAAGGTTAAAAAGTAGACTTTATTATTGCTTCTATGGATGATTTTCATTTGTAGAACCTCTATGTTCTAGTTGGGGAAAAAATATAGGACAGGAAGTTAGGAGATCCGGTTCCAGTGACAACATCAGGACTGGTTGCAGACCTTAGGTGGCTCATTTTACATCACGGCATCCTAATTTCCTAATCTGCAAAATGAGGATAATGCTTGCCTTACCATACCTTGTATGGTATGAGGATACGGTGAAATAATAGATGTAGCAGGCTTTGCAAACTTGAAAGAGAGATACAAATAGAGGTATGATTATAGATGTGACATCATCAACCCTTAATTACAGCCATTTGGGGGAAGATGAAAGAGATAAATTAAGTTGTTAGTTATTAGTGGAAATTCTACTCATTTATTCTTTTATCTCTTTCTCATTAAATCTTTAACAAAACTAACAAGTGTCAAGGCCTATAGAGTTTAAAGTTTTATTCCTTAGTTCAATAAATTAGTGTATTGATTGTATATTACATGCTCAGTACCTCATACCCCATTCCCACCTTCTCCTGTGGATCCCCACCCTCCAACATGCCCGTGGCAGGAAACCTTCCAAAGTGATGCCACAAACTTGGTACTGGGCAAGCAGCCCCACAAGAGGCCAGCACCACTCCAAAGTGACTCCTGCCCCAGGGAGAGGGGAAGGTAACCACATACACCAGTTTGATTGTTGCCCCAGCAGTGGGCTGGGAGCAGACAACTGGGCCCTGCCCACCAGTGAAAGCTTCTCAGGGGACAATACAGGGAGAGTGCCCTGAAGTTTAGTGCTACCACATCTCTGACAAATGCCTTATCTGACCCAACTGAAGCCCAAGGAGGCCCCTGACTAGCCCACTAGCAACACAGGGACCAAATCCTGCCCACAAGAGCCATTGCAGATGACTGGACTGAAAACAAATGCAGTTCAGCTACAATAGTAGGGCACACGCACCACACATAGGAGACACTCCTGAAGTGCTTGGTTTTGGTGGACAGGGGATATTGCACTGCAGGGCACTATAGGACCTCTTTTTCATAAGGCCACTACTCTCAAAAAGAGGAGACAGAGCTGACTTTCCTAACGCATAGAAAAAGAGACAGAGAGTTAGACAAAGTAATGAGACAGAGGAAAATTTCCTAAATGAATGAACAGGACAAAATTATAGCAAGAGAGCTAAATGAAATATAGATAAGTAATCAGGTTGATAGGGAATTTAGAGTAATCATCCTAAACATACTCACTGGACTTGAGGTAAGAGTGGAGAACCTCAGTGAGATCCTCAATAAATAAATAGAAAACATAAAAAAGAACCAATCAGAGATGAAGAACTCAATATCTGAAATAAAAAATACACTAGAGGGAATAAATAGTTGAATACTTGAGGAAGCAGAAGAATGGATCAGTGACCTGGAGGACAGAGTAATTGAAAGCAATCAAGCTGGACAGGAGAGAGAAAAAAAGAATAATAAAAAAGAAAATAGATTAAAGGAACTCAGTGATACCATCAAGCATGATAACATTTGCATTATAGGGATCCTAGATGGAGAAGAGAGAAAAAGGGGAGCAGAAAATTTATTTGAAGAGATAATAGCTGAAAACTTCCCAAATCTGGGGAACAAAACAGAAATCCAGATCCAGGAGGCACAAAAAGCCCCAAACAAAATCAATCCAAGGAGGTCTACATCAAGACACAAAATAGTTAAAATGACAAAAAAAAAAAAAAAGTAATGTTTAAGAGAGAATTTTAAAAGTAGCAAGAGAAAAGAAAACAGTTATATACAGGGAAACCCCATAAGGCTATCAGCCGATCTTTCAGCAGAAACTGCAGGCCAGAAGGGAGAGGCAGGATATATTCAAAATGCTAGAAGAAAAAAAAAAACAAAAAACCTGCAACCAAGAATACTCTATGCAGCAGGGCTATCATTCAGAATAGACGGAGAGATAAAGAATTTCCCAGGAAAACAAAATTTAAAGGAATTCTTCACCACTAAATTACAAGAAATATTAAAGGGGACTCTGTGAGTAAAAAGAAAAGATCATAAGCAGGAGTAAGAAAAGTAAGAAGCACGAAAGCAGTACAATTATATATCTATAAAAACCAGTCAAGTGATTCACTAAATAAAAGGATGTAAAAGATAACACCATATACCTAAAATGGGGAGGGACATAAAGATTTAGCGCTTTAGAATAGGTTTAAACTTAAGCAACCATCAACTTAATATACACTGCTATATGCATAAGATGTTACATATAAACCCAATGGTAACCACAAGTCAAAAAACAGTAATAGATATGCAAAAAATAAAAACAAAGGAATCTAAGTATATCACTAAAGAAAGCCAGCAAACCATGAGAGTAGAGAGCAAGGGAAGAAAAGAACTACAAAACCAACCATAAAACAAGTAACAAAATAGCAGTAAGTACATTCTTTGCATGTAAATGAACTAAACTCTCCAATCAAAAGTCATAGGGTGATGGAATGAATAAAAAAGCAAGACTCATCTATATGCTATCTAAAAAAGACTCATTTCAGACCTAAAGACACGTGGTGGGGGTAAGTTGGTGGCTCAGTAGGTTGGGTGTCAGACTTTGGCTTGCATCATGGTCTCACTATTTGTGAGTTCAAGCCCCATGCAGGACTCTGTGCTGGTGGTGCAGCGCCTGCTTGGGATTCTCTTTCTCCCTCTCTTTTTCTCTCTCTCTGTCCCTCCCATGTGCACACATGCTCTCTTTCTCTCAAAATAAATAAACAAATGCATACATACATAAAATAAAGACACATGCTGATTGAAAGTGAGGGATGAAAAGCATTTATCATGCAAATGAAAGTGAAAGCAAAGCTGGGGTAGGAATACTTTTATATCAGACAAAATGACTTTAAAACAAAGACTGAAACAAGAGACAAAGAAGGACATTACTTAATCACAAAATGAACAATCCAACAAGAAGATATATAGCAATTGTAAATATTTATGTACCCAACATGGAAACACCTGAATATATAAAGCAACCAATAACAAACATAAAAAAAATTGATAAAAATACAATAATAGTAGAAGACTTTAACACCCCACTTACATCAATGGATAGGTCATCCAAACAGAAAATCAATAAGGAAACAGTGGCTTTCAATGACACACTGGACCAGATGGATCTAACAGATGTATTCAGAACATTTCATCATAAAACAGCAGAATACACAGTCTTTTCAAGCGCACATGGAATGTTCTCCAGAATTGATCACATGTTAGGCCACAAAACAAGTCTCAACAAATTCAAAAAGATCAAAGTCATACTATGCATCTTTTCTGACTGCAATGCTATGAAACTAGAAATCAATCCCAAGAAAAAAATCTGGAAAGAACACAAATACATGGAGGTTAAGCAACATGTTATTAAATAATGAATGGGTCAACCAAGAAGTCAAAGAGGAAATAAAATATACATGGGGACAAATGAAAACAAAAACACAATAGTCCAAAATCTTTGGGATGCATCAAAAGCTGTTCTAAGAAGGAAGATTATAGCAACACAGGTCTACCTCAAAAAGCAAGAAAAATCTCAAATAAACAACCCAACCTTATACCTGAAGGAGCTAGAAAAAGAAGAACAAAACCCAAAATAAGTAGAAGGAAGGAAACAATAAAAAGCAAAAATAGATGAAATATAAAATATAAAAATAGAACAGATCAATGAAACCAAGAGCTGGTTCTTTGAAAAGATCAACAAAATTGATAAACCTTTAGCCAGACTAACCAAAACAAGAGAGAGAAAGAGAGGATTCAAACAAAATCAGAAATGAAAGAGAACTAACAACCAACCCCACAGAAATACAAAGGATGATAAGAGAATATTATGAGAAATTATATGCCAACAAATTGGACAATCTATAAGAAATGGATAAATTCCTGGAAACATATAACCTCCCAAAAACGAATCAGGAAGAAATAGAAAATTTGAACAGACCAATTACCAGTAATTAAATTGAATCAATAATCAAAAGAATCCCAAGAAACATGACTCTATGACCAGATGGATTCACAAGTGAATCCTACCAAATATTTAAAGAAGAGGTAAGACTTGGGGCACCTGGGTGGCCCAGTCAGTTAAGCATCTGACTTCAGCTCAGGTCATGATCTCACAGTCTGTGGGTTTGAGTCCCGGTCAGGCTCTGTGCTGACAGCTCAGAGCCTGAAGCCTGCTTCAGATTCTGTGTCTCCCTCTCTCTGACCCTCCCCTGTTCATGCTCTGTCTCAAAAATAAATAAACGTTAAAAAAATTTTTTTTAAAGAAGAGGTAAGACTTATTATTCTCAAACTATTCCAAAAAAATAGAACAGGAAGGAAAACTTCCAAATTCATTCTATGATACCAGCATTTCCTTGATATCAAAACCAGATAAAGTCACTAGGGAAAATGAGACCTATAGGCCAATATCTCTGATGAAAATAGATGCAAAAATCCTTAACAGAATATTAGCAAATGGAATCTAATAATATGTTAAAAAAGCCATTCACCATAATCATAAATCATAAGTGACATTTATTCCTGGGATACAAGGATGGTTCAAAATTTATAAATCGATGAACATTATATAAGAGAGAGGATAAAACCATATGATCATTTCAATAGATGCAGAAAAAGCATTGACAAAGTACATCATTCATGTCAAAAACTCTCAACAAAATAGGTTTAAAGGGGATATAACTCAACATAATAAAGGCCATATATGAATAACCCACTGCAAACATCATACTCAGTGGTGAAAACCTGAGCTTTTCCCCTACGATCAGGAACAAATTTTCCCCTAAACTCTCACCACTTTTATCCAACATAGTATTGGAAGTCCTAGCCACAGCAATCAGACAAGAAAAAGAAATAAAAGGCATCCAAATTGATAAGGAAGAAGTAAAACTTTTACTATTCACAGATGACATGATACTATGCATAGAAAACCTGAAAAACTCCACCAAAAATCTGCTAGAACTGATAAACATGATGGGCACTGAGTAATATATTAAATTATTAAATCATTATATTGTACATCTGATACTAGTATTATACTGATGTTAATTACACTGGAATTAAAACAAAATTTAAAAACTCTTATTATTACTGAGACAATAGGAAGTTTTGTTTTTCCATGTTGTCATTCTACATGTCCTGTATATCTATCTACAGTATTATCCCTAACACTAAATCCAATAAATCACAATTATTTGTGGATTAGGCCATGTTAAATGACTGTGTGTGGGTGTATGTGTGTGTGTGTGTGTGTGTGTGTGTGTGTGTGTGTGTGTATAGAGAGAGAGAGTGAGAGAGAGACAGAGACAGAAAGACAGAGAGACAGATATTTATATATATATGTATATGGCTAACTCCCTTGTCTCCTTTAACTTTTTGCTTTAAACTCATCTCAATGAAGCCTACTCTACCCTAGTTAACACCACAGCCTGTACCTACACACACACGCACACACACACACACACACACACACACACACGGATACACACACTACAAATCACACACTACAAATACCTCATACTCTTCTTTCACCTTTTTTCTCAAGGAAAATTTAAATTCCTAATATACTGTATAATTGTTTAGAAAAAAAAGTTCTATTCAGTGTACTGTGCAACTAGAAATAATTACTGAATATATGATATTACTGATTTTATAAGTGATTCTGCATGGAAAAGTCATAGTTCCTGATGGAGTATGTAGCAGTGAGAAGAAATTTACTAAATGGACACTTGTCAACATAGGAGATCACAAAAATAAAATACAGCATAATATAAGAATGGAACAGAATGAAGTTTGTAGCAAAAATCCATTTATTTTCCATTTTAAAAACAACATTTTGGGGGCACCTGGGTGGCGCAGTCGGTTAAGCGTCCGACTTCAGCCAGGTCACGATCTCGCGGTCCGTGAGTTCGAGCCCCGCGTCGGGCTCTGGGCTGATGGCTCAGAGCCTGGAGCCTGTTTCCAATTCTGTGTCTCCCTCTCTCTCTGCCCTTCCCCCATTCATGCTGTGTCTCTCTCTGTCCCAAAAATAAATAAACGTTGAAAAAAAAATTTTTTTTTAAATAAAAACAACATTTTGTACATTCAGTAACACTACATTTTCAAGGATGCATATTTATCTACATAAAGAAGGAAAATGGAATGAAAGGACATATGTTAAATATAATTAGAAGTTGCTATCAATAGGGATGGAAAAGAATGGAAAGGAAAATAAAAAGAGAAAATCAATAATAAATAATGAAATAATGAAATAACATCAAAATTGTACTTTGTTGAATAGTACCCTCTCTAAATTCATGTCCTTCCCAGAACCTCAGTATGTGACTTTATTTGGAAATAGGATTGTTACAGATGTAATTAATTAAGATGAGATCATACTGAACTATGGTGGGCCCTTAACCCAATGTGAGTGATGTTGTCTTAAGAAGAGAAGGGACACAATTGTCCATCGACAGATGAATGGATAAAGAAGATGTGGTGTATATACACAATGGAGTATTACTCGGCAATCAAAAATAATGAAATCTTGCCATTTGCAACAACATGGATAGAACTGGAGGGTATTATGCTAAGCGAAATTAGTCAGAGAAAGACAAATATTATATGACTTCACTCATATGTGGAATTTAAGATACAAAATAGATGAACATAAGGGAAGGGAATCAAAAATAATATAAAAACAGGAAGAGGGACAAAACAGAAGAGACCCTTAAATATAGAGAACAAACTGAGGGTTGCTGGAAGGGTTTTGGGTTAGAGATGGGCTAAATGGGCAAGGGGCATTAAGGAGGACACTTGTTGGGATGAGCACTGGGTATGATATGTAGGGGATGAATCACTGGATTCTACTCCTGAAATCATTATTGCACTATCTGCTAACTTTTAGATGTAAATTAAAAATTTTTTTAAATGAACTAAACTATCAATGAACTAAAACCATAAAAAAAGAGTAGAGACAAAGAGAGAGACATGCAGAGAGGGAAGACAACGCAAAGATACACAGGGAGAATGCCATTTGCCAATGGAGGCAGACTGGAGTGATGTACCTACACACAGAGTGCCAAGGATTACCGACAACCACCAGAAGCTAGGAAGAGACAAAAGAGGATCTTCACCTAGAACCTTCAGAGAAAGTATGGCACTGCTGACAGCTTGATTACAGGTGTCTAGCCTTCCAGAATTGTGAGACAATAAATTTCTGTTGTTTTAAGCCACCAAATTTGTAGTACTTTCTTAAGGCAGCTCTAGCAAACTAATACAAAAACAAAAAGTCCCGCCCAGACCCACAAAAATGACCATGAGCTAATGTTACTAAAATAGAGGCTACGGTGGAATTTTGTTTTATTCTGGATTTGGGGAACAATATTAATACCCATATGAGAAGGCAATACTGTGCTGTCTAAGACTTGTACTGCATAGAATTGCTCTTTGCCAGGGCTGTGGTCTGATTTATGCTGCCTTTGTAGCTAAGAAAAGCTACCATACAAGGGTACTCCTTCTGTATTTGGAAACATAGCTCCAACTTGCTTCATCAGGGTAGGAGTAGAAAAGTTGTTTAGACAAGTTTGTGGCAATATATTCTATAAGAAGTTCTTAGGTCCCTATCAATAAACTTTATTTATATGAATGGCTATTTTAAATTTAGATGAAAAACAAAAACATTAGAACTTGTCCCAAACTTAACTATTAGCACTTGAGGAAAGTACCTGATTATACCCTGAAATCTGACTTGTTCCTAAAAATGGGGGGACACAGATTGACCCAGAATTGATAGTCTGAGCATCTTTTTTACATGTTTATTTATTTTGAGAGACAGAGAGAGAGAGCATGAGCCAAGGGGAGAGGCAGAGAGAGAGAGAGAGAGGGGGAGAGAGAATCTCAGTGCTCACAGTGCAGGGTCTGACATGGGGCTCAATCTCAGGAACCGTGAGATCATGTCTTGAGCCGAGATCAAGACTTGGATGCTTATGGGGCACCTGGGTGGCTCAGTTGGTTAAGCATCTGACTCTTGATTTTGGCTCCTATCATGATCCCATGGTTCATAAGATCACGACCTGAGCTGAAACCAAGAGTTGGACGCTTAACTGACTGAGCCACTCAGGTGCTCTTAAGGTAATTTTAATGTAAGTTCTCTGGCACTACTTTGAGAGGTAGTTTTCTAGATTTTCGAACATTAACGTGCCTATGATTCACATGGAGTCTTATTAGAATGCAGATTCTGATTCCCTATTGATTCAGGATGGGACTTGATTTTTAGCTCTTCTAATAGGTTCCCAGGTAACGTGAACACATATGGCCCACTGGCAACACTTGAGGTGGAAAGCTTTTAAAATCTAGTGCTTCAGGAGCATCACAGAGCAGGTATATTTCTAGCACCAGTATTTTTCTAAAGCTCCCAGGTGATTCCAGTACACAGCTAGGTGCGAGGCTACAATGCCAGTAGCCATTGCCAGTGAAAATAGTGGCTTCTAACTCACAGACTTTCTCCAGGCACAGATTAATGGTAAGTGATATTTCAAAAGAAGAGATGACTAATTTCAAAGGGGTGAAATAAAAAAAAAAATTACAATGATTTTATTGCCTCAAAGAGCACTGGAATTACTCCCCACTCTATTATTTTCAGCTCATTCAAAACTAACGGTTGTGTGCTGGTGAGGACGTGGGGGAAAAGGAAGCCCTGTACACCTGCTGGTGGGAATGTAAATCAGTGCAGCCACTGTGGAAAACAGTGTGAAGTTTGCTCAAAAAGTTAAAAATAGAAATATCGTATGATCCAATAATTTCACTGCTGGGTATTTACCCAAAGAAAATAAAAACACTGATTTCAAAGGATATATTCAAGATGAATACATAGGGAAGATGTGGTAAACACACACACACGCACGCGTGCGCATGCATGCACGCACGTGCACACACATACACACCCCCGTGGAATATTACACAACCATAAAAAAAGATGAGACTGTGCCATTTACAACAAGGTGGATGGACCTCCAGGGTATTATGTTAAGTAAAAAAATCAGACTGAGAAAAACACATATGATAAGATTTCACTCATATGTGGAATCTGAAGATAAAAAACAAATGAATAAACAAACCCAAAACAGAATCAGATCTGTAAACACAGAGAACAAACTGACGGTTGCCAGAGGGGAGGAGGATGCAGAGACGCACAAAACGGGCTATTAAGTCACAGGAGAAAAAGTACAGCATAAGGAATATAGCCAGTGGTATTGTAATAGCATTGTGTGGGGACCCATGGGAGCTACACTTGGCGTGAGCACAGCATGATGTTTAAACTTGTCAAATCACTGTTGTATACCTGAAACTAATGTAACGTTGTGTGCCAACCATACTCAAATAAAAAAATCAATTAAAAAACAAGTGACAGCTGTAGACAGACCTTCTTATGTTTTTGTCATTTGAGAGTCAGAATTCAGTGTGATATCTTTCGTCTTTGTATTTATTCCTGGTTTCTGAGCCTCCCAGGGTGCTGGTTAAGCTGCAGGTAGTGGTTCTGAGACACAGCTAGACAGCCTTCCACATACCACTGTGGGTTCACAATAATTAGAATGTAAAAGACATCAGGGCGGTCTCCTAATCAGTGCAATTATCCGTCGATTTCTCTGTTTTCACCATTTAATTTCTCATTTTGGTCAGGAACTGTCTTCTGGCAGCAGATATTTGATTATTTTGCCCAAACCTGGATTTCAGATTCCCAAACTTTTTTTTCCCCTTTCTCTTTGTGTCTTCCTTTCAGCAAATGATTGATTAACATGAAAATTATTTATATAATTAAATTCTGATTTCTACAACGCCCACCTGCTTGTGTGGTGGCTTCAATGGGGTTTCTTCCAGGACATTTGCTTACAGGAAGGAGCCAACCTTCTTTTCTTTAGTTCCTGACTGCTAAAGGGGATAATACCTGTGGAAAGTACCTTGTAACCGTATTAGGTTACTAGTCAGTAACCCTTATTGTTGTCGGTAGTAGTAATTCCAGAGAAGTCTTCTTCTGAAGTGATCAGGAGTGGCATTTGGCTAGACAATCAGAACATTTGTCTAAAACAAGGAATTGTTTTAAAAATGATGTAAAGTATCAAAATGTTACATTTTAATCTGAGACATTTGCAGACATAGCTGACATTCAGCCAGCATGCACCCATGGCTGTGTAATCATTTGAGTATCCTTTCTGGTGGGATAGGAATCTGTACTAATTGGTCAGGGCCAAAACAATACTGCTTATTAAACTATTTGGATATAACCCCTCTATATTCATCAATCTTTTGACATAGGATCAAAACCATTTCTTTGAGTATTGGTCTTCTGAGAGGAATTCTGTCTCTTTCTTCCCATAAACCACACCCATGACATACCGTCCTGAATTTCCAATTTTAGTTTTTTTGGTGTACATCGAGAATAAAAAGTCAGTTAAAATGCAGCTTAGACATCCACAATTTTAAGACTCACTCCCCTCCCCCCCCCCACTTTTAGAACATCTCACCATGATCTCACTTAACAGCAAGTCTTGAATCTCACCATGATGAGTCTTGATGAAGCATTCAACCTAGCTTTCACAGAATCAAAAACTTTCTTTTCATACTCATATTCACATTCTATGGGTTTACATAATATCTAGTTAAGCTGTGTAACAACAAGAACAAGCACAATGGTCACAAAATGGGAACAAAGGCAACTGATCCTGGTCAACATAGAATTCAACTAGTGGAAATGGAAGAGTCTGCAGGCACGCTAGAATTTAGCCTTCTGGGTTCAAGGATTCAACTGACCAGGGACATGGATGTTAGGTGAAAATACATGAAAATTCGGGCATGCCATCATTTTCTGACCTACAAAGCCAGCAGTTTAACTAGTGTTCTAACTAGTATATTTTACAGAGTGATGCAGGTCAACTAAGGCAGCTTCAATTATGTTACAAAAGCAAATAAATAAATACATACATACATACATACATACATACATACATACATACATAAAAATAAATAAATATATGATAAAAGAACAGAGCTTTTTCTGTGCTGACAGCTCAGAGCCTGGAGACTGTTTCGGATTCTGCATCTCCCTCTCTCTCTGACCGTCCCCCGTTCATGCTCTGTCTCTCTCTGTCTCAAAAATAAATAAATGTTAAAAAAAAATTTTTTTTAATAAAAAAAAAAAGAACAGAGCTTCTTTTCAACACTGTGCTTCCTCTTTAAGATTTTTGGACTACACTTGTTAAGGGTGTTTGTCCTTCTACTGAGCATTTCATAAAAGTTTTCCTTTAGCATCAAAAGAAAAGTTCAAAAAATGCTATTGTTAGATAAGTTTGGGAAATACCACATACCATACCCATCCAGGAGAGTCATAATGCTCATCAGCATATTAAAGGCTCTGAGAAGTCCTGTAGCAAAGGCCTTTGTTTAATTTGTTTACCTTAGGGTTTCATAAATTTAACAAAAGTAGGCCGTTTCAGGTAACATCTAATCCTGAAGACCTAATGTTTAATGAAACAAACACACTTTAGTGAACACTACCAACTAGCATTAAAGAAAGTATTAATCTAAAAAAAAAGTATTAATCTGATTTTGCAGTAGATTAAACAAATGCCATCTTAGTATCAGTTTGAAACAGCACAGTTTGTGCAGGTGTCCCAAAGCACTATACAAATTTCATTTAATGGTAATGTTCTCCCTGTACAAATAGAGAAAGAAAGGTATAAAGAAGCATTAGGTTGCTTGCCAGAATACACACAAGACTGAGACAAACTGGAACCATAGCCCCCATGTCTGAACAATGATTTCTATGCTGTGTTTACAAACAGAACCGAATTGCAAATTGTAGCCACTCGTTTCTAACTGAAGTATCTATTTAAGTGAAGTTCTGCCTTGGTGATTGTGTTTTCATTTATTGAATTTTAATTGAACACATTCGTAAAATTAAAACACACTAATTTTTGGTGATTTTCACGTATTTACCTCTCTAGGGGTAACCAACAGTCCTTTTGTTAATTGCACGGTGAAGAAGGTGGAAGAGACTGTCTCTCACTCAGGCACACGTCTTATTGAGGAGTAGATAGCATTTCTTCATGTGACTTTAACATTAAATTAATTAAAAGTAAGAATGATGCTAAACAGTGTACTCCTTGAGCCAGACGTAAGAAGACCAAACTGTGGCGCTCCCAGGGCAGAGTAACGTTGACCTCTAGATTTGATGGCTGGTGACTTTCATCAATAATTGAGAGCCGGGACTCTATAAAATTTCCAGCAGCTACAGGGATTCATGGATCTACTACAGCCTTAGCTCAGAAGCTCATTGATAAAACAAGACATTAATATACAGCTTTCTGTGTGCGAGATTCCGACCTTGAGAGAATGAGTCTCAGTCACCTGTAAGCTTAAATAGATTTATGTGCTCTGGAGCTTGTCGGCATAATAGGTGTTTCCCAGCATTTTGGAATTGCATGTACGTGACAGAGGAGTAACTTTTAGAGCATACCTGCCTCCCCCCGCTGCCTGGGGTGGGAGGTGGGGAACACTGATATGCGACTTCAGAATCAGATTTAAAGACACCCTTGCTCTATATACGTTATCTTTGAATACTCTCCCACACCACAGGGCCTCATTGCCTCTGTCACGAACAATATCTGTTATTTTGGAACACTGTAATGCTTTACCTCAAGGCCAAGCCAGAGTTGTCAAGTAGAGATGAAGAGCCTTTTGGCAAAAAAAAGGGCTCTTAAAATGTTTACCTTCTCATACCTAATGGTTTTAGATCATATCTTATTAGCCTAGGAGACCATTATATAAAGTACAATTAAGATCTCCTTGACATTTTCTAGGAGTTCCAATTCAGCTTTGCTAATGGCTATAACTTCATTGCCTTTTCTTTTTTTTTTTTTTTTTAATTTAATGCCATACAGTGTTGGAAATGCAGTTTATAATAATGCGGACTACCTAGGTTGCACTTGCAATAATTACACAGAATGTCAACAGCCTCTCAAGCTGGATCCTGTGTTGATTGCATCTTGTGACATTTTCATTTGGTCAACTTGTTGGAATTACACCTCTGTGGGCAGGCTCCTACCCCTCTGACAACTGCTCAGTTTGATCCTGTCTATGGAGTTTAACATTCCCCCAATTATAGAAAGAAAGCAGAGCTGGGCCTAAGAATAGGATCATTGTTTCCATGGCCAGTGTCCCACCCATACTGTCAGCAACTTTCATTCAAGGAACATCTAGTGAGTGTTTATTATATATTGAGCCCTGTTTTAGGGACTAAGGACACAAAGCTTTGTAAGATCCTCTTCTGCTGTCACTCCTATGTGTTGAAGTAACACATAAGGCGAGAGTTCAGAAACATCTTCCCAGCAGCAGACAAATTTCTTCATAGAAGAGAAATCCCACAGGAGTTAAAATTTGAACCACAGAGTTCTATTCCATATCCTGTTTCCTTCCCCCCCCCCCCCCCCCACATTTTTCCTCCCTGGGCCCATGCTACCCAGAACTCTAGTTATAAATAGGCTTTATGTGGACCACAATTTGGCAAAAAGAAAAAAAAAAAGTAGTTAAAATGTATGTGGTACCCATGTTCTGCTGGTTTCTGTTGTAACCTTTTATATATAAATCTGCACAATAAATCTATATGGCAGATCCTATTATCACCATTTTACAGACAAGGAAACTGAGGCACAAAGAGGGTTTTGTTTTGTTTTAGGTCTCACACAAGGAATAGAGAACCTGAAGTTTGAACCTTGATTATTTGCAAAGAGCCTGATACTGCTCTGCCATTAGGAGGAAGGCCCTGATAAAGGGTCAGTATGGTAAATTAAACAATATAGTCCCCAGAAGACGATTAACACATGTCATAAAAGCAGGATGGCTGAAAACAAAGAGGGTCAAGACAAGAACAGAACACAGACCTTTCCCTGCGCCATCCTGCCTGAGGACTTAGGACATTAACTCCTTTGTAGAGAGGGACAGGGGTTAAAATAATAACAGCCCTATATGTGATTCCTATTTTATTTTAAATATACTAACACTTAGGTAAACTGATTAATGTACCATATATTGATCTCTAAGAAGAGATTCACTCAATCGACTAATTACTTTTGTTCTGTTTATAAAGTGCCAAAATAAAGGAACTTCTTTCGGTGTTTTTAAAGCAGTAGCGTGAACAGGCCAGGGGCACCTCATGTAAGGACAGCCGCCAGGATTCAGGGGTGGGAAATGGGCCCCTCTTACAGAATCTGATTGAACCAAGCTCATTCAGGAATACTTCATCGTGTATGTACAATGTCTTATTTGGAGGATAAATTAAAAGAAGGAAGCCAGAGGAAGGACCAAATTATATTATGCTCCCAGGAAAATAAGAAGAGGCTGTATGTTTAGAAATGCCCCCTTCATTTTCAGCCAATTCTGAATCTGGAAAGAAGGGGTGAATAGGCAAACAGGTTAACTGGTCAGGTTAACACTAGATCTCAGAAAGTGCTAAATCAGATGCTGGGAAGTGTTAAACTATCGATCAAAGAGAAGTCCTGCCTGTTCACCAAGAATTGCTGGGGTTAGAAACTCTCTTTACAGTATCGATCATATTTTTTACTTGCTTGACTGGTTAAAGAACAGGTTTGGTCCTGTCCCTGGATTTCTTCAGGGTTAAAAATGTGAAAAAATGTATATAACAGTTAGGTTTATCTGAATGGGCTCCTGTTTAGTTCTCACTATCTCTGAATAAAACTTATTTTTTTCCATTTATGTTCTTTTTAAGCAAGTTAATTATCTGTTTTCTGACTACAAATCCATTTGAGTCTGGCTAAAATAGGCTCCAACGTTTATTTACGGTTTTCTTGGCCATCGAGTTAGATTTTGGGGGGGGTCATGCTTTAGATATTACCATGCTGAAAGTTATTGGTTATAAAACTTTTGTATATTTTTATAACTATCTTGAGTAAAAAACTTAATGTTCTACCAATATATTTGAAAGCATCATAGACATATAAATGCAATATGATTGAGAAGTTTCTTTTTTGACATATATTTATATAAGAAAGGCTTTTTACTATGTTCCATTATACTTATATAGCAGGCTTTACCATCTCAGATCTATGGTGAACACTGAGCTTATAGAGTTTTAATGCAATCTTCCAAACTTCTATAAATTAATATAATGTGGATGTATTTACTGTATTAAAAATAAAATGAAAATGTAGGGTCTTATTGTGGATGAAACAAGAAAAAATAAAATGCTACCTTAAAGAATTCATTCAGGTGAGATGGACTAACTGAGACTAAGTTATTGCCTTTTACTCTTGGTTAAATGATAGTGTACATAGGACAGGAACGCCTGGGTGGCTCAGTCGGTTAAGTGTCTGACTCCTGATTTTGGCTCAGGTCGTGATCTCACAGTTCATGGGGGCTCCACACTGAGTATGGAAAGTGCCCAGGATTCTCTCTCTCTCTTTCAAAATACATAAACATTAAAAAAAAAAAAATAAATGATAGAGTACATAGGACAAATAAACGTAAAATCATAAGAAAATAAGATGTCCTCGCAACACTGAGATGTGCTGTAATAGCATTCATGACTTAAAAAAATGACACAAAACGTGTACGTTTCTCAAAAGAAACAGATCTAGAACTGTATGCCAAAAGTTGCGCATCTGTTTTGTTTGTAAAAGCTTGTTGACCGACAACAATTAAGATTTGTGTGTTTTACTATGTTAATTATTTTCTGAAAAAGTTACACATCGTTTAGAAACTTATGAAGCAGTGGCTACAAGAACACTGATGAGCATTTCACCGAAAAATTTTAAATGTCATTTAAAAAAATAATAGTGGAATTCAGTGTTTCACGCACAGCTGTATGAGTGTTAACACCTGGATAGATGTCTGTGGCAAAAAAAAAGAGGGCCAACTGACTGAGCACAGGCGAAGCACCCTGGCGATTCACAGCTCTCTGTACTGATTGCTGCAGTGAAACCCAGCACTCGCCTAGTATATCCTCCTCCCCTGCTCTGGGTCCCTGGAGAGAGAACCTTTAATGCTATTGTCACCAACCACATCAGTTATGCTGCCAATGATCTTAGAATGATCCCTCACCAGGGTCCACTGCTCGTGCCCACACTGCAGCCGTCTGCGGTGTCTGTCCTGAAGCTGTGAATGCCCACGACATTGATTTCTCTGTAAGGCTGTCTCAATCTTCCAGAGCTCCCGGCAATGTCTTTCATCATGGCCAATGCTGCTACACTGAGGCTTCCACGGTGCGCTCCTAACATTTCAAGCATCTTTTAGGAAATCCTTCCCCAATTATTTTGTTTTGTTTTGATTTTTTGACCTTTTTGTTGAGACGCCATGCCTTTTGGTCAAGGATTCTTTAGGAACTAGGCCAAATATCTGTATGGAAGGCATGGTGTGGCTCTCACAATCCTCCCTCCCAAACACCAGCCCTGTGTTGTTGAGTCATTCTCTATTACTTAGAATGAGTCTTTTCATAGGATTCCCCTTGGCCCTTCAATCAACTTTAAAGGGCTCACCTCTGTTATCCCACAGACATGTCTAGGTTTGCCCAATCCTACGTGCACACAGCATCACTGGCTAGATTTTTGTATTCCCTCAAGATTAGTCACGTTTCATATTTCTATCAGGCAGTCGATAGCATTCTCAATAGACTTGATTCCCATATTTTTAAATGATAATATGGGCAAATCTTTATTTAGCACCTTCCATACAGCAGGCACTGTCCTGAGTCCTTTACAGGCATCATTTCATTCAATCCTCTCAACCCCAGGTGAGAGGTGCTTTTGTTGCCCCCAATAGACAGTTGAAGAAATGGGTACCCTGACAGGTTAAACATCTACCCAAGACCACACCAAGAGCACATACCATGGCTACACACCCAGTCTATAAAGGGATCCTCTAGATTGATTTAATTTTACCTTAAACATCGTTTTTAAATAGGCATCATTGTGTCTAATTGCATTTTTTCTAGGCTCAGCTTAGTCATTCTCACATTGTTGCTCATCTTACATTTTTTGCAGAACAGAATTTTGTTAAAGAAAATATCTCATAAGGAAGTTCACGAAGTAATATTCTATAAAATGTGATCTTTCTGGAGTTTTTTATGTCCAACTTGCCCCCCTTTTGGTTAAGTGCGCTGGAAAATGCTCTCTTAGTGGGAATGAAATTGCTCTTTTAAAAGTTAGAGACAAATTCCAACAAACAGTAAAGCATTATGTCTCTTTAGACCACTAGTAGAAAACTCAGGTCAACAGAAGTGCTTCTGGAGCTCCATGGGGGAAATTATGTTTTGTGCGAGTTGGAGGGGACTCTGCCCCCTTTAACCTGAGCCAGCAGATGGCAAGTTCCACTGCCCAGGTCTGCAAATCTTCTGTCTTGTTGTTTGGCAATCTGCATGTGTTAATCATTCACCTCAAGGATTTCTTAAAGAGTTCTTATTCCCAAAATAGAGAAGTGGAAGTCAGCCTATACCACTGGGCAATAATTCCATCTCCTGTAATTTTCCCATAGGAGTAAATCTGATCAATGTCACTGTTGTTGAAATTCTACAAGTGAACCAACTATAGAGTGCAATTTCCCCCCTGGCGCCCTCCCTCTTGTTTTCGTGTACTTTGTAACTTGAGGAGAAGTTTCCATGAGGAAGCAGAGTCTATGTTGAAGTTACTGAGTGATGTATGGAAGATCTCAAACACAGAAGCTGCCTTTAGACTTGAAAAAAGAATAAAACTCTGTTGTGTCCACGATTGACCTGTGCAAGTAGAATGCTAAATGTTTTCCTTTGCAGAGGTGCTGGCAAGTTTCATTCCCTCAGGTGAGGATCTCACAAGATGCCCACTGTTCTCCACTCTGACGTCCCCATGGTGATAGAACTACCTAAATAACACTGCCCATGAGGGATTTTCATCCCTTGGCAATGATGCTCATTCATGATTGTGGGCAACATTCTTTGCTTTACTTAGGAAAAAGATTTCCTACTGTATTGATGCCTGCCTAAATACAAACTAAATATAAACCAAAAAATGGAGAATCGAGTTAACTACCCAATCATTCTGGCTAGTATTTAGCTTATTTGAAACAAAAGCCAGCAGACTTTTCATTTTTTTTTCTAGAGTGTTTCCTCAAAGCCATGTAACTTTGCAAAAGTAGATAGACCTGAGATTAAAACTGTGGAAGCATTTCCCTTCCATTTCTTCTTCATTCAAGACTGTCTATTTTTCCTCTTTCCCATTTTAATTTTATTATGGAAATTAGTACAATTATGTGGACATTTCTGAACCACACTACTTAATAGAATTAAATCAAGAAGAAAGAAGAAAAATCTTTTACCTGGAAGTTTTTCACACCTGACAGATGATGTTTACATTTATCTATTTTCTAAAAGAATTACCTGAAATCTAAGGTGAGACCTAATTTTGACGGTCTTGCTTCAGTTACTGGTGCTTAGACTCATTGGATATATTAAGTTCCATTTAATCTTTATCTTTGGAGCCTACTTGGTTCCAAATCAAGGAGAAATTTTGATCATAAACACACTCTACTTCCATAGAAATCAGGAGATCCCCATATCCTTTACATCAGGGACTTTTCCCTTCTCTTTATGTATAAGGTGAAATTGTGTAAAAAGGACTTGGGAGAGTTGCTAAAGTGGAATATTGGATACCTTGTATATCTTGGATCCGCATCATGTGCGGGTTCAGTCCCTGACACAGGAAAATAAAGTTTAGCTGAATGAATAGGTAAAGGATATAAGCGTCTAGAGAAAAAAAAAATTAATTTGTTTAACTGGTTAGATTTTGCCTATTGACATTTTTATTCTCAGATGAATGGCTGTGTCATTAAATGGTGGCTATTGTTCCCGCTGGGAGCTAGTCATTCTGAGGGTACACTAGAAATCGTACTAACGGTTCTTGGCTGCTCTAATGCACCCAGTTGGCGCTCCCTGCTTTTAGTTACTCATGCATCCACACAACCATGCTACAAAGTTAAAATCAGTTCTATTAATTTCCTCATTTTTAGATGAGGAACTTGCGTCACAGAGACATTTGAGTGTTTACTAAATTTGACTGATGGGAAAAGTGGAACAGAAGGAAAAAGGAACTGACATGCATTGGGTGCTTAGTACACTGAGGCATACTACAATTGGTGTTCAGTTGAAACCAAACAAGTACCTAGAGGAAGGTATTTTAACCCTCTTTTAGGCAGGAAGACTAATGTTCTGAGAAATAAAATCATTTCTTGAATATACTTAGCTAGCAAATACACGATGGATCCAATTAGCAGGCTCCCTGTGTTTTTTGCATTGTTTTTCCTCTATGCACATCTGTTTCTGTCCAAATTTCCCCTTTTTATAAGGACACAAGTCATTTTGGATTAGGACCCACACTAATAACTGCATTTTAACTTGATTATCTCTGTAAAGACTCTATCTCTAAATAAGGTCACATTCTGAGGTACTAGGAGTTACCAACATATCCGTTTTTGGAAAAGAAACACAACTCAATCCATAACAGAATTTAACCTCACACTTTACAGAAACTGAGATATAGTGTAAGCCTGTGGTGGGGCCCAGAACTCTTGGATGCTTAGGAAGCATCTCAGTTGGGATTTGATCCTGATACTCAGGCTTCACTGAGAACTGACCATTGGCAAAGGGATGAAAATAAGAGAAATAAACACAGACAGTGCCTGCCTCTAGACGTTAGAACAGGTACTATTAACATTTTCTTCCAATCCCTATCAAAATAACACCAGCATTCTTCACAGAGCTAGAACAAACAGTCCTAAAATTTGTATGGAACCACAAAAGACCATGAATAGCCAAAGTAATGTTGAGAAAGAAAACCAAAGCTGGAGGCATCACAATCCCGGACTTCAAGCTGTATTACAAAGCTGTAATTATCAAGACAGTATGGTACTGGAACAAAAACAGACACTTAGATCAACGGAACAGAACAGAGAACCCAGAAATGGACACACAAACATATGGCCAATTAATCTTTCGACAAAGCAGGAAAGAGTATCCAATGGAAAAAAGACAGTCTCTTTAGCAAATGGTGCTAGGAAAACTGGACAGCAACATGCAGAAGGTTGAAACTGGACCACTTTCTTACACCATACACAAAAATAAACTCAAAATGGATGAAAGAGCTAAATGTGAGACAAGAAACCATCAAAATCCTACAGGAGAAAACAGACAGCAACTTCTTTGACCTAAACCGCAGCAGCTTCTTACTTGACATGTCTCTGGAGGCAAGGGAAATAAAAGCAAAAATGAACTATTGGGACCTCATCAAGATAAAAAGTTTCTGCACAGCAAAGGAAACAATCAACAAAACTAAAAGGCAACTGACAGAATAGGGAAAGACATTTGCAAATGACATATCGGATAAAGGGCTAGTATCCAAAATCTATAAAGAACTTACCAAACTCAACACCCCCCCCCAAAAAAAAATTATCCAGTGAAGAAATGGGCAGAAAACATGAAAGACACTCTTCCAAAGAAAACATCCAGATGACAAACAGACACATGAAAAGATGCTCAACCTCACTCAGCATCAGGGAAATACAAATCAAAACCACACTGAGATACCACCTCACACTGGTCAGAATGATTAAAATGAACAACTCTGGAAGCTCAGTCATTGACAAGCCAAGAAAAGAGACCTTGAAGAGATCTTTCCCTCACAGCCCTCAGAGAGGACTAGTTCTGCTGATGCCTTGATTTTAGAATTCTCACCTCCAGAATTGTGAGATAACAAACTTTTGTTTTTTAAGCCACTCAGTTTGTGATAGGTTGTTACAGCAACCCTGGGAAACCAATGCAAGTCTCATTTAAGCTTTATCTCTGGAGTCAACTTGGTTGCAAATGGAGGAGAAATTTATGATTGTAAGTGCAGTCTACTTTTGTAGAAGTCAGGTAAATTGCACACAGGACATCCAGATGGCAAACAGACACATGAAAAGATGCTTGACCTCACTCATCATCAGGGAAATGCAAATCAAAACCACAATGAGATACCACCTTACACCACTCCAAATGGCTAAAAGGAACAACTCAAGAACTGACAGATGCTGGCGAGGATGCAGAGAAAGGGAAACCCTTTTTCACTATTGGTGGGAATGCAAACTGGTGCAGCCACTCTGGAAAACAGTATGGAGGTTCCTCAAAAAGCTAAAAATAGAACTACCCCACCACCCAACAATTACACTACTGAGAATTTACCCAAAGGTTACAAAAATGCTGATTCAAAGGGACACGTGCACCCCAATATTTATACTAGCACTATCAACAATAGTTAAATTATAGAAAGAACCCAAATGTCCATCAACTGATGAATGGATAAAGAAGAAGTGGTATGGGGCACCTGGGTGGTTCAGTTGGTTAAGTGACCAACTTCGGCTCGGTCATGATCTCATGGTTCATGAGATCGGACCCCATATCAGACTCTCTGCTGTCAGCGCCGAGCTTGCTTGGCATTCTCTGTGTCCCTCTCTCTCTGCCCCTCCCCTGCTTGTGCATGAACTCTCTCTTTCTCAAAAATAAATAAGCATTAAAAAAGTGATATATACAGAGAGAGTATGTATATATGCGTGTATACATATACATATACACACATACCACACACACACATGCACACAATGGAATACTACTTGGTGATCCAAAAGAATGAAATCTTTCCATTTGCAACAATATGGATGGAACTGGAGGGTATTATGCTAAGTGAAATAATCAAAGACAGAGGAAGACAGGTATCACATGATTTCACTCATAAGTGGAATTTGAGAAACTCAACAGAAGAACACAGAGGAAGGGAAGGAAAAATAAGATAAAAACAGAGAGGAAGGCAATCCATAAGACACTCTTAAATACAGAGAACAAACTAAGGGTTGCTGGAGGTGGGGTGGAGGGATGGGTTAAATGGGTGATGAGCATTGAGGAGGATACTTTTCAGGATGAGCACTGGGTGTCATATATAAGAGATGAATCACTGGGTTCTACTCCTGCAGCCAAGACTACACTATATGGTGACTAACTTCAATATAAATAAAAAATACATTTAAAAAGAGTCATTAGTTATCAGAAATATTAATTATTACAAAACAGAAAGAATGTTAATAAAGTGATTTATTGAAAAAAAAATTTCTCCTGGTTGAGAGGTATGCTGCATCTGTCCTATTCATGAGACCCCAGGAAGCAAAAGAACATCTTGCTTGGCTCCCCTTCCCCTGAGCTTCTAATCCCATTGACACAGTGGTTGACACCCCTTCCCATGCTGGAGCAGTGCTGAGGGTAGGCTTCTATTATAACTGGAGGAGCTCTGTTGGTCTGCTACTTAAGCAGGAAGATCTGAATTGGTTTCTCTTCCTTATGCTCTTCAGATCCAGCACTGTAACAGCTGGTTTCTACACTACTTGTGCTTATCTATCAAACAGTGATAAGGTACATTCCTTCCGAGAACGGCTGCCTTCCCATTCTGCCTAGGTGGCATGAAAGATCAGTGTAATTTGGATATTCACTTGACCTACTGACGTGGGACACAAGGCAGAATCCAGGAGATACTTTTAGTACACAGATATTCATTCAGGTGTAGATTTATCTGGAAATAACTTCAGTGGTCAAGGACATGTGTTCTCTGTAATAAGATTGAAAGCTCACAAGAAAAATGATAAGAAAGATCTCTAGGGCCAAACTGGTGGTAAATATCACATTGTTATCTCTGGTGATAATTTGCTGCTTATCATGGGATGTGCACTATAATGGTGACGGCTGAGTGAGGAACTGAGAGAAACTGGAATATGCTAAAATGAGGGAAGGGTTATTGTTTTGCATATGTGTGTGCCCACATATGCATGAGAGAGAGAAGGGAAGGGAAGGGAAGGGAAGGGAAGGGAAGGGAAGGGAAGGAAAAATTTGTAGAAGTATTTTTGACACATTCATGATCTGCTCCTAGAATGTATGAAGATGTAATTAAGTCAACAAAATCTCCTGAGAATCTTCAATTCAGGAAAATCTCTGTGTTTGTTTGTTTGTTTTTACCCCAGGACCCAAAAAGCCATAATTCCTAAAGGTAGAGGATTTCCTAGTAGTTGGAAACATAGTCAGAGATTCCAAATCCCCCTAAAGTCTGACTTCTTTCATTTACCTGATGTCCTATCTGCAGATCCAACTCCCCCTAATGCTGGACAGAAAGAATAACCTCATTATTATTCTTTCAAATGTGAGATCCACTCCCAACTCTGACTGGTGAGGCTTCTGGACCCTTGTATGTCTCAGATGAAAAACCACGTCAGAACACAATCCAATGACCTCCACATTTACATGAGAGATGCACGCTAATAGTTGTGGGTGTGTTGACACTTCACAGTCTCAGTGCTCTTTTTTACTCATCCATAATATTGTTGCCAGTGTGGATTGTGACCATTAGGTTTTTGGCCTTATGAAGCTTAGGATATGATGTCTACTTACTACTTTAGGAGGGACTGATTTGGGAGGGACTCACAAACCAAGTCCTAAAGACCCAGGACTCAGTCAACCAGGTGTTAGTATCCATATCGCTCTCCTTCTCCCAGCTCCTGACCGTCCACAGGTATCATCAGTGACTAGAAGATATTAGCCCAGTTAATCCTATTTCCCAAGATCCAGCCCCATTCTTCTCTCTCCAGACTTTTGCACTCTTAACGCAGCTCATTTTCATGTGTTAATTAAGAATTACACAAGAGAGAGCAAGATGCAGATTTTACTCTTTCAGTCATTTGCCTGAGTGCTATTAAAGTAACTATTTCTCTTTGTTATGCAGTACTTATCCACACATATTTGTCTTCTTTGGAAAATGATTCCTATAACTGTGCTCCTTACTTCAAGGTGAGCTTTTTTTTTTTTTTTTTTTTTGGCTTTCTAATAATTTAATTATTTTATGTTTTAAAATGTTTAAAAACACTACTAGAATATGAGTTGGTTCAGAAAGAGGTACATTTTCCCAATGTTTCAGTCAACACGGTGAAAATATTTTGCCCTATTTATCCAATTGTCTAGATTTTTGTAGTTTTTTCTATATGATTTAATTTACACCAGACTCTCTGATAAGGCATGAGGGTATGAGAAAGCTGTGAAGTAGAGAAAAAAGTATAGCAATAAGTGATATGTAACTAGTAATATGCCAAATTGTGGGGGTGGGGTGGGGGTTATGATATGTTTCTGTGTCTGTAATATCTTTATCCATTGTGCCTCCTTTGATCTGGGAAGGTTGGGACCGGTTTATTATCCATTAAAGAAACCAGCCAATTGTGGGTGTAAAAAGAATGCACATGTATATTTTATTTAGTCATATAGGAAAGAACCTGGTTTTGAAGGTGATGATATTATTTTCAAAGAAATCATATATTTCCCTAAGGGGCATTTTTGATAACAAGTAACCACTCCACTTCTGGGCACACGGCCCTGTAGATATAAAAAGAAAGTGAGTCTTGGCATTAGTTGTGAAAAGCTGTACATATGGAACAAAAGCAAAACTTCCAAGTAGCAATTGTTCAACAATATGCAAAATGCAGGAAAAACTTCACTGACTTCCCAGAGGGAAAAATGTAAGGATTTAGGAATAGAATTAATACACTCTTTTTTAGGTCTTTGAATTAGAAACGTTCATCAAAGTGGAGTAAGGAGAATCTAGAATATTTATGCAATAAAGGCACAGATTTCCTTATATTTTGGGTCAAACAATGTTTTACCTAGTCCATAATGGTTGCCATGCAAACTGTCACTGAAAGGATTGACACAGGGTTAAAGAAGTCATAATTTCATATTTAAAAAATTGTGAAATCTAATAAAATCTGAATCAATTACACGTGAAAAGTGAGAATAAGTCAAAACGTGCATCTGATCATATTGTGGTCACAATCCACATTAAGGGGACGTCTGAAAGTGTAGCAGTAAGAAGCAACAGTGATAGAACCTTAAGGTTGCAGATATGTGCTGTGATACCCGGCTCCCTTTTCCTCTGTACATTATTCCTAAATCAGGTTACAATAATATTGACTAGCGAACTGTGGAGCTGTTTCCACACCTAGCATTGCTTGCTTTCTAGTTCTATCTTTAATAGTACAGAGTAGAAAGTTACCTCTGCAGAATGTAAAGCTACAAGAAAGAAAATTAGAGCCAGATGGGGGTGGAGGGTGGGTGGGAAGTATCCAGGAATTATAGTTCTAGACAAGCTTGAAATTGTTTCTAAAATAGCTCATTAAAAACAAACAAACAGGGGTGCCTGGGTGGCTCAGTCAGTTAAGCTTCCAACTTCTGCTCAGGTCATTATCTCCTGGTTCCTAAGTTCGAGCCCCACATCGGGTTCTGCACTGACAATGCAGAACCTGCAGCCTGCTGGGGGTTCTCTCTCTCTCTCTCTCTCTCTCTGCCCCTCACCACTTGCATTCTCTCTTTCTCTAAATAAATAAATAAATACCCCATAAAACAAACAAACAAAAAAACCTTGAACCTAAATTCGGCTTGTACAACCCTTCTTGCAATTGTCCATTAAGACCATGCAGGATCCAAGGAACACCACCAGCAATGCCCAGCATCAGAGCCGCATGTTTGCTGTCCCCTAGCAGCCCCTCAGTAGTGAGGTCTCACCCTACATGAAGCCGTGTACATTTCTTGAATAAAATGAGTTTCCATGCCTGAGCACACACCCACTAAAAGCGAATCAGAAATGTGTGAAATGTGTGAAACGCGTATGTAATGAGATTTAAAAATTGGCCTATAAGCAAGCAAAGAACTGACTGCAGAGATCAGATATTCAAGGAAATATGGATGAGCTTACTGTGTTGACTGTTTTCATGTTTCTGGAATGTATTTTAAATTAATTCCTACCTAAGTGCACTTAGAACTCACGTCAGGTGGCACCATTACTTTCTAATCCACAGTAGACCCAAAGAAGAGTCAGAGATCACAAAGGAAATGCTTGTGTTTCTTGAGGAACACGTATGCGGGTAGGAGAAGGCACCCACTTGCTACACACATCATTAATTCGGGCTTCATTAAAATACTATGTTCACAGGGCGCCTGGGTGGCTCAGTTGATTAAGCGTCCAACTCTTGATTTCACTCCAGTCGCGATCTCCTGGTTCGTGAGTTTGAGCCCCACGTGGGACTCTGCACTGAAAGTGTGGAGCCTGCTTGGGATTCTCTCTCTCCCTCTCTCTCTGCCCCTCTCCCACACATTCCCTCTCTCTCAAAATAAATCAACATTAAAAAAAATGTTAAATACTGTGTTCACTTTGAAGTCTCATAAATGAGATGTAACTTGGAAGACTGTGTAGTCATTCCTTTAAAAAAAAAAAACTCTCAGTGAATAAAAGCTAACTTTATTGATATCATCTATGCTGGAAGCCTGAAGAAGAATAAAGGATATAAATTATTTTGATGTTACTCTGTTCACTGAAATAAATACAAGAGGATAATTAAGTCAATGCAATTTAAAAAGCAGTGCAAAAAAAAGGGTAAGCCTTATAAAGAATATACTTGCTTTACTAGTTGTGCAACTTGTAACTTTTAGTAAGGAAGTTTATTTTTTGGAGGCAATTTAAGAAATAGCAACTCAGCTGACTTTATGGTTTTCATATACTTAACATTTAAGGGTAATGGTGGGCAACATGACCTCTTGAGTTATTTCCAAGCCCCAGTGACAAGTAAGGTTTAAATAGAGGTAAAATTTATTAAAAAACACGATAGGAAATACAAACATATGCAAATGTCCAACTGGCCCCAGTAACACTCATTAATATGTTAAATATAAAGCAAAATGATGCCTTAATATTGCTGATTTATTTTCATAAGACCACTCATGGAAGATGCATTGCTGTAGAAGGTTAAAACGGCCTCTTTGGATGCACAATTCAATACAACAGTCGAGGAAAATCCAACCACAGTCCATCTCAACTGACTTGGATGTTGACATTCTTATTTGAGTGGCTATACTGCAAATGCCTATTTCAAATCAAGAGCGTTTGCCAAATGAATTAGAGGATAACTGGACATGTTTTGGAATAACAACGTGACGACTGAAAATATTCTGAACTATAATTTTGTTTGTTTTTCTAGACTCACAAACTCAGGCCAAATCTTATCATCATCATTCATTTATTGATTCAACTGTGTACCAAAACTATTTGCAGCACTGAAGATTCAGTGGTGAGCAAATCAGACAAAAATCCCTACTTTAGACTTCTAGCTCAATAGGGAGTTTAAATACTTGTAAAAGAAGACAGTCAATAAATGAATGAACTTAATAATGTAATCTGAGGGTCTCATGGACTCAATGAAGGAAATGAACAAGGTGATTTGATAGAGAGCAATTGGGTGGGGTTGAAGGAGGTAGAGTCAGGGGCTACTAATTGCATGGTCATGGATGACCTGGCCCAGAAATCAGGAAGGCTGGATTTTTACCCAACTTCTGCCACCAGCCAGCTGGTTGGCCTCAGACAAGAAACATCTGTCAAATGAGCAGCTTGGTTAGACTAAATCCAGGAGCTTTTTAACAGTCTATGATAGGCAGAATGCCCCCCCTAAATATTATCCCCTAATCTTTAGGCTCCCCTAATCCCTGGAACCTGTGAATACATTGTGTTACAGGGTGCAAAGGGTTTTGCAGATGTGATGAAGGTTAAGGACCTCGAGATGGGGAGATTATCCTAGATTATCTGAATGGGCACAGTCTAATCCCATTAGTTTTAAAAGTAGTAAAATTATTTTGGAGCTGGGGGACTTTATCCGCTGTTGCTGGAAGGGCCCCATAGGGAAAGCATGAGAAAGAATCCCTGCATCCTCTAGGAGCAAAGACCAATCCTCAGCTAACAGCCAGCAAGCAAATGAGGGCCTAAGTGCTATAACTCAAGGAACTGAATTGAACACATAACCTGAAGCAGATTCATCACGGAATCTCCCAGAAGGAAATGGAACCCAGCCTTATGAGTATCTAAGCAGGGGACCTAGGTGAGATGCACTGGGAGATAATGGGTATGGTTTCAAACTGCTAAATTTGTGATAATTTGTTGTGACAGGAATAGAAAACCAACATACACGGCCACTGAGCAAAAACATGGAGTCAACCTCTACCCTCTCTCATCTTCTGTCTCTCACTCTCTTCCACCCTCAACTCCAGACAATTGGTAATTCATATCAATTTTACCTCCAAAATGTGTATTGGCCCATCTTCTCATCTCCACAAATTTAACTTCATCTCTATATTGGAGTGTCCCAGAACTGGACCCTCTACCTCTGTCTTATTTTGACTCTTGATCCCCAATCTGACCTCCAAATTTTTACTTTAAAATTTACTTTAAAATGTAATCATGACATTTCTTTTTTGCCAAATCTTTCCATAATTCTACTAAACCAACAGTTCAAGTTCAGTCTTCATGGAATATAAAGAATGTCCATTGCATGGCTCTTATGTAACCCCTCCAGTGTCCTATCCCACTCTCTGCCTTATTCTTTAGGCTTTCATGATGGAGAAGTGTGATTTTCCTTAAGTATAACCCTTAGACTCAGGCACACAGGGTATCTGTTTTACGATCTCTGCTTTCCAGGGGCCTGGTTCTGATGCTATCTGGTCTTCCTCACAGATGAGCTGTCCAGGTGACTAAGGAAGAATTCACTCACAGTCTATCCTTCCTCCTTGTGAACCAGACTACTGATGTCTGCTCTCTTGAATTCCCTGGACAAATTACCCAAGGTTTGTGCTCCAAACAATAGACTATGACCCTGGGCAGGTCTGAGGTAGGCGGGCCGGGGGCAAATCTTACCACTGTTTCTGAAGAAAGGGAGGTGGAAGATGGAGCCAGGGGTGAGAAAAGAGAAAGGTAGGCTACAGGCTAAGGGCTGACTCTCTCTTCACAGTCACATTTCTAGCCTGGAATTCCAATAAGCTCCAGTATTCCCACATATAGCTTGGCCTTCTAGGATGTTATGAAGGAACACTTGTCAAGGTAGGAGGATAAAACATATGTAGCAGGGTGTTACCATGATTTATTACTTCTATATATTTAGACATAAGGTATGTAGCCTCCATTTTTACCCTTGCTTTGATCCCTGCAAATGTCCATGTCTTCATGTTGTTTCCTCCTGTGGAGGACCTACTCACCATTCTTCACCTGCCCAAGTCTTACACATGGTTCAAGATTCAAGTCAGTGATTGCCACCTCCAGGAAGTCTCCAGTGATTCTCAAGTGCCCCTTCCCTGTCAACGTGTGCAAGTGTGAAGTTATTAATTAAGTCTCTCCTACACCGTAAGATGAAGAACAGAGACTACATTTTATTCATTTTGTTGTCTCATTACCATAGTGTCTGGTACATGGTGTGGGTTTAATTAAGGTTTATTGAACTGAAAACTGAAAGCAAATGGTCCATTCATAACACATTCAACAAGTATTTATTAAGGAATAAAATAGCACAAAGTGGGGAAGAAAATATGTGTGTGTGTGTGTGTGTGTGTGTGTCTGTCTGTCTGTGTGTGTGTGTAGGTAGGTAGGGGAACAGATGTGGCAAACACATCTTCCTAGGTCACATAATAGTAATAGTTGACATTTCTTGAACACTAACCATTTGCCAGAAATTGCACTAAGTATTTTACAGTTACAGTTAACTCTTGCAAGCCCATGAGGTAGGAACTATAATGATCTTCATTTTATAAATGAGGAAACAGAGGTATAGAGAGGTTAAATGACTTGCCTACAGACCCAAAGCCAGTCGGTGACAGAGCCTGGAGGGACTCCAAAGCCTGAGCTTAAACTATCAGGACATGCTGCTTCCTGATGCCTCCTACACATATAGAGAGTAGACCCACAGTGCCTTTTTTAAAAAAAGAGGATACCAAAGGTAGCCTTCAAGGGCATGTGTAAATGTTAGCTGGAAATTAATTGCATGCACTTCAGGAATAAATATAGGAACATCTGAAATGTGTAAATAATAATAACACTGCAAAGTAAGAAGAAAAACTTGGATTAAAATAGGAAATGATAATGTACTCTGCTGCAAGTGAGCTGGGGGTGTGTCCCTAAGGAAGCTGGGAGGTCCTGTCTAGAGGCCCTCACTACAGTAGAATTTCTGGAAGCTTCATAACACAGGATGTAAGATGGGAATGTATGGGGGCTGAGTTGGTCTTCAAATCCAAAATGTAATACCAACACGAGTTTTACATTAAAATGTTTCAAGACATAAATTGTTCTTCACAACAGTGTTTCATTTAAAAGAGGAGTTGCCATGTTTCCTAAAATGATATTTAAGGCCATTTTACATGTCAACTTATTGGATCAAATCATTATTTTTTAGTGGAATTCAGAAAAGCAACTATTTTGCCATTTGGGAAAACTACATTTTATGCCAAATAAGCAGTAATATTTAGAGTGGGCAAAAAGTCACCCAGAGACTCTTTTGTACAAGAAATTTCTCTGTAAGTGAACTTAATGTTTATTTCTATTTGTTACAATTGAACTTGTGCATTGTTGTTCCACAGGACGATGGAGAACTTGGTGAGGTCGTTTGGGGCCTGTCTGCCCAACACTGCTTCTGTATCCAGTCATGAAAGCTAGAGATGCTGGAAACTTTCTCCCTTTCCAATGGCAGAGGACTCAGATCCACTTTGCTCTTGGACGTTCCAACTGCATCCCTGGTTTCTATGGCATTTGCTAGATGCTTGACTAAGGAAAAGCAGATCACTGGCCCCCTTCTCAGAAACCAACAATATGTAAGTTCTCTGCATCTACTTTCTGAATTTCTCCTTCCTCGTCCCAGATAATCTTTATCTAGCTCTTACATCATTATGCATTGTTCCAAATCTTTTGTCTCATTCTAGGGTCTAGGTTTATAAAATAGCCAAGAATAGACTTTCTCAACTTGATAATTTCTTGTCTCTTTTGGCACTGTGTACAAGAAGTTTCCAATCTGCCTGGGCTAAAGGAACAGCCATAGGAGTGAAGAAGAGGTAGGGATGCCTTAAAATTTACAAAACATTACATCACTGCCATAGTTCGGAGACAAACATCAGACAGGGATTCAGGAGATTGGGAGTTTACCCATGTGATCATTTCTTCTCTGGGATTTGGTTTCTTCATTGATGTAATGAGAAGTAAGAGGAGATGATTTTCCATGTTTTCTTTGGACTCTAGAAATGCTACTTTAACTTGAGTTTTTAATCTGGTTCTGTGCCTTTAAAACTCTGTGATCACATATTCATGGTAATGAAGGGCACCATGATTTGCACCTTCCTCCCACCCATCTAGAAGTAGGATTCCTGGCACCCAGGTTCAGAATTATTTAATTGAGGCTAGTATCTAATTTCCAGAGCTAAAATATTCATATAATGGATATGTCTTATATAACTTAAAATTTTAATTCCCTAAAATTTGACTTTAAATATAGCTTTCTCATCATGCTCTTTTAATGTGTATTATTAGCAATATTCCTTATTTACTTCTATGAACTTTTTAGTTTCCTTGTTTTTAGAACTGAGAAAAAAAGTTGACAAGGTCAGTGAGTACCTGACTGAGAGGTGTTTTGCAGAAGAATTACAATTATATTACGAACATTTTGAAAAGTGACTTGCTTTCAGAAATTGTGAACTATTTTAAACAAAGTCTCCAATTTTAAAAATAAATGACTTGCACTAATCCATCAGACACGGTCAAGTGTACCTCTGACAATACATTCTAAAATCCAGCAAGAAAAACAGCGACCAAGTAATATAATAAAAGAATAATGACTGGCTTCTAGGCCACCAAGAGAAGGAGAAATGAAGTTATATTATAAATACCACACAATGCTCTACATCAGTGTGGCAGAAAGTCTATTTATGTTGCCTGCTAGCTCCCTTGTTATTATTTTGTTCCTACTAACATAGCTGGGATGTTATATATAGTATATGTGCTATAAAACACCAAGGCCATGCTTTTAGTTTTCAGACAGTATGAAAAGAAAATCCAAATAAAAGTCTAATTTCAGCCTTGACACCAATTACTCCTGTGACTTTAAGAAAGTCTTTTGACTCTATTTGCATTGAGAATTTAAATGAATTCAGGGGCTTGTGGGTGGCTCAGTTGGTTGAGCTACCTACTTCGGCTTCCACTCAGGTCATGATCTCACAGTTCATGGGTTTGAGCCGCGCGTCGGGCTCTGTGCTGACAGCTCAACTCGGAGCCTGGAGCCTGCTTGGGATTCTGTGTCTCCCTCTGTCTCTGCCCTTCCCCCACTCATGCTCTGTCTCTCTCTCAAAAATAAATAAACATTAAAAATTTTTTTTAAAATAATTTAAATGAATTCAAATGTTAGCCTTAAATGAAAATTGTTTGATTCTGTACTTTTTCCTTAGCCATAAATAGGAACCATAATATCTGTACTATTTCAGAGTTGATATGGGAATTAAAGTTTTGTTTTGTTTGTTTGTTTTTTACTCAAAAGCAAATGTAATTTTGCATTCATGTAATTATTTGCTTAACGCTTATCACCTCAGGAGGCCATTAGGTCCATGAGGGCAGGGAGGGTGTCTGTCTTACCCACTGATGTTTTCCAGGACCTAGTGCAGTGTCTAGAACATTACAGACTCTCAATTCATAAATCTATTAAGTGAGAAGCCTCAACCTAACATGGGTAATTTACACATGGGCAACACTTCAACCCTGCTTTCTCAGAAGAAAAATATAGAAATATGTGGCCATGTTTTGAATGAACCGTTGGCAAAAAAAAAAAAAAAAAAAATCAAACTTTTCTAAAAGAGAAATACTCTAAATTTGTGCTGCCCAAAGCATTGTGCGCACAGACCAGTCACAACAGCATCAACTGAGAACAAGTTTGCAATGCAAATTCTCTTTCCTCACCCCAGACTTACTGACAGAAACTCGGGAGTGGAGGCCAGCAATCTGTATCTTAACAGGCCTTCTGGTAATTCTAATATACACTGAAGTTTGAGAACCACTGTCTCAAACAATTGTCTTCACATTTCTTCTTTATGTATCATGTCTTCTATGTCTCTCAGCTTAGCTTAATATAGTCAGCCCAAGGTTCTCCAGTTTCATCTTAGAAAATAATAATCAAATCAACAACAACAACAATAAGAGTAAATGCTCTTGAGTACTTACTATGTCCTAGGCCTCGATTGTAGCCCGGAAACCTCTTACAAACTTATTAGCAAAAATATTATCTTATCTATTTCATATGTCAGAAAACCAGGATTTTATTATATTTTCCTACAGTCAATAAGCCAGTGTTTCAAATCTCAGTAGCCCGATGGCAGAGCTGGGCTTTTAACTGCTGTGTGAGACAGATTCAATGGCAAGCCCCTGCCTGAAGGTAAACCCCTTATGTTTTGAATCCCAGCCATACAATGAGGGGCACGTGTGAGCAAGTCTATGCAGCTGACCCAACTCCACGTTCACATAGAGAGTGAAGCACCTTCCCAGGAGAAGGGTCATGGGATGCCTGATGTTGAGGTCAGATTTTTCCTTAAGAATTATCTTTGGATCTTTTCTCATGCAAGGGTGAAATTGTTTAGTGTTGTCCACATAAACTTTGGCGAGTGCCAAAAACTATGATCATTTTCGGTTTGGCAGAGTTGCTACTAATCAGTCATTTCTGGAAATACTTAGACAATGGTATCCGTTGTTTCTTGAGATTTATTTTCTCCCTCATCAATCTCAAAAGAGAGCTTAGAAAATGGAAGAGAGGAATATGTTAAGGCAGGATCTGGGAAGGGAGGCAGAGGAAAGGTGTCAGATGTTGGTGCTTGGTCCTCAGATGTTGGTGCTTGGTCCTCAGTCTTCTCCCTGCAGGTGTAGGAGTGGGGAAGGCACACTGAGATCCACCTGGTCAGAGCCTCAGCAGAGAGCATGAAGTCGAGGTGCCAGTGGTGGCTCTGGAACTGGATGTGTGCCCTTGGGGAAGCTTATCTACTCCACTAGGTGGAAGAAGTCTGAGGCTAAATGGCACCTGTGGCAGCATGATTGCTACTGAAAAAAAAGGCAAGGACAAGCAGATGGCTCATGCTCAGGAGGCAACAGCTGATGGAGCTCCCAAGGAGAATTTGTCCTAACAGAGGTGGCTTCCTCTGAGAGCTCTCCTGGGGACTTGCCTATTCCACACCATCCCAGGGGGTCTCTTCCAGGGACCTAGCTCCCATGGCAGTTGGAAAGACCAAAGAGCTACGTTGACTGAGTGTTTACAGTGAAAGGCATTTTGCTACTCACTTTACAGATCTAATCTGGTAGAACTTCCCCAAATATCTATTTTACCCTGAGATTTAGAGATGTTAATTAACTTGTTTAGGATCATCAGCTGGTAGGAAGTACAGCCACTCAGATGTCTCTGATTCTGTTTTGTTTTTTTGTTTTTAATATGAGATGCCATCTCTTAAAATGATGGGAGGGAGAGAGGAGAATAGGGAGTTTTAGGGAATAGGGCTATTTCCACAGACTAAATAGGAAACTTTTGAGTGAGATTAGACTTCTTCAGTTACTTGAATTATTGCTTTTTTAAGTGATCTTTTTGGAGTCTGATTACATCTCTGGTTGGAAATAATAAAAAAGTAGCCTATGAATTTAGATAATCACTATATTAATAAAATATAGAGCATATTATTATATATTATTCATAATATACATATGAATCCTTCTGTGTTTCCCAAAAGTATCTGTCTGGAGGTAAAAATGAGATCATAATGACAATTTCTTCTTTGGCTTTTGGCTTTCATACTCATGTACTATTATAGGCCCCCTCACGACCTCCTTCAGTTCTTATGGAGTCTCCAATGGTATCTCATGTGGGCTCACTAGGAAGTAATTCTTCTCATCTACTGTGTGATATCCGCTATTTTCTTCTTTCCTGCTCTGGTGATGTTAGCGGTTGGGTCCTCTATGCTACATGCAGAGTTCCTTGAATTGGGTTCATTCTCTCACAGGCACCCGGGCCTACCTGGAGGGCACAGATGGCTCTCCGGTGCTCTCAGAGCTGCCAGTGCTTCTGGCACGACTCCTGTGTCATGGACCAGATTGACCGCTACCAGGAAGCAGGAACATGCCGGCTTTTGTCCACCAGAGACATTCTTCGTAGACCAAATCCATGGCTAACATCGGTCTCATGATGTACCTCATGCTTCCATGTAAGGAGACATTTCTGTGGCGTGGATTTTCCCACCAGTGTGTCACATGTGACCAGACGTGTCTGAAATCAATAATGTATACTGCGTAGATTCAAACGAGGACATACCTGCACACATATACACCAGGAACACTACATACATAAGTGGTTCAGCATTGTTGAAGAGCTGCAAGGAAAAATCAAGGTTGTATAAAATGTAAGGTAGTAAAGACTGCACTTTCCAAATATGTAATTATGCTAATTTATTTTTAACCCTGAGTACCTTGGCCAAGATTTAGGAAGATGAGAAAATCCTATTAGAATAGGACACATAAAATACATAACAAGAAAATGTTCAAAAGATATGTACTTATGCTCGTCTCATAAGTGATTTCCACAGGAGGCATGAAGCATTTCATTTCTGTCAGGATGGGGTATCTCTTGTTATGACCAAGATGCCCTCAAATACCCAAATACCCAAAGGCCCAGTCAGCCTTCACTACAGGTTCCCTGATAGCGATAGAGTAAAAGCAAAAACCCCACAGAAGCTAGAGTAGTGCACCCTGACACGCTGAGTCGTGGGTTCTGAAGTCCACCACCAACCTCCAATGAGCTGGACGGGGTGAAGCAGAGAGGACTCCTTTGCCCTAAACTAATAGGACACAAACATGATGCTAACTAAAAGAAGCCAGACACAAATAGCCACATATGTATACTTCTGCGCATATGAAATGTCCAGAACAGACAAACCCACAGAGATATAAAGTAGATTAGGGATTTCCAAGGGTGGAGGGATGGGAAATTGTGAAGCAACTTTCAATGGATAAGAGGTTTCTTCTTGGGGTGATGGGAATGTTCTGGACTTAGTGACAATGGTAGCACAACATAGTAAATATAGGCAAAACCACTGAACTGCACGCTTTAAAACGGTGAGCTTTCTTATGTGAATTATATCTCAATAAAATTTTTAAAAAAGTAAAAGATTTGGTTTACAGCAGATCTCAGAAGCTATTTCATTTTCTTCTCTGTCCCCCATTCCAAAGCCAAAACTCAGCTCAGCTCTACCGCTATAATGGAAGGAGACACTAGAGTCATATCTTTCAGCTAGCAACAGGGAAAAATGAAATCAGAAAACAAACAAACAAAAAACAGTATGACAAAAAGAAAGCTGAATATACAAGCAGTATGTTTACCTAGTGTCCAGGACCAAGTTGGCTTAAGCTGGGAATGAGAAGAAGTCTTAGATTGGCTACCAAACTGGAGGAAGAGAAGACATCAAAGGAGAGAGCCCCAGAACCAGAGCGAGATCAGAAGATCCTGTATCTTCCTGTAAGTGAGCAGCCCTGGCCCTTGGCTGGAAGGAACTGAGAGAGAAGGTGGCTGTATGGATGTGGGCCGCGATATTCATCCCTTAAAAAACATGTTCCACTCAATGTCTTGGGATCAGACAGACCCATATCAGAATTTCTTCTCTAGGGATAGAATTGACAACCTATGTGGGACCATAGCCCCCACCTGGGATTTCCTGGACCCATATACCCTGAGCTATTTTCTTCCTTGCATTTATCACCATCTAACAGTATCTATCTCTCTATCTCTATCTCTCTCTCTATCTATATCTATTTCTATATCTATGCACACATATCTAGATAGATACATAGATAGATAGATGGATACACACACACATATATATATATATACACACATCGTTTAAAAACAGAACAACAAGCCCCAAATGGAGTTCCTTGCCCCTATGGAAGCCAGCAAAGCAAGACTAAACTGCAATTTCAGCCACTCCTAGGAATGTAACCTTTAAGCAGTCAACTTGGAATGACTTGATCAGCAGTAGTGAAGGAATGTGTGTGATAGACCCCCATCGGTCTCCCAAAGGAAGGTACTTTGCCTGAAATAATCCTTTTATTTATGACTTCCTTGACCTACCCTCTTTCTGCCTTTCAAAAGCTTCTATTTTTTACAAGCCTCCGAGCTCTCTTCTCTTTGCTGGATGAGATGCTGCCCGATCCATGAATCACTGAACAAAGCCAATTAAATCTTTAGGTTTCCTCAGATGAATTTTGTTTTTTAACAATATTAACTTATGTATGTATGCATGTGCATGTATTTGTTTCTATGAACACAGAAACTGTTGCGTTCACTGCTATATCCTACAGCCCGAGACACTGCCTGCCACACAGTAAGTGCTGAATAAATATTTCTTTTTTTTTTTTCAACGTTTATTTATTTTTGGGACAGAGAGAGACAGAGCATGAACGGGGGAGGGGCAGAGAGAGAAGAAGACACAGAATCGGAAACAGGCTCCAGGCTCTGAGCCATCAGCCCAGAGCCTGACGCGGGGCTCGAACTCACGGACCGCGAGATCGTGACCTGGCTGAAGTCGGACGCTTAACCGACTACGCCACCCAGGCGCCCCTGCTGAATAAATATTTCTTGAATGAATAAATGTAGGGATAATGTCAGAGGACCCAGAACCCTTCTACTTCAAATTCTGGAAAAAAGAGGATGAGAGAGATTACAGTTGATTTCCCACCATCCCTGGTGAGAAGTATTAGATTAAACAAAGAAAGTTTTCCCTCTTTGCAAATTGAACTTGTGATTTGAGTTTCATAATCACTCACAAAATAAAAGTCCAGTTTGGAGACATTTATACATTCCTGAGTAGCTGTCAACTTTTTTATTTTTCTAGTACCAGCACACTTCATAGATATAACAAAATTCGATCTGAAATTGGTGACTGGCTCTAACATATGACTCGGGTGGAGTGAATGGTGGGGGAGTCCTGGAGACTTTCAGGTTTCTTGAGGAGGATATGCGGTTTGAAAAAAGCATAATGATTTTGAGATAACTTGCTATACTGCTTGAGGACACTGGTTTCCTCGTGGCAAGAGGATGAAGGCACACCTCAAAACACTTCAAAGTATGCAAGAACAAAAGAGAAAAAAGTGATGCTCATGTTGACATGTAAAGATAGACAAATTATGGTGTCATTGAGAGGGAAATTTCATATAATAGAAAATTCCTATAAGAAATGATTTTGGGGAAGGAGAATGACATTCAGAAGGTAAAGGTAAGAATAAAGAAAATTCTCAGGGCATCTGGTTGGCTCAGTCTGTTAAGCATCTGACTCTTGATTTCAGCTCAGTTCATGATCTCCAGATTGGGAGATCAAGAGCCCTGCGTTGGGCTCCACACTGGGCATGAAGCCTGCTTAAGATAATCTCTTCTTCTCCCTCTGTCCCTCCCCTGCTCATGCATGCTCGAGTGTGTGCCCTTTCTCTCTCTCTCAAAAAAAAAAAAAAAAAAAAAAAGTCTTGTGTGCGTGGAATATTTAACATACAACATTTTATTTTATTTAATATTAGGATGAAAGGATCAAGAAATGTACATATTCATTCCATAAGTGTTTATTCAGCATCCACTCAGGGTCAACAGTGGGTCAGTGCTGAGGAGCCTGGGAAATCAGACAAGCCCAAGGACAATGACAATATAATATTGGGCAACTGGGGAGGATATGTGTGTACACACACACACACACACACACACACACACACACACAGTGTTCTTCACACACGGGCAGAAGCACCTATCCCAGCCTTGGGAGGAAGTGGATGTTGAACTTACCAGCAAAAGCTTCCTTTGAGGTTACAAAACCTGAGAGCAAGGAAGAGATAGCCCAACAAAGAAAAGAGTGATTGAGGCAGGTTGGGGGAGGAAAGTGTTTCAGTATTCAATCTTGTAACAAAGGCACATAGACAAGAGAAAGCAAATGATTCAGGAGCAGACATCGCAGCAAAGGAGCAGACTCCTGGATTGGCTGACACCAATGTTCAATTCCCCTGGAAGCATTGCCTACCTGTCCACAGCTTCATCCACCTTTTTAAAGGCAAAGGGAGAAAAATGAAAATGACCAGCCTCCTGGTATAAGGAGTGGAGTTCTGGCTGGCGGTGAGGGTTAGACAAGGACAGAAGGCAGGTAAGAGAAACAGATAGACTTTGGTTAGAAAATCATGACATGACATGTCACTTCAAGAGATGGAGGTTTAGGGAAAATCATGTGGTCTACTTAAATAAGAAAAGTGGGATGGATATTTATTATGGCTCAATCAAAATAATGCCTGTTGGGCAAACTAAGGCTTTCCAGGGAGAGGACTTAAACTGCAGGAGTACAGGGGATGTTGATCACACAGTGGGTGTGCATCTGCTCTTGGAGGAGGGAGTGCAGGACTCAGCCCTCCCAGCTCCCGACTCTGTGCTCTGTGGATCCTCCCCAAGAGCCCTTCTAAGGGCTCTGCCTGAGAAAGATAAAGTAAGGGACTCTCTCCCGGACACCACTCCCTTGTCTCTTTGGCCGGTGTTGTCCTGCCGCAATGTTTAAATACATCTGGATGTGTATTTGAATGACAGTGACTTGTGAGACCAGGAATCAATTAAACATAAGGCAAGTCCATCAAAATGAGGGACAGTAGTGTCGCAAGTGGAAGAATGGAGAAAGTATATATAGTTCCTTACCATACACTTGAAAGGGGAGGAAGATGCAGAGAACTGGGAAACTAGAAACAAACAAACTAGAAAAGAACCTCATGGTGGGGGGACTTGGAAGTTGCTATAGAAAAGAGGGCAAAGTCCATCAAGCCTTGTCTGCTACCAGGTCACCACGGGGACATCTGTTTTATGGCCTCTGAGCATAAGGCAAACAGTTAGAAAGAGGTTATGTAAAAAATGTACTATTTCTCTGCCTTTGTTTTCTGAAATCCACAGCGCTAGGCAATGCCTCTTTCCTGAACCCACACCCACAGAACCACCTGGATGTCACACAGCACCTTGGCATACAAAACGGTCTCATTATTTCCTTCTCCTGTTCACTGAGCTAGCTCCTTCCTATGTCTCCTCCCGGAAACTATCACCATAATCTAGTTGTGTCCGCCAGAAATGGAGAAACTGTCACTCTCCCACGCATTCAAGCCACACATCCAGGCAACACTCAGGTGCCTTTCAACAGTCACTTAATGCTCACAGAAACCATATGAGGTTTATAGTTTTATACCCATGGTTTTGTTTTTTTTTTTTAGAAATAGACTCTTTAATGTTTATTTATTTTTGAGAGAGAGACAGACAGACAGACAGAGCAGCAGAGGAGGAGAGAGAGGGGAAGACACAGAATCTGAAGCAGGCTCCAGGCTCTGAGCAATCAGCACAGAGCCTGATGCGGGGCTCGAACTCACATACCTGAACCAAAGTGGGATGCTTAACCGACTGAGCCACCCAGGCGCCCCTAGTTTTATACCCATTTTAATGATGAGAAAATTAAGGTTCAGAAAGGCTCAAGCTACATACCTAAGTATGGCTAAACTAATTAGCATAATAAATGAAATTATAAGACATACAAAACGACTTGCATCACACCAAGAGTAAAAACCGAAACAGCCTTTAACTGACCTCCAAGAACTAGCCTCTAGGCATCCCTCCTTACTTATGTCCTAGTGCTCTCACCATCCTATTTTCTGTCCCAGAGTCTGACCATTTTGCTGATCCAAGAGTTCACCCTGAAGTTCCTGGCTTGGCACCTGCCGGCTGCTCTTCTGGAAGCACCTCCCTGCTGGGAGCCTATAAGCCTGCTCCTTTATGGACTCTTTGTGTCACTGTGTTAGAGATCCCCACTCTGGGTGCCCACGCACAGTGCACAGTCCCCCTTCCCAGCTATCTTACCCTTCAGCACTGTTCATTACCATGCCCCCAAGGGCCTTTAGCAACTGTGTTCACTTTGGTACCTAGAACATTTACTGCAATGGAGTGGATACTTGTAAGTATTTGACGAATGTGAATTCAATCTGGCAAGTGCCCCTTGGATCCAAGGTGCCTTCTCCATTCCCACTGTTTCTGCCTTGCCTGGGGTCATCTTCGTAGCTTGTCAGGACCATTGCCATGACCCCAAATGATCTTATATGATCTCCCCACTTCCAGCCTCTCTTCACTAGAATCCGTTATTCACTTTTATCTAACTTTTACACAGGTGCCAAAGTTACCTTCCTAATATGCACATCTGTCATGTCATCTGCCTCTTTTTTTTTTTTTTAATTTTTTTTTTCAACGTTTATTTATTTTTGGGACAGAGAGAGACAGAGCATGAACGGGGGAGGGGCAGAGAGAGAGGGTAACACAGAATCGGAAACAGGCTCCAGGCTCTGAGCCATCAGCCCAGAGCCTGACGCAGGGCTCGAACTCACGGGCCGCGAGATCGTGACCTGGCTGAAGTCGGACGCTTAACCGACTGCACCACCCAGGCGCCCCTCATCTGCCTCTTCAGAGACCTTCAAAAGCCTTCACTGACTACATTAAATCTGCATTTCTTACTTTGGGATTCATGGTCCTTTATCACTTTCCCTCTAATTACCTTTACAAAAAATTTCTCCAGTAATATCCTGTGTTCCAGACACACGAAACTGATCACTAGTCTCTGCCAATATCATAGATGATCAGATTTGTTGTGCTCTCTACCCACTGAAATTCTTCAAGAACCAGTGTAAATGTCACCATCAAGAGAAGGACTTTATGGAATAGTACTCAGAAAAAAAGGGGAGAAAGAAAAAGAGAGAAAAAAGAAAAAGAAAAGGGAAAGTAAAAGAATAATTCTACTGATCTTAGGGTAAATAAGAACTAACCCATGGATGAATGGAGCAAAGACAGAAAAAAAATATGGAAAAGAAATTGGAAACAGGCTAAGAACACATTGATTATATGAGCACTAAAGCAGAAAGAAAGCTGTGTTTGTTGGCTGGAAACTCTTTAGTTTTATTTGGTATTATAATAATTACTTATTTTCTTCCACCTTGTTTCAAAAAGTTTAAGTATTATAATAGTTGTGGGTTTTGAGTAGAACATATCCTGGACCAGATACTGGGCTAAAATGTTTTCTATACTTTAACTTACTTAATATTCACGGCCCTATACAGAAGGCGATGTAACCCCATTTTTCAGTTAAAAAAAAAAAAAACGAAGTTTAAGTGCTTTGCTTAACATCACAGCTAGTAATGAGCAAATCTGGTTTTGGACCCATGAGAATCTGAATCCATGTCCCATGCTCTTTTTTTTTTTTTTTTTAATTTTTTTTTTCAACGTTTATTTATTTTTGGGACAGAGAGAGACAGAGCATGAACGGGGGAGGGGCAGAGAGAGAGGGAGACACAGAATCGGAAACAGGCTCCAGGCTCTGAGCCATCAGCCCAGAGCCTGACGCGGGGCGAGAACTCCCGGACCGCGAGATCGTGACCTGGCTGAAGTCGGACGCTTAACCGACTGCGCCACCCAGGCGCCCCTGTCCCATGCTCTTTTAATCACCACATAAGGCCTTTAAAATTTGGAGGCATGGGGACACCTGGGTGGCTCAGTCATTTGAGCGTCCAACTGTGGCTCAGGTCATGTTCATGAGTTCAAGCCCTGCACCAGGCTTGCTGCTGTCAGCCTGTCACCACAGAGCCCACTTTGGATCTTCTGTCCCCCCGCCGCCCCTCCCCTGCTTTTGCTCTCTCAAAAATAAATAGATATTTTTTAAAAATTGGAGGCATGTCCTGCGTAGTTCCTTTTCTTCCTTCTCTTTTCTGGCAAGGCTGTCTCATCCATGGCTACGCAGAGCAGCATATTCAAAATTGCTATACTCTACTATATTACAAAGTACAGAGACAAAGCCAGACAGGTACTATTTTGTTACAATAGCTATATTTGAATTTCTCCTTTTAAACTTTCCTGTGTCTACTCAGGTGGGTTTCAGTTGTATCCTCTTTTAGCAGAAAGAATTAATAGCTTGTCTGCATTATATTCAGACATAAATTTTTTTTAACTTTTTTTTTTTTTTTTTTTTTTTTTGAGACAGGGAGAGACAGAGCATGAACAGGGGAGGGTCAGAGAGAGGGAGACACAGAATCTGAAACAGGCTCCAGGCTCTAAGCTGTCAGCACAGAGCCCGACACGGGGCTCGAACTCACGGACCGCGAGATCATGACCTGAGCCGAAGTCAGCCGCTTAACCGACTGAGCCACCCAGGCACCCCCGGACATAAATTTTAAAGCAAAAATTCTGAAATGTTTACCTCATGAAATGATTTACATTTAGGGAACAGAATATCGTGAGGCCATTAACTGAATGAACTTTGGAGTCATAGTGTCTGGGATCAAATCTCAGCTGTGCATTGGACCTGCTATGACACCCAGGGCGATTTTCTAAATTTCTTGCTAAGCCTCAGTTTCCTCATCTACAAGTTGAGGAGACAGTGTGAGACATGTCTGACTGTGTTTGGTGAATTGATAACATTATCTCAAGGAATCTATAGGCAACAAACAAAACTCCACAATAAGGCAAGGAGTCAAGTGGACGAGACTTAGTTGGGGTGACCTGAAGATCAATTGGTCATAAACTTGGATGCATCTTCTGATTCAGTGTTCCTTATAGCTCCTCATCTACAGCCAATGGATCTGTGATTGGTGTGAGAGGTAGGCTACATGGAAACTCCATAAATGTGTTTCCAAAACACTATGAGACGCTGAGGCACAAGAAGTACTAGTATCCCACTAGCCAAGAGTGGTATTGTGGAAAGGGAAGTATAGTACCTCCAGCAGTGCCACAGACACTGGGAAGCTTTATGCCTGAAAGATTGCTGCATCAGTGGTAGAGGACCTGCTATTAGCAAGATGAGATGCACTTGAGGAGAACAGCATCTGGTAAATCTGGGATGCCCAATGAGACAAAGTGCTGGTGCAGAGGGGAAAATATCCTTGTGTAGGAGGCAACTGAGAACAATGAGATACCCTTTGGGGACTCCAGGAAGGAACCTCAGGACTTTACAAAAAGTTGGATATGTTCACGTGGCAGAGATACAAGTGGCAAAAGTAACTGAATAATAGCCAGGGAAATTTAGCCTAAGAAACTCTTCAACAACCACCATGTGAAAGAGTTGAAGCTAGCCCAGATGGTGGTAGATTACAGAGAATGGCCACAAATTGTTCCCATCTACTTACAGTAGGACTTGGTGTCTCCTCCCATCAAAGAAAGATTTTCTTTTCTTTACTCCTTGAGTTTGGAATTGGCCATATTTCTTGCTTTGGCCAGTGCCACAGCAGCAAACATGACGAAAGGATCTAAAAAGGGCTTTCAGCGGGAGTAGTTCTCGTACGCTACTCTTGGGAACCCTACTGCAACCACCATATGCAAGATGCTAGGCTAGCCCAGTTATTTTCTTTGTCCCTGCCAACAGCCAACAGTCAACTAGAAATGTGAGTGAGGACATTGGCTTCTACCTGGCCACAAATGATGATCGGCTCCAGCTAATACCAAATGGACAGAGATGAGCTGTCCTAGTTGAAGCTATTCCAGCACAAATTGATGACCCACTGAGTTATGAGCTAAAAAAAGAGTTGCTGTTTTAAAACCACTAAATTTGGGGTTGGTCTATAATCAAGGTTATACAGAATGACATCCACAGATTGGCTATCCATCCATTTATCTATCTATCCCCCTATTTCTTATTCACCTTTCTTTCCAAATGGAACATGAGATTGTTTACAACAAAGGATTGGCTATTCAGTAAAGTTAATATAATAGAAATATTAAAAGATAGAGAAAGCATATATCCTGGTCATGAGGCCTAATATGAATTCTGTTGATTAGCATTACAGGTATACCTTGTTTTACTGCGCCATGCAGATAATTGCATTTTTTTTACAAATTGAAGGTTCGTGGCAACCCTATGTGAAGCAAGCCTATCAGCACCATTTTTTTCTGACAACATTTGCTCACTTCATGTCTCTGTGTCACATTTTGGTAATTCTCATGGTATTTCAAATGTTTTCATTATTATTGTATTTGAATTGTTGCAATCTGATGATAAAACTTTAACAGATAAGGATTCCCTTATTGTGGATGAGCAACTTACTCTTGGTGAAGATGCTGTGAAAATTGTTGAAATGACCACAAAGAATTTAGAATATTAAACAGTGGCAGGGAGAATTGACCCCAATTTTGAAAAAAGTACTACTGTGGATAAAATGCTGTCACACAGGATCACGTGCTACAGAGATATAGCTCATGAAAGGAAAAGTCTATCAATCTGGCAACTTCAGTGTTGTCTCATTTTAAGAAATTGCCACAGCGACCCCAACCTCAGCAACCACCACCCTGGTCAGTCTGCAGCCATCAACTTTGGGGCAGGAAAATTATGACATGTTGAAAACTCAGATGATGGTTGGCATTTTTTAGCAATAATAGAGTATTTTTTAAAATCATTTTAGAAACTGAGGGTTGATGGGGGGAGGGAGGGAGGGGAGGGTGGGTGATGGATATTGAGGAGGGCACCTTTTGGGATGAGCACTGGGTGTTGTATGGAAACCAATTTGACAATAAATTTCATATTTAAAAAAATCATTTTAGAGAGAGACTGTGAATGGGGGAGAGGGAGAGAGAGAGAGAGGAAGAAAATCTTAAGCAGACTCCACACTCAGCACAGAGTCTGATGCAGGTCTCAATCCCATGACCCTGGGATCACAACCTGAGCCAAAATTGAGAGTTGGATGCTCAGCTGACTGAGCCACTCAGGCACCCCAGCAATAAAGTATTTTTTAAATTAAGGTATATACATTTTTTCATGACATAATGCTATTGCACACTTAACAGACTACAGTATTGTGTAAATATAACTTTTATATGCACTGGGAAACCAAAAAATTCATTTGACTTGCTATATTGCAATATTTGCTTTATTGTAGTGGTCTGGAACAAAACCTGCAATATCTCTGAGGTATGCCTGTACATTTAACTCTGAATTTCCTGAAATCTAAACCAAAAAAAAAAAAAAATTAAAATATGTGAGTAACTAAGACAGGTCAACCACAAAGTTCCAGTTACATGCTGAGCATTTTATACTTGTTACTAATGTTTACAGTTTTGTGAGCTGGATATTACTATTCCAATCTTATGCATAAGGAAATTGAAGACTTGAGATATTTCCCTACTTGGATAATATGTGGTGAGATGAAATTTAAACTAAGGACTGTCTGATTCTAAAATCCATGCCAATTCCAACTCAAAGCAGACAAACTTTTTTCTAAAATGTGACATAGGGGACAATGAAGGATACTCTAAATCTCTTAAATATCTCTTTTCTTCATAACATACATTATTGCCTCAGTTTAAGACTTGGTCGTTGTCTAGATACACTGTGGGGCCCACCTATAACCAGTTTCTCTCAATCCAATCTTACCCCTTCCTTCCTTGCTTCTACACTTCTGTAGGACTGACTTTTCTAAAATTCATATACGACTGTGTCAGCTCCTGAGTAAACAATCTTTAATGGCTCCTCATTATCTCAAAGATCACAGTCGTCTATCCATGCCTTGAGTCTCATTTCCCACCATTTGCCAGTAGGCTTCTCCTGTTCTTCAGCCATACTGACTCATTTGCCAGTGCCTGAGCAGACGTCATCTTTATTCCTCTGTGCTCTGTGTTTCCAATTCCCTTTGTCCATTCTCACTTCCCACACCCCACTCAAGTTGTCTCACTTGATAATGCTTCTTTTTTTTAAAAAATTTTTTTTAACGTTTATTTATTTTTGAGACAGAGAGAGAGAGAGAGCATGAACGGGGTAGGGTCAGAGAGAGAGGGAGACACAGAATCTGAAACAATCTCCAGGCTCTGAGTGGTCAGCACAGAGCCCGACGCGGGGCTCGAACTCACAGATGGTGATATCATGACCTGAGCCGAAGTCGGAACCTCAACCGACTGAGCCACCCAGGCGCCCCCATACTGCTTCTTTAATACAGCTCAAACATCTCTGAGATGCCCAAGCTGAACGAGGCCACCCATGGCACCCTGGATGTGCCTCTTGGAAAACTTATACCATATACCATGTCATACTTTCTTGAGTTAGAGAGTGTGTCTTATTCAGCACTTTGTCCCTAGCACTTAGTCCAGTGTTTGTCACAGAGAATCATTCAGTAAGTACTTGTTGAGAGAAAGAAAAATTGTCTTCAACAGCAGTAGTCCCCCAAAATGCAGGAGCTGACCCCAGATAGCTGATTTAAAGAACCGCCTCAACTTCTCTGTCAACTGTGGACCCAATTACATTAAATATGGAAGGGACCCTCTTACTTTAACTGTGTACACTTTTAAGATCAAATACAAAAATATATACTTTAAGGAAGAGAGAAAGGAAGAGATGAATCCTAAATTAGAAGTTTTCAGCTTTGGGTATTTTGACCTACTTCTCCTGCATTGCCATGCCATCTTGGGTCCTTCAAGACCATCAGGACCAAAATTTCTGAAAACCTACCTCCCCGGCTAGGGCCACTCCACCAGGTGTTTTGATAGCCACATGTTCCATTTAGGGCCAGTGGTGCAGCATCAAAGCCACACCTCCTACTGAGATGCCACTGAGAACTGTAAGAGAGAATAGACAATCCTGGGAGAAGTAGGGAATTTTGGGAGAGAATGGAGCATTTTCAGAGAGAAAAGAGAAATGTGGGAGAACATGGAGGATTGTGGGAGATCACGGAGAACTGTGGGAGAAGGAGTTACAGAAAAGAAGATATTGTGGGTGAGATTAAAAAATGTACCTGCTGGTCTTCTGCCCTCTTTTCCACACCCCTTCACACACATACCCTCACAGTCTGTGAGTCATGTACCTCTCTCCTAAGCCACACCACCTACTTTCCAGCCCCACAACTCCTTCTGCTGGGACTACATATAGTAGTTTCCTATGGCCAGACCTAGCCCTCTGGCACAGCCACTGAGAATTGCAGGAAAGACATGGACTTGGGGGAGAGCACAGAGAATTTTGTTTGGGGAGAGAATTGTGGAAGACAATAGAGAACTGTGGGTAAGAAGAATTATGGAAGAAGCACAGGCTTTGGGAAGAGAAGGAATTGCAGATATGGATAAATGGCCTTCTGGGATTTTCTGGTCCCTCCTGTGGAAACCATATCCCCTCCATTATAGCTATACCCCGGCACTAAACTGGGCCATGCTCCCTCATGGCCCCTATCCCACTCCTCTCTGAGCTTCGGCACTGCCCAGCCATTTACCCTGGTGCTTCTTCATGGCTATGTCCAACCTTCTGAGGTCATACCCCTTGGCTCCACAGGCCTACGCTTTTCCTAGTGGGATACACCCCTTTCCCCCATCCATTATGCTTCTCTTTTCCAGACCAATTCTCCATACTCTGCCTTGGTCCTATCACAGTCTCCCAGGCAAGGTTTTTTCATTCTTTCAGAGGTGCTTCCTACCTCCTACTGTCCTTTTATTGTGGCCAGGCTGGGTCTCTTGAACTCAGCTGTGTACACATCCATGCTCCTTGGGCTTCATTCCTCATGCTCCATCATAAACATGCCTTCTCCAACCCATTACGTCATAAAGCCATGCCCCTACCTACTGGGCTTTCGCAAATGCTCTCTTTCGTAACCATGTCCCCTCCTTCACCCACCATTCTTTTCCCTCTAAGACCACTTTCCTGGTTAGCTCCTGTGTTGTCCATGGTCACTCCCTTTCCACCATAACCATACCCCATTCCTTCCTTTTGGTCTTGCTCCTCTCATCTAGCCATGCTCCTGCTCCCTCATAACTGCCACACTCCTTCAGCCCTTCTCTTCGCTTCAGCCATGACTCTGCACTCCACCAATGCCACATCCCTGCAATCTACACACATCCAGTCCCTAAAAACTTAGGTGTGCTCTGTCTCAGCTCAGCCCCTACTACTGTGAAAGGCCGTGCCTCCTTTTTTTTTTTGAAACCCTGGAGGGGCGGGGCTCCCAAGTCTCCTGAAAAATCCACTTGGGCCCAGAGCTTAGCTCAAGTGGCATCTGTACAGTGAACTGAGTCTTGTGGAACCCTGATCCTTGCCTTAAAAAAATGACTTTCTTCAGGTTTCTCTCCGCTCCAAACACCACGACTTGGTAAGTAGAAACCCCATTGTTCATTGGAGAAACAAAACTAGCAGGTAGGTTGTGGGCTGTGTTCCCTCCAACAAATTTTCAAAGGCACTAAATCTGTGTTCCTTCTAGCAAGGTTTCATGCCTTCTAACCCAACCTGTGGACTGTTTCTTTCCAGCCCTTTATCAGACCTTAAATGCCAGGCAGATGTGTGTGGTAAGAATACTCTGCTACTTCCTGAGTCTCATCCAGATGACCTTTCCTAGGCATCTCATGCCCTGTTGCTGTCTAGGGTCTGTCAGGACAAAACCACACTTAGACTAATCCCCTGGTTGTAGCTCTGAGCCCTAAAATCACTCAATTATCCTTACGCCTTCCATTTACAAGTCTAGTTCCACAAGAAAACCATGAAAATATTATTACCAGCTCTCTTCCCCGAACAATTTTTAGGAATACATTTAGCTAGGGAGGTGGGAGACCTTGTTGTTTATCACAAGGTAAAAACTGTATAGTTGAACTTGATAGATGAAAACTATGGGGGCACCTCAGTAGCTCAGTTGGTTAAGCATCCAACTCTTGGTTTCAGCTCACGTCATGATCTCACAGTTCATTAGTTCGAGTCTTGCATCAGACTCTGCAGGAACAGTACAGAGCCTGCTTGGGATTTCTTTCTCTCTGCCCCTCCCCAGCTTGCTCTCTATCTCCCTCAAAAAATAAATAAATAAACATTAAAAAAACTACAAAGCACTGATGAAAGAAATTTTAAAAGATACAGATAAATGGAAAGATATCCTGTCCTCATGGGTCAAAATAATTAATATGTTTAAAATGTTCATACTACCCAAAGTGATCTACAGATTTAGTGCAATCCCTATCAAAATCTCAGTAGTATGTTTTACAGAAATAGAAAAAGACAATCCAAAATTCATGTGGAACCACAAAAGACCCTGAATAGCCAAAGCAATTTTGAGCAAGAAAAACAAGGCTGAAAGCATCAAACTTCCAGATTTCAAACTATATTACCAAACTACAGTTAGCAATAGCATGGTGCTGACATAGAGACAGACACATAGGTTAACGGAACAGAATAGAGAGTCCAGGAACTAATTCACTCATGTATGGTCAACTGATCTTTGACAAAGGTGCTGTGAATATACAATACGGAAAGAATAGTTTCTTCTACAATAGGTATTGGGAAAACTAGATATTCACATACAAAAGAATGAAACTGGACCCTTATCTTACAGCATGCACAAAAACTAATTCAAAATGAGTTAAAGACTTAAATGTAAGAGTTAACTATAAAACTCCTAGAAGAAAACATAGGGGAAAATCTTGATAATGGCCTTGACAAGATTTGGATATAACACCAGAGGCACAAGCAACAAAAGTAAAAAATAGACAAATGGAATTACATTAAATTAAAATGCTTCTGCACAGCAAAGGAAACAATTGACAAAGTGCAAAGATAACCTGCAGAATGGGAGAAAGTGTTTACAAATCATATATCTGATAAGGAATTCATATCCAAAATATATAGGAAACTCCTATTATGCAATAGCAACATACATAAATAGATAACCCAATTTAAAAATGGGCAAAGGACCTGAATAGACACAGGTCCTTTACATCCATTAGGGGTTGATGAGGATGTGGAGAAAAGGGAACCCTTGTATGCTGTTAGTGGTAATGTACATCAGGGCAACCACTATAGAAAACAGTATGGAAGCTCCTCAAAAAAGTAAAAATAGAACTACCATTTCATTCAGCAATCCCACTTCTGGATGCTTATCCAAAGGAATTGAAATCCAGATCTTAAAGAGATATCTACATTCCCATGTTCATTACAGCATTATTCACAATAACCAAGATATGGAGGAAACCTAAATGTCCATGTATGGAAGAATGGATTTAAAAATATGGTATTTACAGACATGGAATATTATTCAGCCTTTAAAAAGAAGGAAATTCTGCCATTTGTGTCAACATGGATAAACCTGGAGGACATTATGGTAAAATAAGCAAGACGCAGAAGAACAAACACTACTTGATCCCACTTACATGAGGAATCTAAAATAACTTTATAGAAGCAGAGAGTAGAATGGTTATTACTAGGTCCAGGGTGGTGTGAGGGGGAGAGGGAAGCAAGGAGGTATTGATCAAAGGGTTCAACATTTCAGTAATGGGAGATGCACAAGCCCTAGAGATGTACCCTACAGCACAGTGCCTGCAGTTAGCAATGCTGCACACTTAGTTTTTTCTAAGAAAGCAAATCTTCTGATAAGTGTTCTGTTACATACATACACACAGGAGATACACACATACATAAGAGACTTTGAAGGTGATGGATATGTTTATGTTGATGGTGTTTCATGAGTGCATACTTATCTCCAAACTCATCAAACTGTATACTTCAAATGTGTACAGCTTTGTGTAGGTGAATTATACCTCAAAAAAGGGGTTGTTTTTTTCTTAAGTACTCCACCAAGGATCCAAAATATTTGTCATTGAGAAGGGTATTTTCTCAAAGTTCTGCAATAAAAATAAATTTGATGTTTGCCCCAAACTTCTTTCTTCATCTTTTCCCTTTGGTTTCACAAAAAACAGAAATGGAACACAAAAATGAGTAGAAGGAGAGAACTGCTACTTTGGATGTGATGAATGGAAATATTATTCTGTTTTATATTGTTCTCCTGGAATGGTTTGCTTTTTAGAAGAATATTATTAAATAGTTAATGAAACATGCCAAAGGCTAAACATTAATTTAACTCAGTTCAATTACCTAATACCTGTATACAATCCAAGCTTTTAATGGCATTACAACTTCACTCCCTGATATTAAAGAGTACCTTTAATTTCAAAACACAATAGTCTTATGCCTTCTTTGGGTTTCAGAAGCCACTCCTCTACTGCATTTTAGTGACTATATATTTTTTTCTTTTCTGCTCTTGCATATGAATCTGTAAACACAAGAGTGTACATAGTGTAATATATGTATATATTTATTTAAATATTAATAAAAACTGTAAAATAATCAAACAAAAATGTCAGAACAGATGCTCCTGGGGAAAAAGAACTTTCCACTAGCCACCAGTCACTCATTCATTCAGAACCATATTTATCAAATGCTGTGTATGTTTCAGTAACAAATAAGAGAAGCCTAAAGGAGCTTGCAGACTGTAGTTGCCTCATCCTGGGTTTTGATAAGACAAGAAATGACTAGAAAGTTAAAAAAGTTAAAGAAGGTGTTGATAGGTGGAAAAGAATTTGGTAATCACAGATCTCCCTGACTCTATTAATAAGGATATTTTTGGGCAGCAAACATAGGAAGCCACTTCTATACTACAGTCCTTTCACCATGAATTCTCATTCGTCACTGAATGTTAAAAAAGAAGCTTTCAGTTCTGATGAAGAAACACTAGTTGAGAGGTCTGTCACAAACAATGAAAACAAAAAATTAAATCAGAATGAATTCATGATTATCACTATTATGATGTTGTTTTCAATCATTTGCTTCTTTAAGCAGAGGAAGAGGTGTAGTTATAGCCGTGAGTGGGAATTGAACTGAATACAGTCACGGGAGAGTATCTGTACGGTGAGTTGCATCCATTGTGTGCATGATGGGAGAAGAGAGTTGAGAATTCTGGCTTAGATGATCATCTCTATTGTTTCTCTCACTCAGGCATTGGACAGGACCATGAAGATGACAATTGGAAGTTACACTAAGAAGCATATTTCATACGGCGACTGGATCCATGTGCTCTGGAAACTAGAAGGCCAGTACAGAGTGAATATTCTATCTTTAAGTCAAGAAGCTAGACTGACACTTCTTTATTTAGCATATTAGTTTTCTGTTGCTACATAACAAATTCATACAAACTCAGTGGCTTAAAACAAAACAAAATTGTTAATCTCACAATGTTGCCAGGTCAAGAGGCTGGGAATGGCTTAGCTAGGTCCTTGCTTGGAGTCTTCCCAGGCTGAAATCAAGGTGTCGGCCAGGGCTCTGATCTTATCTGAGGCTCGGGGTCCTTTTCCAAATTCGCTGGTTATTGGCAGAGTTCAGTTCCTTGTGCCTCTGGAACTGAAGCATTCAGCAGCTAGAGCCCCCCACAGACCCCTGCTATGTGACCCTCTCCATGTCATGGCAGTTTGTTTCTTCAAGACCAACAGGGGACTCTCTCTGATTTCTTTTAAGGATTCACCTGGTAAGATCAGGCTCAGCATAACCCCAATTTAAAGTCAACTCCTAGGGACTTGAATTATATCTATAAAATTTCTTCACAGCCGTACCTAGACTATTGTTTGAATAACTGGGATAATGTGTAAATACTAGCAGTCAGGAATCTTGGGGGCTATCTTAGAATTCCACCCCCCAACACTTGAAATAGAAATAATTTCCCTATTATTTGTTTTAGTGTGTATTTATTTTTGAGAGAGAGAGAGAGAGAGAGAGAGAGGGAGAGAGAGCACGCGAGCTAGTGGGGGAGGGGCAGAGAGAGGGAGACAGAATCTGAAGTAGGTTCAGGCTCCGAGCTGCCAGCACAGAGCCCGACGCAGGGCTGGAACCCACCAACCATGAGATCATGACCTGAGCCAAAGTCAGAGTCTCAACTGACTGAGCCACCCAGTCGCCCAACATTTCCGTATTTAAATATTTGTTCCTACTAGTGTTGCTGCTGAGATTCTTTGAAGATCCAAGAATTGCTTTTCACTATTTCCATTTGGGGAAAAATTATCTTTACAAAACCAGTGCAGAGAAAAGTTGCCTCTTTGTAGCCACTTGGATATTCTTCAAATTCAGGATCTTGGGGGTTTTTTTGTTTTTTTTTTTTAAATAGACTTTGTGTGACAATTAAACTGTGGGAAGTCATGTGGGAAAATAAGACTAGTTCACTGCAAGAAATGTAGATCATGAAAGAGACTCCACAAGAAGAGGTCAAGGTATCACTAATTAAGAAAAGATTGTGTTGAATAGCCAGTCACCTGGATTAAATTAAGTCCATTTCCTTAGATACAAGGCGCCTGGACTCTGACAACCAGTCTGTTCTAGAATCCCTCTGTGCCTTTTCAGTAACCCACAGAAAATTTGGTATTCAATACTTTGAGTCCATAAATCCATTAAAAAAATAAGAATGCACATTACTGTCTGGGAGGTCTGCTTGTACTAACGAGCAAAGAATAAAATAATTATCTCACACAATGCTGCAGGTGTACAATGTAAGAGCAACTTCAATAACTGTATGTGCAACTGATAATAGGTCTCCAGTGAAAGAACATTTTTAGATCTCCCTTTTCTCATAGTTTGTTTTCTTGTAAAGTAGCTGATGCCAAAATTAGTGTAACTGCTCTTTTTGGAGTCTTCCAAAACTGCAGTCATGTTATTGGTTCTTTTGTTTAATACATTCTATCCATATGCTGTTGGCTGGCCTATTCAGAGATCTCAAACCTTTGTAGATGCCCTTGGGAAAAGATGTGTGGCCTCAGTTTTGAATCAGGAAGTGTAGTTTCTCAACATGACTCTGCCTCCGACTGTGTTCAATTGCTTTGGTTCAGTTTTTAAATGCCAATAAAACTGAAAATATCAATAAATAGCATTCCAAAAATAAATTTATTTTTGCCTAAGATTAATTGTGAAGTCCTTATATTAGGAACTATGAAGTTTAGTTGGGTAGCGTTATTTAAAAATGCATATGTGTCTGATGTTACGAGCCACATGCAGAAACAGATTCTTTTGTAAATGATTGTCCCATGGACAGTTTACAAAATGCCAGCTGCTCCAGTGAAACAAAACAAAACAAAACAAAACAAAATAAAACTTGGCTCTGTATGTGAAAAAAATTAAAAACAGAAGGTTAATTTTAAAAATGAAAGCACTTTTATTGGATTAACAAACAAGTAAATCGAAAACAATAAGAATTTATTTGTTTATTTGTTTATTTATTTATTTAAAGTTTATTTTGAGAGAGAGAGCAAGCGCCAGTGGGGGAAGGGCAGAGAGAGAGAGAGAGAGAGAGAGAGAGAGAGAGAGAGAGGGGCTCCCGAGCAGGATCCCCACTGCCAGCACAGAGCCCTTAGTGGGGCTCAATCCCACCACCACGAGACCATGACCTGAGCCGAAACCAAGGGTCAGTCGCTTAACCTTCTGAGCCACCCATGGCACGTCGATATAAAAATTAATTTAAGGGGCGCCTGGGTGGCGCAGTCGGTTAAGCGTCCGACTTCAGCCAGGTCACGATCTCGCGGTCCGTGAGTTCGAGCCCCGCGTAGGGCTCTGGGCTGATGGCTCAGAGCCTGGAGCCTGTTTCCGATTCTGTGTCTCCCTCTCTCTCTGCCCCTCCCCCGTTCATGCTCTGTCTCTCTCTGTCTCAAAAATAAATAAAAGTTAAAAAAAATAAAAAAAAAATTAATTTAAAACACTTTTGAGTTCTAGAAGTAGAATTGCTAACTACCTCCCTTCTCCTCCCCAGCCCTCAGTAGATAGTTTACCTGACTTCACTGAGAAAATAGACCACCCCAGGCAAAATCCCTTCAAACTCACTTCCTAAACCTTACCTGAAGGTGCTCCATGAATGGCTGCTGGAAGAGGAATGGACGGGTGAATGCCGAGCTCCATTCTTGACTCCTTTATTTCCGTCAAGTAGAAAAAAGCCTCTCCTCTTGCTTAACTAAGCCTTCTGGAGACCAAGTCTTCCACCTGTGCTTTGGCTCCATCCTCCAAGGCAGTTCTTGGACCCTCCCTCATCAGGGACTTGGTTCCACCAGTAAATCATTCCCTCCTATAACTTTCATCTCTCTTGGCAATTTCCATTTTTCCCATTAACAAACATTCTTCAGCTCTTTCCTCTGATGGGAGCATGTGTGTGTGTGTGGACACATATATACATATGATTATATACACAAACCCATGTATGTTGCAACTTATTTAGATATTCCCTTGTCAATAGCCATTTGGTTCGTTAACAAATTTTTGCTCTTATAAACATGTTCCTGTCTCCTTGCACACAAGTGTGACAGTTTCTTTAGGGCAATGGTCCTCAAGGGTCCTATCCCAGACCTATTAAGATAAAACCTCCAAGGCTGTTTCTTAAAAGCCTTGCAGACAAGTCTAATGAGCAGCTTCAGTTGAGAACCGTGGCTCAAGGAGAGGAGGAGAAAATCTGCGTAAGAGGGAATGCACATCTCACACTTTACTGCACATTGCACAACTGCTCTCCCGTGTAGCTGTACCTGTCTTCTATCCTATCAGTATGGTAAGATATTTTTTTTCTGCTTTTTTGTTACCATGTGGTATTGTCAGACATTTCCATTTTCCCCAATCTCGTGTGAAATTGTATTTCAAATGACTTGTTTTTACCCCAATTAGTAGTGAGGTGGAGCATTTTTTCACCTATTTTCCCCTTCTGGTTTTTGCTTCTGTAAGTTGCTTGTACACATCTCTTGTCTATGTTTCTGCTTGTGTATTTGTATTTTTCTTATTGATTTATAGATGCTGTTCAAATTATATTCTGTATAGCAATCTTTTTCTATATTTACAAAGTAAATATAGTCTGTTGCTAGTCTTTTGAATTTGTAAGTTCTTGGGCAACACTACCTGGGTTCAGTTTACAGCTCTACTCCTTATGTTGTTTTTCTTTTCTAGAACTGGAACTATTCTTAGACTTTTTCTATTTCCTATGGATGTCACCATCAATTAGTGAAGTCTGATGAAAATATTCTGTTGAGACTCTGTAATTGCATTGAATTTTCAGACTAATTGACATCATTATGATATTGAGTCTTCTCTTTCTTGAAAATGGGGTATTTCTGCATTTATCTAGGTCTTCGTTCACAATGATCCTTCACATCATTTTAATATTTTAAGATTTATTCCTTGGTATGCATCTATAGCTTTTATTGCTGTTGCAGATTGGATCCTCCTGTTGTGATTTTTACTTGGTTATTACTGACGCTGAGGAAGGCTATCAATTTTTATATGTTGATACTTATCACGTAGTCTTGTAAAGTCTTGCTGCCTCTAGAATATTTTGTCTGTGTGCATGTGTGTACTGACACATGATCCTACTGACTGCAAATGACAACTTGAGTTTTATTTACCACCTGCTGAGAGCACTGTCAACAGGCAGCCTTCAGTTGGTAAGCCCCTTCCTTCCAGAATTGCTTCAGCTGCCGAGCCACCTTGTCCAAGGTCAAACCTCTTCCTAGGTGGCCCACATCCAATGGTGATGAGATCTGTCCTGTTTGGGACAGCTCAGAAGAGTCGTTCTAGCTCCATAGCTTTCTGGGGATTGGCTGTGGCTGTTGGGTCTACTTCACAGTTCAATGTTTCCCTCACCCAATCCTGCTTCCTTCACCACTATTTCATTGGCATTGATTCCAAGGGCACTTCTTAATAAAGATCTGGCATGTCAAAATCCATCTCAGAATCTGATTCCCAGAACACCAACTATGATACAGTGACGGGGTATCCTTGAGCTTTGCAGGGAGTACCTCACCATCAATCAGAATTTGGGTTAAGAGCAACAGAGTATGCCTCTGGGTTGTCTGGCCAGAAAGTAAGCTCCATGAACATGCGGATATTCATCTCTTTTACTTACCAATGTACTGTATTCATGTACAAAGGAAAAAAAACATATGTGGAGGGGATATAGGTTAGCTCAGAAATGATAGGGAAGGGGAGCCTGGGGTGGCTCAGCCAGTTAAGTGTCTGACTTTTGGTTTTGGTTCAGGTAGTGATCTCACAGTTTGTGGGTTCAGGCCCTATGTTGGTGGGATTCTCTCTCTCCCCCTTTCTTTCTCCCTCTCCCCTGCTTGCGCGCACACACACACACACACACACACACACTCTCTCTCTCTCTCTCTCTTTCTCTCTCTCTCTCTGTCAAAATAAGTAAATGAACTTAAAAAAAGAGATTAATTTAAAAAAAAATTTTTTTAAAGAAATGATAGGGAAAACCAAAGACATAGGCTTGGAAGAGCAGAAAAAAATAAAAGGAGATTTGGAAGCCAGGGCCATGGCCAAACTCAAACATATGGTGAGGACATTGCTATAGCAATGGGCAACTTCATTTGCACTAATGCCTCTGAATTTATAGTTTCCACTTGTTGCTGTCTTCCCTGCTGAAAGAAATCTTCCACTGTCATTTTTTATTCATAGCATAGAATAAAGTTATATTTTCAGAATTATATTTCAAAATTAAAGTCCAGAAAGGAGTATCACGTATTATAATCCTGGTTGTCACAGGCATGGATCTTTTTAGCTTTGGAAGTGGGAGATGGGCTCTTGTCCTCACCAGGACTTTTGAAATCAGGAACTCCCCAAACATCAATGGGAGTTCAGATGCTGGGCAGCCAAAAACATGAAAAAACAAAACAAAACAAAACATTATAGCTTCTAAAATTGTACTAAAAGGCAGTAGCATGCTAGTAAATGTTTAACAATTGGCACTCCAGAGGGAAAAGGCATTGATTTGTAGCATTTGCCAATTTCTAGGTGAAAGTATCCCACTATGTTGAATTTCAAGCTACCAGTGTGATGTTTCTAACAGAGTTGGGAAAAGATGAACTCAATCCTCTCTCATGAGTTGGTACGTGCCGGCTCCTGAACACCACTGCAAGAAGTATGATCGTTAGAAGTTTGATTTCTCCTTTTCAACAAAAAAAACCCTGTTCCCCTTTAATTACAGCTGTTTATAATGGAAAGACTGTCTACGCCTGCTAACTCCACTGCCTCAAGTCATTCATTCCTCACCTTGACCCTAAGTCCATCCACTCCAATATATATTATCTAATTAGGTTGTGGTGGCTGCATGCCCGGAACACTTTCCATACCTATGGTAGCATTTTCTACCACGAACTTCTGTGTCACAAAAGTCTTCCATTAGTGTCTGCAATGCCACATTCTTCAGTGGTCTCTTTCTCAACTGGTCTTTCTCAGTCTCCTTTATAAAACCTCCCTTTTCCTGTCCTCCCCTTGAATGCCAGGATTCCCCATGGCTCCATCTTGGTCTCTCTTGGCACTCTACACAACTATGTAGAATCTATATCTTCAGCCTTGTTCTTTCCATTGAGGTCCAGAGCTACACAAGTAGCTTAAACTGTTTTTTCTTGAGGGGGACAGTGGGGGGGGGGGTGGGTGGGTAATTTTACCTGGAAGTCTCCTTGGCACTTCACACTTAACATGTTTAAAACTGAACCTCGCACCTTCCACTCATCTTACTCCTTGCTCCGCCCCCTCCCCTCTTCTGTCTTCCCAAACCAAAACCTTCTTTTCCTTGTATGTTCCTTATTAAAACCAGAACCATGTAAGTGGTCTTCAAGCCCTTTATTCCCCTAACTCACATCAAATTATCACCTACTCTCACAGATTCTTCCATTTGCAATCCCATGGCTTAAGATGAAGCCACCATTAACTCTTGGTGAATGCAGTATCTTCTTCATTGGCTTTCTTGCCCCACTATAAGTTATTTGCCCCCAAACCTAATGTTCTTTATGCAAAGGCACTTCTGATATCTCTACCTTTCTACTTAAAATCCTTCAATGATTTCCAAAAGTGCTCAGAAAAAAATATACCTTAGCAAGACATCCATGGTCTGTATTGCTAACTGTGACCCCTCAACATCCATTTCCAATCCTATCCTCTGTTAAAGAACAAAAATTCAACTGAGTAAATGCGAAGATCTAATTGGCTTTATTAAGCAGTATGTGAATCGGGCAGCATCTCATCCAGCAAATACAAAGGTTCTCTGAGGAGTTGCACAAAATGGAAGGTTTTTATAGGAAGAAGGGTGGGCAAGGGAGTTACTGGCTAAAGAAAAGAAAGGGTTGTTTTTCCAGACAACTCCTTAAGGAGGAAGAGCAAGCGGGGGTTATTATGAAGATTACCTCATCTTCTTTTGGGGAGACAGAGAGGGCCCCTGTGACAGATTACCTCACTGGTACTGCCCAGAAAATTTCTGACTGACTGGTTAAGACTATATTTCTGGAGAAGGTTGAAACTGCAACTAGGTTAGGTACCAAGTCCTGGTTTGGGACACGGCCTAGCATGAGTGACTCCATTTTGCACCTGTGGTTTTCTTTTTGCCACCTTCTCTTACACAACAAAGTGATTTTAGGAATTGACACTTACTTCAGAGGTAGATCCTACTTAGTCTACCCCAAAATGATGATCCCATCTCCCTTGTCAATGACTGATTTGGGAACCCGGGGCTGAGACAATTGATGCTGGGCATCCTGCTGGTAACATTTATTGTTGGAGCAGTGGATATGGTGACTAAGCTGATCCAATCTAAGACTGAAACGAAAAGTTTCATTCCACAGTTAGGAGAGTTCTCTCTCTTCCCATGTTGCAGTAAACAAAAAAAGAATGTAGTCTTGGCTGCTATCTTAATAGGCTGCTGCTACCTTACTCTTGATTACTCTTGGCTGCTATCTTAGTAGGCTAAAGTTGATACTGTGGAAAACAAAGCAAAATGATGGAAGGAACCAACCACCTCTGAACATGCTGGGACTTATTTTTTTTAAAGCTGATTTGAAATCATCCTAAATGTTATCAGGCTCTTCCCTATATGATCTAGTCCCTAATTACCTTTCCAGTGGCACGTTTTCTTATTTGTCTATTTACATTCAGGTGTCATCTGAGGACCTGCAGGATTGGTATCACCAGAGAACTGGTTAGAAATATAGAACCTCGGGTCTCACCCAGACCTACTGAATCGAATTGCATTCAATAAGATTCCTAAATGACCATATACACATTAGAGTTTGAGAAGTGTTGACCTTTTTAAAAAAATTTTTATTTATTTATTTATTTATTTATTTATTTATTTATTTATTGAGAGAGAGAGAGAGAGAGAGAGAGAGAGAGAGAGAGAATGTGTGAGCCTGGGATGGGAAGAGAGGCAGAGAGAGGAGAGAAAAAGAATCCCAAGCAGGCTCCCCACAGTCATCACAGAGCCTATCATGGGGCTCAATCTCATGATCTGTGGGATCATGACCTGAGCTGAAACCAGGAGTTGGACACTTAACTGACTGAGCCACCCAGGTGCCCCACGAGAAATGCTGGTCTTGACAGTGGTTCTCAAAGATGGCTCCCAGACCAGCAGCATCAGCATCACTGATCACCTGAGAACTCATCAGAAATACACATGCTCAGGATCCCAGACCTATTGAATCAGAAACTCTGGGGGTGGTGTTCCCAGCCATCTGTGTTTTAATGGCTCTGTCATTTCTCCTCCAACACAATGCACAGCATTTCCATTTTAGGTGTTGCAGATACTATCTACCTCTAGAATACTCTTTGAGAACTACTGGTCTATATCAGTTTCCTAAACTTACTATACATTGAAATAGCTCAGAGAGTTTTAGAAATGACTGATGTCTGCATGCCACTCCCAGAGAATTCTGACTTAATCGATATGGAGTTGGACTGGGGCACTGGGGAGGTTGCAAACTCCCCAGGTGATTCTAATTTTCAGCACGTTTGAGACCGCTGACTTACACCCAAACCATACCCAAACCTACAAAGATACCTCCTTTTCTGAACCAAACCCCTTGTTTTCCCCTCTCTCATCTTTCCTTTCTTCACCGACTGACTGGTATTTGCCTTTTACAACTTGCACAGGTATCACCTCCTGCTGGAGGTTTTCTCTGACGGCCAAAGTTGGAATAATGCCTCTGCCATGTACCTATGTGGGAACCAGAGCGGTTCTCACATGCATCCACTTTATTTCTCCTGACCTGTCTTCCTCGTGGAGTTATAGTCTTTCTGAGTGTGGTAAGCCAGCCATATGCACTGTTTCATTCCTTGTGTCTTGACAAGACCTGGCACCAAAAAGAGGGGGGCTCAGCAAGCATTTGTTGAATACATAATGAGGGTAGAGAGTGTGTCTTCTACTTTCTTGGTGATTGTCATAGTTCCTCAAAAAATGCTTAACTGAGTTTTCTATAATTGCTTCTTAAAGGAACTCTTTTCATTTAAAAGCCCCCAAATAAAGCCAGAAAATGTTATAGATATAGGAAAATTAGGGGAAAATAAAACTAAGGAAACTTGGATAACGCCATCGATTGACTGTGAATGAGCGCTGCACATTGTGTAAATTGGGTTATTTTTCACCGGGGCCAGGATGTGGGTTCTGACTAAGACTGGATTGCCTGATGACTATATATAGCACCGATGTGGTTAAGAGCCTGAGTTGGGGGCAGACAATTTCAGCTGTGCCATTTACCCATTGTGTGTCTCTCCTTAGCTCCTTGACTTCCTTCAGCCTCAGGGGCCTTACCTCTAAAGAGGGCATAGTAATGTCTGCCTCACAGGGACATGTAAGGCTTAAATGACACAATATTTTTCAGGCATGTAGCACAATGCCTGGTACTTAATAAGTGCTCCACCTGTGGAAGCTAAAAGCTAATAGAATATTTCTAAATTCCATTTAGACTTGTGGGTGGAGTTTGGTGCCATCTTTGTTGATCAAATTGTTTTTTTTTTTTCTTTTTTTAACTTTTTAATGTTTACTTTTAGGAGGGAGGGAGAGAGATAGACAGACAGACAGAGAGGGAGACAGGGCATCTGAAGTGGTCTCTGTGCTGACAGCAGAGAGCCCGATGTGGGGCTCTAACTCATGAACTTTGAGATCATGACCTGAGCTGAAGTAGGACGCTTAACTAACTGAACCACCCAGGCGCCCCCAAATTATTCTTAAAATATAAGCTTGGTCTCCTCAGGCTCTTTGCATTTTCCATTTAACTCCTGATTCTCCATGAGCAAAAAGTGACTCTGTCTCACACCTACTCCTTCACTGCCATTCTCACAAACCTATGCTCTTATAGATATTAGTTCCACTTCTTGCTCCAAAACAACAGGTGCATTGCAAAGTAATGAAAACTCCCAAAAGATGGCCAGAAGGAAAAGAAGGATGGGAGGGCTCATTTGTGGAATACTGACTCACAAGCAACAAATTATTGATTTGAATAGAAAGTCCCAGGATGTTGGCCTCCACAGCAGATACCAAGCTATCAAGAGGAAAGGAGTCATACAGTTTCCCTAGAGGCTGAGTTACAGCCCTCAGCTATAAAATACGGCCCTTTGTGTGCTGAATGCTGATCCAGGGCACATTAAGACAAGAACTGTTCATTTATAGGCATCAATAAAGTGAAAGCCTAAGTTGCATGAACAGAACTGAGCTGGTCAAGGCCAGCTAATTCCTGCAAATACCTTGTTACTCATTGAATGTAAATGATCTACTTCTGCATTTTATCATGTTTACACAGTGATATTTTGTGACGGCTGCTTCCAGGTTTATGTGTATTTTTAATCTGGGAAAGTCCAGGGCTTATTCACTCCTATGTTGAATAAAAGGTCACTGGTAAAAATCAGGAACTAACCTAAAACAAGGATGGCAAGTTTTGGCAAGTGTCGACCAACGTATTTCACTGTTAAAAAAAAAAAAAATCCATTGTCTTGAAACAAGAAATGGCTTCTCACCTTGCAAATAAAAGAGCAGATATTTCAATTATGTAAGCAACGACGACAAAAAAGCAGGACCGTCAAGTGGTGCCCTCTGCTTTTATTAGAGCCACAGAGATGGACTTTTGCATGCATGTAGAGGGTGTAAAAGGGAGTAAAGTGAGAAGAAAAAGGGCAGAACCCCAAACTTTGGGTATCATATTTTATTAAACTATCACCCTATGAAGCTGTTGTTATGCATTATCCCCACTTCATAGATAAAGAAACTGAAGATCAGCAAGCCTGACTTATTTGCTTAAGACCCACCCAGCTAGTAAGCCTCTGGTTTATCACCAAGCTTGGGTCTATCAGTCTGGTCAAACCCTGAGCTGTCCTCTATAATATGATATTTTTCGTTTGTTTCTTCAGAAAAAAACATGTTGTGGGCATCTATGTGTTTTCTTTATTCATTGTACCACTCAACACCTGTAGAAGAGTTCACTAGCATCTAGGGTCTAGACAAGAGTTTGAGTTCTAGGTCTGTCTACTAGTCATGTGACCTTTGGTAGATTTGTTCAATTTTGCAAATCGCAAAATTTGTCTGTAAAATGGAATAATATTAGGAGAAAGATTGTTGAACAGAGAAAAATAACCGTTATGCAAAGCCCTAAGCAGAATGCTTGGCAAATGATAAATGCCTAATAAATGTTAACTATTGCTTATCAGTGCATTCTGTGCTCAAGGCTTTGGGTAAGGTGCTTTAGAGGATAAAAGTTGAACTAGACTATTGTCCTTGGGGAAATTGGCCAGAAGATAGAGAGAACATGCCTTTAAATATAGCTTAGGGGTTTTGTTAATACAGAGAAGAGACGTTTGGAAGGATTGGATTTTGTATGCTGAGTAAATGTGTATTTTACATACCTGAAAAAAATCATCACTTTCTATGGAATGTTTACAGCATTAAAATTCATCCCATTGAATTTCAGCTCACTAATATTATCACACAGATATTCTGTTTAAGGATGAGGAAAAACAAATTGTGTCTCCCAAATGACAGACAGAATGGTGAGGAAGCAAAGAAGGACGCTGAGTGAATTTATTTATAAATTCAGAAATATGAATTTATTCTTCATATATAAGAATAAATAAATATATGGGATAGATAGGTAGATCGATAGATAAAATGTATAATCTAAAATCTGTTTCATGATGCAACATTTTAATGTCAATATTCCTGGCAAGACATTAGCAAATTTTTTAAAAAGTTTTTATTAATCCTTTTGCTGCCTTGACCTGTTCTCAACCACACCCTACCTGAGATACATTCAATTCTCCTAGAGGAAAGAACAGAAGTCTACAGAAAAAAAATAATAATAGTACTCCACACTTCTCCAAACTTATGCTTTTGCATTTTTAGTCTCCTTCCCATTGCTCTTAAAAAAAAAACAAAAAAACAAAACAAAACAAAAAACCCTCACTTGATAGCAGTTTGCAATTGAATGGCAGATTGAGTAGTGAAAACTAGTATCAAAATAGGTTTGATTTGCTCACAGCCTTCAAATAGAGGTAAACCTTGAACAAAGCAATTTGTCGGAAACTTATTTTCTAAACATTTTCCATCTAGGCATTGTACGGAATAATCTACTTGGGTATTACATAGTGTGGACTCTTGTGCATGTACGTGTGTTTTGACAATTCTTCCTACTCAACAGGAAGTATGCCGTTGAGTGACATGTCCTTTACTTCTTAGGCAGAATTTCCTTGAGCAAAACCATAAACTAGGTAAAGCTTATTTTCCAGGGCTCTTATCTCTCCTTCACAAACCTTTGTACACTTTTCGCTTTACCCCTTGCCACTTCTATAACTCCCAAGTACTGCCAGCAACCACAACCACCATCATAGAAAGAACACGATCACATGAGGGCAGCGTTTGGTACTATTTTCACTCTTCCTCTTAACCCAAACCTGCTCTTCTAAATACACTGGTAGACTCCTTCACACTCAGGTGTTACTGTTGATAAGGCTACCACTTTTGCCCTTCCAGGTGTATGTCGTAAGTGATAAGAAGCCTTAGGCAAATAAATGAAGACTAATGTGTAATTTCAAACACTAAGTGCACAGATATGGAATATATTTACGGGGGAGGTGGGCTAGAAGAGGCATTTGTAGCTGAGCCACAGTAAAGTAGCTACTAATCTGTGTATGCTTGAGGCAGGTACTGTCTCATACTTAAGTAATTATGGTCTTTGTTCCAACTTTTCAATCCACACTCACAAAGAAAACTATCACCTTTACGTTCCTGGAAATTACAGGGAGATGGCCCCACACTCGTAAGGCAATGATGATTGCGGAAGGACCTCTGCTTTCAATCCAATCGAGAACCTGGGGGCCCTGAGGGCAGGGTGTTCTGAGACAGAGGGACTAAGCCACTCACTGTGTGCTCACTCACTCAAGTTCACAAAACACACAAGTTATTCCTGCTCCTTTGGGGAAGATACTAGCAGGGTAGAACAGCAGGAGCCGATCCTCCTGAAATTTCCCTCCCATGGAGTAAAGTGGAAATCCCTTCCCTCTATGGACTTGGGGAGCCAGGAATCACAACAAATCCCTTCCTGAAAGCCAGCTTTAGGACGGGCTCTGCACTGTGCACTTTGCATATGCTCTCCTCTGTATAGCTCACAAGGTCTGGGAAGGCGGTGTGACTACCCTCTGTATAAAGAGGTGTCTCCTCAGGCAAGCAACTTGTAGGCATCATTTTGCTGGTAAAATGAATTAACAACCATCTGAAAACAGTTTGTTCTGGCCTCAAAGCAAATGCTCTTTCATGGTGCCAACACTTTAAATATCTTCAACTTCCTATAACAAAGACTAAGACTGTAGCTCTACCAATGTATTTTATCGCAAGTGTCTTTTTTAACCTCTGTCCTGAAAACATTCACAGTTACAACATTCTGCCTAGATCCTTTGGCACAAATGACGAAGAATCCACTTCCAGTTTTGGTAGAAAGTCTTTTTTCGCTCTCATCATAAAGCCAAAAATGCCATAATCACACCATTTATCAATAACCGGCTGAGGCCACTCTCAATCTTCTTTACGTTTATGTCCAACGTGTCCTATTTGTGAATGGATGCATTATCTTAAATCTAAGGTAGAGGAATCTCTCATCCGTAGTACATTCAAAAGAAGTAGGGACTATACGAAATAGGATGGGAGAGTCCTTTAGCTGATAAGGAAGCGAAGAGACATCAAATACCAGTGCCTCACAGCTTTATGGAGCAGTTAACCTTGAGACGTGGCTGTATGTAAAGATTAAACTGCAGCTCCTGGTTAACAGATTTATAGAGCTTTACAAATACCTTGGTTTCACTATTTGTGCTTTTATCTACTTCTGGACTTTATTACTGCTTTCTGTCCCGTGATAGTCTTTATATACACAGAATGCCAAGAGATTAAACAATGAAAAAGGAGCCAAAAGGTTTCTTTTGTCATCTTTAATGTCTTAAAGGTTTTAAGAGAGAGCCACACCTTCCACCAGTTAGAGATCCACAGAAAATGCCACCCGTCTCCCCTACAAGGGTGATGACCATTTCACAAGTCACAGTCTCCAGATAAAGGCAAAGAAAATGTGAAAGTAGTAGCTCTCCAGGGTTATGGTGGATAATAACTAACCCATTATTAGGATTAGCAGCCCATTGCACATGCACAAAATCTAAATAAATACCTCATGTGATGCAATCAACATATTGGTAAATAAATACATCACAGTTACTCATTGTACAAAAGGGACTATTACTTGGTTAGATGTGAATAAAGGCAGCCACATCAACACAGGAGATGATTTTTTTTTATGTTTATTTTTAAGGGGGGGAGGGGCAGAGAGAGAGTAGAGAGAGAATCCCTAGCAGGCGCTGCACTGTTAGCACAGAGCCCGATGCAGGGTTTGAACCCACAAACTGTGAGCCCATGACCTGAGTTGAAATCAAGTCAGGCACTTAACCAACTGAGCCACCCAGGTGCCCCAGAAGATGAATTTTTAAAAAGAAAATGCAAAAGGGTTTAGGCCCCATCTGGGCTGAATGATTCCACTATCACAGAATCCTTCACAAAAGACAGGAACTGACAATGTTAGAATAAAATACGGTAATATCGGAAGAAGAAAGAAACATCAATTAACAGGGTGAGGAGGTGGCCTGTTCACACTTGCCTTGGTTGTAAGCTCGTGGCTTCTTGTTCCTGAGGTGCCTACTGTCACAGGGGCAAGCTACCGAGCCACGTGAATGTTATGACTTGAGGGAAATCAACACTTCTGACTAGAAAATTAAGCTTCCCGTCTACAATTCTACCTACTCAGCAAGAGCGACAGTCAACACATTTTTTTTCTACTTGAAGAAAACAATCTATTTTCTGATTGCAGTGAATTTTGTATACCAGCTGTCATTCTGAATTCTTTACCATATAATATGTCTTTCAAGCCCAATCATAAGCAAATAATCAAACGAAAACTATTTTTTAAAGATTTTATTTTTAAGTAATCTCTACACCCCATGTGGGGCTCAAACTCACAACCCCGAGATCAAGAATCGCATGCTCAACTGACTGAGCCAGCCAGGCACCCTGAAATCTATTTCTAAATAAGACTCATATTTAAGGTATAGTACCAAGGTAGGGCTTTCCAGATGTGAATTGTCTAGAAGGTTTTTTTTGGAAAGATGCAAAAGTACTAAAGTAACAGAAATAAAAAGACTTTTTTTTTTTTTAATTGTCATAAAGCTGTGTGGACTGAAATCATGAAAAGAAATTCAGATGCTAAAAGAGGATAGGCACTAGCAGGGAGTGTGAGCAGAAACTTTCAGGTAAATTTGCACCCTAGAATTTTAATAATTTTTTAACTTTTTATAATATTCACTACCCATAAAGTGCGTTGATATGTTGATAAAATTGTATTTTCTAATTTAAAAAAATGAATATTTTACCATAGGTTCAAGTGGGGCTTGAACTCACAACGCTGAGATCAAGAACTGAGCTGAGGGGCGCCTGGGTGGCGCAGTCGGTTAAGCGTCCGACTTCAGCCAGGTCACGATCTCGCGGTCCGTGAGTTCGAGCCCCGCATCAGGCCCTGGGCTGATGGCTCAGAGCCTGGAGCCTGTTTCCGATTCTGTGTCTCCCTCTCTCTCTGCCCCTCCCCCGTTCATGCTCTGTCTCTCTCTGTCCCAAAAATAAATAAACGTTGAAAAAAAAAAAAAAAAAAAAAGAACTGAGCTGAGATCAAGAGTCAGACATTTAACCAACTAAGCTTCCCAGGCAACCCCCCCAATTTTTAATTATTAGTTATTTTATTATGCTCTTCCTTTAAGAAAATCAAATACGTGTGTGTGTGTGTGTGTGTGTGTGTATGTGTGTGTGTGCGTGTATGTATAGTGTACTTAACATATGACTTGATTTTCAAAAAAATTACCAGAACATTCATTTTTAGAAATAAAAATATCACTTGGTCTCTATTACCTACATAATAAAGCCCAAATTTCACAATTTAGCTTTTATGGCCCTCTGTGATCTAGTTCAAAAGTACCCTTCCAATTTTATTGTTTCTATTCCCCTCATGAAAATCCTATCTATGAATTGGATCACTTATGTAGTCATCAAATATGTATTGAGTGCTTACCACGTGCCAGGTTCTATAGCTTCAAAGATGAGTAAGAATAAGGCACAATTTCTGCTCTCAAACAGCTCACAGTCTAGCAAAGAAGAAGATATATAACCAGCTATCTATAGTATTGTAAGTGCAATATTTGATGTATGTTTAAGGCACAAGAGGAAATAGTCACTTCCTAGCCAGACAGATAAGAGATTCACAGAAGATTATATAAGGGAAGTAATACATAAATTAGAATTCACTAAATATACCCACAGAAAATAATGTTCTAGGCTAAGGGAGCATGTAGACAGGCATGAAAGTTGGAGATAGGAATGAAGGTCTGTTCCACTATAGATGTTTGACTATTGTAGAACACAGAGTGCAGGAGTTCACCATCTCCCCAATATCATCCACCTATGAAGTTCTTTATTTATGACTCATTTTGCCATTTCTGCAGGTTATAGTGGAGAACGTCAGTTGCTCATGGGAACCTAATGACATTCACCTATGACTTTAGACCAGAGTTTGTCAACCTCAGCACTACTGACAGTTTAGACAGAACAATTCTTTGTCATGGGGGCGGGGGGGCTGTTCTGAACACTGTAGGATGTTTCGTAGTGTTCTGAGATTTCACCCACTGGTTGCCAGTAGAACCCCTTGTCCCAGTCATGACAATAAGAAATGTTTCCAGTCATTGACAAATGTCACTTGGGTGTGCAAATCCCTCCCCTGTTGAGAACCACCGTCTTGGATCCATGTGTTCATATGGTCACTTTAATATTGGAAAGGGGTATAGCCCTACTTGGTAAGAATGATTGTAAGAAAAAACCCATCATATTCCAAAGTCTCTAAGACTCTGGAGGTAGTTACCTTTGGATGTAGTTAAATGTATAAAGAACCAACTAAATGCAAATCAAGTCAAGGAGAACTGCATTGGGAGTGTACATGTGTATAGAGGACTATGTACAGACTTCCCTGAGAATGTGGAAAAATTAGGTAATAAAAAAATTTAGCCTAGGGACGTGGAGTACACAACTATCCAGTTAAACACTCTTGCTAAATTATAGTTTTCTTATTCTACGTTATAAATAGAGGTCCGTGCTAATAACCCTATAGGTTTCCCACCCATGCTGAGAATTCGGTATCAGTGTCTCAAATGAGATCTCTAGTCTAGTGCAAATTCAATCATCTGAGAAGATAACCCCCAAACTATTAGAAATGTTCTAATTGTTTCCTTTTAACTCCCAAGACAATTTATAATTAAATGTGGAAATATATGAGAATCATAATCATGGTGTTAATATTTTTGTGTAAGAGATTTGTGCTTATTTGATAGTTTATACACGCGTTATAATTAAGAGAATAACTAATAGAATATGTCCTACTAGAAGCTGAATCTAATTGGAAATATGTGATTTAAGCAATGATTTAAATTTTTAATTTTAAGTTGAAATCTTATAAAACTTATATGCAAAATCAGGACATATAGAGAATTTAAGAATCATCATATCTAAAATTTAATAGGTTTATGAAAATATTTAGTTCTTGGGATGGCTCGTTGTTAATCCATTAAAGTTCTTAAAAGAGAAGGCATATATATTAAATTTACAAAATCAGTTTTTAATGTTTAAAGGAATTTAAATGTTTTGAGCCCCTTACAAACAAATGTTACATTTACTAGATTTATAAATATAATATTATTTGGATGTTGAAGCGAAAGGTTAAGGAAGAACTAAGCTTCGGATTCTTTAAAAATTACATATATATTTTAAAAGTGAAATAACTTCTGCAGAATCTATTCTAAGGATATAAACTCACTCTCAAGGACCAAAAAAACCTCAAGGATATAACAAAACCCACGTGGGGGGGAGCCAAGATGGCAGAACAGCATGAAGTTTTTTGTGTGTGTCTCTCGTCCATGAAATACAGCCAGAACAACACTAACCCATCCTGCCCACCTAGAAAACTGATCTGAGGATTAACACAACAATCTGCATACCCTGAACCACAGAATTCAGCAGGTACATAGCGCGGAGAGCTGAACTTGGGGAGAGAAGCTGTGGAGGGCAGAGAGGTACTTTTGCGGGAGGAGACAGGACGGAGATGGTGGGGAGAATACGGGAAAAGCACCCCTCCCCAAAAGCAGCTGGAGAGAAAGTGGAAAATTGGAAACAGCCGCAGGGACTAAACTAAAAAGGGAGAAAGGAGAAAGGAGAGGGTTTAAATTCCATTAAGACTGTAAACAAGGGGAGCGCAAAGGCTGCAACTCCCCAGCTCCATACCTGGCGGTGCTCTGCTGGGAAGGGCGAATCCCCAGGAACAGAGTGGGGTCCAGGAGGTTCTCGGGCCACACAGGGAAAAGCGGTTCCACTGCTGGAAGGACATTTGGTAGAAACTGTTGAAGCCACCCAGTCCCAGCAGACCCCAGAAGGCGGCCACATTCGCTGGTGCTGGGGCAAGGTCATTAAGGGTGAAGCCTGGTGCCAGATGTGTGTTGTGATTTTCCATTACCCTGAGGCGCTGCTGCTACACTATCTCGCGAACGTTTTCTGGGGAGGGCTGGCACCTGGCCGTAGTCTCAGGACACCAGCAGCAGCAGGGTCCAGCAAGCATTCCTGGGTGCAGCCGACATTCAGCCATTGCTCATTCGGCCATTGCTCGGTGAGACCCTCCCGCAGAGGGGCGGAACGGGTCCAAGCCGCAGTCCTTCGAAGTAAGGAGCCGGGGAAAACAGCCGCATCTGAGACAAAACTCAGGAGAGACGTACTGCCTGGGGCTAGGTCACGGACAGTGAAAAACCGGGGAGTGGATGAAAGCTGAAGACAGAAGATGGGTGCGCAATTGCTGATCGGGGAGAAGAGGATTCGGATACTAGAGACTGGGTAAGCTGGATGACACCAGTTTCACCACTCCCGCGCATGCGTATACGCACCTACAAGCGCCACAACCCTCCACCCCAGTAGGCTAGCAGCGCCATCTAGTGGAGAACAGAGCCGTTACACTAAGCCCCGCCCAACTGGGCTAACTCCCTTTTTAAGAACAGAAGTCTCACCGCCTGCTTAGTTTACGGACTATAAGGCGCTTCTTGTCTGACTTCTAGGGGAAAACGAAGCAATTTCTGACGTATTTCAATCTGTTAACAAGTCCATCTATTCAAATTTCTTACTTTTTTTCTTTTTCACTTTTTTTCTTGAATACAGAGAGAAAATTCATTTTTATTTTCAATTTTTATTAAAATATTTTTATTTTTTTTACTATATTTTTTACTTTTGTGTAAATTTTTTCCAATTCTATCTTATTTCCATTTTATTTCAGTCTACTTCAGTGTATTCACTTTTTCAAATTTCAAATGATTTCCTTTTTCTTTTTCTTTTTTCTCTTTATAGTTTCTTTTCTTTTTCTTGAATACAAAAAGAGAAAAAATTCATTCTATTTTCAATTTTTATTAAAAATACTTTTCTTTAGGGGCGCCTGGGTGGCTCAGTCGGCTGAAGGTCCGACTTCAGCTCAGGTCATAATCTCACAGCTCGTGAGTTCCAGTCCCGCGTCAGGCTCTCTGCTGACAGCTTGGAGCCTGGAGCCTGCTTCGATTCTGTGCCTCCCTTTCTCTCTGCCCCAACCCACTTGCATTCTTCTCTGTCTCTCTCAAAAATAAAGAAATATTTAAAAAAATCAAGATTTAAAAAAATATATTTTTTCTTTAATTTTTTTACTATATTTTTTACTTTTATGTAAATTTTTTCAAATTCTATTTTACTTCCATCATTTTCTTTTAGTCTACTACAGTGTATTCAATTTTTCAAATTTTCAAACAATTTCTTTTTTTTCTTTTCTTTTTCTTGAATAAAGAGAAAAAATCATTTTTATTTTTAATTTTTATTACAAATATTTTTCTTTAATTTTTTCTACTATATTCTTTACTTTTGTGTAAATTTTTCAAATTCTATTTACTTCCAGTATTTCATTTCAGTCTACTCCACTGTATTCATTTTCTCAAATTCTCAAATGATTTCCTTATTTTCCCCCTTTTTTCTCTAATCGATCAAACCACTTTCAACACCCGGACCAAAACACACACCTAGGATCTAGCATCATTTATTCAATTTTGTTTGTGTGTGTGTTTTTAATTTTTTAATTTTAATATTTTTTTTAATTTAATTTTTCTACCTCATTAACTCCTTTTCTCCCTTCAAAATGATGAAACGAAGGAATTCACCCCAAAAGAAAGAGCATGAAGAAACGACAGCCAGGGATTTAACCAACACAGATACAAGCAAGATACCTGAACCAGAATTTAGAATCACAATAATAAGAATACTAGCTGGAGTTGAAAATAGACTAGAATTCCTTTCTTTTTTTTTTTTTTTTTTTTTTTTTTTTGAAAATAGAATTCCTTTCTATGGAGATAAAAGAAGTAAAAACTAGTCAGGATGAAATAAAAAAATGCTATAACTGAGCTGCAATCACGGATGGATGCAGCAGCGGCAAGGATGTATGAGGTAGAACAGAGAATCAGCGATATAGAGGACAAACTTAGGGAGAATAACGAAGCAGAAAAAAAGAGGGAGATTAAGGCCAAAGAGCTCAATTTAAGAACTAGAGAAATCAGTGACTCATGAAAAAGGAACAACATCAGAATCATAGGGGTCCCAGAAGAGGAAGAGAGAGAAATAGGGGTAGAAGGGTTATGTGAGCAAATCATAGCAGAAAACTTTCCTAACCTGGGCAAAGACACAGACATCAAAATCCAGGAAGCACAGAGCACCCCCATTAGATTCAACAAAAACCGACCATCAACAAGGCATATCATAGTCAAATTCACAAAATACTCAGGCAAGGAGAGAATCATGAAAGCAGTAAGGGAAAAAAGTCCCTAACCTACAAGGGAAGACAGATCAGACCTATCTACAGAAACTTGGCAGGCCAGAAAGTAGTGGTGGGATATATTCAGTGTGTGAATCAGAAAAATATGCAGCCAAGAATTCTTTATCCAGGAAGGCTGTCATTTAAAATAGAAAGAGAGATAAAAAGTTTCCCAGACAAAAATTAAAGGAGTTTGTGACCACTAAACCAGTCCTGCAAGAAATTTTAAGGGGGACTCTGTGAGGGGAGAAAAGATGAAAATATTAAATACATACATACATACATACATACCAAAAGCAACAAAGATTAGAAAGGACCAGAGAACACCACCAGAAACTCCAACTCTACAAGCAACATAATGGCAATAAATTCATATCTTTCAGTACTCACGCTAAACGTCAATGAACTCAATGCTCCAATCAAAAGACATAGGGTAACAACAGAATGGATAAGAAAACAAGATCCGTCTACATGTTGTTTACAAGAGACCCACTTTAGACCTACTGACACCTTCAGATTGAAAATTAGGGGATGGAGAACCATCTGTCATGCTAATAGTCAACAAAGAAGCCAGAGTAGCTTATATCAGAAAATCTAGACTTTAAAATAAAAGACTGTATCAAGAGATGCAGAAGGGCATTATATCATAATCAAGGGGTCTATCCACCAAGAAGACCTAACAATTGTAAACATTTATGTGCCAAATGTGAGAGCACCAAAATATATAAATCAGTTAATCACCAACATAAAGAAACTCATCAATACCAATACCATAATAGTAGGAGACTTCCACACCCCACTCACAGCAATGGACAGATCATCTGATCAAAAAATCAACAAGGAAAAATGTCTTTGAATGACACACTGGACCACATGGACTTAACAGATATATTCAGATCATTTCATCTGAAAGCAGCAGAATATACATTCTTTTCCAGTACACATAGAACATTCTTGAGAATAGACCATATACTGGGACACAAATCAGCCCTAAGTAAGTACAAAAAGATCGAGATCATACCGTGCATATTTTCAGACCACAATGCTATGAAACTCGAAATCCACCACAAGAAAAAATTTGGAAAGGTAACAAATACTTGGAGACTGAAGAACATCCTACTAAGGAATGAATGGGCTAACCAAGCAGTTAAAGAGGAAATTAAAACGTGTATGGAAGCCAATGAAAATGATAACACCACAACCTAAAACCTCTGGGACGCAGCAAAGGTGGTCATAAGAGGAAAGTATGTAGCACTCCAGGCCTTCCTAAAGAAGGAAGAAAGATCTCAGATACACAGCCTAACCCTACACCTTAAAGAGCTGGAAAAGGAACAGCAAATAAAACCCAAAAACACCAGAAGACAGGAAATAATAAAGATTAGAGCAGAAATTAATGCTATCGAAACCAAAAATAAACAAAAAACAAAAAACCAGTAGAACAGATCGATGAAACCAGAAGCTGGTTCTTTGAAAGAATGAACAAAATTGATAAACTACTAGCTAGTGTGATCAAAAAGAAAAAGGAAAGGACCCAAATAAATAAAATCAAGAATGAAAGAGGAGAGATCACAACCAACACAGCAGAAATACAAACAATAATAAGAGAATATTATGAGCAATTATATGCCAATAAAATGGGCAGTCTGGAAGAAATGGACAAATTCCTAGAAACATATACACTACCAAAACTGAAATAGGAAGAAGTAGAAAATTTGAACAGACCCATAACCAGTAAGGAAATCGAATTAATAATCAAAAATCTCCCAAAAAAAACAAAAGTCCAGGGCCAAATGGCTTTCCAGGGGAATTCTACCAAACATTTAAGGAAGAGTTAACACCTGTTCTCTTAAAGCTGTTCCAAAAAATAGAAATGGAAGGAAAACTCCCAAACTCTTTCTATGAAGCCAGCATTACCTTGATTCCAAAACCAGAGACCACACTAAAAAGGAGAACTATAGACCAATTTCCCTGATGAACATGGATGCAAAAATCCTCAACAAGATATTAGCCAACTGGATCCAACAATACATTAAAAAATTATTCACCACGACCAAGTGGGATTTATACCTGGGATGCAGGGCTGCTTCAATATCTGCAAAACAACGTGATTCATCACATCAATAAAAGAAAGGACAAGAACCATATGATCATCTCAATAAATGCAGAGATAGCATTTGACAAAATACAGCATCCTTTCTTGATAAAAACCCTCAAGAAAGTAGGGACAGAAGGATCATTACCTCGAGATCATAAAAGCCATATATGAACGACCCAACGCTAATATCATCCTCAATGGGGAAAAACTGAGAGCTTTCCCCCTAAGGTCAGGTACAAGACAGGGATGTCTACTCTCGCCACTGTTATTCAACATAGTATTGCACATCTTAGCCTCTGCATTCAGACAACACAAAGAAACAAAAGGCATCTAATCAGCCAGGAGGAGGTCAAACTTTCACTCTTTGCAGGTGACATGACACTCTATATGGAAGACCCTAAAGATTCCACCAAAAAACTGCTAGAACTGATTCATGAATTCCACAAAGTTGCAGGATATAAAATCAATGCACAGAAATCGGTTGCATTCCTATACACCAACAACGAAGCGACAGAAAGAGAAATCAAGGAATCGATCCCATTTACAATTGCACCAAAAACCATAAAATACCTAGGAATAAATCTACCCAAAGAGGTGAAAAATCTATACACTGAAAACTATAGAAAGCTTATGAAAGAAATTGAAGAAGTCACAAAAAAATGGAAAAAAGATTCCATGCTCCCGGATAGGAAGAACAAATATTGTTAAAATGTCCTTACGATCCAAAGCAATCTACATATTCAATGCAATCCGTATCAAAATAACATGAGCATTCTTCACAGAGTTAGAACAAACATAATTTGTATGGAACCGGAAAAGACCCCAAATAGCCAAAGCCATCTTGAAAAAGAAAACCAAAGCAGGAGGCATCACAATCCCAGACTTCAAGCTATACTACAAAGCTGTAATCATCAAGACAGTATGGTAGTGGCACAACAACAGACACTCAGATCAATGAAACAGAATAGAGAACCCAGAAATGGACCCACAAACGTATAGACAACTAATCCTTGACAAAGCAGGAAAGAATATCCAATGGAATAAAGACAGTCTCTTCAGCAAGTGATGCTGAGAAGACTGGACAGCAACAAGCAGAAGAATGAACCTGGACCACTTTCTTACACCAGACACAAAAATATACTCAAAATAGATGAAAGACCTAAATGTAACACAGGATGCCATCAAAATCCTTGAGGAGAAAGTAGGCAAAAACCTCTTTGATCTTGGCCGCAGCAACTTCTTACTCCACATGTCTCCGGAGGCAAGGGAAACAAAAGCAAAAATGAACTACTGGAACCTCATCAAAACAAAAAGCTTCTGCACAGCGAAGGAAACAATCAGCAAAGCTAAAAGGCAACCGACAGAATGGGAGAAGATATTTGCAAATGGCATATCAGATAAAGGGTTAGTATCCAAAATCTATAAAGAACTTATCAAACTCAACACCCAAAAAACAAATAATCCAGTGAAGAAATGGGCAAGAGACATGAATAGACCCTTCTCCAAATAAGACATCCAGATGGCCAACCAACACATGAAAAAATGCCCAACTTCACTCATCATCAGGGAAATACAAATCAAAACCACAATGAGATGCCACCTTACACCTGTATGTCAGAATGGCTAACATTCACAACTCAGGCAACGACAGATGTTGGTGAGGATGCAGAGAAAGAGGATCTCTTTTGCATTGTTGGTGGGAATGCAAGCTGGTGCAGCCACTCTGGAAAACAGTATGGAGATTCAGCAAAGTTGCAGGATATAAAACTAAAAATATAAAACTAAAAATATAAAAACTAAAAATAGAACTACCCTATGACCCAGCAATTGCACTACTAGGCATTTATCCAAGGGATACAGGTGTGCTGTTTTGAAGGGACACATGCACCCCCATGTTTATAGCAGCACTATCAACAATAGCCAAAGTATGGAAAGAGCCCAAAAGTCCATCAATGGATGAATGGATAAAGAAGATGTGGGATATATATACAATGGAGTATTACTCGGCAATCAAAAAGAATGAAATCTTGCCAGTTGCAACTTGTGGATGGAACTGGAGGGTATTATGCTAAGTGAAATTAGTCAGTCAGAGAAAGACAAATATCATATGACTTCACTCATATGAGGACTTTAAGATACAGAACAGATGAACATAAGGGAAGGGAAGCAAAAATAATATAAAAACAGGGAGGGGGACAAAACATAAGAGACTCTTAAATATGGAGAACAAACTGAGGGTTACTGGAGAGGTTGTGGGCAGAGGGGAGGGCTAAATGGGTAAGGGGTACTAAGGAATCTACTCCTGAAATCACTGTTGCACCATATGCTAATTTGGATGTAAATTAAAAAAAAATTTTTTTTAAATCCACATAGAAGAATAAAATAATCTTACAATGGTGAAAAAACTTCACATTACCAATTATGGGAGAAACCTGCACCCCATATCGCTCCTGTGCAACGCGCTGAGTTTATGTTATCTGGGTAGTGTCCCCGGTAAACAATGTTTAAATCTAATCATAAGTAAACAAACAAATCTAAATTGAAGGACACATTCAAAACAACTGGCCTAGATGCTTTGAAACTGTCAAAGTCATGAAAGACCACCATCAAAACAAACGAAAAACTAAACAAACATAAACACCAACAAAGAAAAACAAAATGAATAGGGAAAAAAGGTGTGGGATAGTGGGGAAGGCTAATGATTGTGTGAACCTTCATTGGATCTGGATCCCCAAACTAAAAATCTGTAAAGGGCACTATTGAGACATTTTTACAACCTCCATGGGAAAATATCCTTGTTCTTAAGGAATAGGTGGTAAAATGTTCAGAGGAGAAGTCTAAAAGATGTCCACAATTTGCACTTAAACAGTTAAAAAATGTGTATACACAGGGTCCTGGGAATCTGGCTGAAGGGTATACAGATGTTCAGTGTCCTATTTTTGAGTTTTTCTGTAGGTTTGTAAATTGTCAAAAAAAAAAAACCCAGTTGAATAAAAATGTCAACTCACATTGAACCTGCTTTACTCCCTTATGGTGCTCATGATTCTCAGGATAAGTAGACGCCCACCTGCAGCACAAGGGAGGTGCTGGGAAGGGAAGGGAAGGTGCAGCACAAGGGAACTGGCCTTGTCTAAGAGTTTTCTTGCCAAGAATTGGCTCAGGAATGTGCTTGTTTCTGAATTTGGACCAATGAAACAAGAAGAGTGGTTTGCCACAGGTTTCCTTCCTTTCTCTGCTTCCAGGAGCAAGTTTCTGTTTCCTTCTATTACACCTGTACATGTGTATGAGGCCTGGGACTTTTGCAACCATCTCACTGCCAGTCTGATGTAGAAGCTACCGAAAGGAACAGGCATGACAAAAGTCTCAGGGATAAATCAATGTTGGCAAGATTATGGTTCCTTTGGTCTTCCAATTTTGGGAATCAATTGATTTAAGCCAGTTGAAATATTGCAGCAAAACATATTATCTGATACGAGCCACATCACTCATGATGTGACTGTACTATCTCCATTCCAAACTGCAACTGACAGCAGAGTTTTCATGAGGAAGGAACTACCTTTATTTAGCAAAATATTTTGATTGATTGGCCCTGTAGGGAGAAAGGTGAGACTCTGAGGTCAGGGAGATGAAACCTAGCCTGAGCAGTCAAATAGAAGGAGGCATTAGTCAGGGTTCTCCTGAGAAACAAAACCAACAGGGTGTGTGTGTGTGTGTGTGTGTGTGTGTGTGTGTGTGTATGTGTGTCTATATCTCTATCTCTATCTTCTATATCTCTATCTGTAGACAGATTTATTTAAGGACTTGACTCACACGATTGTAGAGGTGTGGTAAGTTTAACATAGGGTGGGCTGGCAGGCTACAGACTTAGTGACTCAGGGAAAGGTTGCAGTTCAAATCCAAAGGTATCTACTGGCAGAATTCCTTCTTTCTTAGGGGCAGTCACTCTTTGTTTTATTAAGGCCTTCAATCAATTGAAAGAGGACCATCTACATTATGGAGGGTAATTTGCTTTACTCAAAGTCCACTATTTAAATGTTACATTTATCCAAAAAACTACCTTCACAGAAACATCCTGAATAATGTTTGACTAAATATCTGAGCACCATGGCCCAGCCAATTTGACGTATAAAATTAATCATTACAATGGATAAACTGCTCAGCATGAGAAATGAATATGCTGGGATTTGCCTTGGGAGAGATGTTGGGCAGGAGAAAAGGAGAAAAGGAGAGAGATAGACTAGCCAACCAGAGGCTTTTCCAACTTTAACTTTTTACATTGTGCCTCCTTACATGCATGCCCATGTGTACAAAACTGAAAAAAAGCTATTCTTCATCTTCTCTGCTGTTTCTTCTCTTCTCTTCTTCTCTTCTCTTTCTCTTTTCTCTTCTCTTCTCTTCTCTTCTCTTCTCTTCTCTTCTCTTCTCTTCTCTCTTCTCTTCTCCTCTCCTCTCCTCTCCTCTCCTCTTCTCTTCTCTTCTCTTCTCTTCTCTTCTCTTCTCTTCTCTTCCGTCCCATCCCATCCCATCCCATCCCATCCCATCCCATTCCACCCTATACCATCCCATTCTATTCCATTCCATCCTATACCTCATTTTTGAAAATGTTCATCTTGACCCACTAAATGAATTTAATTGGCACAAAGCTTCAGTTTGCAAACAATAAACATACAATTTACACATACCTGTGTGTGTGTGTGTGTGTACATGTGCATTGGTGTAGTAAATCAAGGAAGAGGCTAACAGGTCAGAAAATACATCAGACCTTAAAATGATCTCTAAACTAAGCGAGAGAGTTGATAGTGATTATATAAGCAGCCCTGCCTCCTTTTCCCTCAGTGCTGCTTACATCCCCAAAGTTCACAGAAATCTTGGGGAGGGCTTTGGTGTGGAATTAGGAATCTGAGCATCAATCTGTATGCAAGGTGAACAGAGCTATGCCTTAAGAAAAAAAAAACCTTAAATACATTCTGGGGATCTCTTCCAGGGGACATGGAGGCCCAGCTCATTACCTGTGTTACAGAGGCTATTCTCTCTACCTGTAGGCCTCCATGACACCTTAGCCAGTTCCAGTGGTGCTAAGCCATTTATGTTTTCTACCATAGAAACTGTATTTACCTACCCTAGTAGGACTTTTGGTTAGAGATTATATCTTAGGTACAATTTTTATGTCCTGTATCAATTAGCAATACCTACACAGACTAGTAACTCAATTATGTGTTTTTCCTTATTTTATGCATATAAAAATTATTACTAGTAAACATAATAACACGGACTTGTCATGCATGAGTGGCTGAATAAAAAACTTGATATTTCCTAAACATTCGCCCATATTTTAGACATATCAAATATAACTTACAGGTTTACTTAAGACACATAGTAACATTAGATAGATTACAAAAGAATCAACATCAATGCCTAAGTGACTATGCGCATTCCTGCTAAACGTATTACAAATCATTGGCTCCAAACCAGCAATGGAAGGTGAAGCAGGGTCCGTAGACCCTACCGAGTTCAGCAACAGAATGTACTGGCCACACTAATGCCAGCTTAAAGGGCCCTGAGGATGATCAATAATGTTAATCCTCATGACCGCATCTCCCTCACAACTTGGTCTCTGATCAAGCTTTAAGAGTTCAGAGGAGTCTGGAGCTGCAGCAAGGCTACTCTTTAGATGCTGGAACTGACCTGAGTCTTTGGGACAGTCTGACAGCTCTTATGGAATGGATATCACAGTAGCTCATGACACAAACTTGCAGTGCCTTGCAAACCTCTCCAGCGTAACGGATTACAATATATTCACATAAAGGGTAGCTAAGTCTAATGTTGCTGATGTCATCATTGCCTCATAAAGCTGAGTTTCTCTCTCTCCAACACACACACACGAATTTCGATTGTGTAAAAGTTGTTCCTGTATAAGGAAAATATAATTTATTTCAGAGATAGATAATCACTCAAGTGTATGAGCTGTGTGGGCGTTCATTGGTGAATTCAGACTAAACAGGAAGTGATGTAAATTATACTTATTACACTGCTGGGAGAGAAATATATTAAATCCAGACAGCACTCAAACAAAGTACAAGGAACTCATTGTGTTGAAGGAAACCAGGCAACTTTGGTGGGAAGACAATGTACTATATGGTATGAAAACCATCAATGGCCATCTGGGACTAAAATAATTGTTTAGGGAGCATGATTTTGTTCTAGCACTGAAATATGTTTTCTTCTTTGATAAAGCCCCAGGGTATTCTAATCCTAAGCACATTGCCATTTTTTGTACTTTTAACCATTTCGTGCTGTTGTTTTCTAGTCATTATATTGGACAGAGTAAGAAACAGCTAAACCAACGGTATTTAGATTAGAAATCTTAGCTGTGATGAAACACCCAGCGTAAAGGAGAGGATTGAGAAAGTTACAGGATTATCTAGCCCCCATATAATTCCTCCTATTGTTGAAGTATCCAGGAATCACTCAGCAAAAAAAATATTAACAAATAAATTACCTTGAGAGTAAAACAATAGCATGTGATCTATTCCTTGAGGTTTGTCCCATTGGTCTATCTTTATGATAAAGCCTCCTGGGATGAACTGAAAAACAAACAAAAAACATCGCTAAAGGGCTGGTTTGGCTGTTTGCGTGGCCTAACGAGCACTCTCAGAAAATCAGGCCAGAGACATATAAAATTAATTTCCAACTTACCATTTTGTTACAAAGTCCTATCCAAAATGAAGTATTTGAATGAATTAAGTTCAGCCTTACAATTTGCTACCATGCTTCACCCAGAGTAGAACAAGACGGACTTCCTTAATTTATTGGCCTCTGCCTTAACCGGGTATTTCTAAGAGGGCATAACAAAAATCTTCACAAATAATTTAGTAAAAATGTACTTATGGTTTATTGCCTCAGTTTTCAAAAAAAATACCTTGCTATCTTTTAGCGAGTGATTTCCTTCGTAAATTGGGGGTTGTGCTCACCACACCAATACCAAGAAAGCTCTGACTGGGAGAGAAAATCACTCCCCCCTGGGAGGGACCCCCTTCATAGTGCTCGAAACAGCCAGGTTTGGGAAAGTCAGAGCCACAGTGCACTGAGCCTCCCAGCTGAAGAGGAAGAAGCGTGTTTGGATGGGGATGGCTGGAATGTGCACCCCCGTGGCTCTCTCCACAGTGTCTTTGAGTGGAACAGAGTGATTCTGCAGAACACCACGTTCATTTGGAAATGGATTTCTGTCTGTAATAAAGCAAGCCTCAAACGATTTTGGTCTCTCATTTTTATGAGTGATTCAACTACCCTATGATTTGCTGAGTATGAGACGAAGGGCAGTATTGTTGGGTTTATATCGGTGCGAACATACATAATCAAAGTATTTGTTGAATGTTTTTGATATTCACTGCTCTTAACTCTCTCTCCCACCTTAGCCCCTGATCCCCACCTTCCATCCTTTCTCCAGTCTCTTAACCCACAACCCCCTAGTGGCTAAGGACACCAGTTCCGGAACCAGACTGACTGGGAAAATTGCCTAAACTCAGCGCCACTCTTTTTTATCTATAAAAATTAGGATAATAACAGGACCTAACTCAGAATTTTTGTAATGAATTAAAAGGAACAGATATAATGCTTAGAATACTGCCTGGCATCTATGAAGTACTCAATTATTATTTGAATTACCACCTATCATCTATCACCATTCTACATAATTGTCAGTAGCATTCACTACCATTCTCGTCATAGAGTGGATTTACCTAGTAGATCTTCAACTGAAGGACATTACGCTGGAGGACGAATAGATTTTTCAAGTGCTTAATTTAGCAACTATTCAAAAGACATTCTCCTCATTAATGGTCTTATTTTCAAAAGCCTCATAATCCAGTTTTCTTAAAAATGTACAGAAATAAACTTGCCGGCACGTGCCAGGTGGATCCTTCTATACTTAAATGATACACAAAACCTGAAAAAAAGAATTCAATTACAGAGTCCATTCTAGGCTCAGAAAGATGCATTTTTTTTCCATATCACTTCATATTCCTGGACCACTTTTTAATTTTGTATTCAGTAAAATATTGTTAGGAATCCTTCTTTGGGTGCCGGTTGTTATGAGATAAAAACCCTGTTCATTTTTTAGTATCAAGTATATCTCGTTCTGTGTTTCAAATCACTGTACACAAGTGGTAAAACTTTTCATAACAAAGGTTTAATTAGAATGGTTAATAACCATGATTTCCAAAGTGTCTGAGTCACCCTTAGTAATAATTAGGGAGTTTTGTTCCATACAAAATGCTTTATTTAACCTTCATGCCTTCATTCAGATAATTATACAAATGCATACAGTTAAAGGTTTAAACTCTATTTCGGTTCACAGCTCAATTCATAGGAAAGTTGAATACAGAAAAGCAATGCACCAACAGAATATGTCTGAGACACCATTAAAAACGATAACACTTGTTCATTTAAATCTCTGAGAATAGACTGGAATAATCATCCTCTGAGAGAGGCTCATTAGGAGGGTCTCCCTTTACATTATCATAGGGCAAAAAAAAAAAAATCACCATTTTACAGTAAAAGGAAAAAAGCTCTGAGTATATTTACAATACATACACTATACATAAATACAAGAACAACACTTACATAATATTAATAAACTTATAACAGGGGTTGCCTAAACACTACAGAGTATATAAATGCAGAGGAAACTATTGGGAAATTAGATCTTTAGATAAGCTGGAGAAATAAATTCATTTGCTATTAAAACTCTGAACAGAAAACCAAATGAAGATTTAAGAAATTAACACATTTGCTTGCCAGCATCATTGGGGGGTTTTATCCTTTAATGCGTAGGACCTCCTCTGGGCATTGTAACTCTCTGGGGTCAGGGACCCGAGAGTCTTTTGTAAAATTACATCTGTAAAGTGAGTCAGACGCAGCACATCTATTCAATTTGCTGTTCAGAGGCTTCAAGCCTAGAATAACTGTTTTGTAAACCAAAGGATGTTTTTGTATTTTTACACAGATGGATCTTGTGATCCAGTCATCATGTATAATGAGCTAAGTGTCAAGGAAAAGGAAAAAGATGCCTGCTTGATTTGGCCAAAGATGATATTTTTCTTTATTCCCATATATTTTTCAAATACGAGTGAGAGATTTATTTAAAAGAATATGACGTTTGAACTGACCCCCACACACCAAGAGCAATGTCTAGACTACTACTAATTATAACTAAGTCATTTTAAGTGGCAGGTGGGTATCTTAAAGGTGGTCTGTTCTCATCGTTTCACAACACAGAAAGTTCTGAGTACATTCTTCAATGGACAAACATGAATTTGCTGGTTTCTCTTTTTTAAAATGAGCATGTTATGATACACATAATTGCATTATGATGCAGGATGACATAATACGTAAGACGATGTTTTCAAGCTGGTTTTGTAAGTAGTTATCTCACATCCACAGAGAGTTGGTTTGCCATGGGATGCAACATGTCCCACACAGACATGGACAAAACAATACAACTACCGTTCTGCGAGGGGTCGGTGGGGGGGGGGGGGATGGTGATTTTTTTTAAATGAATTTTTAAACACAACAAATTGTGGACAGACAAGTTGATAGGAAAGAGCCTTGAATATAGGCACCAGTGCCCCAGTTCAACAATACCCATCCAACATGATGAAGCCTGAGGAACAAAATATATATTGCAGTCTGGGTGTAATTAAAAAACTCTGCCATAGGAAAACTAGAAACACAAGTAGGGAGAAAGCATTTTCTATAAGGTTTTACACTGTATCTTTGGAGCACGAAATTAGCAAGGGGAAGATGTCGGTGTGTCCCTAAAATGTCTTACTTTTTGATTACCTGAGCACTTTTACTAGAATGTGACCCAAATTCTACCCTCGTATGCACCCTCATTTTTCACCAAAAATGAATCTCTGTGAACGTCTTGGTAGGCCTGCTTTGGTAAAAGCAAGATATAATTCAGAGTCTGGTTCTTGCTTTGCACACAGGGCAGACTCTATTGTCCCAAACATCTAAAATTTCTAGAGATGAAACCCAGAAAGAAAGAGAAAAAAAAAGTACTGATGTGACTATTACCACTATTCATCTCTTTTCAACTCACTTAAAGTTGTGGTTTTGTTGTTGAGAAATTGTTGCTTGTGAAACCCAATTAACAGAGAAGAGAGCCCCTTCCCGCAGTGGCTTGTGCACACAGAACACTTGCTTTCAGCACGGAAGGGAATTTGTTTATACAGGTTTTATCTCTTCCCTCAGCCAAGTAACAGGGAGAAAGATCATAATTCAGGGGATTCATTTTCAGAAAAAAGAAACACCATGAGAAATGACATTCTCTTAATGTTTTCTAAGCCCATTAGTGCTTCCATGGATCAATACTGTCAAAGACCTTGTTCTACACAGAAAAGGGGTGGCGGTTGATTTCTCTGATGTTGGACAGCTTCTCACATAAAATTCAATTAAACTAACAATACTATAAACAAATTATTCATAAGATTATTTAAAACATTCCAAGGTGGTACTTTCAGGTGAGAAATCTGAAAAGGAACTATTCGTTCTCTCTCCTTGCTTGTCATCTGAATGTTTGTGATTGCCGCCCCGTTAACAACTGCCAAGAGTGGGCTGATATTCACGAGTTCTATGGAGGTGTACATTTCAAAAGCAATTTAAGCAGATTCTAGAAGGTCTACAGGCGGAAAGGCTTTTACTATGCCTACCAATAAATACATAGACTTGAGAAAACCCACTCTGGCTAAAATGCTACCAAGTAGGGGAGAGTTTTCAGGATTTGGGATCTCTAGGCCAAACATTTCAGAGGAAAGTGACAAATTCAGGGAGACAGCTGATCATTGCTATTTGTTTATAATGATCCTTAATGCAGGACTTCCCAGGAGAAGCCTGATTTCAGATATTAGGTACCAGTGTCATATCATGTGCTATATCTTACTTGGAAAATAGGACTACCCAGCCATAAAACTACTTCAGAGTTAGAAATATGGAAACTTGGCTGCAGGGAAGCCACATGCAGTGCGGTGCAGTCGGAAGAACACGGCCTTCGGACTAGAGACAGGTAGCTTCACATTCCCACTCTGCTGTTCACTATTTCTGTGTTTGCAAATGACTCAGCCACTCTCTGTGCCCCATTTGCCCAACTATAAAATGTAGACCTGTTTACGGAATAGAGGCAACGTGTCCAAAAATTGCCTAGTAGAATGCTTGGTGGATAGTAAGGGTTTAGTAAAGGACAGCTATTGTTTCCACGGTTTGCGAAATTTTTGACCTTTCAACTTCATTCAGTACTTTGAGACAACTTGTAGGAAACAGCCCAGTTAGAAGATTTGACTTCAGCGAGATTTCAGAACCCAGCAGCTTTCCTTGGACACTTAATTGGTTCTTTTACACCCTATCCTGGCACATTTCCTTCTCCTTTTTGTTCTTTCTGTAACTTAGAGAAGGAAATAGTGAATGGTTTTCTAGGCCTGTGGTCTGGTTCTGGAGAAATATGGAGACCACTGTCCATCGTGGTAGCCTTCACTGTCTAAAGCCTGAGTGTTTAATCACAGTTATATTTTTTAAAATTGCTCCTACCAAATGTTTGGCTCTGAAAGAGTATAATTTTGCTGATAGCCCTCAATAGCTTGTTTGGGTGGATTTGTGCTCTGAGATGGTAAGGCTGGAGAATTTCCAGGGCTCTTGTCTATTCGTATAATCTCATTGTATATTTCTATTCATGACTCCACTTCTAGCAGTAAAATAATTACAGGAAAAAGTAGGCAAGTTCTGAATGTAAATCTGGTAATTTCCAGGACTAACTGCAAACCTTGGTCAAAGCTAGGCTTACTGTCAGCAGTCTTCAGTGGACTTTTTTAGAGAGAAATGATTGTGTCGATATTCATTCCAAAATGGTTCTTGTAGGATCACAGAAAATACTAGGGAAAAAGAAAATGAAGAAATGTAAAGATGAATTTGTGCATTTGATATTAGTCGACAAAATAAAGTAAAACAAACAAGTATCTCCAGTGTTTTGCTCTACATAATTTGACTTTTGTTAACTGAGCAAAACCTTTTGAGCTACACACAGTGCTTTGCAAGTTTGGGGCAAATCAGTGAAGTTTTTACCTTAAGATTATAATTGCCATATTCCAGAGTGTATGTTGAAGATAATCTTAATGTTCAGATTTGCATTCTTACATTCTGTAAGATTAAATTAAGAAATACTAGCGTAAAACAAGATTGGGTATATTTAAAAATCACAAAAGAATTTTCGTGGGTGTTAGAACCTGTTCAATTTACGATGTGCATATATTTATTCTGTGTGTGTGTGTGTGCGTGTTTCCCAAATGTGGAGGAAAGACCCGGTCTAATGAAGAATTATTGCTGTGTAAAAGCATAGGAATATCTCATTGGTCATAATGTCTATTGACAGGCACTTTCAGCTTTTAATTCATTTCTGAAAATGGGCATTAGCTTATTCCTGTTGCCAGTACAGATTCGTTGAACATGTGGCCATATCCATAGCACTTCATCTTGTCAACATGTAGCTACTCTTAAAAGTATTCATTCCCTCTGGAATTAAACAAGAATCAACCAACACCTTATAGTTGTTTTGCTTTTTTGCTTTTTGTTTGGTATCAAAAACTAGGTCACTGAGGAGGAAGATAATTGAGAAAAGAGAATAATTGCTAGATGCTTCTCGTTAGCACAAGTAAAACCCTATGCGGCTATTTTCTCCTCTTCAGGCAAAGACATTTTGAATTTGGAATCAGTTGTCTGCAACTTAAAATGACTTCACTGTGTTTTAAACCGTCCTGGCTAAATTGAGACAAGTGACCACTCCATTTGGTCAGAGCACAAAGAATGTGCTCTGACACAGTGGAACACAGTTCCCATGGCAATATTGCTAATTGTACGATATACAAGGCATATCTGAACAAGTTTCTTTTTTTTTTTATTGTGATGAAAACTAGAAGCTCTTTTTTCCCAACATACTTCATCAAACTATTTACAACCTCTGTAAAATTTGTGAGTTTGAAAATACTTTTCCACTATCACATACGTTTACGAATACAGCAAAATATTTTCACTCTATTTTTTTTTAAAGATGCAGTATCCTCCTATGTCATTTTCTTACGAAAATCTGAATTTCTATTGCAACTGCACAGTATTCAGCATATTTAAAGTACCAATGGACATGGGTCGCTAAACAGACATTACTCTATAATGAAACTGTGAAAATATAGTATTTTTAATTTTTATGTACACTTCTTAACTATAAAATGCAGGCAAAGTCATACATAGCATTATAAGCTGATTCCCTAATAAGGTAAATAACTTACATTTCTAGACAGCATGGATTATTACAAATTCATTCTTTTAAAAAAGTTCTTTTGTTGATATTTACGAGCCCACTGGCTGCTGCATATACAGGTGTGTATGTGGTGGGGGTGCCTGTACAGGTAAGTGGAAGGCAGTGTGGGGGTAAGTAGAAATGTAATATGGAAGACGTGACTTACCAAACCCCTTTTCAGAACAAAAGCATACTGAATGGAAAGATTTTTGAATGAGATGCACTACCTCAGAAAAACTGAAGGAAGAGATTTGGTCAACGAAGTTACAGAATACATAGAACCTCCTAGATTTACGGCGTGAGTACAGAGCAAAATCTGAGACGGGACTATGCGGTATGAGTATTAAGGCTTCCCGGGCCCAAAAGGACGCATGAGAGTTCTCTCTCATTCAGTCCCTTACATGAAGACTATAGCTCAGTGTATTATGGGTGCTGGTGTTCTTAACACTGCTTAAATTCTGTCAATCCTCGCTATAAATGTTAAGACACCTTTCTAACAACATCATGGCTACATTTCTTAGCAGTCATAACCACATAACAAAGGCGTAGGAATACATTTGAAGGCCTCACCTCACCAGATTTATTCATTTGCAGCTTTGGTAAGTATAAATAAATAAAGTACAGAATAAGGAATACTGCATCTTTATCCATATACATGTTATTCTAATGAACTGATTTCAAAGTGCAGAATTAGATTTACGTTTAAAACAGAAATGGCAAAGTTTGAAGTTTTAAAAAAAGTTGTATAAAAATGAACACCATCTTTGTATAAGCTGTTCCAAATTTCAACCAGAGTGAGAATGGCCTTTCTCATCCCCTAGTACTGGCATTTGTAAACACTGTAGCATTTTGTAAGGTTTTCTCCCCACCTCACAATTTCCCCTCCTATTTTCCACTTAAAGTGAATAAAAAGTGCTCTTTTTAAAAATGCAGTTTGTGTTATTGTCAACTGCTTTTGCAAATCAATGTCCTATAGTGTTTTGTCGAAGTAATGCCAGGCAGTAGTACATTCTTTATGGGAAAGCCATTAGGGATTTTCGTCTACATGTCTTAATACAACTTAAGACAAGTTATCAAGCAGGCTTCTCAGAGTCCACACATAATTGACAGGATGGGGCTGGAGGTGGATAGGGAAGCGTGAATCTTTTTCCTAACAATTTATGATCAGAATATGGGGAGGGCATCTATTAAAACCTCCGAGTAACTTGTAACTCTTTCAAATAATGTTAAGTCTCTTGAGCTCCCATCTCTACACCACAAAGAGATAGTCAAGTCTACGACAGCTCCTCAAGCCACTCCAGCTGTCTGTGTAGTTCTCAAACACGCACATGTGTCCAACTGCAAACTGAACAGCTCCAAATTTAAAACCAAAGAATGCTTCTAGTTAGGCAACTGACAAATCCTTTGGATTCTGCCCCTTGTCTGTTGCTCATCGTCTACTACTGTGCTTTTTAAAAGAGGCTAGAATGGATATAGATGAAATGGAGGAGGCTTTTCCATGCCTGAAGATATTCCTACTTAAAAATCCAATTCCTTCTCTCCCAAATCATTTTCCTTTCCATGGGGAAACACTGGTAGGAAACTCACCAGGAAGAATTTGCTATGTCCCGGGATGAGCCCCAAGTAAGTTTCCGTCCTGAGGGGGAGATCAGCAACTCACTCACTGCTTGTGCTCGGATCTCTCCTTAGAAGTATCGATTATGTCGAAAGGGGGAAATGTCATAATGCTGACAGGTTTTATCAGTTAACTTACCATCTCCATCTCAGTCTGGTTTCTACTTTCAGAGGGTGGAGAAAAAACTCACTTCCCTGAACCTTTCCGATGTGATCAGAGAGGAGCAGCTCATTTAGTTCTGTGCTAAATTTAAGTCAAGCTGTCACTCAGGAAGCTCCCACTGCCTGTCAGTTCTACAAATTCTAAAAACCATTTCTACTTGTAACACTCTCAAGATATCTCTCCGCAGAGAAAAGATTGCCCCTCTTATGAGAGTAGGCAGAGTGAAATCAAGTCTACACTGCACCTGGGCGATTCACCTACTAACAGCCAACCAGGTTCTAGGACCGGCAGTGAGGACATCATAGGCCATGCTGGCCACTCTCTGTGTTCTTTGCCACTGACCAGTAACCAACACTGGTGTGTAGCAAGAAACCTTTTTCTATCCAAAATGGTCACAAGCAATGAGAAGTAGGAATCGTATACAGTACAGATAAAAAAAAAAAAAAACAACTTTCCAGTTGGTAAAAAAAAAAAAAGAAAAAAAAAAAAAAAGAAAAAGAAGAACAAAAGAGGAGAAAAAAAAAAAAACAAAACCAAAGAAACAACAACCAAAAAACCCAGTGCTTGGTGGGTAGTAAGATTGTGTAGCAAAAGGAGCTGTTTATCAACAGAATCGCAGCCCTTGTTCGAAGGAAATTGCCTGATGAATTTTTCAGACCTGGCAGAAAATGCAGAGCACGTATTTTTGAAGACAGAATTTGACCTGAAAATCATTATGCTGTTGCTTGAACATTTAAAACAAATTCCTTTTAATACCATCCAACACGAATTGTCCTTGTTTCAATGTTTATAGTTCTTGCTTCATCATTAAAGTTTCTCTGAGTAAGAAGATGATCCCAAAAAGGATAGTTCTACAACCGGAAATTATTTCAGAATGTTCAAACATTTAAACATGAGCTAGGAATATTGTGAGGTTAATTTGTGCAATTCCCCAAATCAAGTGTTGGTGATTAAAATATATTGCAAAGGCCTATGCTGGCAACCTTTTATATCTAAGCTATAAAAAATCTTAACAACAACAACAACAACAACAACAATAACAAAAAAACTTCACCAAGCCCCTTAGCCACATAAAGCTGAAAAAAAAACAAAAAAAAAAACAAAAAAAAAAACAACCCAGCTTTTAGTGGAGAAACAAAATACGGTAATTTTTCTGAAAGAATGCTTGTTGGTGATGTATTGCTTTGTTTCCTGTGTACTTCGCTAGCTGCAAGAAAGGCTCGTGAGTTTAGGGGGCTGACGGGATGATCATCTCCTTCCTCTCACCCTCAGCACAGGATGAGTGGGTTCAACATCCCTGTAGATGCCAGCGCAGAACCCCTGGGTTCCGATACAGTTTAGAAAATGAAGTCTATATAGAAGAACCTATTGGAGAGTCACTTGGCCTTGGCTCTCCAAGTGAGGAAACTAGCACCATGTCAGGCTTTCCTCGGGGAGCGCTCCCTTTCCACTGACTCGGTTCCAAGGAGAACTGACCCATTAACCCAAGGGTTAACTCCCTGCTATGCCTCCTTGGCCTTTCTCGTCACCAAATAACTGTTTTCAAACAAGAAAAGGGGAGCATAATCTTTAATTGTGGTACTCAACCAAGCAGGACAACAAACAGCAGAAAGATTACCTCAGGGCTCTAAATGTAACCAAGACATCTAAAATGCTAGGGTGTTTTTTACAATCCCTTTAGTAAGTATGAAAATTGGTAACGTGAGTCCTCAGTGAAGTTATTGTAGGAAAGTCCTTTTATTCATTATTGCTTTTCTCCTCAAGAGGCGCATTATTCCATCTCTGCTTTGTCTGATTTTTCATGTTCACTGACTTTGCCCGAGCAGCCCCACCTCTTACCTTGGTGCCAGTGTGTCTAAGAAAGTTTGTTGTTTTTTTTTTCCCCCTGATTCCTTGTAATCAAATACTAGGGGCAGGAAGAGATGATGCCTAGGTGACAGAACACTGCAATTTGAAGTGGGGCAGTAGTTTTTTAGACAGGCTCTTCCTATTCAACTACAGAACACCTCTGTGCCAGTCCATGCCAGGGCAGACACCGAGACTAGGCTCCAACTGAAATGTCGCTGCCCCTCTGCTCGAACAGATGAACAAAACAGAATCAAAACAAAACAAAAACAATCAACGACAAACAAATGAGAGATTCAATGTTGGTTTTCTTCAGGGCATGGCAGAATGACAAGTTGCGGGTGATATCTAGTTGCCGTCATCACTATTGCAAAGGGCTGCCTGAGCGCCCCTTTATTTTCAGGTAATGGAACCTCTCCAACAGGCTTCTTCTTCTCTACTTTCATGCTGCTTGCTGGTAACAGATTGGATGTGTGTTCTATCTTACTGAGACAGTAACTAAAATTTCAGTAAAAAGAGGGTAAGGGGTGGGATGATGGGAGAAGAATCCAAATTTAAAAGGTCTTGCGCTAGCCATCAATTTGTGGTAGACGACCTTTACGGTATCGATAACAAAACGTCTGACAGCTCAGAAAACGTACAAGCTACAAACATCTTGAAATGGCAGAGTACACAGCACGGGAAACAATGCCTGTCTCTTCAGCATTTGTGTCACGGATCTCCCAGGCCAGCGAGAAGACGTTTCTGGTGTAGTCGTGATGGGGGTTACCTTCAGACCGAAAGGAGAAGTGTTACTTCTTTTTCCTGCTCTGGTTTCAGACATCGTGGGATGGTGATGCCCTTTTGTGTTAACACTGTGAAGGGGATTCAGCCCTGCTGAATTGGGTGCCGCTAAGAGATCCAGCTCTTACGCTCAGCTGGACGGGTAGCATTCCTCACACCAGCATGTGCCTCCGGCGGTGCAGTGCCAAATGATCTGACCGGGAAAAGCTGCGATCACAGTCCGCGCACTTGAATGGCTTCACTCCCGTGTGTTTGCGGTAATGCCTTGTCAGTTCGTCTGAGCGCGCGAACTTCCAGGTGCAGCCTTCCCAGGTGCACTTGTAGGGTTTCTCTCCTGGAAGAAAAAGGGACACACGCTTTGGTGCTCCATCACTTTTCCATAACAACCAAGCCAGCACTAGGGGTGGGGCAACTGCGGTTCTCAGGGGATTTTCCATCTGGTAACCTTTCTGTCCGGAAACCTTACCATCCTGCCAGCGGGTCTGGGGTCAGCCAGGTGGGGGTTTCAATCCCGTCTCTCCTGTTGGGACATCTGGCAGACTTAGTTAACGCTTGCGCCCTCAATTACCGGGGAGTTACTTTCCGGTCAAAATACGGAAAGGCGTAAACTGATCACTACTGGATATCATCTCGACTGGGTGACTCAAGAGGCACTTTAGGTCTCTACTTAGGGTTGACTGGGCTCTAATGCTGGGACTCACAAAGAATTATAAAGGGTAATTAGTTAGGTTTTGTTTCAATACTCCTCCCAAAATGTATACCACTTGGATGGTTTAAAGCTGTTTCAGGACACAATGTCCATTTATCAGTCACTGAGAATATGCACAGAGTCTCATTAAAAGGTAAAGCACTCCACCACTCCCCAGAAATTAGGTATGAAGTACCTATCGTTCATAAACCATCTACTTTTTGCTTGTCTACTGGAAAGGAATCCTAGATAGCTAAGAGTGTAAAGTTTAAATACCCTTTTCAGTGATTTAATTACAGCGAGCCCTGAGGAATCATCAAGTTGGTTTTAGTGTTGAAACTCATGGTGAAAAGCAGTCTGAAGAAGTATGTAATTTGACCAGGTCCTTCAGTCAACTTGTAAGAACAGTAAAATATGCAAAGGCTTTGCTGGGAAAAGATACACTACCCATTGTCCAAACGAACTCCCAGGGGGAGAGAGACAATGGTTGACCCAGGTGTGTTTTTTCCTGGCTCTCACTCAGAATGGATGCCCTGTCCCCATGCAACCCCACAAAAAGTGATCTTTCCTTCTGTTCCTTCCATCCAATAGTCAACAGAATTCCTGGCCACACACAGTCTTTGGTGAAAAGGACCTACGACAGGGAAGGGAGTTTTTGGCTGATTCCTATGCAAAGTGAGTATTACTAACCCCACCTTACAGATGAGAAAACTGAGGCTCAATGCAGTAAAGTAACTTGCCCAATGTCGGAAAAAAAGAAACGTTTGGTTCCAAATCCAGCCCTTTTCACTATGTTACAGTGGAATGTAGAATTCTTTTCCCATGAAAACTTTGTCACATCCTCAAAGTTGGTTCTACTTTCTCAGGAACTCCCAAATTATTCATTCCTTACTTCTATTAGATCATCTATCACAAGGTATCATAAAGATTTTATTTAGGTGCCTTTTCCTCAACCAGTTTCTGAATACGTGGAGGTCAAGGACCAGGCTGCTACCATTTCAGTATCCTTGGGGTAAAGGATAGAATAAATATCAGACAAGTTCTTGAATGAATCAACAAAACTGCCACACACACACACACACACACACACACACACAGACACACACACACACACACACACACAGAACTATGAAGCTCTGTACATGAGAGTACAAGGGACACCAACATGGGAGAACTAGCCTGAACTGGACCCAACATTTTTCACTCAACCCTGAAATAAATGCTATCCCTATGGGCCCTTTCAGGATCAGGAGATCCTTTCAGAAGTGAGTGAATGGCACAGACCCATTAAATCTAGAAATGCTGATGCTCTAATTGTGGGCCACAGAAAGCTCCAGGTTGTTCTGAAAGAACTCCTTTCAAGTAGAAGCCTACTGAGTGGATTAACCCAAAACCTTACCCTCTGACACATTCTGGATGTCCTACAGACAGAAAAATCTTCATTTGCAGGTGTCTATTGACCAAACTTGAACAGAAATTAGAATAATAATAAAAATCAGCAAAACCCCTAACTGGAAAAGATTGAGTGTCTCCTCCATAGTATATCACTGGCAACTGTTAACATGCTTTTATTTACATGCCATCCCTAGACGTTTGTGACGTTTATATCACGAGCATGGGTGATAAGGAGCTGAGCTTGATATAAATCATGTCTTCAAAAACATATCCATCTTTGGGGCACTGAGCTCAGCTAGCGGACTCAGTCACCAACGGGCATTTCTTAGCTCTCTCCTGTGTCACCAGGAACCAGCCACAGAGAGTGTAAAGTTATGAAGGAAAGAAGACAGCGTTTTCTAAATTGAAGGATGGATGGAGAAGGGTCATGTGTGTCCGACTCCCCTTGCCGTTCCAGATGGAGTGAGGGGAAGAGGGCCCACAGCTGGGATGAGCCTGGAAAATAAGCAGAGGCAAGGAGGACACAGGGGCTTCTAATTTCATCTCAGGAGGGATGTTAGAGGTTTGGATGGCCTGCCTTGGGGACACTTTCTTGTCTCAGGTGCTCTCTGGACTTCCTTGCACCTCCAAAGTAGGCACTTCATATTCTCTAATTTCTTCCTCACAGTTATAATAGTCTTACTTTTACTTTCATTTTGGCTGTTGAATTATGGCATTTATGTCCTTTACACTTGAAAATCTATAGCACGGGCGTCTGGGCGGCTCAGTCGGTTGAGCGGCCGACTTCGGCTCAGGTCATGATCTCACAGTCCGTGAGTTCAAGCCCCGCGTCGGGCTCTGTGCTGACAACTCAGAGCCTGGAGCCTGCTTCCGATTCTGTGTCTCCCTCTCTCTGACCCTCCCCCGTTCATGCTCTGTCTCTCTCTGTCTCAAAAATAAATAAACGTTAAAAAAATTTTTTTATAAAAAAAAAAAAAAAAAGAAAATCTATAGCAGAGGGTGGTAAACTGTGGTTCCCCAGTTAAATCCGGTCTTTGGCCTGTATTTTGTGTAAACTTTGAGCTTACAATGGTTTTTACACTTGTACGTGGTTGAAAAAAATCAAGAGCACTATTTCATGGCACAAGAAAATTCATGCAATTCAAATTTTAGTGTCCATAAATAAGTTTTTATTGGAACACAAATCATGTTCATTTGTCTACATATTGGTTATGGCTGTCTTCCAGTGATGGCAGAATTGAGCACTGCAAGAGAGAATAATGTAATAAAGCATCTAGGCCTGAAATGCTTAGAATATTTACTATCTGGCCCTTTACACAAAGTTTACTGATCCTGGATGTTAGGAAGGCACCTGAACTTTGTGTAGGCTTCCTGATTACATTAACTTACTGACTTGGGGTATATAATACACACTGTTAATTTGGGATGGGTGGGTGAGGGACTATTTTGGCTATAGAATAATCACTTACTCTCCATTAATCACCCCAACTAAAATTCTAACAGCACACTCAGTAATAAACACATGATATTTCACACCACATACTCTGAGAGCTCTGGATTGAGTGACTCTCTGAAAAGGCTCACCCAATCCAATCTGAGTTTTAAAAATATCTTTAGGGTCTTTTCTGCTCATTAAAAAATGAGGAGGGTCTTCCTACGAGAGTCAGGATGGGGTAGGGTCAGGCATGTCTCTGTAACCTTTACAGAGATTCTATAGTGTAGAACACTGATTCTACACGATGCTGGAAGCTCCTCTCCAATCCCTTTCACTACAGTCGTCTTACAAGGCCATTGTGAACCATGATGAGTTTCTATGACTAGCTACTGAGTCTGGGGGAGAGAACACTGATAGGGAAGGATCAGAAAGTAGCTTAGCTGTTTGGCATCTTTCCTGACATGGCTATTTTAGGGGGTGGGGCCTAAAATAACTGGGGAAGGCAGTAACTGGTCGCAAGGATTTCTGTGAGCCCACAGACTTGGAGCAGGAAAACTTTGTGCAAAATCTGAGAAGTATTCTGTGAGGTGGAATCAAGGCACAATCAGTGATCATGAAAGACAAGGCTGGGTGAAATGGGTGCAGTGAGTCAAAAGGCACAAATGTCCAGTGATAGAAAAAATACATCATGGGGATGTAATGGAACAGCAGGTGACTGTAGTTAGAATACTGCATTATGTATTTCAAAGTTGCTAAGAGAGTAGATCTTAATGAAAAGTTCTTGTCATGCAAAAAAACCATCTGTATCTCTGTGTTGATAGATGTTAACTACACGTACCGTAGTGATACCTTCACAACATATACAAGTATCGAATCATGTTGTATACCTGAAACTGGTTTAATATTGTATGCCAATTATATCTCAAAAAGAAAAAGGAAGTCAAGGAAAAGGTCTCAAAAATACAAGAGGCAGACATGTCCCTACTCTTGAATAAAACCAATGAAAATGATAAAAGTTTTTAAGTTATTAAGGGCTAGGTGATGAATGAAGGCATATAATGAAGAATGCAAACCTTCTCTACTCGGCAGTGGGGAGGGAGAAAGTGTATTAGAAAATAGTAAACTTAATTGAGCAATAAGGGAGTTTTTTCTTGAAAATTTCTTATAAAAAGGTATACTTTCTTTTTAGTATCCATGAAAACTTAAGCATAATATTCTTTGCCCCTATTGCCTCATTAATAAAATTAGAGTTTGAGTATTTTCTCTCCATGCTTAAAAAAAAACAGAAGGGAAAAAGAAAACAATAAAAAGGAAAAAAAAATTAGAGGCTGAGTTATACGGGGTGAGAAGAGGAGATGGCTGTTCTGATCAGGCGGAGAGCTGGCTTCTGCCCTTCACTCCAGAGACCTAGGTTTTCATAAGAGACTCTTAAGTACAGAGAACAAACTGAGGGTTGATGCGGGGGTGGAGGGAGGGGAAAATGGGTGATGGGCACTGAGGAGGGCATTTGTTGGGATAAGCACTGGGTGTTGTATGCAAGCGATGAATCACGGGAATCTACCCCCAAAACCAAGAGCACATTGTATACACTGTATGTTAGCTAACTTGACAATAAATTATATTTAAACCCGTAAGAACAAAACTCATATATATTAGCAAAAGAGAGAGGGAGGGAGAGAGGGAGAGAGAGAGAGACCTAGGTTTTGATTATACCTGCCCAGGGCCTAGCATTTTATTAAAAACAAAATCAATAAATGTTCTTTTTGGACTAGTCAGTTCCAGAAGTAGATAGAAGAACAATTTTAGCGGCCACTGCATTGTATTAAACTCTGTATTTTATTTTATGCTTGTGCTTTAAAGCAATTTAAAGGATACAATCTTGTAAGCAAATTAGGGTAACAGAAACTTCATGATGTGAGGAAAAGCTTATTAAAATGATAAATACGTTTGTAAGATATATTGTAGCATGCAGACATGAGCCCTGAAAGGATATAATGAACAGACAGAATCTTTCTTCCATCCTGTCTTCTTTCCTCCAAAATCTTGCTGGAAAGTAGAAAACTAAATTTACAAAGAAGTTAGTGGTAGGCACAGAATAGGGAGTATATGTCCCATGACAATTTTCCTATGGAAAGCGTTGGCTTGGACAATGAAAGGAGTCAGGCATCTCCCTGGGTCTATGCTTCTATTGTACACAGCTGCTGTGCATCAGGAGGATGCTGGGGAGAGTAAACACGATTTCCAGTAATTTCTTCAGGAATCGTGAACTGTCCTTACACTCATTTGAATTAGATTTCTGCAAATGTGTTATTCAAAACTGTTTTCTCTAGAAATAAGCTAAAAAGAAAAACAGCATGCCCACCTTCTTCCTTCTTTTGTCTAACTCACAAGTACACTTTGAATCCCTAGTGGCAAAATCTTTGAAAGAATAGTTAATATTTTTCAAAAAAAAAAAAAAAAACCTGTAAGTTTTGATTCCACCATCAGATCACCTGTGACTTTTGTTTCTTCTCCTCATCCCACGAAATAATGAAATGACAGAAAATGACATGGTACATGTCATTACCAATAAGTCATAGTTTAGATGATTTTTCTTTGCTAAGTTGAGACATTAAGCTACTAATGTTTAAGAAAAACCGAAGGACATGAACTAGGTAATTAATTGGTAGCTTAATCCCATGCCATACCTTGGGGAGTTTACTAACTTTCAGGTCTTCAGTTCTGAAGCGTGAAGTTCTCCATGTCCCATGACAAATCCAAGCCATTTCCACACTTTGTATTTGAAAAAAAAGAATGCGGCTATTTCTGAGCACAATCCGTCCTCCTCTGTTGTTTAAAAAACCTGGACTAAACTATGAAAACCTCTGAAAAAGGAAAATGTTAACCAAAACGAATAGCAAAAAAGCTTCTATTTTTTAAAGTGGAACAGTCCTATAAAGAGTAAACAGAGAGGAAAAAAAAGAACAAGGAAGGGGGTTTGTTAAGTTTTGTTATGAAACACTCTTTTTAACTCCGCTTTCAGAGTTCAAGCTAAATACAATTTTGTATGCGTGTGTGTGCGTGTGTGTGTGTATTCACAGGCGTTATTTAAACAGAAGTCTAATTAAGTGTCCTGAGAAAATGAAAACTCACGTCAGGGTTTTCTTCTTGAAACAGTCAACAAACTGATTTATTATGAGAACCCCTGTCTCTTTCAATTTTGGTTAAAGAAAAGGATTAAGAGTCACTAAATGCACTTCCATGACATTTACCCAGCAGAAGCATAATAAAGTCTAAAGAAAACACCAGGTCTTGAATGGATTCCCAAAACCCACGAAACAAAAATAACTTTTTCAGGTACCTCCCATCTTCCCATCTGAAATGCTGAAAGGTAAATGTGTACTGAGACAAAAGACAGGTGCCCTTTCATATTAAAATGACGTGTAAGCAATACACATAAGAGGAATGTGCAGTTTGAAAAGTCTGGGTCAAACAAAACACCCATGTTCTCACATCAGCTACTCTCTGCTATTTTCTCAAGCAACTGAAAAGGAACACCTTTTGCAGCAGGAAGCACAGGCATTTTTTTTTTTTTTTTTTTTTTCAGTTCAGAAGTGCATTTCTGAAATGTGTCCCTGTTTAACTTTTATGAAGTTATGGGGCCCCAGACGCTGACAAATGAGCTTCATTACACTCAAGGCTCAACATATTTGCTGTGACAATCTGTTTCACTTGAGGAATGGTATTTGCATATGACGGGGGGCGGGGGGGGGGGCAGAATCAAGATTCCTATCTTGTCTTCTGGTTTCTATTACCTTAGTTCATAAAAGTTCACACAATTTTAGATCTGGGAGGAAATTAGGTGCTTTTAAAATGAGGAAACATAAACCTGGAGCTGAGATTACAAAGCTCTTGACTTGTCCTCAGGGTGGACCAGGCTGCCTTCCTTATTGGTGGTGTTAAGGTGGCCTGAAATAGCATAGGCTTTGAAATCGGGCAGAAAGCCTGGTCAGATGCTGGCTCAGTCATCGATCTGCAATCAGATCTCAGGCTAGAGCGTTGGGCTTTCTGAAACATCGTCTCCCCATCTGTAAAATGGAAACACTGTTCCTACACTTGGGAAACTAAAAGTACATATGGCATGTGCCTGAGAAATGACAGGTGCTCAATAAAATATTTAATTTTATAGTTATGAAATTCAAGGTTTTTCTGTTTTTGCTAGGAAATATAAATTATAAAGTTAAAAATAGATCCTGTTTGCTATGTTTCAAAAAAAAAAAAAAAGAATTAAGAGTTTTCTGGTAATTGGATGCCAATCTTGATCTTGATTTTCCTAACATTTTAATTATAAAACTACGAACAGAACAATGTAGTATCTTATAATTTAGTATTGTATAATTTGTTTGATCCATTTGATCTTGTCAATTCAATTAAATACGTAATCAATGTTAGTCTCTGCCCCACTGAATTGTCTGGACTGAATTAACTGTCTTTTTTCATTATGTGTAAATGAGACAAAGTGGATTTGTTCTTTCTTCCCCATGCAATTCCATAACGTGTATCTTTGATGAAAACAATATCTGCCAAAGCATATAGCACTTTCCACACACAGCACTTTGTTCTAAGAGCTTTACGGATGTACGCTTTGCAGTAACCAACTCCATTTCGCCCCGAGTTGGTATGTGATAGAGGTAGGATTTGAATTCTGGGAATCGGATACTAGAGCTCACAGGGGTTTTTTCGTTATTGTTTAATGTTCATCTGTTTTTGAGAGGCAGCACATGTGGGGCAGGGGCAGCTAGAGGGGGACAGAGGATCTGAAGCAGGCTCTACGTTGACAGCAGCGAACCTCACGGACCGCAAGATCACGACCCGAGCCAAAGTTGGACGCTCAACCGACGAAGCCGCCCAGGTGCTCCAGAGCTCAGTTTTAACCTCTCCTCTATATTTGTCTCTCAACGCTTTAAGTCACTGCTTTAATAAACCAGGATATCTGGTCAGAGCCGGATGTGCAGATTGAAAATGTGAATTAGTACTTGCAGGACAATGTGTTAACACAGAGACTAGCTAGCCCTTCTCATCCAGAAATCAAATATAAATGACCTAAAATATCCTATAATAAAAACATACTTTACTGAAAGTAAAATGTTCAAGGTCTAAGGGTAATACTTTATTTGGCTATTCTGAGTTTATTTTTCCATGTAGTGACAATATTTATTTTCCTATGTTTCTGGTTACATTTTCCTTTTAGTTTCTTTTGCAGAGAGTTCTTCCTTTACCCGTCCCTGAAATGTTTACCAAGATTTTGACTCTGACTTCTTCTCACCTGCATAAGTTCTCCTTGGCTCCTACGGCTTCCACCACGACTCGTATGGAAAAGATTCCTAAGTCTCTACATCTCAGTCTTTCTCCTAAGCACCACAGAGAGGTCGACCACAGAGGTGGTAGTCCAAAGGTTATTTCGACATGACCAAAACTTTACTCAGCAGCTACCCCCTAAAAAAGACCAGTTTCTCCTTCTGCTTTGCTCTCTAGAGAAAAAGGCAATCCTACCTACTCGGGTGTCAAGTCATAAAGTTCTCTAGTTGGAGGGATTTCTTGGAGTTTTCTGCCTGCCCCGACCTGATCATTACACCTGCCAGCTCTGCCTGTCCAGCTGTCCTCTCCAGTTTACCCCCCAGTTGTGAGCGGCCTTTCTTTAGGTTCTTGCCACCTTCCACTGACACCAACTTCTAATGGTTCTGTGTCCCTGTCTCATGTCCTACCCTCTCCAATAACATCTGCAATACATTGAAGGAAAATGTTCTCAAAGACAATCTGACCACGTGGCTGCCCGGTACCCTGGACATGCCCATGTTAAACTCTCCTCACACCCCACTGTGACTGCTGGTTTTACTGTCTGTCGGCCCCTCAGCAGTTGAGTACTGAGGGGGGCTTCAAGCTTTCTTCACTACTTATCCCCAGGGCCTAGGGCAGCAGCTCCTTGCTGGTAACTGTTGCTTAAATGAATGACACTATTTTAATTCAAAGAGCTCACATTCTCTTAAAATATAACTTGCCACAGTTAACTTAAGAGAGGGTTAAGGGAGGTGCCTGGCTGGCTCAGTTGGTGGAGTGTGCAACTCTTGATCTCAAGAGTTCGAGTCTCATGGCAGGTGTAGAGCTTACTTAAAAAAATGAGCAATCTATGTTGTGAGGCGGAGAGCCACTGCTAGCATTCTACTCATTCTACCATCTTTTCTATTCTAATGAGTGAGAGTATGTATTTTTTTTTTTTTTAATTTTTTTTTTTCAACGTTTATTTATTTTTGGGACAGAGAGAGACAGAGCATGAACGGGGGAGGGGCAGAGAGAGAGGGAGACACAGAATCGGAAACAGGCTCCAGGCTCTGAGCCATCAGCCCAGAGCCCGACGCGGGGCTCGAACTCACGGACCGCAAGATCGTGACCTGGCTGAAGTCGGACGCTTAACCGACTGCGCCACCCAGGCGCCCCAATATGTATTTTTGAAAAGGAAAATAAGTTTGGGAGATTTTATCTAAAACTAGTGCTATTTAAAGGGTTGGTTTACAAATATCTCATTTTAAACCTGTGAAATTACTAACATGACCTGTGAGTGAGCCTTCTATTTTGCTACTCAAATGAGCATTAATTACTGTAATCTTTAAAACAATGTTGGGGCGCCTGGGTGGCTCAGTCGGTTAAGCGGCCGACTTCAGCTCAGGTCATGATCTCGCGGTCCATGAGTTCGAGCCCCGCGTCGGGCTCTGTGCTGACAGCTCAGAGCCTGGAGCCTGTTTCAAATTCTGTGTCTCCCTCTCTCTGACCCTCCCCCGTTCATGCCCTGTCTCTCTCTGTCTCAAAAATAAATAAACGTTTAAAAAAAAAATTAAAAAAAAAAATAAAAAAAAACACTGCATGTACTTTATAATTCTTTCTATTCTTAGTTATGAAGATTTTTTATTGAATTATCATAAGTATAATAAATAAACATTATTTTTTATATATTCTTTAGTGGTGGATATATTTTCTGTAAAAATACAGCTCCTCATTATCTTTAATCGTTCCATTAAACCCGCCAATTTTGTATCAGTAATAGTTAATTTTGCCATTCAGGATAAGATGACCCAAACTCACAATCTAGCCATTCTTCGATAGAACACAAGAAAGTACAAGGGCTGGGAAAATTATTATCCCACTCCTGCCTACAACACAATTTTCATTGGTATCTGGATAAAATAAACCCAAAAGTAGGGGCGCCTGGGTGGCTCAGTTGGTTAAGCGTCCGACTTCGGCTCAGGTCATGATCTCACGGTCTGTGAGTTCGAGCCCCGCGTCGGGCTCTGTGCCGACAGCTCAGAGCCTGGAGCCTGCTTCAGATTCTGTGTCTCCCTCTCTCTCTGACTCTCCCTCGTTCATGCTCTGTCTCTGTCTCAAAAATAAATAATCATTAAAAAAAAATAATAAAAATAAAAAATAAACCCAAAAGTAAAAGAAGGAAAATGCAGAGCGTGGTCATAAGATGCCTAAATACAGTACGTACAGCACTGGTACCCGCGTTCAGATCATTAATCTGATTCAGATTCAGATCAGAACCTTATCAGGTTCAGCATGCTTCCACATGGTAACTCTCCAGGACAGGTTAGAGTAACTCCTCCATAAATGAAAACAAGTACAACTTTCACAGCACTTTGGTATCCATCCAGATTATTCCAGTTCCTTTTTACAGACGGCACTTGAATGCCTGCTCGCTGGGGTGGGTACGTGGTTTTCACCACACCCGTGCCATCAGGACCCATCACCCTGGCTGTGCTGCTGCGGAAACTTGTACCAAGCTCATTTCAAGGCTTTCCTATCCTGCTTCACACCAGCAGATATTTGCAGACATGGCTGTCTCCCCCACCACACTTAAAACTCCTTGCCGTCCACATCTTCACAGCGTACCCATTACTGTGCACAGTGCTGTGCACTGCACAAGTACTCAGAAGCTGCCTATTTATTTATTAATGCTTCTGGTCCTGCCTTCTCACTGGCTTTCTAACAAAGTAACATTTTAATAGACTCCGAAGAATGACCAGTTCACATTAATGAAAAGCTTTAAAAATATGAAGTCACTTGTTATCTTATTACTTCAAAGCACCTGAATGACAGTCACTAAACAGGTACCTAGGTAGTGCTGGCCAGACATGCATGAGAATGTGGCTTGAGTGGTGAGGCTGGCAGGTTATTAGCAAACCTGCCTGAGAGCGGGTGTCGTGACAACAGCACAGGTTCTAGAGAAACTGGTGTTTGAATCCCAGCTCCACTGCTCAGTCACTGCTGATAGTGGGTAAGTACTCTCACCTTTCAGGGTATTTAGAGTTACAATTAGAATAGGGAATAGGGAAGGCACTACTAGAGCTGAGCACAGTGCCTGGGATCTGGCAGGTCCTCAGGAAATGCCAGCTCTCTCCCATCTGTGGTCTCCATGTCTGTTCATAGCATTTCCCCCTCCTAACCACACACGCTGGCGGTCTTCAAAGCCTCCCTCTCCCTCCCCTTCTGTCCAATCAGATGCCAGTCCTTGTTGTTTCTACTGCCACAGTGTTTCCTACATACCCTCCTTTCTGTGTGACACAGAGATGCCCCAGAGCTCTAGGGTCATGGAAGGTTCTACCTGCCTAGGGAAGGAGGGTAGTCAGATGGCTTAACAGACAAGGGGACACTGAGATAAGTGTTGAAAAATTAATAGCATTTGTACCAAAGCAGGAAGAAAGGAGGCCCCTCAGGCAGGCCATTTCAGGTAGGAGGAAATGTGTGAATGAGCTCCACACACCGAGCACAGTTGGAGAGCTATTCCTTTGTTTGCCTGAGGAAAGGGGGAGATTGGGATTAGGGTCAAGCAAACGAGGTTTAACAGGAGTCAGAGGAGAAGGGCCTTATGTCCGAGTACAAAGGTGTCCCCAAACTCCCTGGCCATCATAGACAGCTCCTATTGTGTTCTATTGTCCTTTTGCTTGGACCTTTATTATAGGGCTTTGCACACTTGACCTCTGTTATGACTGACCTCTGTTATGACTATCCATGCAACTCTTATCTAGTACACTTAAGGGCAAGTTCATTGAAGATGGGGGCTTATGCCTCCTTCTGCCTTTTTCAAGATAAAAATCTATAATGCCTTAGACGTGGAAAATGCTCAATAAACATGGGTCATGTTGAATCTGTTTCGTACATATGCTTTTTGTACATATGCTTCTTGACATAGTTACAAATGAAAAACTATGTTTTACTAAGTATTATACATATATTCCTTATAGGATTATTTACATTATCATTTTATCAAAATGATGATAAAGAGGACTTATTAAGTAACAGCTTTCACTGAACTTTTTCTGAATCACAAAATTTTTAAGTTAGGAGAGTCTGAAGTACAGAGATGACATTATTATAGCTGCTTATGATGACTGTATACTAAATGATGCACACTTTTTTGCCTTGAACCTACGATTACAATAACAACATATACCCACGTCAATATTCATACGTACACAATTTCAATTCAACAAATAATTCTTGAACCCTTGAGATGTGTTAGTCACTGCATTTACTGGGGATATAAAAATAATGCCCCCTATGGTAATTATGCAACAATGGGCTACGTTTATGGTCAGAGACAAAAATGAAACAGAAAACCTGAGACTCACAGAGTGAAGTGAATCTCTCAGTTAGGGGCCAAGGACAGATTCAGACTCTTGTCTCCTGACTTCAGTTTAGTTCTATTTCTATTATAGTTTCCTATTTCTCAGCAAGTACCAATGTGCTCATACTTGTGAGCTGTTTGCCTGAGACTTACCAACAACTTGTTGGGAAAGGATTTGTGCCTGAAAAATGTTGGTTAGCTCTTCAGTGATTAATGATCTTGGCATCACTAAACCCTATGCTTTATCTAACAACAAATCTAGACAGCGGACCTGACACAGAGCTTTATACGAATGAGTTATTTAATTAATGAAGATAGATGTGAAAATCTAAGCAGCACCCCACTACCTGATCTGGCAACTACAAGACCTCTGAACAAAAGGCCACTCAAGTGCACAGCTGTCACAAAACTCACGAATGTCTTTGTAGGAATATCATGAACCCATTTCGAAATCTCACGCAGTTAAACCCGATGTCAAATTAGAAGCAAGAAATGTGGGAATAGCAGTGAAAAGTGATGAGGCAAGTAAGAAAGGTGAAAAAGCATGGAATCTGCAAGCATTTAGCATAGATGTTGTGTCTGAATGTGTGTGCATGCACACATGTGTGTTCTCCAAATGCACAATCATTATCTGATGTTAATTATAGAATGATATTAATTACAAAAGCATCATCCCTCAAGGGAAGAGGTAAATAATGTATCATTGCCTTCATCTGTGGAGGTAGGGAAGGACACATTTTATAGATTTAAATCGCAATTGGTTAATAATTTTAAAGCATCCATATAAGTTAATTTCTTTGATGTGTAAAATTCAGACATGAGTTACTTCTGATAAAGCTTACTTATCTGATAGATAAGGAATGTGATTGCTTTACATTTACTGATGATTAAAATTCAGGCAGATAGTTTTCATATGAATTAAAATGAATATTGGACAACACGGCTAAATGAGGCTCACGGACTTACTGCAGAGTAGGATATCGAGTTGGAGTATAAAGTATTCCCAGATTCATTTGAAACTGAGCATTTTTATATGCTAAAATTACTTTTTAAAAAGTCTGGCTTAAAAAGTATCTTTACATTTTCTTTCCTTTGTTCATAATTAAATTGCAACATTCTGCAGAACAGTGATAATGACGTCATGTTCCACACATCACCAGAGGGTTCCAGGGGACCCTCAGACCCTTTTAGAGTAGACCCAACAGCTGGTTGTAGTGCACCATCTAGTGGCTGAAGGAATCACTGATGCCTGAATGTCTCGTACTGCATTTTCGAAAACACTATGATAGATATATTTAGAAAATAAGAGAATTGTAAATAGCAATTCCAGATTTGTAAGACTATTTCCCTCTAAAACTTATATTTAGATCATTTAATAAGTAATAAAATTCTTGACATGAGGGAAAATCATAGTAACATGCTAGTTATGTAGAACAAAGGCTTAGATGGCCATTAATTTCATTATACTGCACATTCATTTTAAATACACTGTCCACTGCTTCACGTAGAGGAGACACAATCTATACCAGTGAAGGGGAACAATGTACCTGCTGACAGGATTGTTGTATAGGATTGCTGAGATACAGTTTTTTCCTCCTTTTTACTGTGCCTTAAACAATTTACCACAGGCGAGTGTTAGTAAAGGCATTTAAAAATGTTCGGGCAAGTATTTATGTTATTATCTAAACTGCACAGTCATGACAGTATACTTACATCATTTTTAAATTTAAAAAGGCATTCTGTAGAATTTCTCTTTTTACTCTAAATTGCTATTATCTAGAAAATGTTCCTCTTTTCTACCAATGTGTTCAATTTACTGCGTGAGTCCTAAATAGATGACAGGTCATGTGCTAATAATGCACAAAAGATCAAGTGTTAAAGGTAAAATTAATGTGACTTTATCAAAGAAAATTTCTCATGGCTACTTGCTCACCTCCTATAGCGTGCGTAGATCTTATAAGTCATGTTATAATCCCACATGCTACACTCATTGTGATTGGTCACACACAAATAACTTACTCAATGTGCCTGGAGCAAAGGTAAGGCTAAGATATTTGTTAAAAGCAAAGCAAGCCAACCTCAATCCCTATACAGCTAGTGTTGATTTCATCTTGAACGCAAAGTTGAGAAATCTCGCATAGAATTATAAATCAGAAACAAGTATGGGCTCCCTCTGAACCAAGTGGCAGTAAATCAACCAAATCCCATTCTTTCTTTTTAGAAGTACTATTATTTGCTAATTTAGGAGGCTATGTCTCGCAGAGTAAGAATCTCCTTGCGAAGTCGATGAATGGATTTGGGATGCCTTGGTTTGGAGCAGGGATTTCACAAGGACATTCTGATGTAGCTGTGAGACCAAGAAAGATGGGTTGGAGGTAGGACGATTAGGTGGATGTTTAGCTATTCGTTAATGAATTAAGACCCACTTGGACGAAAGTCTCTGAGATCACATCTCAGGGCTTTGTCCTTGAACCTGTCCTACTTAATACCTGGCAAATATGGAGAAGCTGAAGGACAGAACTAAAATACTAAATGCAAGGCGGGCAGGGAGAGAGTTCAATGTCATTTCAACTTATTGGGAGAATGGGCCCCAATATCAAATGGATATAGAATAATTATTTCCCAGACTTGAAAGGGCAGGTGCAGCCCTCAGAATATCAATTCTGGCCTGTATCTCCTACAAGAGACCAGCCAGCCTGCAGTGAAAAGTGTCCAGGGAGAGGAACCACACTACTCCCAAGGGAGCCATCCCTTGAGGGACAGGTCTAACTATAAACACAACATTGAATGTTCAGGTTTAAAAAAATATTCTTAAATTTTTTATTTATTTTTGTGAGCAAGAGAGACAGAGTGTGAGTGGGGGAGGGGCAGAGAGAGAGGGAAACACAGAATCCAAAGCAGGCTCCAGGCTCTGAGCTGTCAGCACAGAGTCCGATGTGGGGCTCAAACTCATGAACTGTGAGATCATGACCTGAACCAAAGTTGGATGCTTAACTGACTGAGCCCCTGAATGTTTAGGTTTTAAAAGAAACCTGTTATAGGTACAAGGGATGGGCAAGATGTAGTGTTCAGCACATTTTGATTTAGCTGACTTAAGAAAGAGAGTCAATTGCTAGAAGACAATACAATTGTTGCATTTGAAAACCTCTTTCCTCAATTTGTGGTGTGAAAATTTTAAAAGACACAGTGACATGTTGGAATACAGCTAGAAAAACGTGGCTAAGATGACTGAGGACACCTGGTTTGGAGAAATGAAGATGCAAGTGGTTGATGATGGGGTTTCGAGGGACACCAGGGCCAGGAAGCAGAAATGAGAGCATGATAATTGGAGCTATTCCATTTAACCCGAAAGTACTGAGAGCCGAACAGTGTCATAACAGGCAATTGAATACCGTATGAGGGGAGGACTTGGTCCTCAGAAATGTCACCCAACTTGTCTTGCAGAAGAATCAACCGTCTGCCCCTTGGAAGTTACTAAAAATCACTGCTATGGGAACGATACTTGACCAGGAGACACCATTATACAAAGGAGGTAACGACAGCTGCAACCACCTGGTGTTGTGACGATCCAATAAAAGAAAAGATGTGTGCGTGTGCAGAAAACTGCATCGGAATGACTTGTTCTTTGTAAGAGATGACACCCAAGGGATTCCCCTAGTTAGGGAACAAAGTAGACTCTGTGGCATACAAGGTCCATTTGGACCCTAGGAGTCTATGATTTCATCTTATTAATAACCCAAGCTAATTAATTCTGCTTCAACATTCAAAGTTTATAATGCTTTGAACTATACATCATGTCTCCCCTACCTTCATAGTCTATGTCAAATCCCTTAATGCCATGAAGTTAGATCCTTTAATAGTACCTAATTAAACCATTTCCTCTTGTTCACTGTTCATCATTCGGATAAACGGAATAGAGACGTCTGTGTACAAATGACGTTAATATGTATTTCAGTATGCTCAAGGAAAATAGAAATAACTTGAAATATATGGTGGTTTACTATAGATAGATCCTTCTTTTTTTTTTAATAATAGAAATGCTCCCTTTAAAACTCAGTATTATGACCTGATCATACTTAACGACTATGATTTATGTTCATTATCCACGGACAGGATGGAACATGTTTATTTGATTTTCATGTTTTTATATTCATTCTTTGCCTAAATGGTAAAGAAACTGATTCAAAAATAATGTCTAAGAAATGAAATAAAAACCTCTCCTGGGGAAGCTCGGAATCAATGGAGAGGCAAGAATCTGGAATTAAGTACAAAAAGGAAAAGGATTGGGAACAGGGATGAAAGATGAGGAGAAGTATGCAAAATATGCTGAATTATTGGAAGTATTAAAAGTATATGTTATATGTTAGATGAGCAAAAGTAAGCTTCAGATTCTACAATGCTTTTTGGACCTCAGGCAAGCCTCCTATGCCATAACTTCATCACACACACACAGACACACAGACACACACACGATGCCCGGTCTCAGTGTTTGCAGAGTCATGGAGCAGATTCTGTAAAGTACCTTTGGAAACCATCTAATAACATGAGTAAATAAATGGCAAAGAATGCTGGCTTAAACGATTTTGCTACCTCAGCTGGGAAACGGTTTTCATAGTGTGGTTATTTTAATATATTTGAGATGGCAATACTATTCACACAGCCCAATGGGAGTCTGTTACACTTGAAGTTTCCAGCAAGAGGCAGGTGCTGGTGTCTGATTCCTGTTGAGGAGAGTCACTGGTCTCCCCTTACTCCACATGTAGCATGTTGCTACCAGGAATTGCCAGGAATGTGTGTGAATGGGTTTCCCTCTTCTACCTGCTTCTTTGAGCTTCACACATTCTAGTCACCACTTTTCCTAGAAATGGTAGTGTAACTGTGGGGCCCTCCTTATACCTCCAGTCTCTTCCCAGAGCCTTCCGCCTTCCACTGTGGCTCCCAACAGGATTCAGGAGCCAAGGAAGCCAGGGGATGCCAGCTAAGGGACACACAAGGCAGAGGATGGAAGGGGTGGGTGGATCATACATGGACGGGTGGAGACGGCGACGGCTGGGGGATAGGTGGGTGTGTGGATGAGTGGATGGTGACAAAGTCAGTAAATCATATGTGGTCTCAATTTCCTAAAATTCCTCTCTCTATATCCACAATGCCAGTGAGATGAAATGGAATCATGTGGAAATATTTTTTAAACTCTTTACAGTGCTATGTGTACATCGATTTATTTTATTTTTTTGGTTTACTTATTGGGTTATCTGGGGGATGAGACCGGGGGGAGAAAAGCGTGATCTAAGTGGTGGTTAAAATGCTAACTTTAAGGAAACAGAACAATTTTGTTCAGCTTGTTCTTCAATGTGCTTTGTGGATATTTTAAAACCCACTAAACTAGACAGTGATTAAGTGGCAACACTGATCATAGAAGAAGGCTAGATCCCTGTGTCATACCATCGTAAACCTCCTTAAGACACAGAAGACTTACTTCACTGGTTGCTAAAGTTCATTAAGACTTAAACCCTTTTCAGCTGAGAGAGGGGATCATTCCACTCAGAAAGGAAGCCAATTTGAGATGGCTGGGTAACAAGCAACACAGCATTCCAGCACGCTCACAACCCCGGAAGCAATCAGTGGCCCCCTCGGGATTTTCACTGAACCCCCCCCCCCCCCCCCCCCCCCCAGTGAGAAGCCCTGTAACAACGGTACCTGTATGTGTCCTTCGGTGAGCCTTCAGGTGAGAACTTTTTGTGTATACTTTGTTGCATCCCTCAAAGTCACATCTGTGGATACGCCGTTTTCTGGAGTCTGGGGATTCAGACCGTCTCTGGCGTCTTGTGCTCTCAATACTAAATGGTGAAATTGAACTGGAAAAAGAAAAACCGGAGTTAAGTGGTGAGAAACACACAGCACTCTGGTTTGTTCTAGTGGCATGAGACCTCCGTCTCATGGTCTATAGCTTCATATAAACTCGAGGTCCCCACTTCCCACTGTCACTCTCTTGGACATATTTTATTTCTTAATCTCGAAGACAGGCAGCTTGACCTACTTCTGACGAAACGCTCCTCTAGAGAGAAAGCTATGCTAAAACAACAAGACCAAAACAAAAACGGAGTAAAAGCAGCGGTAGGGATCCTTGTTATCAAAAGAAACAATCTGGAACTTCTGAATGACACTCACAGACAATATTTTTGGAAGCCCTGCTATAGACAGACAAAATGAATGCATTTAATAAGTAACACAAGGGTCTGAATTGCACGTGAAAACATAAAATTGTGTAAAATCATAAGGTACCTTTCAAAACAAGTGAGGTCAGGCTGAAAGAAATGACATCAGTACGTCAATAACATGACTCACGACGAGCTATTTCTGTTCACTAACATGCACCTGACATTTAACTTTTCCAGTTGGTGGTTTTTCATGGTGAGGAATAAAGTACATTGTATTTAAAGATTAGCTGTACCACCATTATGAGAAAAAGTTTTAACTATGAAATTTGGCCCTGACTTGCACGTTGTTTAATCTTCATGCCACAGTAGAAAAACAGGATTAGTTTGTAACGTCAGGTAATTGATTAACATGTACTTCTTCAAACCTTAATCTCTTTTGCTTGAGGTAGAAACAAAGAATATGACTAATCGTCTTTAGTTATCCATGGAGTTGTTTACTATTATTGTGAAATACAACACAAAAGCAATCATCCGTATTTCTACCACACAAAATTTACCACTGTTAATATTTTCTTCCAGCTTTTTCGTGTCTTGACACTTTTTAAAATTCATTTTTATTAGTAAATCACCTCTTTTTAAAAAGCTGAATGACTCTGAGCAAGAGTTCTTTGAAGTGAAGTTGAAGCTTTACCTAAGAAGATCACAGATGAAGACTGACCCCGCCTTTGTCCTCCATCCGCTTCCTCTCTGCGCAAACTTCTGCTACCAGTTTTCTCGGAATTCTTCCAATTCTTCCAAATGATCCTTACCTATACATGTCTACAGTCATAGAAATTCATAATGTTGCTTGGTTTTTTAAGAGCCGTGTAAATATCATGTTGTTCACATCATTTTGCAAAGTGCTCTACACTTGCCTTTTCTTCACTCAACATGAAGCATTTGAGATTATCCACGCTGATGCCAACATTGGAGTTTATACTTGTAGTGTTACGCACCACCACGCCTCTAGTCTAAGATATCTTCCTTTTATATTTAAAAAAATTTTTTAATTAAAAAAAATTTTTTTTTACATTCATTTTTGAGAGACAGAGAGAGACAGAGCACAAGTGGGGGGAGGGGCAGAGATAGAAGGAGACATAGAATCCGAAGCAGGCTCCAGGCTCTGAGCTGTCAGTACAGAGCTCCATGCGGGGCTCAAGCTCACAAACCGTGAGATCATGACCTGAGCCAAAGTCGGACGCTCAACTGACTGAGCCACCCAGGCACCCCTTCTTTTTATAGTTTAATGTCTCTAAAATCAGTAGCTTCTTACAGTTTGATGGCTTGTCATAGTTTAACTGGCATAATTTTTTTCTTTGTTAGCGGTACGTAAGTAATGGTGCATTTTACAATATATGGTATTTTAAACTTATTTTAGGGGTTGGTAAGATTTTTCAGTAAATGGTTAGATGGTAAATATTTTGTTTTGACTTTGAGAGCCATACGGCATACATTTAACAAATCAACTCTGCACTTGTAGCACGAAAGTAGCTATAGACAATACATAAACAAGAGAGCATGGCTAATGTTCCAATAAAACTTTATTTACAAAACAGTGGGTTGCACTTGGGTCCAGTGGTTGACACATGACTTAGATGAAATATGGTCCAGTGAATATTTATCCCAGAGTCTTAAAATCTATTTCCTAAGGGATGAACATTTAGATTATTTTTTGAAGTTTATTTATTTAACAGAGAGAGAGAGAGAGAGAGAGAGAGAGAGAATGAGGGGGGAGGGGCAGAGAGAGAGGGAGAGAGAGAATCCTAAGCAGTCTCCCCACTGTCAACGCAGAGCCTGATGCAGGGCTCAAACTCATGAACCATGAGATCACGACCTGAGCTGAAATCAAGAATTGGTTGCTTAACCAACTGAGTCACCCAAGCGCTCCCAAATTGTTTCTAGTATTTCACTGTAACATTGCTCCCCAATGTTTCCTTCTATGGTAATGGCCTTTTAAGTTTTCGATGTGTCTTCTCCCTTTGACAAATAACAGATTCAGCAGCCAAAGCTTTCTATTAGTAGCTAAGACAAAATATAAGTGGTGTTTATCTACTTGTGTCTTAAAAAGTTTTATGCAAGATCTTTATTAGTAGAAGAAAGAAAATATGGGGTGACTTAGCCACTTTTTCCAGCTTTCCCATGAATCAGTGTGGATTTGTGGTTTTCCACACAACCGACTCAGTTGTGGTGACTGGAGCCTATTGTGAAAAGAGTCAAAATAGTGTGACTGGCCTGTCCATGAAAGAACAGCTTCGCTCACTCCTGCCAAGGTACGCTCTGGCATAAGGTGCGATTCTGATGAACAAAATGGTATGTGTGATGACAGGGCAACAGTAATTCATTTCTTGGATATCAGGTCATGAAAATAAATATGGATCTTGGCACCGGGGACCTCAAAAACAGAAACTTCTGTGTTGTGATACATTTGACGTCTTTTAAATCAAGAGAAAATGATACGGTATCTGTTTCCTTCAAATTATAAAGTTATACTTGCTACACACTCACAAGCACCAGGGTAAATGTACCTATGCATAACCACACACATACATCGTTATGCCCGCAGTTTATTTTAGCTATTTATCTTGCGATGTATTCATGTATGCAGAGAGAAGTAAAAAAATAGATCTGAAATTAAAACCAGGTAACTACCAAGCATGTCTTTAAGGGACCAATGGTGTCATGCTGCTCTCCAATCCTGTCAATCATGAACTATGTGGCAGGTGGGTAAGGAAAGCAGAGGCCACAGAATGGCATGATATTACTACACCAAGAGTCCTGAATTTACACCAAAACGAAGACATGTTAGGCGGACGGCCCTAATGCTAAAAACTTCACCCCCTGGTTTTTCCTCGTTTAGGAAATGGCCTGTTGTAGTCCATTATGAAGAACCACCCCCTAAAGGTATCTATGCCATGAAAATAAGAAATAATTTTCAGGGTGCCCGGGTGGCTCAGTCGGTTGAGCGACTGACTTCGGCTCAGGTCATGATCTCACAGTTTGCGAATTCGAGCCCCGTGTCGCGTGGGGCTCTGTGCTGACAGCTCAGAGCCTGGAGCCTGCTTCGGATTCCGTGTCTCCCCCTCTCTCTGCTCCTCCCCCACTCATGATTTCTGTCTCAGAAATAAATAAACATTTAAAAAAATTTTTTTTAAATAAAAAAAAAAAAAAGAAAGAATTTTCTAAAAAGTATGTAGAATGAAGAGCTGCATCAGGCTGAGCTGGCTTGGAAATGATATCCAGTGGGGAAAATTTCTCCTGGCTCCCCTTTTCAAATGGCAGAGGCATCCTCCGAAGATGCTGAAGAACCTTTGGCTAGGCTGTGCCTTTCAGAACCACTTGCTGGATCTCTTTGTGGAAAAGTAAGAAGTGGGGCTGGAGTAGACAGGGATCAAAAGAGCAAAATGACTTCAAGAATGCAGGAAGACGTGAGGACAGTCCCACTCCATCCAGGACCACTGCTCTGCTGGGGCTCAGGCACAAACCCAGATGGCAGGCACTGGAGGGGGAAGACAACCAGGGATTGGGGGTTGGGCCAAGCCAAGTTCGTGGCAGGAAATGGGACAGTCAAGGCACTGGTGCCAAGCATCTCTAGAGCTTAGGACACTATGAGCATTCAAGAAATGTTTCCTAAATTGAATGAATGAATGAATGAATAAATGAGTGCATTAAATCAGGTATTCCTAATTTTTAAATTAAAATAATCAATCAATTAATCCTTACTTGGCTAATTAATCCTAACTAGGATTCTTTTATTTCAAGTCTTCGGTTAATGGTCATTCAATTCTTTACCCTTATTCTCATTTCCCTAAACTTCATATTTTTAACACTATTATGAATGGCTACTGAATATCAGAACAGTCTGGGTAACCATTAAAACCACAGGTACCAACTGAACCCAAGTGGGTGACTCCAGAAGTAGGTGTCTCAGTTCTTTGCTCTAAGTCAAGAGAATGGCAGCATTCTAAAGCATTCCTTACAATTAAAATTCTCAGTGGAAGCACACTGAGACCGCCCAAAACATGTCTAGAATGCTGGTGAATGAAATAAAAAGCTTCCTTTTGATGCTGGTGAGCATGTATTGAACACGGGAGGGTGAACAGTGAGTGACCTTCCTCCTCAGCAGTAGCGTCCTGTCCTGTCCTACTCTGAGGCTCACCAGCAGGGGCATCTGGTAACAGAACAGCTGTACTTATGCTTCGGGTGTTTCTATTCTGCCCTTTCTACGCTTTCTGAGCGATGTGCCCTTTGTTGAGAAGGCCCTTAAGGTATCCCCAAACACATGCAAATTGGTCCTGTGCTTCGAAAGTTGGTCTTGTTCTCAAGAATGGAAATGCGCAAATACACTGCAGCCTACGCCAGCACAGGATTCTTCCAATAATCCTTAGTAATAAGCTTGGTATGATGAAAATGGTTGAGGTAAAACGGTTGCCAGTGTGTTCCCAGAGACTGTACGAAAGGCATCTGCACAGTTCAAAAGAACAATAACTAAAGGCCCACTCCCTTCCCCAGAAGGTTAGACCATTTGGAGTAGTGAATGAGCGCCTGAGGGGGCCTCACAGGCACTGCGTTGTAATAATTAGATCTACAGAGAACAAATGAGTGAATCATGACTTCGGTTGCACAACAGTCCCACTTGGAATGGCAAGTTAAATTAGAATTAAACCCAGAGAGGCTCGAAAAGTCACATCCAGGAACAGCTCTATTTAAATAGAAGGCACCGCGTGCCTGCCATGAAAGAAATTAAGGTTAACTGTAATCAGCAGGTAATAAAAGACCATTTGTCACGTGTGACCTTAGTGGGATGAGGTGCCCTTCACTGAAATTGAAGTTTCTATAGGTGTTTGGAGAAAAAAGAAAAAAGAGAAAAAAAGAAAAGAAAAGAAAGCCAGGACATTCTTTTAAGGCTGAAAAAAGAAAGAGGACACATGCATCCCAAATTTTAAAACAAGAACAGAAAACAGTGGCGTAGAAGGTGCTTTAGCAAGTTCACAGGTTCAGTCTCAACAGACCTCCAAGGAGCATGGCTGTGGATAACAACGATAGCTGACATTTACAGAAGGCTTCCCATGCTCCAGGCGCTGCTCTAAAGGTTTTAAGCTTCAAAGCAACTTTGTGAGGTCGATATTATTACTACCCCTCGTTTAAAGGTAAGGAAACGGAGGCATAGAGAAGGCCAAGGCCAAAACAAAGTAGGTGGCCACACTAGGAACTGAACCCAAGTGGGTGACTCCAGAACCCAATCTTAATGATTACCTTCTTCGGACTCGGATAGATACAGGTAACATAAACCAGCCTAGGATAAAATGTGAAAATGCGACAAAATAATCTGTATCAATTAAATTTTCCCTCTAGCCCAATTACAGAAAACAACGGCACATAAAAGCATTCTTAAATGTACTCTGCTGTAATAAGACATATACTTTTCTCTTGAGGATTTTAAGGTAAACAGCTTTATAAATACTGCCAGTAGAGGTATTCACTATAATTACTTACTGTTAATCTACCTAAGAAAATACTTTCCTAAGTTGTTGTGGAAAAAATATTTATTTCCAGGGAGATGTTTTTCGAAGGCTGAGCCTGGCAGTGGTATGTGATTATGTCTCCCTTGACCACCAAGGCCACAGAACTAGTGTTTTCCTTGACATTCCAGTTTATTTACAATTGTACCAAAAATGATTTTGAGTTGGCTGCACTGATAGAGTTACCTTAAGGGAAGGGAGAACATTCAGTTTTAAAAATACATTTTATGCCATTTTCGGAAGTTTATTTTAAAATTATTTTGAATGGGGCATTAAATATTACTTACTGGGATTGTGAATTAGCTTCTGCCACAGAATACAAGTAAGAATGAACCACTCCCTTGTTAGTAAATCAAACACTACACTGGGAATGAAATATCGAGGCCATAAGCCAAAAAAGAAGTTGATGAGACTTTCAGTTAACCAGACTTAACATAAATCTTAGTAATAGAGCTTCTGTTCACTTGGAGAAGCCAGATATTCGCATTTTTTTTTTGCAGTCTTTCTCTCAGCCACTAGATGGCTCTCGGGAGCAGGAATCTTTGTATCTGTCCTTCCATACCGTAACAGAGTCTGTCTAGCTGCTATCAAACCAAATCAGTGTTTTTCTAGGATATTAATTGGGGAAAAGGTGCTATTTAGATACACTCACTATCTATTCCCTAGAAGCTACATCCCAATGCAGTGCAGATTCACCAGCATGAAGTTCCTCTTTCACTGCTGCCTGCAGATTCCTACGGAAAACTACTTTTGATAACAGATTGAAATTGTAAGATTAGTAGTTGCCAACCTTTCCAGAAGCTGTGACTAAGGCATTATACCGCTTCATGTTCAAATCTGGATTCAATAAAAATAAATCCATTTTCACAAAATGTATAAAGCAAGAGTAAGACATTTGCTAAAATATGTCAACAAGCTTAATCTTAGCATATACTCAACTAGAACTTGGCACTTTTTTTCATATGAACAGAATATGCCCAAAATGTAGTTCTAATTATTGTTTTATGTTAATAAATAAAGTCTCCTATGAATTACAGATAATAAATTTATGAATGAGGTTTTCTGGGAGGTGGGTTTGTGGATAGACTCAGTATATCATGATTTTTACTTAAATATAACAGCTGTTACTAAGTCTTTTTCATCACTTGCTAGACCATTAAAATACTCAAAACTGTTATGGGCTTATATTTCTGCTCTTTTTTTGATTCATCACATTTTAGCAAGTTAAGATCATAAGTTGCAGTAACAAAAGGCTTAAAGATAAAACAGGAAAAAAAAGAACCAGTTAATGGCATTAGCTGTGGTTGGTTTTATCATCAAATTTAGGATGAATTTAGATTACAAGCTGAGAGGGGATTGTTTGTTAACAAAAGAGATCCATTTCACAGGGCAGTATCTATTCAAAATTGCTACTGTGGGTGGGGTGGGGCCCCTGGGTGGCTCAGTCAGTTAAGCATCTGACCTCAGATCAGGTCACGATCTCACAGTTCCTAGAGTTCCAGCCAAACGTTGGGCTCTGTGCTGACAGCTCAGAGCCTGGAGACTGCTTCAGATTCTTTGTCTGCTTCTCTCTCTTTCCCTCCCCCACTATCTGTCTCTCTCAAAAATAAATAAACGTTAAAAAAAATTTAAAAAGTTACTTTGGGGAAATGCTGTATGCATTGCAAAGACTTTACCCCATCAAATCAATTCATAATATCGGCTGAAACAAGTGTGGATTTCTGAATTACACTGGACACTGAATAGAAGACACATAATGTACTGAAATATTCCAATGAACTTTCCGCAGAATTTCTTCAGAAAACATCAGGGTTGAAACTCTGTTTTATGCCAGGAGTTGTAGCTTAATGGATCATCTGAATCTTAAACTTACTAGGTATAAAAAGGAGCAATTATTTAAACCTGAAAGCCTTTAAGGCAGGTCCTGTTCTCTCCAGTTGCCATAAGTCCTACTGTTACTATTGCCTTACAAGGGCAGCACTTTACATTAATCTTCAGGGTATTGTCCATGAACCCATCTGATTTGGAGATCCTCTAGAATCCTGCTAGGTTAAAAATAAATAAATAAGTTCTACTTACTTCCTTAAAGATAAACTTTAAACTTGTCAAGAATGCAGATATGGTCTGATGCATGCCTCTCTTGAAGTTGGCCTATCAACAGGTGCCTGGAAGTGTGAAGGGGGGGGAGGGAGGAGGGAAGGAAGGGAGAAAGGGAGGGAAGAAGGAAGGAAGGGAGGGAGGGAGGGAGGGAGGGAGGAAGGCTGGGAGGGAGGAAGGGAGGGAGGGAGGGAGGAAGGGAGGGAGGGAGGATGGGAAGAGGGAGGGAGGGAGAGGGAGGGAGGGAGGCAGGAAGGAAGGGAGACAGGGAGGAAGGGAGACAGGGAGGAAGGGAGGGAGGGAGGAAGGGAGAGAGGGAGGAAGGGATGGGAGAGGGAGGCAGAGAGTGAGGAAGGGAAGGGAGAGGGAGGGAGAGAGGGAAGGAGGAAGGAAGGAAGGGAGGGAGGAAGGAAGGGAGAGAGGGAGGAAGGGAGGGAGGAAGGGAGGGGAGAGGGAAGGAGGGAGGGAGGAAGAGAGGGAGGGAGGGAGGAATGGAAGGAGGGAGGGAGGGAGGAAGGGAGAGAGGGAGGAACGGAGGGAGGACAGGAGGGAGGACAGGATGGGAGAGAGAGGGAGGGAGGGGAGAGGGAGGGGAGAGAGGGAGGGGAGAGGGAGGGAGGGAGGCAGGAAGGAAGGGAGGGAGGGAGGAAGGGGGAGAGGGAGGAAGGGAGGCAGGAAGGAAGGGAGGGAGGGAGGAAGGGGGAGAGGGAGGAAGGGAGGGAGGGAGGAAGGGAGGGAGAGGGAGGCAGAGAGGGAGGGAGGGAGGGAGGGAGGGAGGCAGGAAGGAAGGGAGGGAGAGAGGGAAGGAGGAAGGAAGGGAGGAAGGAAGGGAGAGAGGGAGGAAGGGAGGGAGGGAGGAAGAGAGGGAGGGAGGGAGGGAGGACGGAATGAGAGGAGGGAGGAAGGAAACAAACAAGGAAGGGATAGGAGGTTGGGAACACAGTCAGGCCTGTGAGGACTTTATTAAATGTGGACACTGGAGCCTCACCCTAACACTGCTTGAGGGCAGAATTTTATACAAAGAAGTTAGTTTTTCTCTATCAGAAGGTCTTATTGTAAGGCAGATTCACTAACAAGATAGCCCTATGGATGTACTCCAGGCAACGGCAGGATATAAAACTCTGTATTCTAAATATCAAGACATATATAAAAGGTTTTGGGGTGCCTGGGTGGCTCAGTCGGTTAAACGTCTGACTCCTGATTTTGGCTCAGGTCATGATCTCACGGTTCATGAGATTTCTTGCTCCATGTTGGGCTCCATGTGCCGACAGCGCAGAGCTTGCTTGGGATTCTCTCTCTCTCTCTCTCTCTCTCTCTCTCTCTCTCTCTCTCTCTCTGCCCCTCCCTGGCTCATGCATGCATTCTCTCTCTCGCTCTCTCTTAAATAAATAAACGTAAAAAAATAAAACCTGTATAAAATGTTTCAAACATACAGTTCTAATGAGATAGTATAATGTAAATCATAAATAAACTTTTGAAGTGACCACCAAAACAGGCCTCCATCTATTTTATGCTGGTCATTAACCAGGTCTATGTTACACTAGAGATTTCTTTTATTAACACTGAAATTATATCAGTTAACTATCTGGTACTTAAGCTTACATAAATTATTGAAGCAGTTTTTATTGCGTGTATGGGGATATATAAATAACAAAACCAAGTAGATTTCATTGGTATTCCACTTGAATTTTGTTGGCCAAAAGGGCTGTCTGGTGCCACAGACAGGCATTTCTCCTACCATCAAATCGGCATGTATTTGAGGAAAAAAATAAAATCTTCCCAATTACGGAGGGAATATTTTACCTGTTTTGTACTTCCTTTCCTGAAAATTTCACTTAGTTTTTGAATACCCCGCCAAATTAATGTTGAAAAAAAATAAGAAAATATATTAATGTGACCCACATTCATATTTGGAAGACATGTAGAAGGTGAGGAAACAGGTTCAGAAAGTTAATGAATTACTATGCCACAGTCACCTAGCTAAATATTGGCAGAGTTGGAACCAGATGCCCAGTTCCTGGCCCCTCAAGCTAGTACTCTTCCATTCTCCAATAAGGTTGTAGAAAGAGCTGTGTCATAATTTTTACTTAGTATGAAGGCAAATCTGGTTGGCAACACTGATGGTCATTTTTTTCTTTCATCAGATAGACTAAAAAACTCCCCACCCTATTTACTTTTTTGCTTTGGCTGCCAGGAAACTCAGCCACGATAGCCTAGGATTTGGTGCTTATTTTCTACTCAAATTACACAACTCCCAAACTAAAACTATATAGTTTTTATCCTATAGAGTAATTTTAAATGTATGTCTCATGAATTACTTTCAGCACTACATGTAGTATTTATGTTAAACAAGGAAAACAAAAGAGCATTTACTTAAAAATGGAGAAAAACATGTGAAATCTGAATCTGAGTTTTAACACGCAGACCTCTAAATTAAAGTTTTGTATTCTAAGCTCATATTTTTATCTTTAAGAAAAAAAGAGAAAACAAGACTATTTTTTGTTGCTGTTCCTTCAGAAAAAGCATAGACTGTAACCTGATAATCTAAATATGAATCATAAATTATAATTTATTAGTGATGGTATTTTAGACATTTAATCTCTTTGATTTTCAGATTCCCAAAATTCAAATGTGGAGCCATCAGAACGATTTGCCAAGAGTAATGTAAACCTGACTCAATGTCAATATATCTTTAACACTTCTTAACTTCAGGCTCTTCCTTATTCTTCCTTTTCTGGTTAATAACTTTAAGATATAATTCACACATGGGGAGGACGATGGGGGGATGAGCTAAATGGGTGGTGGGCATGAAGGGGGGCACTTGTTGGGATGAGCACTGGGTGTTACATGTAAGTGATGAATCACTAAATTCTACTCCTGAAACCCATACTACACTATATGTTAACTAACATGAATTAAAAAGAAAAAAGACGTAATTCACATATGATAAAATTCAACCTATAAAATGTACGATTCAGCAGCATTCATTATATTCACAATGTTATGGAACCACAACCTCTGTCTAGTTCCAGAATATTCTCATCACCCGGAAAGGAAATTCCATATAATCCACCTCCCCCACCGAGTCCCGGGGGACAACTCATCTACTTTCATCTCCATAGATTTGCCTATTCTGCACATTTAGGAGGAACAGAATCATACAAAATGGGTCCTTTTGTGCCTGGCTTCTTTCCTAAATTTAGCATCAAGTTTTCAAGGTTCACCCATATTGTAGCATACATCAACACTTCATTCTTTTTTACAACTGAATCATATTCCATTATAGAGATATGGCACACTCTCTTACCTGTTCATTAGCTGATGAACTTTTCAGCTATTATGACTAATGCTGCTATGAACATTTGTACACGTTTTTGGTGGACATGTTTTACATTCTCTTAGGTATATATCTGGGAGCAGAATTAACAGTGCTAGATTATATGGTAAGTCTGTGTTTAATACTGAGGATTTTTCAAACTGGCTACACCATTTTGTAATTTGACCAGTAATGGAAGTTATAATCCCTCATCATCCTCATCAAACATTGTGTCTGTTGTCTTCATTTTAGCCATCCCAGTGTGTGTATCTCATCATGGTTTTGCTTTGCAATTTCCCTAATGGCTAACAAAGTGGAGCATCTTTTCATGTGCTCATAGGCCGTTTGTAGATCTTCTTTGGAGAAACGTCTATTCAAATATGTTGCCTATTTTAAATTTGGGCTGCCTTTGTATCGTTGAGTTGTGGGATTTCTATTTATTCTAGGATACAAGAGTCTTCTCAGATACATGCTTTGCAAATATTTTCTCCCAAATCCGTGGCCTGCCTTTTCACTTTCTTGTGTCCTTAAAGCATAATAGTTTTAAATTTTGATTAAGTCCAATTTAATATTTCCTTAGCCATTATGTGTGTTTGCTATTATATCTAAGAAGGCTTTAACTAACTTATTAAGGTCTTGAAGATTTACTCTTCTGTTTTCATCTAAGAGCATTATAGATTTAGCTCTTACAGTTAGATCTATGATCATTTTGGGCTCATTTTTGTGTATGGAGTCTAATTTCATTCTCTCCATATGGATATGCAGCAGCCCCAGCATTATTTGCTGAAAAGATTTTTCTTCATTGGATTGTCTTGGCACCCTTGTGAAAATCAACCGACCATAAATGAAAAGGTTTATTTCTCAACTCTTGCTTCTGCCCCATTCATTTCTATGTGTACACTTTAACCCTAGTACCACACTGTCTAGGTTTTATAGCTTTGAGGTAAATTTTGAAATTGGACATTGTTAGTCTTCTAAATTTGTTCTTTTTTTTCAAGACTTTTTCCAAGATTATTTTCAAATGAATTGCAAGGTCAGTTTGTCAATTTCTGCAAAATAAAATGCAGTTAGAATTTAACCAGGGGTTTCATTGAATTTATTTACCATTTTGTGGAATGCTGTTATCTTACCAACATTAAGTCTTTCAATCCATGAACATGGGACATCTTTCCATTTAAGATTTATTTTTCTAAATGATGCGTCATAGTTTTCGTGTTCCAAGATGTTCAGTGTTAAAGACATTCCCTTCTATTCTTAGTTTGCTGAGTGTTTTTATCATTGAAAAGATGCTAGAATTGTCAAATGCCTTTTCTGTACCTCTTGAGATAATCACGTGGTCTTGCCTTTTAGTCTATTAATATAACGTATTATACTGATTGACAGTCCTGTGTCAAACCAGCCTCATTCCTGGGTTAAATCTCACTTGGTCATGGTATATAATTATTTTTATATGTTGCTAGATTCAGTTTGCTTGTATTTTGTTATGGGCTCTTGAGTTGATATTCACAAGGGATTTTGTTGTGTAGTTTTCTTGTGATGTCTTTATCTGGTTTTGGTATCAGGGTAATGTTGTCCTCATTGAAGAAGTTGGGAAGAGAATGTTCTGTGCCCCTTCTTGACCTTGGGTTTCATGATACCATATTTACACCAAGAACCATTCCTTACTATGTTGACTATTCCTATTTGCTAATACCCTTTCTCTTCAGCCTCAGTTTTGCTGTTAGCCTGCTTCTATGGAGCTGATGTTTCTGACATTTCTAAGCTATTGTCCCTACTCTCACCTAGAAGTTCTCATATGCTACTAAAGTCTTGGGGTCACCAAATGCACAATCCTGGCCTATCCCTATTCCCCTAAGAAGGAGGATTAGATTAAAAAAACAAAACAAAACAAAAAGCTTTGCAAGCTTTAGAGCATCATGCAAATATTACTTTCCCAATTTCACTTTTCTCCATTATTGGTATAGCACTATCTATGGTTCCCAGGATCAAAGTATTGTTCGTTATTACTGGTAGTCTCTTAATGTGTATGGTATTGTTTTAGTAAACTTGCTGTGTGTTGTAAAATACTACAGGTGGCATAATAATGGCTTATATATTGTCATATGTAAACTTAGAAGATCATCACAGAAAGGTAGGCAGGATGAACATGGGCAGTCTGACAGCTGACAAATAGCAGAGAAAAGCAGCTCAGGACAGTTAAATGCTGGGAAATAATAAGAGTAGTAGTCTATGCCTCTTTCTACATCACATCTTTCCTACAGAAAGATGAAGGACCTTTAATATATCATGATGGAAATACTAAATCTCTTGCATATATTTATTGATGATTAAATATCATTTGTACTGTTGATATTTTTTTACCAGGTTTTCCCTGCTGAGAAAATCAGTAAGATAAGAGAATTTAAATTAGTGGCAGTCTGTCATATACATATTTTTCATCTTAACTCTATTGATTCAATAAAATAAAACAACAGGGGTACCTGGCTGGCTCAGTCGGAAAAGCATGTGGCTCTTGATGTCAGGGCTGCAAGTTCAAGCCCCACGTTGGTGCAAAGATTACTCAAATAAATAAAACTTTTAAAAATTACAAAAAATAAAACAACAAATATTTTCTGTGAGTTCACCATAGCAAAGCAAGTGGGCATCCTCAAAAAGTTTATAATCTGGTGAGGTATAGGATTTGAAGATTTATCTCCCTCAGGTAGGTGAAAAAAGACTCAAACCTTTGCCAATTCCATGGTGTGTGGAAATATAGCCCCCAACCAGTCAAGATGTATGTGGATTTCTGGGAGGTGTATGTTCTCAGGGCCTCCTAGATCTCTAGCATCAATCCTGATGCTAAAACCAGCACCACCTTCAATTTTCACATCAAGAACAACCACATAAACTCATCTGAGGGTTTAGTAGCCCTTTTTACTATAGGCTCCTAGAGTTTGGCGCTCTTTTTCTAGTGTTCTCAGCATTGGTAAAATGTCTTGGGCTACCTCTGTGGTGCTCACTGGTCCCATCCGGCTTCAGGCAATCTCTCATTTTACTGGCAGTTTCTCTCTCCTTCCTCTCTTCTCTGGTTTCTGCTCCCATCCCTAGCTCATCTTTATTTAGAAGAAAAACAATAAATTCCTTCCCTTTGTGCATGCAGAGTGGCTTGCCCCTACTTAAAGCCTTGTGGCTCCAGTTACATCCAAGTCTTTGGCTGGGAGGTGAGAACAGGGTTTATAGCTTAAAGTCCACCTCCAAGCATTCCTAAGGACACATTTTCCATACTGAGAGAGTTTTGTTCTGGAGGAACTTGGTGCCAGCTGTTAAGATAATAAAAATTTCTTCAACTTATTATATATGCAAATCATAATTACACAAGGCATAAACATGATTTGTGATAAAGAAAAGAATAATAAAGTACTATGGGATTAAAGGGAGAGAGTGTATCATTCTGGTTGAGATCAGGACAAACTTAATGGAGGATACCAACAAGTAGGTCTTGAAGAATACGGACAAGCTGCCATGTGCGTGGTGAAGAGAAAGCAGAAGAGATGAGGACAATGGTCCAGATACCATCGACTTTGTTCCCTATGGAGAACTACATTTTGTAGGTCCTAGAAAAAATCAGGACTTTTTTTTTTTTGAGGAAAATCTTGGCTTATGAAAGTAAAATTTATTGGTGAGGAAGTGATTAAAGTCAAGGCCCTTATCAATTAGAGAGCCATTAATTGCTATGACCTAAGAAGTAGATTCTCCCTGAGCCAAACTAGTGTCTTTAAATCTGAACACAAGAGGACCAATTCCAAGGCATTTCAGGAGTAGATCTGTCCGTTCTTGGTGACCGGTTAGAAAATGGTGGATAAAGGAAAGAGGAATGATAGATGAGCCCAATGGCTGAGCCTGGGTGACCAGGATAAGAGCAATGTCATTAGCTAACCTAGAGTCCACAGGAGAGTGGCAAGATAGGAAAAGCTAATGATTCAAATTAATGCACGTATAAACAATAGATACATGTTTCAAAGACAATAGAGTGGCACTTTCTTTTCACTTGCTAGGCAAGTAATAAATTAAAAGGGGAGTAGAAACTAGGTAATAAAGAAGTATTTTCAAGGATAACTTGAATGGATTTCATAAAAGAAAGCTCATAAAACAAATTTAATGGTAATGGAATTTCATTAAGTGCTGTCCAATCTGTAATTGTAAAGGCCAGGTACTCTGCAGAGAAAATTAGACGAAAAATGCATAGTTTTTGTTTATTCAGTCAATTAACATTCATTAAATTTGTTTGGGGATATTACTAAGTTTATAGTTGGCAGTTTATATACTTGATGACCTAGGTGATTGCTTTTCTGATTGGTTTTAATTATAGGAGTTTGTTTTCCTGGACCTCAAAGAGATCCACTTAAGTGGAAGGGGGCACAAGGATGAAAGAAACACATTTGGAAGCTCTTGCTATTGCCTTAGGCAGCTTGCTGGGTGTTTTGCATAGAAGAATAGCTTGAAATAGTGGATGGACTGAAAGACAAGAGTTCAGAACTACCAGGGTAAGAATCTTGCTGTTGAAATTTTAGCTTTGTCTTAGAAAAACTTAGTAGCTTCCCTAAACTTTGCCTTTTTAAAAAAAAATTTTTTTTAAATAAGACAGTAATACCTACCTTGCAGGGTTATAAGAAAGATTAGGGTTATGAAAATAAAATCCTGTATACAAACAGGGGGATATTCAGGACAACAGAAGTTACTGTTGTTTCACTTTGTGCTAACCTCGATTATTAGCCCCATTTTACAGATGAGGACTCTGGGATTCAGTCAAGTTAAGTAACTCACCAGAGAGCACAAGGGTTAAGAGGTGGGGGCCGACTTTTTTTTTTTTTTTTTTTTTTTTAGTAATTGTTATTCCAGTCATCTAAAAACACTTCCTGGCAGAGGGGATGTTCAACAGAAATTTGCTGAATATTAATGAAAAGTATCTTGTATCTATGTTTCTCCCTTTCTCTTGATCTCTGAATCCTGGAGGGTCGCTGAGCTCAGTCTTCTGGCCACTTCGCTTTTCTGTTTCAACTCTTTCTCCGGCTGATCGTGTTCATTTCTATGTCTTGTACAGTGTGCTTTACATACCATCTTTTGCATGCTACCCATTTTTATTTCTATAGACCCTCTTCCCTGAGCTCCAGACTCATGTATCTTTTTGACCTTCCACTTGTGTGTCCATCAGACATCTCGAACATGGTCCATCAGAACATCTGTGTCCATTAGAACATCTCGAAAGCTGAACACATGACATTCTCCCCCAAACTCCCTCCTCCCCCAGTTTTCTCTATCAGAGGAAATGACCACTATTCTCCTGGTGGCTCATTATCTCCCATCTGCAATCTGCCAGTAGGACTGAACAGCTCAACTTTCCAAATGTATCCAGACTTCGATACTTCTCACTAGCTTCACCACCACACTCCTCTCTTATCTGGCTTCCTGCTGTAGCATCTAATCAGAATCCTTTGTCCTTCCATACCCTTTCCCCTTTCCCCACACTTTTTTTTTTTTTATGGTAAATATATGTAGCATAGAATTTACCCCTTTAATAATTTTTAAGTGTGCATTTCAGTGGCATTCAGTATATTCACATTAACACAAGCCAGAAAAAGAGAGGAGTTAAAGTACTAGGGGAGTAATGGAAGGGAGTATTTCATTCTGGTTGAGATCAGGGAAGCTTAATGGAGGATACCAACAAGTGGGTGTTGCAGAATACAGACAGGCAGCCACGTGAGAGGCAAAGAGAAAGCAGAAGAGAAGAGAACAGAATGACCAGGCCCAGATACCAACTGTGAGGGTTCTCTTCTATAGAACTGCATCTTGTAGGTCCTAGAATATCAGGATTTCTGTTGTGTTGTTTTGTTTTAGGAGGAGAATTTCGGCTTATGAACGTAGAATTCATTGCGAAGGAAGTGATTAACGTCAGTCATCACCCACAGTGTTACCCAGGTGTGGCCTTAAGCATGATCTCCTCCCTCCTTCCCAAAGCCATCCTGAATGTCACCCTAAGCATGCATTCATTAAGTCTGCTGGCCTCCATTCATTCTAGATTGTCACCCTTCAGCCCTATTTTTAACTGAAATTCGTTAGTTGCCCCTAACATTCTCCCTGGTTCCTTCATTCAAAGACCTATCTTCCAGTCATTAAAACCTGTATAATGTAACTCATTTATAGGGAAAATGGGTGTGCAGTTTGAGAACTGTTTCATGGACTAGTGACATTAATTAAGGATATTGTTTCCAGAAAGCCCAGAGTTTCTGTGAATTATAATCTATTCCTCCTAACTTAGAGAGTTAATTATCAATATAATAAATATTTGATTCTACCAGCTGCCAAAATAAACTGTAGTACTTTACGACTATCTGGCTCCAAGAGAAAATAAAATGATTTAAAAAATTTAAAAAATCAGTGTTTTATGATCTTCTCCATTATCTCATAATTTCCACACGTTTATATCAGGTGATGTGTCTACATGTTGAAGATCATATTGTCAAGCAGGCACTTGTATTACCAAGCATTTGTGGTGCTTCTGTTATAGATAGCATGGCTTCTGTAGAATAACACTGAGGATGACTGTTAGATGGGTCGATGGCACGAACGATTAATGGGGTCTGCTGTCATCAACTGTTCAAACGTGCCTGATAATAATCATCAGTGCAGGTTTCAGGTTCATTCACAAAGCAGTTAAGGCAGAAAAATGAAGTATTAATGCTTGTTAGGAAAAAAGAGTGACCCAAACAGAAGTGCTTCCCGGTAGAAAATTACAGACGAATAGATACACTCTAGTATATATCACAGTATCTAGCTTTCATTACAAAAAAAACTTAGAGCAATAAATGAAACATTTTGTTTGATTAGTAAACCTCTTTATTATATACTAAATTCTAAAAATAAATTGATGCTTTAATAAAAAGGTTATGTACCACTGATTTCTGAGATTTCTTCCCCAGTTTTCCTTCCAATCAATACAATATATTTCTTTTTCTTTCGTCTTCTATCTAGACTACCTGAAAGCAACTTCTGAGACCCTTCAAGAAGCTGATGTGTTCATAAACCTAATAAATCACTCTTAATGTATTCAATGTATTCAGTGTATCTATTACTGGCAATGAAGGATTAAGTATGAGTTATCAGAAACCATCTGTGAATCAGATATAAAGTTCATACTAATTACCACTTTAATTTTTCTTGTTTATTGGGTAATTAAAACATACTTTAATGTAGAACAGCAAGACTTTGACTTTTTCTAATTTTGTCCATGAATATTATGCATTTGTGAAAATAAATGAAACTGTCTCAGTTAGCTTTATCTGAAACCCATTTTTCTTTTTCACAGCAAGAAGATTAGTTAAAGAATATGTATCAGTGGGAACTAATTAAGCATCTTCTTTGGAAAAATTTCTGTATGAATTTGAAGATGACTGAATTGGCCAAATGTGCCTTGGCATTAATATATGAGTATAAACCAAGGATACCAAAATATCTGAAAATTACACTTTGGTGGATGTGGGGAATAACTTAATTGTTACAATCAATCAAGACTATTTAACTTTTTTTTTTTTTTTTCCCCACACTGGGTGTGGAGCCCAATGCAGGGCTTGAATTCACGACCCTGGACTGAGATCAAGAGTCAGACACTTGATCATCTGAGCCACCCAGGCACCCTAAGATTATTTAACTTTCTTAAGTCCACTTCACTCAGCACACATTCTTAAATGCTCACTCTATATGTTTTTCCGTGTGTGTGTGTGTGTGTGTGTGTGTGTGTAAAATGGGCAAATAGAAAAAGATACTGTCTCTGATTTTTAGAACTTAAAATCTGGGTGTTGTTTCTGATTGGTAAACAACAGCGATAACAAAAGTAATCCAAAGACCAAGTGTGAGCAATTACGGGGTGATTCAGACAAAATCTATGCGTGCCGAGGGATAGAAGAATGTCAGATCACCCTGAAAGGACGCACAGTTGACAAGCCATAGAGGACCAAGGCCATGATGAACTCAGTCACGATGGTTTTCATGCAGCTACCACTTATGATGCTTACCACTTTTTAACTCTGGAGGCTGGTCATCTGTTACAAGAGAAGGAGGTTTGTAGTTAAATGCTTAGGGCTGTAGTCACATCACCTGGCCCCACACATCTAACTGTGCAGCTCTGGACAAGTACCTGAAGGCCTCAATACCTCACTTTCCTTTCTATAAAACGGGACAAATAATGTACTTGCCTTATAGGACTGTTGGAAGCATTAAATGAGCTAATACATGTAAAGCATTTAAGATAGTTCCTGCTACTTGCCTAGTCTTCGCTAGTTGGCTGGCCCCAGTAAATCTTCCCTCACTCTCAATTTTTGGCTGGGAATATACTAAATATTACTATTTACCTTAAGGGAAATTGTGCAAGTGCTCAAATACAATTCAGTTAAAAGGATGTAGGTCAATATAGTCAACAATACTGTATTATAAACTTCAAAGGTGCTAAGAGACTAGACCTTAATTGTTTTCACCACAAAAAAAAAAAAGAAATGGTAATTATATGACATGATAGAGGTATTAGCTAATGCGAAGATGGCAATCATATTGCAATACATAAATGTATCACACCAACACAAGATATACATCAATTAAATCTCAATAAAAAATAATGAAATGTATGTCATATAGCCCATAGAGGATATAAAAGTGAAAGCACAAAGTCAGGAAAAATTTAAGGAGCTTTATATTTCTAAAAAGGTTGCACGTGCTTGGGAGCAACGGTTGGGAGAATAAACACGCCATCTATGCCTCTTTTCTCATTATTGTTATCTGATATTCTCCAGAGACTCTTTGGCACCACTGTAGACTGTTAATTTCTGAATCATTATTACATTTACATAGAGATGATGATACATAATCAGAAAACATTTTAAAGTAGCTTTGCCAATGATAAAAACATTTGTAAATTTATCTGGGGTTGGCACCTTCTTGGATCATTTTGTTTTTTAAACAAGCCAAATTTCAGGGTCAAATAATACTTTTTTCCTTTTAGCAGAAACACATTACCTTCTGAGGCGGGTAAAAATTGCTACGATGCACAGGAATGGACAGTCCGGAGCTGGTCTGATGAGCTACAGGGGCCCAGCACTTCTAGAATTATGCAATTTGGTAGGCTGCGCGACCACGAACCTGTGACCTGTGTGCATGCTCTCAAAGTAACAAAACTTTCCTACCTTTGAGAGTTGCAAGGCACACCTGTTTCAGCCTTAGCACGGAAGATGATTTCGAACTCATCGTGTCACGCACCCTCTAGTTCTATTAAGTGAGTTCAATTCCTGATTTACTGTTTCAAAGCAACCAGTTGGACTTTCTTTGCCAAATGTTCTTTTGTCTCAAGGAGCAGGAGTTAAGGAAAGCATTCTTGAAACACCCTCTATGAGTCCTGAGGGGAAAGCATTTTGTGCTCTAGCATATGTCTGAGTGTGAGAGCCTCTGTAGCATATCCGTGTGTGGGCAGACTTTTAGGAAAATGCAGGAAAAACAGCAGAGCAATCTGCTCTGACAGACAGTACAACTTATGTACGAAATCCTCCCCAGTGCTAATGCGATTTACACATCCGTGAGACAGGCCTAAAAATTCCAGGAGCAAAGGCAAAACATAAGGCGTAAAATGGGACACAGTCTCAAGTGTTAACAACATTTTTACATATCTCATTTGTTTTCAAGTTTATAATAACTCCTTCCATTGCCACAGCATCTTTCCTCTGAGAAGTTAAACTTCCTCTAAAGATGGTTTACTTGTTTGTAATGTTCCAATTCATCCTGACAATGCTTCCTCGGAACAGAGAGAAGCTTATAGGAGAGAAAACCCAAAGTGCAATTAGAAGCCTGCAAGGCTGGCCCTCAGATGCGTTGTACCATCAACGCTCCGAAGACCCACAAAGGCTCTGGGTTGGTCAGATAGAACTGTGGTTTCACAGCCTTAAGCCCCGGTTTCCTTGCAGGACAAGAACCTTGCCTTCAGATTTACAAAGGATAACAGTAAAGACTTCTCACAGCAGCCCACTGGATCACAGTTATTCTTATGATTCTTAGGCCAACAACACATTCCCTCTTAACTCCATGGTAGCTCTCTTAAGCTGTATACCGTGGAACTTTCAGAGCCTCAGGGTTATTATTTTGGATTATTTCAATTTCAAGTACGTAAGGCTAATAAAACAAGACTATAACTCTCATCTTTGACCTCCAATTATAAATTTCATTCATTTATCAATAGCTTCATTACTCTCAGTGTAAAACAATAAATTAGACTTTAAAACAATAAATTTTATTTTAAAACAATAAATTAGAAATCTAAATTTATTTTTTGGAAAGTAAATTTATACTAACAAAGCACCACTCTGATCTCTTTAAGTATTCCTAAGTAAGGTTTAGATTTAAAGAAAAAAATTTTTAATGTTTATTTACTTTTGAGAGAGAGAGACAGACAGAGTGGGAGCAGGGGAGGGGCACAGAGAGAGGGAGACACAGAATCTGAAGCAGGCTCCAGGCTCTGAGCTGTCAGCACAGAGCCTGGCGTGGGGCTCGAACCCACAAACTGCAAGATCATGACCTGAGCCAAAGTTGGACGCTAACCCACTGAGCCACCCAGGCACCCCTGTAAGGTTTAGTTTTTACAGATTTCTGGAAGAAGAGGTCATCATGAGATTTGTTACTTATTTAGTATTTCACAAGCATTTACTGAACACCTACTATGGCTGAGCACAGCACTAAACTCTAGCGATTCAGCCATGAGAAATGCACTGTTACACATGTAATACACATAAACCAGTGACAAGAAACTTCATGTTCCTGTAGCCACTTACATTGACCTTTTAAAAGAGGTTGCAAAGCCTATTGATATAGTGGGTTTCAAGCTCAACCCACCCACAATTCTTTTGCTTTCTGGTGTTGAGCAGAACCAAAAGAGTCAATTTAATAAAATGCTGAGTATTTAAAGATAAAGCAAAAAAAAAAAAAAAAAAAAGTGATAGAGGCAAAGGACAGTGCTTATTATTTCCTAGTCTTGCTATCAGCATTAGACTTGGGGAAGATTTCTGAATACTTAAGGCATTCTGTGGAACATGCACAATTTTTCACTTGGAAAAGCAGAACATTTTAAGAACTGAACCAAATCTCTGAAATTACTTGCTAACTTTACTCCAGTCAAATCTGAGTTCAAAAGATAGAGCATATACAGATTTCATTCTCTACTTAGAGCATGACAAACAGTAATTTTCCATTCTCTGAACTTTTTGATATTCAAGTCATAATAGCTAACAGCAGCTAACATTTATGGAGCAACTTAACGTTTGCCAGATACTTTGCTAAATCTTTGACATGTGTCATCTTATTTAGTTCTTCCAACACTCTAAGAAGAGAACATTATCATTCCCATTTTACAGATGGGTAAAATAAAGCTTAGGCATGACCTTAAAATGAATAAAGTCAAACAGAATGTTAGTAATTAACATCAATTCTCTTAGCATTGAGGATATGAAATGGCAGAGCATTTACTTCTGAATGAGAGCTCGGTATTACAATCTAATATTTCCTTTAAGGAGACATTTCAGCCAGAAAAGACAATAGTCAGCTATTCCTGTGAGGGACCTGATGTGGCTCAGCTCCCCAACTGCTCAAAGGAGTGATTGTTTCTTAGTTCTTTCACATCACCTTCTTATTAAGTCAGGGAGAGCCACAGTTTAGTCGCATTCTCCTGACTACGGAGAAAAAGAGTCAGTCTTCAGTCTCATCCCTTCTCTGCTCTTTTGTTCTCTTATATAAGAAAAGCCCATATTGTTCTATTAGTTTCTCCACTTATGAATGAGAAAAATCCCCAGACAGAAGGCGGGAAGTAGCAGGTTACATTTCCAATGGACTGAGGACATTACCCTTATATGACAGCAGATTCCTCTTTCTTCGGCTCCGGCTGCACTTTATTTCCAAAGTCTGAGCTTAGAAGATGAGCTACTTCGAAGAGGCCTATTCATCTCTGAATTACAAATTGCCTGTGCCAGGTGTTACTATTACTCTTGCAGAATACTGGCAGAAAGGGTTTACCAGGACTTCCCTCAGGATCGGCTCTTTTTTAGGTAGAGTCTTAAATTCTGTTGTCTGATCAGTGCTATCTTCTATAAAATAGATTACTGTTTTCAGATCCTGAAAGCACCAGAGAATTTAGCTTTGCCTAAGGACTTACTACATAATTCTTTAACAATTTAAATATTGTATTTAGAAATTAAGAGGGGAAAAAAGTACCAGGAGAAACATTTTCTCATTTGATTAAAGTTACATGGAAACTTCTTTTGAAATGGCTTCTAAAAAACCTACCAAAAGATATGGTGTGATATTATGTTGTATGCATAATTTATGTGCACTCGTGTGTTTGGAAAAAGCTTATCTTAGAAGTACATTTTATTTTATGTATTTTGTAAGAGAGAATGTACACATGCACAAGTCGAGGGGAGGGGCAGAGGGGCAGAGGGGCAGAGAGAGAGAGAGAGACAGAGAGAGAGAGAGAGAGAGAGACAGAGAGAGAGAGAGAGAGAGAATGAATCTCAAGCAGGCTCCGCATTCAGTGCAGAGCCTGATGCTGGGCTCAGTTCCATGACCCTGGGATCATGACCTGAGATGAAATCAAGAGTCGGACACTCAACCAACTGAGCCACCTAGGAGCCCCGAGAAGCACATTTAAAAAATCATTTTGGTAACAGCTTGCTTTAGAACCACTGTTAAGTTCATAATAATCACTTTTTTTCCCCTAAGGTCCTGCTGCGCTAATGAGAAAAACCAAGGTGGTTTCTAAGAAGGTTGTGGTGTTCAAGAAAAGGAGAGAATTCATGACTGGAAAGTGCACTGAGAGTTCTTCTAAGTCGCTAGTTCCTTGAGGCAGAATTGTATTTCAAGCATTCCAGAGGGAAAATCAATCTATACTTTTAAAAGGTTTTGAAAAGCAGTATCAAGAACCTTTGTGACCTCTCATGTTTATCTGGAAACTCCTCTTTCCTCCATCTACAAATATGCTTCCTTACTTCAAACAAAACAAAACAAAACAAAAAACAAAAAATGAAACAAAACAAAAAAACCCAAATGCCAAGATCTAAGGCATCTTTGTACTGAAATAAAATAGAGCAGTTTGTCTGCTTTTAAATTTTCCTTACAGAAATAGTAATTCAGTTCCGACTTTGGGCAGCATAGGTTAGGTGATCCAGGGCTAAATTTGGAATGAGAAGATCTATATGTGCCAGCTCTGTTGCACAGTGGCTTCGTGACATAGCATGAAATCACCAAATCTCTATTTTGGACGCTTAATTCCATCACTGACAAAATGGGGTCAGTAATACCTGATGTTAATGTCCCAAAGGTTGGTTGTGAATTTCCTGCAAAAGAATGGCTGAAATAGGATTTTATTTTATTTATTTATTTATTTTTAACGTTTATTTATTTTTGAGACAGAGAGAGACAGAGCATGAACGGGGGAGGGGCAGAGAGAGAGGGAGACACAGAATCGGAAGCAGGCTCCAGGCTCTGAGCCATCAGCCCAGAGCCCGACGCGGGGCTCGAACTCACGGACTGCAAGATCGTGACCTGGCTGAAGTCGGACGCTTAACCGACTGGACCACCCAGGCGCCCCTGAAATAGGATTTTAAAGGGATAGATGTACGCCCCTTCTAGTAGAGGTCTTTTCAAGACAGGTGTTTATAAAACCCTTCTTGGCAAATGCGTGGTAGGAGTGGAGAACAGGTGGTAGGGGTCTGGGTAGTAGACATCCTGGAGGCTGGCTCAGCTACTCAGGAGCTTGTCTGGTATGGGGAGGGGTGGTGGCTGCACTGGTGAGCCACCCCAGAGGGAAACAGAGGGGGATCTGCTACAGGAGCAGGTGCGCAAGCATGGAAGAACCATGTAAGAAAGGAAAGGAGAGCAGCACGTGCTGCTTATGGCTAGCATGACACCAGGGTGGTCATCACTTGCAAAATTTATATCAGGATATTATGAAATAAAACTACAGTGTGAGATACAGATACAAATACAGATATAGATCTACACACATAGGTGAATGTTTGTGCGTCCTCCACTTTCATATTTGAGCTTGTTATTTCTGAGTGTCACCGGTTGAGAGTTTACCTTCAAGGAAGGCTAATTCTTCAGAAATGAAGAATGCTGATATGTATGCATCCTGGTGTTAAATCCTGACATGACATTTGCACCCCAGAGGTACAGACTGCTAGCTTTAGCCAGCTACATACTCTGGACCAAGGCCTGCTAATATAATCAGTCATTTTTATGAGTACCTACAATTACAGCAATTATTTATGGATTAGAAGAAACAACTTATTCATTTATTCCTTAAGAGATGTTGGGGTTAATGCATTTGTATTCATTTTAAAAACATCGCTCATTATCATAAATCAACTACAATATGGGATTATTTTTGTACATGTGCTCTTTGACCCCTGGGGACATACGGGAATAGAGAATGCATATTGCAAATGCACATTCGTTTAAATGATATGTTTCTTGTAGGAAACAGGTGACCCTACTCCTGCCCAGTTGTGAGTAAGGAATCAAGCAGTTATAAAAGAGCTCACCATGAATGGGGCTCTGTCAACAGCCATGCAGTAGGTTCTGGCTTTCCTCCTCCAGTGTACTATATCATGTGATATTTAGGCCAACCGGAATGAAGGCTGAAGGATATACTCTAACCAATATAACTACAATCACTCGCATTTATCAATATTAAATGATTAAATGTAATTATTATATTAAACCCAGATTGTGACAATGACTGGTTTCATAGTTTGTGAAAGCATGTGTGAAAATTACTATATTTCATATACTAAGTCAAATTACCAAGTGCAAAGACAAAAAGAAAATGCTTTTTTGCCAACACTTGCTATTGTGCTGCACGTCTAGAATTTCTAGAATCACAGGGTCCAGTGTATCGATAAGAACCAACTTGCAAGCGCAAGGCACTGCTTCAGACAATGACTAGCAAGAACAGCACCGTGATTCTGATTTCACTCAATGCTATTTTCAAGATACCCAACAGTTTGAAAGCACACAAGTCAAGGGCATATCACTACACAACTGAGTCAACAACAGGGGAAAACACGAGTGGTCCTGTGATAAATGATGCATCATTTCTACATTTCAAGGAAAGCAATATCCTACTAAGCACATAGTACATGCTGCCTATACCGCGTAAAAGGTTGCTGTTGAATGTCTGACACCTTCAAAATGGGTCTCTAAACCCAAAGAGAAATACGCATCCTAGTGACACTTCACAGTGGAGTAGCATCAGGTTGGTAACGATCCACAGATGAAAACAACAAACAAAAACACTGTATGACCACAATTAAAAGTGTGTATATGCACATGGGCAAATGATGAAGGGATTCCCTTAGTTCAGTTATTTTTCAACTTATACACATGGTAAACCACACTAGGAGAAGCATTGAAGGGGTAAAAGTAATAGAGACATACACATGTTTTTAAGACTTATAAATGAAAAGTGAAAACGTAAATAACTTCTACTCGTGAATTCCATTATCGCCAGTGATGTTAACTCTGAAGGCCAACACATGAGGCAATATCTAAATGTTAAACTGGTGAGGCACAGAGAGCCCTACCTGTGACAAAGAGGTGACAGTCTCTCTAAAAAAGACCAACAACACACAGCAGCAACTTCACTGCTAATTCATTCCCGAGTTTGAACTCTTCGCCTAAAGACAGAAGCCCCTCTGGGGTACCTTTATGCTCCCAGTCTCAGTATAGTGCTTGGCCCAGAGTAGGTGCTCGAAATATGTCAGACTTCCAAATACAGATTATTTTAATCGAGCAAATTTGGAAAAACTCTTAAAATATTCCAGAACATTCCAGAAAATATTCCACAAGAATTTGAGCACTTCAGTTTAAAACTGTGTCCCATCCCTTTTAGTCTTCCTTCTTCACACATTTCTTGAGTGCCTACTATGTATGGGCCAGGCCTTTTGCAAGGTACTGAGGATTTAGAACCTAAAAGAGAAAGCTGTGTGCACATGCGCGCGCGTGCATGTGCATACACACACACACACACACACACACTCTCTCTCTCTCTCTCAAGGGTTGTGACAGAATTGCTTGATGGGGACCCAGAAGAGGAAGTGATCAATGCAAAAACCAGGGCGGGGAGGCTTGCATTGTGGAGAAGGACATTTTCATTATGAGGAATAAACGAAACAATATGCATGCAACTGCATGGAACTATCAAAAGCTTCAAAATGTAAAATATCTTGAAAGGTGACTCTACCAAAGTACACTGTCCATTTCCTGAGGAAACCAGACTTCAGTGTTTCCCTTTGGAGAGAAGTACTAAAAATGAGGAGTTTGTGGAGAATCACTTTGGAGACCTCCCTCTCCCACCAGAGGATGAATTATTTACCAGCAATATAACCAGGCATGCCTAGGAGCAAATTATTGATTTCAGCGCCCCTTTCTAATTCCATATCTGGTTCCCTCTGTCGTCAGGTGGCACAGAACCCACACGGGGCAAAGTCAGACACAAATGACACTTGGATGATTGTCCTTGAGGACATGGCTAATTAGAGAGTTGGCATTTTAATAAAAATAATGGCTGACATACATGATCCTTCCCCGTCCAGACCTTTAACCTGAATTAACACATTTAAATTTCAATCTACTGAGTTTTGAGAAAGACATATTTTTGTTGTATTGTACCTCAGAGGAAAATGGTGATGAGGAGTTTGATGATTCCCTTAAGCCAAACAGCCAATAAATGTAGCAGACAGAATTTGAACTAGCATCCCCTGATCCCAAAGCTTCTGCTTTTCCACGGAGTTCCTCAGACTTCTGTTTTTTAATACTTATTCACCCCAGGTCAGTTTTAAAGGCCTTAAAAAATTACTGGAGAACAGAAACCTACATTGAGTACTTCAGAGGCCACATCTCCCTCTGTGGCCAATTACACCACTAGATTTGCTTTGATGGACATTTCCTATAAAGTAAATGATCTTCCCTTATTTTCATCAGGAGGTGCTTTCCGATGTGTGCTTTGGGCCCATGGGCCCATGGCTGCTATGCTCGTGGTGAGGTCCAGCTCCTTAGTGCTTAGAAAGTAAATGATTTAACTTTTTACACCAACATGGATTGACACTTTGCACAGTGCCACTTAAAATTCAGTACCCGCTGAGTCAACCAACAGATTAAAGAGAAAAAGATATTTATTCTCTGTTCATCTGAGAATGTCATATGCCTTAATGCTGTCAAACCACAGACCCGCATTTAAATTTTGTTCCAAATCTTATTTCCAGAGTTGTGATGTTTGTGGGTACTTGTGTCTTGGAAAGCATGGTGATAAAAACTAGAAGACTGGTTTTCAAATCCATCAATACACACACAAGAAACAAAAAAAGCCATCGAATTGGCACATCCAAAGGACAAAGAATTAAAACAAAATTGCCCACACAAAGCCCATCCAGGAGGTGACCCTTTTTTATAGGACTAATTACAAGGAAATATAAAAGGGCAAGCTTTTATTAATCAAGCTCTTTTCACTCAGCCATGAAGAACTGCTAGGCAGCAAGAAAGCAAAGAGACAGGGTGTTAATGTAGCCTGATAATTAAATTCAGAATCGAGTGGATCAGAGGGAAGGGCATACATGGAAAAGTCAGGTGGAGGTAAGAATTGGAACCCTAATCCCATAGAATACTACATGGTTTGTGGAAATAAGAGAAAAGGAAAGCCATCAAATATACATTTTTAAAGCATCAGTAAAGGAGGCTACATTTAAGAAGAAAGTGAAGAGTGAAAATAATACCACTGAGGCATTTTGTAACATCTTGCCTTGTAGAGCATAAAGAACTTTCCTACATAATCTCCTCCATTTATTTTCATATCATTCTTGTGAAATATATAGACAAGAACAGGCATGAGGGACTCAATCTTGCCCCAGATCACATAATTAGAGAGTGACAGAACAGGTCCCAAATCTCGGAAATTCAGGTCAGTGTTCTACCATTAGCCTTTAAACATTTTGTCAAATATAATAGAAGCAGAGAAAGGGTAGAAATGATGTAGCCAATGTTTAAAGATGTTGCTAACATGAAAAAAATTCTTGTTGTCCTCGGAATCTGAATATTTCTACTCGTCTTAAAATACTGAATAAGGGGTGGGAAACAGCCATGAAAAAGTGAAGGGGAAACCACCAAAGTCCAGAGATCAAAGTTCTGATCCTATAGGTTAAATTCGCTGTGCAAATGAAGCCGAAAACCGGGCCTCAGTTTTCCCACCACACCAAGATGGGGATGTCGAAAGAGGATTCATTTCATCGATCAGTATATATGCCCTAGCCCAATGTGACATGTGCTATGCTGTGCTGATTCACAGACACAGGCAAAAAAAAATGATGACCATAAATCATGATGAAGGTGAAAATTTGGTTCATACGGTGGTGTATGATCAGAGAGGAAGAAGAGGTTGATAGAATGGGGATTGTAGGGAAGATTTTGCACTGGAGAGCATTCTTAAGCTGAGTCTTTCAGAATGGTTTTCTTAGTGAACAGTGTACTTTGGAAAACATACATTCGGCGTGGCTGGAACGCGGGGTCCGTGGAGGTGGGAAAGCAGTAACAGAGTCGTCTTGCAAAGGGTCTCATGAGCTGTGCTAAGGGTTTTGGACTTGTAAACAATGGCCAGGTCTGGCAGAACTGTAAAGAGAGGAGCAATGCCCTTTGCATTTTACAGGCATCTCTGCAGGCATGGCAAAGATCGGATATGGGTGGGAGCTGAAGGAGTCTGAGTCCAAAGAGACCAGTCAGGAGTGTAGGTTAGTATTTCAGGCAAGAGATGATGAGGGCATGTGGAATGAAGAGCCAACATTGCCAAGAGATATTTAGGTGGAAGAATGCTAGACTGGGTAATCAAATGGATGCTGGTTTTGACAGAGTAAGGGTTAATCTCAGGCTTCGGGTTTGGATGGGAAGTAGGAAGAAGACTGGGCTTGGAAAATATGAACAAATAGACTCTTTTCCAGTGCTGGTCTTCAGAAGTCAGGGGACTTGGTGTTTGGCAAAAAGATGCCTTCCTGTATTTAAGACCTATTTGTTTATCTGGGGCTGGATGTCTACAAGCAGCCCTGGGCTGGAAAAATAATGGTGCAGGTGTCATTTTACGATGGGCAGTTGACACATGCAGAGGTGGGGCAAAAAAATGGACTAAAATGGACTAAAAAAATGGACTAAAAATGGACTAAAATGCACCACGAGGACACATGCCTTACGGGTGCTACTACAGCTTCTGTCTGACTTACCTGTGGGTATCTGTGGCTCAAGCACTGTACTTTAGAGCCACCGGCCTGTATTTTGCCAAAAATTTTTACCTCCAGGTTTTCTTCATCTCAAAACCTTTTCTGTCCCTCGCCATCAAAGAGAGATGCGCACACACCGTCGGTCAATACCATTTATATGCCAGTGCTGCCCAATCTGTATCTATAGACTTGCCTTCTCCTCTATGCTCTTGGCAATAACCACAACTTGTTCAGACAAAAACTAGGTGCCACTGACACCACTTCTCTCCACCGACACCACCCTAAACCATCATCCTCTTTCTCCTCAACCACTGGTCCAGCCCCTTTCCTCATTCCCCTGCTTCTACTCTTCTAATCCTTTCTCCAACAGAGCGGCCAGAGTGAGCCTTAAAAATATGTACCTGATCATTTCACTCTCCTTCCGTGGCTCCTGTGACACCCACAGACTGTAGACTGTGTGCTTCTGTCCAGCCAACCTCTCCGACCTTATCTTGTTACACCCACCCCCTACTCACTTTTTAATGTTCCTCGAATGTTCCAGTTTTGTTCCCATCCCTGGGCCCTTGTTTCTAGCACCTGGAATAATTTCCCCCAGATCCTCACGCAGCTGGCTCCTTCCCATCCAGCTCCCAGCTTCTGTGTCAACTCCTTTTAAGAGGCTTCTTTGTGCCCAAGCTTGTCGGATGGCATTCCAGTCATCTCCACTCATATCCTGGTTACACTTTTCATCGGTGTACTCATCGCTACCAAACGTTTGTTAGTTGTCTGCCTCACCGTACCAGACGCTGAGCTCTGGGAAGGCAGAGGACCTGTTTGTCTTTTTAAATACACCATCCCCAGAGTGCCGACAAGTGGCCAGATCATTGTGGGTGCTGTAATTTTATGGAATGAGGGAACCGATGAATGAGCACACATATTCTGGAAAAGTGATGATGCTGTTGAGTTAAAAAAATTTTTTCTGGCAATTTCAAAAGTGCTCAGGTTTGTAAAAGTGACAGAGAATGTAAATATTTAAATTGCAACTGAAAATCAAATACAGGCTAAGAGAAAGAACAGATTCAGTTAATGTGTTCTAAGGCAGCAGTAGGATTTAAAATAAACAAGGAGCACTGATTGCCATCCTCATTTTCTAAAAGGTATTGCCAATATGTCCTGGTATTTTTTGAAGCCCTTTCCCCCCTGAAAACCATCATCACAATCATCAACCACATTCAATCAAGTCTATTCAGGAGCGGAGAGAGGGGCAGACGCGTAAACTCACACACGCTCTCTTCATATTTTCTCACCTTTCCAAGCCAGTTCTGTGTTTCTTTTCTTTTTTTTTTTAACGTTTATTTATTTTTGAGACAGAGAGAGACAGAGCATGAACGGAGGAGGGTCAGAGAGAGGGAGACACAGAATCTGAAACAGGCTCCAGGCTCTGAGCCGTCAGCACAGAGCCCGATGCGGGGCTCGAGCTCACGGACCGCGAGATCATGACCTGAGCCGAAGTCGGCCGCCCAACCGACTGAGCCACCCAGGAGCCCCTGGTTTTGTGTTTCTTTAGTCCGACAGAAGGCACCCTTCACACAGACGACCATGTGAGTAGTGCCCCCTGGGGCTGTGCACTATGACAGTCCTCAAAAGAGAGAATCACAAGCCAAATGCGGCAGCACAACATTTGTGGCTGTGGAGGCTTCTTTATGAGGGGTGCTTTTCTGGTAAAAATATCTTCACAATACAATGAAAAAAAAAATGTCATTGCTATGTACAGTCAGTTCCTAATAAAACCAAGATGAAAAGGAGCCAAGCGGCATATTATTCTTGAGGCTGGTGCTGTGACAGTTTTAGGTTTTAGCTTAACTTAGGGTTAAGTCTCAGGGTCCCTTCCTCTGAATGGTATCCCAGGGACTCTCCGCTCTCCTCTCAAAAGTGTCTCTCCTACCTGCACTTCCCTGAGAGACAGGAGAGCATCAGCCACACAATTCAGAGGGAATGTATACTCCTGGTGTAGTATATGAAAGAGATGGGGTGTGGATTATGGGAAACACATCATCTATTAGCCAGGGTAATCGTGACCTTCAAATAATTGAGCTTTTATTGTATGGGAGGAGGACTTCTGATGATTTAACGTAAGTTTTTATGATCGAAAACAAGGTTACTGTCCACAAAAGTAGAAAAACCCACGAGGGTCAGCAGTATTTCATAGGAAATATTGGCACACTACCAACAGGGAAGGAGACAGAATGAGCCCAGTCCCATTTAGATGTAGAGACTGAACACACTGGCTGCATTTCAGTTTTATGATACTATTACATCAACGCCTACCTCAGATCCTTTTGAGTGTTTACAGCAGGCTCAGAATTTATCAACTCCTACCTCTAGGTGGCAGCAACCTCCTGCTGTTCTCAACGTGGTCGCCTTTGGCCTTTGTTTCCTACCTCCACTGTAATTCCACACTTCCTTCCCTTTCCCAAATAAATACTTCACAGCCTGTAAACTTTGGGGAAGATTACTGTAAGCTACTTTCCCTGCAAGAAATCAGTCCATTCTTGCCGTTAAGCTACAGGGTTCTTCAAAGAGTACAAAATAATTCAGGTCTAAAGTGAAAAAATAATAGAAAGCGATTTTCTTTCTCCGTATCTATCAACCACAAACTCTAAGGAAAGCAATGTTTTTCTTTACGGTCCTCTGAGGAAAAAAGGCAATGAGTAGAGGAATGAGCAAATTGATGGAACTGGAGAGATTTCAATTTTACAATAATGCTAATTTAATGTTATGGGTGATTTTTAAATAACTGCTCTTCTGAAGGATGTAACCTGAGACGTCCATTTATGAGGGCATTCCAAATATATCACAGGATGAGGAGAAGATTCAATGATCACACAAAATTGGTAACATACAGAGAATTACCTTTCTGTTTATTTGGCCTTCCCAGAAACCGAAGTTCCATCTTTATCCTAAAAAGCTACCATTTCTGCTTAGATGTAGTATGTGGGCTTTCTGGAGTACATATTTACCTAATGCATTGAACCACAGTCCTACCCACATAAATTTACCTGCTCAGGGTTGTAAAATCTTTTTTTTTTTTTTTTTTTTGAGAGAGAGCACACGTGTGTGTGCACATGTGCAAGCAGGAGAGGGGCAGAGGGAGATAGAGAATCTTAAGCAGGCTCCATGCTCAGTACGGAGCCAACGTGGGACTCAATCCCACAACCTTGGGATCACGGCCTGAGCCAAAATCAAGAGCTGGATGCTTAACTGACTGGGCAACTCAGACACCCTAGGATTCTAAATGGTTACAGTTTAAGAGGGACTAAAGAGAGCTGAGTTCAACTACAGCTTTCTTTGAGGGTAGAACAAATGCTGGGTGTGTCAGAGAATCACCCAGGTGGTAGGAAAGATTCCTTTTATGTAAAGTTGACAGCGGACCGTGGGCTAATACCTAGGGTTTACGAAACACTTTCATCCAAGGTGATACTAAAGAGTATTACCTCTTTTGCACTCTTCCCAAGACCTAATTTGAAAAGTTTGGGTCAGATACCATTCATTCATTCACTTAATTAGAAATACTGAGTGCAGGGGTGCCTGGGTGGCTCAGTCGGTTAAACGTCTGACTCTCAGTTTCAGCTCAGGTCATGACCTCACAGCTTTGTGAGTTCGAGCCCCGCATCGAGCTCTGCGCTGACAGTGAGGAGCCTGACTGGTATTCATTCTCATTCTCTCTCTCTCTCTCTCTCTCTCTCTCTCTCTCTCTCTCTCTCTCTCGCTCTCCCATTCTCTCTGCCCCGCCCCCACTCATGCTGTCTCTGTGTCTCTCAAAACATGTAAATAAACTTTAAAAATTAAGAAAGAAAAAAAAAGAAAAAGAAATGCTTAAGTGGAAAAAGTATAAAGACTAATTTAGGCTGAGTGACAAATTTATACCAGAACCCAAGCTGTAGATGTAAGCTTTCCTCCTTTCACAGGGGGTTCCTCTATTCTCTGTATCTTAACACAGTGACTATGTGTGTTTGGTTTTAAACACTACCTTTTTATATACGGGATTCAAAGTAGGCTTTCTGAGGAAATAGATGGTTTGGGGGGATTAGAATAAAAAATTAAAAGTTTTAAGGTAAATGGAGTCTAGTTTGACTGAACATTGTTATGATTCACCCAGTTCAATAATCGCCAATAAGACCTAAAACAAGCCACTGCTTTTAGTGACTAATTGTGGATCATCTTCATGGTCCAAAACCTAAGAAGAGCTGGGTGCCAAGTCATAACATTTGAAGTTCATTAAGTGCCTTTAACGGCAGCTTCTAGTTTACTGAATCATGATGGACTTGGTAACCAAGGCCCCCTTCTTCCCCTGGCCAAGCGCTGGGCACCTGAGCCAGCCTGAGGCCGATCAGACTCTGCCTCGCTCTTTTGTGGTTTTGAGGAGGTGACATCAAGGAGCCGGAGCTAAGTCACTCTAAGCCTACACCTGCTTATTACATCCTGCTCCGAGACCCCAGGTGCTGTCCTGCTTCCTGTGTTTCCCGAGGCCCAGCTCTGCTGTTTCTCCTTTGACTTCGTAACCCACCTCATGTCCTTGTCTACAAAATTACCTTTTGCTCAAGTTGGCCAGACTCCGTCAGCTTCCACTGTTTCTGACAAAAGAACCTCACCTGATAAAGGAGATTCAACCGAATGAAGGTGCAGCAGAGGCAAATGGTTACAAGCAGACAGCTGGTTCCAGCAGCGTCTGGGGCCCTCCAGCTACTTCTCAGCTGTGGGCTTATATGGAGCAGCTGTGACTAAAAGCCTTTGCAATACTGGTAGGTTTTAATTTTTGGATAAATACGTCACATACCATCTACTGCTCTCTTGAAACTGATTAAAAGAAATATATTAATTAAGATACTGATCCTACCTTAGAAAACCTAGTGCTGTACTAAGAAAGAAATGTAATAAATAGCTAGTTTTAAGGAAATTACCAGAAACTTTATGAAAATCTAGTGGTCGTAAAGAAAAATTAAAGTAAGGTGAGAATATACTTAACTAAACAAAATTGCTAGTTCACTGTCCACGAGCAGACGAAGAAATCTCCATGGCTAGAAAGATGACTTTGCAAATTTGCATGATAAATGAAAATCAGAATAAAACTACGGACACATCCTGCATTCTCACAAAGAAATCCCCTTATGATATATTAGCCTCAGTAGTATTTCCAGCATACTCAAGGAAACACATTAGGATTTTTGATTGGGACCCAATATTAGTCATTTTATCTTTCAAATATATATTTAGAAGACAACTATGATTAATCAATTTTTTACTCCAAATATATTCACTGGAAAATACTATGAGGGACTAAAAACAAATGCATCTCTAAGATACAGTGATTTCTCTGTATATACACGGGCAGTGAATTAGCAATTTTAAAGTTAAAACAAAGAAAGACCTTTGGGGCACCTGGGTGGCTCAGTCGGTTGAGTCCAAACTCTTGATTTCCACTCAGGTTGTGATCTTACCCGTTTGTGGGATCAAGCCCTGTGTGGGGCTCTGCACTGACAGCACAGAGCCTGCTTGGGATTCTCTCTGTTCTTCCCCTGCTTGTTCACTGTCTCTCAAAATAAATTAAATAAACCTTAAAAAAAAGTGTTCATTTTAATTTTATGTATTAATTATAACATGCCTTGTGCTGGTACTTTCAGAGATGCATAGTTTGTTCATACTGGGATGGCTTTATTCTGCATTATTCATTAATGACTCCCTACGTTCCCTATTCCTCATGTTTCCTTACCATGCAACCATTATTTTAAAGTTCTACGCAAGAACAAGTTTAACAGGGAGGAGAATGCGATAGAGAATAATGCACACTGTGCAATTTAAAACTCTTTAAAAGCTATGGTTTAAGTAGCTTTCCCAAAGTAACTCATGACTTCAGATTGCATAATTTTAAATATCCTTAAGTATATAAAACCAACCTAAAAAAGTAATTACATGGAAAATGTTATCAATCCCAGAATTACAACCTGTTTTTTTTGTTTTTGTTTTTTTGTTTTTTTTTGTTTACTTTGGATTTAGTTTCCTCTGGTTTCCTAATATGGAAGCCTAGATTATCGATTTCATATCTTTCTTCTTTTCTAATAGATACCTTGATGCTATAAATTCCCTTTTAAACATTGCTTTTGATGCATTTCACAAATTTTGGTAAGTTGTGCTCTTACTTTCATTGACTTAATATTTTTAAATTTCCCTTGAGCTTTCTTCTGTGACCCATGTGCTATTTAGAAGTAGTTGTTCAGACTCCACAAATTGTGGATTTTCCAAACAAGTCCATTTGAATACTGAAGTAATGTCTCTTGGCCATGCTAAAATAAATTAGTAGGAGCACCTGGCTGGCTAAGTTGGAAGAGCATGTGATTCTTGATCTCAGAGTCATGAGTTCAAGTCCCACGTTGGAGTAGAGATGACTTAAAAGAAATCTTTAAAAAAATTTTTAAAAAATTAGTTAATAGAATGGAGACGTTTTATTACATGATAGGGTCACACCTAGCTGAGAAGATGCTAGAATCAACAAAGAGTATAATGACAGGCCCTACAGGGTCTTCTATCAGGTTTTCAGTAAGACACTCATGTGCTTCTGAGCAGCACGTTGGTAAAAACAAAATGCCCATGGATTTTAAATAGAAAAATGTCTCAGAAGTGGTGACCTTTGTGGCCCAGCATGATCTTCTAGCCAAACTCTTCTATAATTAAGGAAATAATTGCAGAAAATAACCTTCTTTATTTTTTTTCCCCAAACCATCTTTATTGTGACTGAAGCAATATGAGAGACAAAACTCAGCTGATACTGACAGGAATGTGAAACACTTTTATCGTGAGGTTTTTTGTTGAAATTCTGGGTAATGGAGAATTCAGGAAAATTAGACAAAGGTCTTTAATAAGGTCAATCTGAAAGATGGTACACAGGTTTGAAGTATACATAATCGTCACCAAGCTATGACGAGGGGGTAGAAGTAATTAAAGAACTTAATAGCTGAGACTGGATTATGAAATACAAAAAGATGTGAATTTGGGGGGAATTAAAATGTAGCAACACCCTGGAGGCACTCTTTTCATTGCAATTCAGTATGAATACAGAGAACTTGCAAACTGGTTCACAATTACATGAACTATGGCCCATTTTCCGAATCTGTTATCAAACACTGGAGAGAGTATGCTTCCAAATTAAATCTACAGGCAACCTGCTGTCACTTATTTGCCAACATGTATGGATTAAAAAACCCACGAGGCCAGGAAGGCATTCTGGGAACTAAAATTTACACATATTCATGTCCATACCTATTACCACAATTTTTGCTGTGTCAGTCAAGAAGCAAAACAGTGGAATGCTCCAGTAATTAATGTAACATAATCAATATTATCTATAAATAATTAGCATGCAAGGATCCACGAGATGCTGCATAAACACTTTGGCAAAGTAACTGCCACATAGAGTCGGCAGCAAAGTCTTCATGAGGGCTTCTCCAATGTCCCCCTTCTCTCCAGGCATCATACCAACATCATGGGAACTTCCCGAAAGCTTCCTGCTTATTAATTAGTGATGAATTAGCTATCTATCTTACTTAATCATTAGCATTTCTCTTGCTGTACCCATAGGTAGCAACTGCTACGTAGCAGAAAGACGACTGGACAGGTTTGAAGAGACCTGGGTTTATGCCCACGTCTGACATGTTACCTTGCTGTCTTTGGGCCTCCATTTCTACATGTGGAAAGTGAGAAGCTGAAATAAACTTGCTTACGTTTCCTTCAGCTCTGAAACTGATGACTACTATATTTGGAAATGCTCTGTCCCTCCCTAAAGGGGAGCTTTCTGAGAGGTTTCTGCGTCAGCTTTCTGAGAGGTTTCCAGTATCAACAACTTCAGTGTCTTCCACTAACTATTAAGGCAAAAGGTTTAAACAAGAAGTGCTCTTACTTTTATGAAAAAGATACATACTAGTTATAGCCTTCAGGAAGATTCTGTGGAATCACATCTAACATTTGCAACTGGAGGCATTTAAATATTTGAGCTCATTGTAGCACTACACAGCCAATAATAAAGCATCACAGTGTGAAAAGGTTCTTTCTGCTCTCCACAAGAATTTGTGACACAGAACTTTCTCATATCCAAATGTGAAATGTGATTCACACTCAGAATGTGTCATAATTTGCATACACTATTAAAACTGGGACTTCTTTGTGTACACAGCTACATAACATCTCAGACACGTTGGTAAGAAATAAACCATAATTGAGACGGGTGGTGACAGCATCCAACTGGTTAGAGCAAATTGCTTCTATTATACTGATGATAATTCCTGTTAATACTTTATTTTCTGTCATTATATAAATAGCCCATAAAATCTCTATTATGTAATGCTCACAGCTACTCTTACATTAAGAGCCCTGGATGCATGTTTGGGTACCAAGCATAACTACCATTACAACAATCACCAAAGAACAATATATACCCAGGTCCCCTATAATTTCAGGAATGCAGCAGGATAGAGGGTGAAGTGAAGAGGAGGGAAGAAAGGGTAAAAAGATAAAAATGAGCATGTATCCATACATATGTCTTTGGGCTACTCAAGCTGATCCTGGGAATTTTTGGAGCTGTATATCAACTCTGGTGTTCAGCTCAGAGATATTTCCCACCAAACCCCTCCCTGTCCTGTTCCAACCTACACATACACACCAAACACAGATTCCAGATCTCTATCATATCTCTGAGTATAAAACAACTGGAAGATGACATGGAAACAGCCACTCTGTGCATTTGATACCAGAATATATCGCCTTTACCCCCCAAAAATCTGTAAAGAACAAGTCTCTCTGCACATTGAATTCTCTTAACAAAGCTTGCCTCCTTTCCCCGC